>NC_090267.1:500260557-500912057 GCF_040414725.1 Anabrus simplex
GGCAATATCATTTTCGTGGTTCCTGATATCATGCGGCATTGTAACTTGATTTACTTTTCAACTCCTATTGATATGAGAGTAAATAAAATAACATTCATAATTTAAAAGTAGCTTTCGTGACTTAGACGGAAGAGCGCCGACCAGCGGCGGTTTCTGGTATAGCGCAATGGAGCAATGAACCTCCAGTTTATATCACATTGTACTTGACTACTTAATTTTCACATCTGCCTTGTCAATCTCGAAGCCTTTGCTAAGCTCATTTATCCGTAATATACTCGTACTGACTTTCAATACAAGCGAGCTGCGCGAAGTTCTGTCTGGATACTCGTCTGGAATGCACCTCCCATGCAAGGCCACATCTCCGTCCGTACCTTGGTGAAGGGCGTGGTGAGGTGCGGGGAGATGCCAACCAACACGTAGACAAGACCAGGATATCGCAGAAACGAATATCCGTGATTTGAGCATGCGCAGTATGCCACTCTCTCTCACCCGTCTTCGTAATCGCAAGTCGTGTTGTTGGGGTTAGAAAACTAGTACATGCCTGCCATCTGTTGCCCATACAGGAATTTAACTACGGCAGCAAAGAATAGTACATATAGTTAACACAAGTG
This sequence comes from Anabrus simplex, assembly GCF_040414725.1. Lineage (NCBI taxonomy): Eukaryota > Metazoa > Arthropoda > Insecta > Orthoptera > Tettigoniidae > Anabrus > Anabrus simplex. The sequence continues at coordinate 500,261,169 of NC_090267.1, forward strand.
TTGGAAGGCATCATTACTACAAAAAGTCACATTAAACTGCCAAATTCCGATTAATATTTTGTCCCAAATATATTACTAATACTTACTGAACATCTATTTATTTGCCTGCTTTGGAGTAATTACTTCTTGGAGAGAAACTTAACTTAAGAATCATTGAGGCAAAAAATAGCGGGAAGATAATACCAATGAAAATGCTAACTGCCTAGCCCACACGAGTTCGTAAAATTAAGTTACCAACGTTGTCAACAGTGCGAACACACATCCCTAAAGTTTCCTTCAGTTTTTCAAATGTGATACTAGTGTTTATAAAACTTTGTAGTATTTATCATAATTCGTTATATTATTGTACGCTGTGCAAGCGTGTCAGTGTACTGTTGTGCCGTACAGAAACTTAATTTTTAGGATATAAAGAAGTTACAATCTTATGTCCGTGTGTGTGTTTTTGTGCATTGTAGTTGCGTCCACAATCTTTGTGCTCAGGAAAGGTAAGGAGCTACAAAATGAGTATGCCTGATCTTGATATAACAATGCAGATTAAAAGTAAAGAAATCGTGCGTAAATTCAGAGTGGATATAGGCCCTATGCAAAAGAATCGAGTGGATGTGAAATTACCAACAGGATGTTTTGTTTTCCCTGTTTATTTTTTGTGAATGATGAAAGCGAAGGGATTTGGACCAAAGTCGGAGTGGTAGTATGTGGGGGCGAAGGGGGGAGGGGCGTCGGCGGCGGCACAAGAATTCTTCTTTCTGTTGAACCCCCAGTGACGAAAGTCACGCGCCGCCACTGGCGCCGACCTTTCACCGTTGGGTTTCGTGATTCAAATCCCAGTCACTCCATGTGAGATTTGTGGAGAAGACGTGGTAAGATTTTCTCGGAATACTCCGGTTTTGCCTGTCATCTTTCATTCCAGCAACACTCTCCAATATCATATCATCCGTCAATCATTAACCTATGCCCCAAAGGGGTGCAAGAGGCTTAGGCAGCCGGCTTAGTTCCTACCCTAGCCGCTAGATAGGGTCTTCATTCATTCCATTCCTGACCCGGTTGAATGACTACAAACAGGCTGTAGATTTTCATTTTCAAAAATTATAGAGTCCTTAAATTTTGGGACCGGAATTCACCAAAATGGATCCCACGAATTTAATTTTAATAAAGCGGGCCGTGTACGTGTGGCTGCGTTCCGATACATCTAATTAGGGCTTTACATAATCTCAGAAAACAAATACAATTTTGGCCCACCTCCCACTTCACGGGTGGAATGAAAACATTTCGTAGTAGTAGTATCAAGGTTCTCTTCGTGGGAAGTGTCAAAATGAATAACGAGGGGAATATAAAGTAAGTAACGTTAGCCGTTTATATACATAGGGATATAATTTCCGACGCATTCTAATCTATTAGTGACCACCACTTTACATTCATCTATCATCTAACGTTCAGTCTTCGGTCGTTTACTGCCACAATGGCAATACTTTTCAGAATATCGGTTTTTCGATACATCGGTGTTAAAATATCGATGTCATTGATATATCGGTCTTCAAAATACCGATATATCGCCGATATATATATTGAACCCATAATTCTACGATGAGAAAAATATTTTTTATTTTTCTCAATATTTATTTCAAATAACAAGCTACTTTTATTTTTGAGAGCAGCCATGTTGCACTTCCAGAGCCTCGCTGTCGCGTAGGAACGAACTCACCTGCGGTAAGCTCGTGAAATACCGTGACACTTCGGTGGACTTCGAGTACCCAACAATTCTTCAAATTCACGGAATTCTGCGTAACGAGAGATTTTGGCAACACAGTAAATACAGAAATAAATAATCTAAATTATTCTTAAACCCTACGTGAAGACAGAACCCCCAGGGTAAAACATAAATGCAGTTAAGCCTAAGTACAAATCAGCGTCAGATCAGTGGACTAGCTCCACGTGCCAAGGTCAATGGATGGAGAAAACCTGCGAAACGCCCGGGCAGAAACAATTTATTTCACCTGTTGCGAGTGTGGTAAAATTATGAGATTAACATCTAAATAAATCACAAGTCTGTCCGGAATTCTGGAACAAGTTTAATGAAAATCGGTCTATTGGTCGCGAAATTAGCAGATTACGTAATCAAGCTTAGTGCTGTGAGTAGCGTCACTCCTAAGACTATAAAAGAAACCCCCCTCTGCATTTTTCTCAGTGTCGGTCCGGGTTCTGAAGCAGCGGAAGCTTACGCCCGTCGTCAGCAGAAAATTGTATAAGATTGATCTACAAATAACTTAGTACATGTTCGTGGATGTTGTCCACATCTTCTGTTAAAAAGGGAAGGTGATAGAAATTTTCTGAACTTTTGCCGACAAACTGTGAAAGCATAGGCGTCTGTTAAAATACATAGCAGATTTTTATTGTATCACCTCGTGTGGGTTGGAAAGTGTTAAGGGAGTTGGGAAGCTAGTCAGAGTAGTTCTGATTTCGTTATCTGTTGAACACCTGTTGTATTAGGGTGACTGAAAGCCGACTCTGGGGAGAAGGGAGACAGTCGCAGTTGACTGCAGAACGAAGGAGGTTTGCTGTACAAATTATAACGAAAGAAAGTGCGTGATTTGTGTTGTCATTTAATAACGTGTGAAAAGGCAGTATTTGTAAGATAGATATGTTTGAGGAGATGATGTTCCTTGTACCAATGTGCGGCTAAGCGCGAGGTCAGCTGGCAATAATGTAGCCAGAATACTGGAGATGACGTCAATGCAGGCCTGTCTATATTTTGTATTATGTTGTAGTTAGACTTTTTTGTTTGTCCCAACCAATTTTTTAAGACGTGTGTCGGGTTGATATTTGTAATTATCAGGCGAAAAGTGTTATGATTTTGGTCAGCGTGCGAAAATGTTTGTTTTGTAAATTTCACGTCAAGAAACTGTAAAATACGACGTTTAAATCTGGTGTTAATGTTCTATGAGATATTGTCCAAAGTGAGGAAAATTAGGAAAGCGATAGAGAGAGAGATTTATTAAAGAAATAAATCATCCGTCCTCCAATGAGGGTGACCATTTGGATCCGGAATACAGTTTCAATTTCAATGGTTTAAAAATATCAAAAGATGAATATTTAATCGTTAATGCTGTTATCTTCTTTTTTTCAGGGTTAGTGGGGGAGGAATGTAACTCACGTTCTGAGGTATAGGTGGAAATGAATGATTTGCAGCGAGTCCCTCAGTATCTGTATTACAATTTTATCTAACTCGCAGAATGGAACTTTCAAATTTTGTAGGAAGTTCGATGTCTGACTAGGGAGGGTGCCTCTTGCTCCGAAAAGCAGGCCTGTGACAATCCACCGATCAATAGGTATTTTATACTTAGATGAAAGGTAAGGCAAGCACGGAACATAAATAGCTTGCTTTTCTAGGTCCACATCCCGAGCCTGATTAAGGTCTCTTTCAAAGCGAATGGTGGGATCTAAGACCATCGCTTTCATGTCCTCTCTGTTGATGGCTACGATGTCCGCCCTCCGATTAGAGTCATCAGTAGAGATGCAGTGAACCTCCTCGTGCACCTCCCATCCACGCTGTCTCAAGCCTCGAGCAATCGACGTTCTTACACGATGGTGGCGATGGTTGCGCATTAGCTCAGTACTCCGGCAGAATCCCAACACATGTCCAAGGGTTTCTGTCTCGTTGCAGCCATTTTGGCGGCAACGGGTTGTGTTGAATGACCTACTGGCAACCGACCTGACTGCGGAGAGGTTGCATGTCATCTTCACTGCGTTTATATCGTTTGAATTCAGAAGTTTTTGTCGAAATTAATAATAATAATAACAATAATAATAATGTCTACCGCGGGATAAAATTTTCATATGTTAAAAGTGCATTTAACCGGTATGTTTTACAAGGATCGCAGGCATTTAGAAAATTCCAGTGAAATTCGATAGAGTTATGTTTTATTCATGGGAAGTAAAATTTTGTGACATCGTGTATGTCGATGATACGGAAAATCGCGGTGTGTTCTTGTATTCTCGAGGTCCGAAAGTTGTAGTAACAGTAAAATAAAGAGGTGTATTTTATAATGGTTATTGTTCTCACAAGAGGATTGAAATATGAAAAGGGTCTTGGAAATATAAGAAAAATGGATTGAGAGCGCAGAATTTACATGTGTGGAGATGAGAGTGATAGGAATACTGAAGGTGAAAGGGAGCCTGGATTTTAAGTAATACCGCTGGGATAAGGCGAGGAGAATGAGTTTTGAGACAGGCTATGTTTGCCGAGGAAGGATTTGTGAGACAGGCTGTATTGTGGCTGGCTGTAGTGTTTTCCGCTAACAATCCGAAAATTGAGACGACTACTGTGTGAGGCACCGTAGATTTCTAGTAAGATCCCAAGTGAAAACGATTCTAGTAAAGATTAAAAATCTTGGTAGTAAAAGTCAAGTGACTAGTTACGTAAAGTCAGTATGAATAGTAGGATAATGTGACCTCAAGGATAAAAGAGCATTGAGAATACACGGTTGGTGTTGTGTGATCGTGTAAATTTATTGAATTTCGTTTCACTGGATAGTCATAGATATACATATTTGAAATTGACGGTAGGGATTTGAGGGTTTCCAATGAGGTAGTGATGATTATTATTTTTGGACAACATCCACTAAATGGTAGACGTGAGTTGGGAACTATTATATTCTTCCCTAAAACTTCATTGCGCATGCTGAGATCGTGTTTGAGTTGGGGGATTGTTCGTCACGTAATATTTACTTTTCGAGTTTACGTTTTGTAACGAGATAGAGGCTTACTGCATTTTCCGACTTGCTTTCGTTTAATAGTAAGAGACGTTGTTCCGTTGTGTGTTATTAGTCTGACCAGGTTTATAACTGAAATGTCAGAGTTTGTTTGAAATTACTAGTTCGACTGATATGTCAGGGGAAGAGTAATACGACCTAGTTCACGCTCGACGATAGAATTAGGAAGGTACCGTGTACATAGAGATTAGTGTTAGGGTGTATAGATTTTAAGTGAGCCCGACGATAGGTCTGGGATGTCAGCTGTGCATACTCAAGTCTCAGATTAGATGTTTTTTGTGTTTTTGTTTTTGCGAAGTGACCTGGGCGAAGGTAGAATCTACAGTAAAATGTGAAATATGAAGGGGGTTAGATCGGTAATAATGAGGACAACTTGTGCGCAGCTCCAACAGCTGGAAGGTGCTCCCTAAAGTATGGGACCGTTATCGGCGAATGAGGGTTGCCCAACATTGGATATCGACCTGATGGTGATTAAATATTTTACTGTAATTCTCCATGCGTGTTGAGTTAAAATAACTTCGATATTTTATTTTATTTTTACGGACTTAATTGTTTTGTCGTTCTGACGTCCGTTTCGTTTTGATAGTATGCATATTGACACTCAATGTATTAGTGGGAGACTTGAGCTGCGAATGTGGTTTCGACACGTCAGCCAGTAATATTATTTTTATTTTCAATCTTTGCCTTTCGTTCATTTTTATACGTAGTTGAGTTTGATTAAGTGCTAACTTTGTAGGTAGTGTTTTGGGACAAACAATAAGTAGATGGATCTGTAATGGTAGTCCTTGTTTAAAAAGGAGAGAATTCCTTAAGTTTGTTGTATTTTTCAATGTGGACTGGTAATTTTATTAAGCGTAACATAACCATTTCTAACCTGAAAAATCGGTTTGATAATAATACTTTTCAAGTGATTTACCACTTTTAATTAACTTCAGTGTTTGGCATTTCTTCTAAATGCATGATGAATAAGTGTTTCCTGCATTTCGCAGTTTTGTTCCTTCAGAACGACGTAACGTAAGATCCTCGCGGATCATGTTGTTGTTGGTTCCTTCCGAACAGTTGTTTGGGTGATGCACATTTAGCATCGGGATTATTTTATCACTTAAAGGTGTCATGATATGACAAATACATGGTGGAATTTTATTTCAATTGTGAATGATGCTGTTAACTCGTAGTGAACACCATGCTTTCCCATAATATTTTGCAACCTATCCAAAGCAACTTATAGTCAATTTGGTTCGATTAAGGGTCCATTCGGCGCGTGTTCCGTATCCGTAAGGGTATTTGACTGGTGGACAACCTTAATTGAGAGGAAATCAGGCGTTCTACTTGTTGAAAGTCAGATTTTCCACGGATCGTGTGGATTAATTCTCAGTTCTCCTTTGAAGTAATATGTGCCCGGTTTTCAGGTCTTTCCTTTTTCAGTTTTGCTGTCCACTAATTTATTACTTTCTCCGAAGCAACTTTTCGATATTATGAGAAATAAAGCAGCGCTATGCAATGTGACTGGGTTTGAGACATTCAATAATAAATAATTTATATTTTTTTATTTTATTTCAATTATTTATATTAAAATAATAATGTTGTCGTGCCATTTCGAATTTAATAAAAGTTAGTAAGCACGTATTTGCTCCTCATTTCAAGTAGTTAGGCTCTCTTCTGAACCCCATCGTTTGGTTAAGATCGTGACCGAATTTCTTCCCGCAACGACCCATTGATTTAAGAGTTCAGTATTGCTCTGCCGTAGCAGCTGTGGCCGACCAACGATGGAATGGTAAGTTGAAGGGTTCAAAATATATATTTAATATTTGTGCTATTATTCAATATTGGAAGTCTACTTTTACATTTAACTCAATAATTAAAAGTTTCATTATGTTTAATAAGTCTTGACAGATCAGAAGACAAGCTTAAAACTGACCAAGTAACGTGACTTTTTCAATGCAATGTCACATTATAAAAACATTTACAGCCGACAGATGTTATGATACATAGAAAATCAGTATATGCAAGGTGCCTAGCAACAAGCTAATAACTTACACCGTAAAACCATAAGAAAAAACTACAAACGTATAATTTGTGTATGAAGTACATCTAATAATTATCAGAGCTCTACAATGCTCAAGTATTACCTGGCTAACGTGTAAAGCTTAGGATAAACTGGTTTCAGGTATTCCCAAAATTCGGGTGACTTCGCCCTGTCATTTACTGCCACAGACTTATCTCTGACTGTTTCTCCAGTGGGGATTCTGGTGTTGCTATTGTTCTTGTTGATTTAAATGCTAAAGTTTTATGGAGGGCCGAAAAATGTTCCCATCTACATCTTGTTCCATCTCAGCCTCGGGGTCTGAAGATGATGGACGCACTGCTTCTTCTGACAAAGTAGCAAAACGTTTCTTAATGTGATTTAGGGCTCTTTAGGTTGCCATTGGGCACAAGAAGTATATATTTTTAAATCTAGGATCCAAATATATAGGTATGGCTAATAAATGCGCCTGCTCTTGTTCTTTAAACCTAGTATCAAATTCTTTGAGAGTGCTAGTTTACAAGCTGTTTCCTATGAGTTGTTTCGGCGATGAAGAAGAGATTCACTGGAACAAGCAACTCAACAGTGGAATAGCCATTCTGGTGTCACTTAGCTCACTCCTGAAATTTCCCTTGTTAAACGTTCCTAGTAAGACTTGTTTTTTACTTCTGTGCCATTTTCTAATTCTACTGCAGACAGCATTGGTCGGCTTACTAGAACGCTGCTTACAATGTCGGACAGAAGTAGAAATCGTTCAATCATATAGTATATAGAATTCCAGCGTGTCCTAACGTCAAGAACTAATTTAAGCACTTCTTCAGAAATTCCTTTCGTTTTTTGCTCTTCTCGGAATTGATCGCTAACATTCAGTGACCGCATGATGTATTTAACTATTTCTCTTATATTTTGTATTATATCATGTAGCCCCTCAGTGTTATGGATAGCAGATTCTGCTAATAAGTTTATGGAATGAGCTAAAGATCTCATGTGCTTATTTTTCCCAAATGAATCACCCACTGCCTTCACCATTGCTGATTCATTGTCTGTAACACACACCACCTTATCTATGGGGATATCTCACTCAGTTAATGCAGACAAAATTTGGTTGCTCAAGTAAACAACAGTGTGGGATTGCTGTAACTGGAACACGCCGAGTGCGATTGATTCGACTGAAGACTTCAATGAAATGAACTGTTAATCCAAGAAATCTGGTGGTTGTCATCATTTCAGACCAGACGTCCGTTGTGATTGTAAAGTATTCCACGTGTTTGCCATCCTCTTAAAATTAGAGCTTAGAAAAACATATTTTTGTTAACCAGGCTCTTCACAAAAAATTTTCTGGTGGGCACATTATAGAGAGGAGTTGCTTCCTTCATAAGACGCTGGAATCCTTCTCCTTCCAACCACCGACAAAGACATGCCATCATGATAAAAGTCCTTCAGTGATGTTACAGTGCCGCGAACCACCCTATGTAACAAAACCAGAAAAGTATTGCTACAGAGAACAGAAGGGTGAATTTAAAATAGACAACTAACGGCTCTTAAAAAAATAGGCCTACTTTCTGCTTAATAGGTCTAAAAATACATTTATTATTTATAAAAGACGGTAATCTCGTAAATGGTTAAAAATGAAATCCCTGTCGCGTATGTACAATAAAGGGCCAATAAACGACAACTCAGCGTTGGTCACCGATGTAGTGGATGTAGTGAAATTCCCAGTGATGATACCGACGGAGACGCTGCTAAGGATGTTCTAGAAGTGGCTTCAGCCTCACCAGATTTAAATAGCGATTTACTGCTCCCTGCCACTGACTTAAGCATTCCTTTCGTGCTTGAAGTTCCTTTAACAGGCGACGTATAAGGCATTTCAAGTTTTAATGTATTTATCTTCAAATTATGCCTTTGCTGGCGAGATGTAGTGTTACAGTGCACTATGTCTTCTAGTATGGGCTAGAATAAATTTGCTACTTTCATTGACCTGTCTCAGTCTCATCCTTGGCTTTGACAAAACGAAGGTGACCGAGGTATGAGCGATGCTAGTAATACCATTCCTTATGCAGCCAGTCCCCGTTATGAATGGTGTGAGAATATCACTCATATGGTCGGTTGGTGCATTCATTTCAGTGGGCTTGGCAGACTGATATGTAATAGCAACTTCTGGCTCAGTGAGGAAAGCAACGGGAAACTACCTCATTCCTCATTTCCCTAGTACGCCTCTTCAGTGACGCCTAGGCTTTCTACTGTATGTCAGCTGTTGGCAGAGCTGTGGAGGATCAAACCAGCCTTCGGGCTGAGTACTCAACATACACATACATCTTCAAATGAGCCTTCATATTAATTTGTGGTATTGCCGGAAATTTTCAAAATTTTGGTACACGTATTACACTCAGCTTCAGTTTTATTGATTTTTGTGAACTATCTCCACACATCACTTGTATTTGGAGCCATTTATGAAACTACTTGTTGTAAACTATCTACAACTACAATACGTAAATATATGAGTCGCTTAAAGGAACACTATGAAGTATGAACAGCACTAACCGCCAACACTATTCCACAACTTTCCCTACCTCACTGACAACAATGGCAAAGTGGATGCTCCTTCCCTAGGTCAAGGGGAAATGCCAAGGTACCTGCGACCTCCCCCAATTTGGGTGCCCCGAAGGTGGTGGGGTACTGTTTCGGGTGTGAGCTCTGCCCTGCCCATCGTTGCGGCCGATGCGTCGCGTTCTGTAGCATGTGGTGGGTCGGTTCGTTCCCGTTCAGCCCCCTCCCCCTGAAGGATACCTGATGGTACCTAGAAGATGTGAGGTGTCCTCCATCGTCGCGGCCGATGCGTGGCGTTCCGTGGTATGTGGTGTGGCGCTTCCTTCAGAAGACCATCCCCCCCCCCCCCTTTTCGCCCGACCCCGTAATCCACCAATTCATCTCAAACTAAATTTTCCCACTGCGGAGCCATCTCGGTGGACCGAGTAGCCGAGACCCCGCAGCCAAATTAACCTGCCATGACAACAGATCCCCGACCATAACGTTAATTTCCCAGTAAGAATCCCCCATCAAGAAATCAAGTACCCACACCAAACAACATGAGATTCCTCACTTCCTATACCCTAGTTACTCAAGCGACCTTCAACTCAACTCCCAGTCTTCTCAGCCACCTTGCCAGATCATACCTAAACAATACCATAGGCAAAATCTCAACCAAGTAGCCAAATCCACCTAAAAACCACAAATACCTTTTCAGAAGTACTAGAAACCAACAGGCCACCGAGGTGGGATGCCCACAAGCTGTAAATTTTATGCTGTACGTTTTTCAAAATTCATTGTGCCAATAACAGCCGGCACACGAGAGCAAATAACACTATCGTGTAACAAAAGCGGCAGGGCCCACTGATGCTGATACTGCTACATAATTCCCCAGTTAAGCAACATTGGACATGGTCAGTACCTAGTTGGGTGGCAAGCCAGGTCTACCACCTGCCCATGAAACGAGGCTCACTAAAAACGAACACACGGTCACGGTGCAATACACAAGTTCAATCAGATCACATTAAATTAAATCATTCACTGATTTTGTCCTACGAACGCCACATGCAATTTATTATTATTATTATTATTATTATTATTATTATTATTATTATTATTATTATTATTATTATTATTATTATTATTCCGGTGTATCTGTGAAACGCAGAGGTGAAAGAAGGTGCCGGGGTGAATAGGTCTAACTACAATGTCAAGAATTGAATTGAAACTTTAACAAAGGTTATATTTCTTTCATTATAAAAAAAAACTTAACAAATTTCCACAAGGGAAAAATAACAATCAGGTACAATGCCAATCTTGAAACCAGATTAGGAAAAAACCAAGATTCAGAACCTTAACACTTTGGGCTTAAGCCCCTAGTTTTAATTTTACAAATGGAAGTATAATTATTTAGTTAAGGGCAGAAATCCCCTAATTCATGGAGCACTTGCTCCCCACAATACAATTTCTAGCCTTCTAGAGGCACTCTTTACAATTACAAAACTTGAAAAAGAGCTAACCGGCTTTCCGTTTCTTTCAGGCTCCTCGAGGCAACCTAAGAAATATTACACTCTCTGGCCTTCCATGGCTCAACTTACAATTTGAAACAGGGGTATCTCGTACCCAACCTATAGGGCGTATGACAAAACGAACAGGTTAAGTAAGTGGCCCGAAACACAAACGAAATGGAGGCGTACTGCGCTCCAAGATAATGAACACTTAAAAAACCTAAAGGGCTCTAGGCCGATGAAACAGGGGCTATTCCCAAACTACTGAGGTAACTCTTATATAAATTACATTAACATATTACAGTAGGAAAAACAGTTAGAGAAAAACGTAGTCACCCCAAACCAAGATGAAGGGGAGCTCGAAAGGGTACTTTACTCTCTATCCCCGGAAGAACGTTACATTTTAGAAAAGTTGTTACATACTAAAGACTGCATTAAACTGCGGAGGTAGCAAGAATGAATAAAGTTATGTGGCCATTACCTTGTAGATGTTCTGGTTGCCGTCGAAAGAGGCCGCCCGCCTCCTGATTAACACACACACTCAGATAGACGTCGATCAATTGGCCAAGAAACGTGAAAATCCGCAGTTTATAAACTCTCAGGGAGGGTTCGAGATCATTCAAGTCTAAACCAGCCACACCCTCTCAATTTAATTGGTCGATTTCAAAGTTACACTCAGAAGCGAACGAGAAGCCTGTGATAGGTTGAAAATAGGATAGAGGAGTTCATTAAGGCGCTAATTTCGAATGCGTGGCGTTGAGATGTACCTGCCGGTACAATTATTATTATTATTATTATTATCAATTACATATAATTATCTTATACGTATTTCTCAAACAGCCCAGGTGAGGATCGCTAGAGCGAAACCGGTACTGGGATTTAATAAACTTACTGCTCAAACTGGGGTGCTGTGGATGGCCTGTGTTGGCTGGTGGCTTTATTGACTTTCAAGGTATGCACGATGAATGAGTCGTGATATCACTGTCCGAAGTGAATTGAGAAATTACAAATTCAAATTTCGTAACTCTAGCATACAAACATTGTAAGGGACTGAAAAAGAATCACTCGTAGCCAAAAGTATTAAATCAGATATTTCAATATTCGTTTGCCATCTCTATTTACTGCCCTTTTTACAAATCAAAAATCGTCTTGGGAATGTTAATTTTCAATGACCGTTTCTTAGAAAATTCTGTCAGAGCGTTGATACTTTCTCGCATGCCTCCGGCTGTTAACGTCATCAACAGGACGTCTGCAAAAGTTAGGCCTGGTATTTAATGATTTACTCAAACTGAACTCGCTTATTTATCTCCTCCATACCCAATAAATTTATCATTGGTATTTGCTTTACGTCCCACTAACTACTTTTACGGTTTTCGAAGATGCCGAGGTGCCAGAATTTTGTCTCGCAGGAGTTACTTAACGTGCCAGTAGGCCGACACAAGGCTGACGTATTGGAGCACCTTCAAATACCACCGGACTGAGCCAGGATCGAACCTGCCAATTTGGGGTCAGAAGGCCAGCACCTCAACCGTCTGAGCCACTCAGACCGGCTTTTTATCATTAGTAAAAAAACATAGTATACACCCTTGTTCCAGACCCAATTTAGATTCGATCTGACTACGTTCTATCCTCAATCAATCAATCAATCAATCAATCAATCAATCAATCAATCAATCAATCAATCAATCAATCAATCAATCAATCAATCAATTAATCAATCAATCAATCAATCAATCAATCAATCAATCAATCACTACAGAACTGCATTTAGGGCAGTCGCCCAGATGGCACATTCCCTGTCTTCTTAAATGATTGCAAAGAAATTGGAAATTTATTGAACATCTCCCTTGGTAAGATATTCTAATCCCTACCTCCCCTTCCCATAAACGAACATTTGCCCCAATTTGTCCTCTTGAATTCCAGCTTCATCTTCATATTGTGATCTTTCCTACTTTTAAAGACACCACTCAAACTTATTCGTCTACCGATGTCCTCCCACGCCATCTCTCCACTGACAGCTCGGAACATACTACTTAGTCCAGCAGCTCGTCTCCTTTCTCCCAAGTCTTCCCAGCCAAACTTTGCAACCTTTTTTTTTTTTTTTTTTGGCTAGGGGCTTTACGTCTTTTGGCGACGATGGGATAGGAAAGGCCTAGGAGTTGGAAGGAAGCGGCCGTGGCCTTAATTAAGGTACAGCCCCAGCATTTGCCTGGTGTGAAAATGGGAAACCACGGAAAACCATATTCAGGGCTGCCGATAGTGGGATTCGAACCTACTATCTCCCGGATGCAAGCTCACAGCCGCGCGCCTCCACGCTCACGGCCAACTCGCTCGGTCAACATTTTTGTAACGCTACTCTTTTGTCGGAAATCACCCAGAACAAATCGAGCTGATTTTCTTTGGATTTTGTTTCCAGTTCTTGAATCAAGTAATTCTGGTGAGGGACCCATACACTGGAACCATTCTCTACTTTGGGTCTTAATGGAGACTTATATGCCCTCTCCTTTACATCCTTACTACAACCCCTAAATACCCTCACAATCATGTGCAGAGATCTGTACCCTTTATTGACAATCGTATTTATGTGATTAGCCCAATAATCCGACTCGTTGGCTCAATGGTCAGCGTACTGGCCTTCGGTTCAGAGGGTCCCGGGTTCGATTCCCGGCTGGGTCGGGGATTTTAACCTTCAGTGGTTAATTCCAATGGCCCGGGGGGCTAGGTGTTTGTCCCGTCCCCAACATCCATGCAACTCACACACCACACGTAACACTATCCTCCACCACAATAACACGCAGTTACCTACACATATCAAATGCCGTTCACCCTCATCGGAGGGTCTGCCTTACAAGGGCTGCACTCGGCTAGAAATTATTATTACCCCAATGAAGATCTTTTCTTATATTAACCCCTAGGTACTTACAGTGATTCCCAAAAGTAACTTTCACCCCATCAACGCAGTAACTAAAAATGAGAGGACTTTTCCTATTTGTGAAACTCACAAACCTGACTTTAAACCCCGTTTATCATCATGCCATTGCCTTCGGTCAATCTCACAACATTATCGAGGTCATGTTGCAGTTGCTCAAAATCTTTTAACTTATTTATTACTCTGTAGAGAATAACATCATCTGCAAAAAGGTGTTTCTCTAATTCCACTTCTTTACACATACATTGATATCTATCTATATATAAAATAATAGTTTTGTCTGTACATTGCTCAGAATTTGAAAAGAATGGTATTTCTGTATCGGTCATGTCCACAGTAACAAGAAAATGCAGTTTTTACTTTTCCGTAATTTCTGTCTGTCTGTCTGTCTGTCTGTCTGTCTGTCTGTCTGTCTGTCTGTCTGTCTGTCTGTCTGTCTGTATGTATGTATGTATGTATGTATGTATGTATGTACACGCATCACGAGAAAACGGCTGAAGAGAATTTGATGAAAATTGGTATGTAAAGTCGAGAGATGAGCCACTACAATCAAGGCTATAAATCATTTTATTCACGCTGAGTGAAATGGTAGTTTAGGGGAAGGCCTAAAATTCAATTCTCAAATATTTATATTTTAAGTGGTCCTGTCGATAACTACTACATAATTAAACTTACATAGAATTAAATTTCCGATCATTTATGTCTTATACAATTTTACCGTACCGGGCCGATGACCTTCGATGTTAGGCCCCTTAAAACAACAAACATTTTACCGTACCGGCTATGATAACATTGATATTCATGAATTTCGATTTTTGTTGCTAAGTCCATATCAACGCCGAGCCACGAGAAAATGGGTGAACAGAATTTAATGAAAATCGGTATATAGTATCGGGGAAGAAAGAACTGTAGTCTAAGCTATAAACAATTTTAGTGAACCTGGGTGAAATGGTAGTTTAGGGGTAGGCGCCTATAATTTAATTTTTAAATACCTTCGTTATTGCTCCTATTGAAAAGTACTATATTTCAAAAGTTATAGAGAATACAATTTCAGATCATTTATGTTTTATTCAGTTATACAGTACCGGCTGTGATAAGAGTAGTATTTCAGAGGCGGAAGAAAACTAAATGCGAAGGCCTACAATATGGAAAGCGCATAACATTGATCAACAATAACATTACATTGACCATTGTTTGTTGTGATGTTCTTTGCCTCTTATCGTGCCCTCAACTCTGATAGATGGGATTACTGTTGCGTACCGAGTATAACAGCCTGACTCAATATTGGCGGGAAAGAGCTGGGGAGTTAAAAAACTGTTCTCTTTAGCATGCCATTCCTCTGGTTCATACATTGTCTGATACTGCTGGTACATAACACTGGTTCAACAGTATTCCAGCTATTCACTCCCTACTCTGAAGCGATGTTTTGAGTGAACAGTGTGCAGATTTGGCAGAGGCTCACTTAGTAATAATAGTATGACCTGGTCTAGAATTACAATTTAAGCCTATTCCAAATTACAGCACTACAATTCATTAATAATTCAAAATTCAACCCTGGAAAGAGACGTTACTTAAGAAAAGCGTCTTCCTCTTCACTTTTATTAAATTCTACATTCATTTTGTTCGAAATTAGGAGTGAAGAGGGGTTTTCTCCTCTGGCTCGGAGGAAAATTTTGCCTCCAAGTCAGATAGATTTTTCCGCCACCAGTGTAGTGAAATTAGATTTTCCGACTCATCGAGTACTCCTAGGAAGGAGATTACTAAAAGGGCATAGATTTGTCCTCCTGGGACTCCCCGCTATTCGACCCCCCGCCCCGACGAAAAAAGACGAAGAGTGTTCACGGATCAAGGCTGTGTGGCTTGGCCATTCTAGCTCTGGAACTTTGGACTGTTAGACTGTAGCGTAGTACTGTTCGTTAAAAGTGAGAAAATGTGTTGTTTTTCATTTGATCGAGTATTTCATATTGCTTTCAATCGCGCCATTCCTACTGACGTCTTTGTAATAACTAAGGCAGTCGTTCTGAGAATGTTAAAAATCAGGTGGAGAGTGAGTGTCTGCCATTATAATGAAAACTCCCCAACCTGATTATGACAGAGTAGGCAAGCAGACCTACCATCACAATGAAAACTCCCTAACCCAGTCTTCATATGAGAAAAGACGTTTGGTGACTTCCCTGTCGCGTTTCTAGGGTAATGTTGCTATGCAATATAATACAATCTTGCTCACTACGTATACACTACTTAACACAGAATTCTGTATACAATATAGAATTCCGTAGCGAAGCACGGGTACATCAGTTAGTATATAAGAAAACATAAAGGTCCAATAATGTGCCTTGAGGAATTCCCCTCTTAATTATTATTATTAGTTATAATTATTAATTATCCTATCACCTACCCTCATACTACACTGCACCCTTCCATAGGTAGACTCAATAGCTTTTACCATCATTTTAGACACCTCTAACAGGCGTAAGTTCCCGACAAATGACCCAAGCTGACCGTGTCGAAGGCGTTTTTCAAAATATATGGCAGTTGTATATAATTTCCCAGATCTCTGGTGACATATTAATTAAACAGTCAGCCATACACGCCCAAGAGATATTCGGATTTCTATGCCATCTAGTGGGCCTAGAGTAAAACGGAACGTCGAAATTGACAGTCATATGGCGTCAAATTAAAGTGTCTACACACGGTAACTGAGGACGTACGATTATTATTTTTTAAATGTCCGGCTCCGTGGCTAAATGGTTAGCGTACTGGCCTTTGGTCCAGAGGGTCCCGGTTTAGATTCCCAGCTTAAATGGTTGGAAAAGTCTTCACCCACTTCATTAATCTACTGGTCAAAAGTCCTGAATATAATTTACTTAGGGTATCCGGTAATATTATACCTCTGTAATTTTTTCTTTCACCACGCTTTCTATAAATTGGACATATTATACTGATCAGCCATGTCTTAGGGAATTCTGAAAACATCTTATTGAATAATTTAACAAATATTTCCAGCATTCGTTTATTTATAAGTTCTTCTTTCCAATCCGCGCTTGTTATTCCATGTAGCCTCCAGCTTTAAAATACATATGCAATAAATATACCTAGTCCTATAGGTCGAAAACTGATTGATCAATATTCCCCAAAATTTCTATGATGATTCCCCATGTGACTACTTGTTAGCGGTTAAAATTACGCAGTGATGGATAGAGAACTGTTAAAATTCCAAGTTTCATACTTACCTCTCCTTAAGATTGATCCCCATTGAGGGCTCATGATAGATGTGTTCTGGGAGCTACTTTTCCTGGCTAACAGATGCTTTAATAAACCTAGGAATCGGTTTAAATTACAAGAAAATAAATTAGCTGTTAATTATTTCATGAACGGGCAACATGAAGAACTTTTACGAATCAATCTTCGGGTTGAATATCGCAGAATAAGGTCTTACAACTTCAGTTACCTCTCTCACAATTGGAGACTCTCCCTTGGGCTCGAGAACGAAGTAAGAGTAGCATTTTCAACTGAATGTATTTGGTAACATAAAAGTGTGCTTTTACGAATCTCACAACTGAAGTAGAACTTCACAAAGGGAATCTAAAATGAATCAAGGCAACAGAAGAATGGGACATTCGAGGCCGCATTTGAATGTGAATGGCTGCCTTTTCCTAGGGTTTTCACTACCATTACCATGCTCGTAGTTAGATATCGCTTTCACCTAACCCGCACGTCTCTGCTTCTGGGGAAAGCAAGAATAAATGCACAGTAATTTATTATATCGTGACAGCATTTTCTACTTCACACATTTCTTTGTCGTATCACTCCCTATCCTGCACTTTAAAGTAAGATTTATAGTACGGTGCTAGATGAGATGCACAGCATCTTACATTGAGATTAGTACTGAAATCTCATTTACTCTGTGTGGGTGGTGAAGAGCTGACCAGTGCTTAATTATGAAATTCTCCAGTTGTTGTAATACTTAGCAAAGTAAAGTCATCTCCGTACAGGTAATGAAGGCCCTTGGAGTGGTGGAAGGTAAAGGCTTCCACTATCGTAACCTCGGTACTTGGTGGGGTAGAGTGGTTGGCTCTACGCTCAACCACCTTTGCCCTCAGGAATTAACATGGTACTCATTTTTGGTGTAGGCTGAGAGAACCTCAGGGCCATGTGCACCTCTGGAAGTGTAAATTTCGTTTCTTAATTTTTCCTACTTTCTAACGGAGAATCTAACCCACGTCCTTCCGTGAGAAACAAGCATGTCTTTACCACCTCGGCCAGGCAGCCCCTTGTAGTAATACTTTCTTATAATAGGTACATACATACAAACTTGTACATGCTACGCGTATATACATATATGTATTGTACCTGGAAAAAATGTCTGCCTTTGGGGCCGCTGACACTGGCTTGAAGAGCATGGTTTATTTCTAAGGGTGTGGCATGTAAACATTGGAGTTTGTACAAAGAGGGGTATTAGTTCATTGAACTTAGCTTTCTTTGGAAATTTAGCTTTATTGTTCATTGAAAACAAATTCATATGACCTTTCATACAAGTTGAGTTGAAGCGTTGTAGCAGGCTGGAATCTCCGGACTCCGAGATGGTTACTGGGCACGATCTGGACAGGAACCATGCCCGTCCTGGATGTGAAGTTCTCGACGTTCTAGAATTACTCGAAGTTCTAGAGGATCTGTGAGTCTCGAATTTCTAGGTGCACACGTTGCGGGGTTCGATCTTACACGATAATATTGAAAGGTGCTGCGCACACAAGTCCCCGGTATGGCACTCAACTCACTCGTAGCACTGTTAAATGAATGTGACATTGACCTTTAAATATTGCATTCATTCATTTATTGTAAGTGGAATGTGTCGAATGTTAATGAAATTGACACTAGAATCTTGATACTCGAACCTTGATTCAAACACCTTGTTGAATCACCAAGGTTCATAAATTATTACCGGAAAGTAAAACTATTAAACTGGATATCTGACCACTAATTAGATGTCGGCCGAATTAATACTTGGGAAAATTATAATGTCAAGTTCACGACGTAAGTTTGCTAACATTGTCATGGCAGACTGGAATGTTCTATTAGATCACTAATCTTTATCATCATAGTTCCTAACTTACTGATTTCATCAGTTTATGATTAGAACACATTATTGAGCACAAGATGCACAGTTCATGCAAGTTCAGGACACATTAGCACGTTCTTAATAAATTAAACAAATTTAATGGCACTCGGAAATGTCCTATTCCGTCTATAAACAAAATTATGTGCACTTGAAGACTGTTTAGCAATGTCTTTAAATGATCATTAAAGAGGTGTATGTTTGTACAATGAATATACTCCTGCCAACTCCTGGATTCGAGACCATCAAGGCTTATCATGTAGTGAATGGAATGAAGCAATAAGATGACAGCAAACATTTCAGCAGTTAGATCGGTACCAGGAAGATCTCAGAACTATTCCCTTTGTAGGCGCTGCCTCAAGGAGATTGAAACTCTTGCGCATGTTCTGGGATCTTGTCCTCATGGTGAACTTTTAAGGAATACGCGTCATCATAACATTCGCTCGTTAATTGCGGCAACGCTAAAAGACCATGGTTTCCAGGTATTTGACAACGGAAGCCACAGAAGGATTGACATCATTGCTTTCCAGAATAAGAAGAGCGGTTACATCATCGACCCCACGATTCGCTTTGAAAGCCATAAGTCGTAGCCCTCAGATGTTAACCTAGAGAAAAGGAATATTTACTTACCACCAATTCCTTACTACAGGGAGAAATAGCAGGTAGAGGAAATCGACATAGTAGGTCTGATGATTGGAGCAAGGGGAACGATTCCCGCTTTTGCCGCTAATTTCTGGAGAAAGATGTCTCTGCCAGTTATAACGTTACGGAGATTGCCATCATAGCCTTAAGGGGCTCACTGATAACTCTAAGAAATCACTGTTACAATTAGGTTACCTTCAACATTTCTCAAGTACAGTATATCTATTTCTCTTCTAAAAATAAATGTAAAAATATACTTTGTCGCAAGGCAGCCTCTGCATGAGAGGAAGTATTTCATAAAATAAAATTAATATATAAGTGCACTTGGAAAGAGTCTAACACTGTCCGTGAAGAATGATTATGAAGTATAAATTATAAGTTCAATTATGGCACTGAAAAATTCTATGATCTCTCCGATCTTCACGAGAGGAAAACACAAATTCAGATATGGCATGGGTACTCTATGTTTCCACAGTCAGTTACGATGGCACAAGTTTAAACACAAGTTCAGATGCGCCACTTAAAAAATATTCCATGTTCCCACAATTTGTTATGAAACACAAGTTCGAACGTAATACTCGAAAATACTCCAAGTATCCACAGTTCGTCACGAAACACAAGTTCAATGGGGTACTTGGAAAATTGCAATACTCATAACAAAAGTTCTATGTTCCCACAGCTTGTCGCAAAACACAAGTTTGAATATGACACTTGGAAAATTTCTATGTTCCCAAAGTCTGTTTACGAAACGTAAGTTCAAACACAAGTTACAACACTCACGAGAGAAATTCTAAGGTCCTTCAGTTAGTCACTGAAATACAAGTTCTAACATGGCACTTGAAGAAAATTATGAAGTTCCAACTCCGCTAGAACCGAGCACTCGAGATGCAAAGTCTCGTTCGACCATAGGTTCGGTCTGCCGCACTTGCAGAGCTCCACCCGTCACCCGTATCACAGAGACGGTGAAGTAACACTGAATCTGTAGCCTGGATCGCCCTCCTTTTATACCTGGATGTGACGAAGCATCTAGAAACGTGGGTATTATCCACCTCTATAACTCCTAAACTACATGGTGGATTTTCTCGAGAATTTGATAGATTGCACCTGTTACGATGGCCTCCACGTTGGCGGTGTAAAAGCAACATATTAACTCCAAGTGGACTTTTACACATGGGTCGGAACATTACCATATATGGTCACGCCTGGCTGTGTGGAGCTCACTCGAAGCTAGGGCTCTCTAAAGACTAGATATGCTCGCCCGCCATTATGGTTCATTCCTGCACTACGTTGGTAAGGCAGTTGACCACGCCAGCCATGCATATTCCTCTTTTTTACTGTTCTCCACGCTGGAAAATAATGCTAAACTAGCATACTGTAACAATACTCACTCTCAGTATTACTCAGACGGTTACTAAACATAAATATTAGTACATTTCGTACATTGGTGTGTAATTTTTACTCGAGATGGTGACCCTAAAAGCAAGGTCGTTGATCATTTGCTTTTTAATAAACAAACAAACTAGGCATGTACTCTCACTGGAGAAATATTAGCTTACTAATAAATCGATTATTATTATTATTATTATTATTATTATTATTATTATTATTATTATTATTATTATTATTATCATTATTATTATTATTGATCGGTAGAATAGGTTGTTCGTAAGCTTTGCGCCGCGGTATCGTCAGATGAAATGAGGGACACCGTGGTATTTGTATAGACTACTGTCATTCTTGATATAGGCTACTGTCATTCTTAAATCGTGGATTTTGACGTGGTAATCGGTCAGTGTCGAAGATATATAAATTGTGATGGAAGATTTTGATACCATATGATCTCAGTCGGTATTTCATACTTGCCTGAAATTGATTCAGCGCTATTTTCAATGTTGTCGAAATAATAAGGAAAATATCTTTCGAACAAAAATAACGCTGAAATGTGATGCACGAAGACGAACACACCCAAGCAAGTGGGATTCTTTAAGTTTCTTCTAAAATGTAGTCCCTTTTCTTATTTACTAATATTTTAAAAATACATTCGGCTTAATTTTGGTGAGTGTTATGAATCTCATCTGCTTATGCAGTTTTAATGAACAAAAGATTTTAGTTTATTCAACCGAACATTCATGAAACAAATGTTATGTTATTATAAATTTCATTCGGGAAGAAAATAGGAATAGAGTAACTACTTCTATAGCTGAATCTTCTCTCCCAACCCGAAGTATTGCACTGATAATCAGTTACCAGTGACTTATAAGGGAAGTGACCCACGAGCTGTGGATAATATTGATTTTTTTTGGCAAAGTTAACAGTTTACAGAGATTCGTCTCGTTTAGGGAGTAGTAGTATTATTTCTCAACACGACTCACCTTATTAAACTTCAAAGAGTTGCAACACTGATTAACTTTCTCAGGCAGCACATTTTAAGAAATACTATATTTAAGTAATATTTCACAAATTTACTGTCTCCTTTTATTACAGCATTTACAAAACTATAACATTCCTTGTTTACATTTTCTATTATTTTCTAAAGCATTTTACCTCGTTTTCGTACATTCTTGTTTAAGTCCACAACAGCATAGAATCGAATTTTGAAGAAGTGTCTAACATTTTTTAAATGACAGAACTTTGGAGAACATGTACTGGTACATTTATCATTCAAAATTTTCTACGTTATGAGATTTGCACCATTTTGCATTACTGGTATATAATGCTTATAGTCCCTATTAATGACCTCACAGTTACAAATTAATTTCATAACTTAACAATTTGGTTTCTTTAGAGCACCCAGTTTAAAAAAAAATACGAATGTTTCAGATCTTGAGTCAGAAAGCTCATACGGTAGTTTAAAACCTGTTTGCATATAGGCCTACCACAGATCTTGGTTTTCAATAATGCATTTCTTGTACTACCACCAACGTTAAACAAAATATTTCTCTCATATGAAGTTAGTTTTGACAAATATTGTAACTGTGGTGTTTGGATGTTAAACTCCAGTTGCCGATCTTCGGGGGCAGAGCTGAATATTAAATGATCAATATGACTGAATTAAGGGGTGTAGTGATGTCAGTGGGAGCTGGATGCAAGTTTAAGTCAGCAGTTGAAGTAGAAAGTGTAGCAGAGGCAGTGGAGGCATAATGTACCAGATGGGAATCTAAACAACCTGTATCCCACAGTAGAGACATTACTAAACTTAGGTGCAGAACAACCCACCATTATGTAATCAATATCCACACATATATAGCACTATTCTGTCCCTGCACGCGGTGATTAAAGCAATACGTTCAATGTTCCGTAGCGAGCGTTCGTAGGAGAAACTGGTTTGATTACATGGCCCACTGCGCAAGTATGAACCAAAATGGCGGCTAAGCATATCCATCTTATAGAGCCTTACTCGAAGCGGTTACGTCACGGCTCTGCATGTCAGCGAGTTCGGCGGGCTGCCTATCTTCCACATCGCGCGAAGTTTAACACACATACTTCGAACTTCTTTCACGTAGCGGTGTTTCCCGTTCAATATATATATAAATTATAGACTGTTATGCCTTTCAGCATTCAGTCTGAAAGCCTCCACAATCCTCTCTTTCCAACTAAAGTCATAATATTAAAATATGGATACCGACAGCTGGCCGAGGTGGTAAAAGCGTGTTAGTTTCACCCGGAAGGACGTGGGTCGATTCTCTGTCAGGGAGTAGAAACATTTAAAAAATGCATTTCCACTTCCAGAGGTGCGAATAGCCCTGACGTTCACTCAGCCTACACCAAAAACGAGTACCAGTTTAATTCCTTGGGAGGGGGGAGGAGGCAAAGGCGGCCGAGCGTACAGCTAACCGCTCTTCCCCACCATATGCCGAGGTTACGGATAGTGGAAGCCTTTACCTTCCATCTCTCCAAGGGCCTTCGTCGCCTGTACGGAGATGACTTTGCGTATGTCCTGACAGCTAGCGCAGGGAGGGCCTGTTTACTGTCTGCCTGTCTGGACAGAAGGGAGTAGGGGTATGGTTGCTATGGAAACGTGGCTGGACCCACTGCAGTCGCTATGGAGACGAGCCTGCTGTCCGCTTGGAGTTGCAAAACCTTTCACTACAATAGCCTCTCCCTCCTGCGCGAGCTGTCATAACGTTTTTTAAATAATATGACTCTGCGGCATGGTTTAGTTTCATACCTCTTATCATGTTCGCAGCGGTTAGCTTATTAGCGTCCATCCTCGGTGGCCCGGGTTCGATTCCCGGTACTGCCAGAGTAGCAGGAGGGCTGGTATGTGCAGTTCACCTCCAATGGGGTTGTGCCCAAAAAGAGCTGCAACACCAAGGGACGAGGACATGAGTTTTCCTTCCTCTTCTACCTCTCTTACCCTCCATGAGCGACTCCATCATTCCCTTTCAGTTCTACTAGAACAGAAACGGTAAATTCGCCAGTTTTGGATGACGTATTTTATCACCTCTTTAGTAGCTGCCTCTGTGGATCAGCGGTAGAGTGTCGACCTCCGGATCCCAAGATAGCGGGTTCAAACCCGGCAGAGGTAGTCGGATTTTTGAAGGGCGGGAAAAAGTCCATTCGACACTCCATGTCGTACGATGTCGGCATGTAAAAGATCTCTGGTGACACATTTGGTGTTTACTTGACAAAATTCATTACATCTCAGCCATAGACGCCCAAGAGAGTTTTGGTTTACTCGGTCTGCCACCTAGTGGGGGCCTAGAGTAAAACGGAACGTCGAAATTGACGAGCAGACAGCCAGATGGCGTCAAATTGAAATGTCTGCACACGGTAGCTGAGGCCATACGATTATTATTATTATTATTATTATTATTATTATTATTATTATTATTATTATTACCTCTTTAGTACTTTCAAAGACATTCCAACGATGTTCTTAAAATTAAACACAGATATTTCAAGTGCCCCTGTAGGGCGTCTTTTAAGTAAATTAGCGATGAGAATTTTAAGAACCAATTAATTTATTTGTAAATTAAATGGAAAATGTCAACAGTCATTCACTAGAATAAAAATGATAGGAACAAGTGAGTTAGCCGTGCAGATAAGGGCGCACAGCTTTGAGCTTGCATTCAGGAGATAGTGGGTTCGAACCCCACTGTCGGCATCCCTGATATTGGTTTTCCGTGGGTTCCCATTTCCACACCAGGAAAATACTAGGGCTGTACCTTAATTAAGATTACGGTCGCTTCGCTCCCACTCCTAGCCCTGTGTCGGTGCGACGTAAAGCCAATTTTAAAAATGATAGATAAAAAGTCGTTTAGGAAGTACCAAGCTATCGTGTTTAGTGTTACCTAGTGACGATAACCACTTAATGCCTCTATGCTAGAGTAAAACATAAAATGAAGTATTACTGGGACAAGAATTTGCTACGGGTGCGGGAGAAGAAGATCTTCGGTGCGGTTCACGGTCGAGGAGAGTGGCATCAGGACTAACGAAAAAGTCTATGGTGACCTCGAGATAGTCGTAAAGGCCGAACAAAGAGGAGACTTCTGTACCTCGGGCACATCGTAACGATGGAGCAGGATCGAGCAACATCCTGGCGGCCAACAAAGACGGTGGAAACCAAGACGAAATGTCTGGACAACGTCTCTAGAAAGATGGAGTTCTTAGGGTGAAGCCAGTGTCCTTCACAGGCTGTAGAGCTGGGGGTTGAACGCAAATAAGTTTTCTTGTACTCTTACCGTCACTGCATGTTGCATGATCGCGGACCACCCACTTTAGTAACAGACCAATGTTCGTAAAATTCCACAGATAGAACAGAAGTATCAGTATGAAATAATATGAATTGTTCAATTGAAGTTAAAGTTTAATAGTTTCAATTTCTTAAGACACTATTTTAAAATTGCATAAAAGAGTAAAATTAAACATAAGCACTATTATACGCAGGGCAATCGAATGTGGAAGAACACCCAACAATGTCAGTTCATTTGTATTATTTGACAAATGACAAACCAATAAAGTACCTAAAGACAAACTGAAATTAATAATGTAGTCAAAACAAAACCTTAAGAAGGACAATTTAGTGAGAGTAGCGAGAATCCAAAGAAAAGCAGCTCGATTTGTTCTGGGCGATTCCCGGCAAAAGAGTAGCGTTACAAAAATGTTGCAAAGTTTGGGCTGGGAAGACTGGGGAGAAAGGAGGCGAGCTGCTCAACTAAGTGTTATGTTCCAAGCTGTCAGTGGAGAAATGGCGTGGAATGACATTAGCAGACGAGTAAGTTTGAGTGGTGTCTTTAGGAAAGATCACATTATGAAGATAAAGTTCGAATTCAAGGGAACAAATTGGGGGCAAATATTCGTTTATAGGAAGGGGAGTTAGGGATATGAATAACTTACCAAGGGAAATGTTCAATACATTTCCAATTTCTTTGCAATCATTTAAGAAAAGACTAGGAAAACAACACATAGGGTATCTGCCACCTGGGCGACTGCTCCAAATGCAGATCAGTGGTGATTGTTTGATAGACTGAAAGGAACAATGCCATACAGTCGTAAGAGTTTAAAATCTCAGCACTGTACTTGCATGAACGTTTCTTTGAGTGTGCTGCACTGTGTACCAGCCAGTAGTACCAGTGAAAGAAGAACGAAGATTTGAAACCACTTCTCACACTTCGCATAAAATGACCACAGTGAGACTGGAATAGAATTCAAGAATTCGAATGGATCCCATAGCCATTTTTATAAAGATTAAGACACAGCACTAGCGTTTGTCAGGGCTCATTTTCCGCTAAAGTTTGGATTTTAATTTTTTTAATAAAAATGTATTCAGAGTAAGTGAATACTTAAAAACAGGAAATAATATTAAAGAATGAATTAGTTCTAACTTGGCTGTATAAAGAGTACAAAAATTAACACATTCTTGAACGAGTTATGAAATATGTTTTCGTAAATTTTCTTCATATTTGTTTAAATAAATTTTAAAGCCCTGAAAGGTCGCATGCGGCATGCGGGCCGCCCTTTGGGAAACTCAGCTATATAACATCGCTGAGCGACCAATACCGCGAATCTCACAATGCTCTTCCTGTCCATTATTTTCGTAAAGGCTGGTCACGCCTCCCAGTCACACATGGATACGCAGTCCATTGGAACAATTTTCACCGGACGACTTGGCGACGCGGTTAGGGGCGCGCAGCTGTGAGCTTGCACCCGGGAGATAGTGGGTTCGAGCCCCAGTGTCGGCAGCCCTGAAAATGGTTTTCCGTGGGTTTCCATTTTCACACCAGGCAAATGCTGGGGTGTACTTTAATTAAGGCCACGGCCGCTTCCTTCCCATTCCTAGCGTTTTCCTATCCCATGGTCGGTACGATATAAAGCAAATAGTAAAAAAAAATAAAAAAGGAAGAACCATTTTCGTTGTGTTCATTTCCTTATCCTGACGTGTAAACGAAAATGAATCTTAAATACTGTAGAAGTGCGTAAAGAAGTCACCCGCTACTACGTGACTTTGGAATGGTTTTATTCAAAGTAATTACTAAAAGCGTTAATACATTTATCCCACTGGGAGACAAGACGGTCAATTACAGTTTTGAGAAATGGGTAGGCGGCTGACGGATCCTCGTCCGAATGGACCGACCTCCACGAATGTCCTTCTTCCTCTGTGATTCGTCGGTTTTCGCGGTTCGATAGGCCTGTCCTGGACAGTGATGTGGCCCCTCCTCGCAATCTCCTGTGCCACTCGTGCACACTCGCCATGGACATGCAGTGTTCGCCGCACACATCGGGCATGCGACGATGAGTTTCGCCTACTCGAGCACCCTTAGCCACTAGAAAACGAACCGCACTTCCCTGATTTTCTCTGCTTGCCTCCATTTCTACAGCTGGACGAACACACTAGACCATTCCGCGCACCAACAAAGACATAACCCAACAACTGCGTGCACCTGTGAGTTGTCACTATGCACTTCTCCTACCACAGCGATGGCAGTATCGACACGTAACAACAGTGTTGCGACCTTTCGCGCGGAATGTGTATTATGGCCCGTGTTCGGGTTTCATTTGACTGCCCCTAATACATTACTGCAGTACGGTGACGGCTGTAAATGCGGGTATAAGTTACGCTATATGCCTTCTGATTTCTTGTGTATACCTGCAACTTTGGCTTCTTTTCCTTTTAATTTCGTCATTCATTTCGTAAGTTTCAACTCTTCAGCTACCCTTTTAATCGTGAACGTGAAAGGTTCAGCTTGATGAATGGCATTATGAGCCATTATTTATTTAAGGTCATCACTGTGTGTTGCTTACGTCTCCAGCCTTGTGTTCCTACATTCAAATGCCTCACCAGCTGACCGATTTAAGCCTGAGAAATATAAGAAGACGTGACTGCAAAACCACAGTACTGCAACATACACCAATTCAAGAGTTTGTTCCAGTGAAGTGTGATCGCAAAAGAAATGAAAAGAGTCCCCCTGGATTGTTTTTAAAAATAAATAACTGGAAGATTTTCAAACTAGTGCATTTAAATACGGATTTCTTCTTTGTAATCACAAAATGTCATTTATTTATTTATTTATTTATTTATTTATTTATTTATTTATTTATTTATTTATTTATTTATTTATTTATTTATTTTCAACTTTCCCCAACTGGAGATTGTCCATGAGGTCAAAGTATACAAAAAGACAAAAATGAATATTAAAAGTAATTGTGAGCTGGTTAGCACATTTGACGTACTGTAAGTTATGTTGGTGCATTAAAAGTTCGGGAAATACGGTTCATCAAGATTTGGTTGGAATATTTCAAGGCATCACTGCAATTTATTTGATTAATGTCTGATTGAGGTTATATGATTTGAAGAACTGGACGAAAAAGGGAGGAATGGTTCTTCTAGCGCCAATCATTAATCCTATGACTTCGACTTCATCCAGCTGGTATTACTGTTGATAGAATGGGATAGTTGGTTCATATGTTGTTTTCTTTTCCTCATATTATTCATTGGGTTTTGTTTCGGATGTCTCGAATTTGATCGTCCGATTTATTATAAAGCCATTTCGATGGTCATTGAAAGCTATCATGTCAATTGGACGGGTGATAACTGTAATAGAGAGACCGTGAACCTCCTCGAAGGGTGTAAAGTCTGAGTCCCTCAATGCTTGAGCAATGGCAGATCGTATTTTGTTGCCTAGTATTTCGTAAAGCTTCTCTATGCGAGCAGTAATCAAGGACGTGAGCCAGAGTTTCTACCTCGTTGTAGCTCCGACAACGGTTAGTATCCATGGTCCTGCCTGGAATAACTCGTACAGCCGCTACGTTGCCTGTCATTTTCAAGGCATCACGCCATTCACTACAAGATAATCCTTGAAAATCCACTGATTGGCTGGACGATGTTGACGAAAAAGGATCCTTCCCCTTTCTGTGGTAGATAGCACCACTTACCAAAGTCAACTTCTTTCAACTTGGTTCTTATTTTCCAGGGAGACTAAAAAAAAGCATCCTTTTTATTCAATACTCTGTCACCTGGTGCTAGAAGAAGCCTTTCTAAACAGCTGAGGCCTTCATCTTTCGGTTCCCTTGTATTTAGTATGTAAGGATCTCTGGAATGAAAGAGAATTCTAAGGCCATTAATGCCCAATTTAAGGGAAGTTTATTGTAACTAGCTGAAACCCACGAATTTTTAAACCGAGCTCGATAGTGCAGTCACTTAAGTGCGGTCAGTATCCAGTATTCGGGAGATAGTGGGTTCGAACCCCACTGTCGGCAGCCCTGAAGATGGTTTTCTGTGGTTTCCCATTTTCACACCAGGAAAATGCTGGGACTGTACCTCAATGAAGGCCACGGTTGGTTCCTTCCAACTCCTAGACATTTCCTGTCCCATCGTCGCCATAAGACTTATCTGTGTCGGTGCGACGTAAAGCAAATTGAAAAAGAAAAATAATTTTAAACGCCAGGGTGGTTTTGCATCCGGAATTTGAAATGCCCTGTCTCAGAGGATTCCTGCTGAGAATTTTGTTACTACAGCACTGAGTACGGTAGGCTAAGGTAAGGTTCTGCGTCCATGTCATTCTACTATTAGAGGACATAATTTGCAAACCATGTTTTCCAAACATTTAGTTACAAAAGGCAGTACTTCTACAGTACTTTCTTTTCCAAAAAATGAAGTTCCAAACATTTTTCAAGCATTTATTTCCAAAAGAGAATAGTTACTCCGATAGCCGTTAGATGGCACTATAGCTGTAGTTATACAAATAAAGTCCCGTCGATGACAAGTCGGCTGCTAGTAATTTTATAAGAAGTAGAAAAGAAACACGCACGATTTTAAAATAATAAAGCAGTCTTAGTAAATCTAATTATCATTTCCTTAATGAAGATAAGAATATTAGTTACGTAATCCTATAATATCGCGCGGAAGTAAAACTTGCTTCACGGGTATGAATACATGCCTTCCTATGTGCGTACTCATGAGCTCATGTCGAAAATCAGCAAAACAACTGGGGCCTTGCAAATCAAATGGGGTTAGAAATGGAGGTCAGTTGTGGTGATTTTTGTTTTAAGAGGAAGTATATCCGAGCAACTAACCTCTTTTGACAGTGATGAGAGGAAAGAATGGAATTAGTTGCCAGGAGATTTCCCACGAACAAGGGAGAAATGTTAAGAATGTCCAGAAAACGTGGGAATTTTAACATCTCCCTAGTCACGCCGAGCATCTGTGGTTCACGCCGACCTTTCATCGCTGGGTTCCGTGGTTAATATCCCGGTCACTCCATGTGAGATTTGTGTTGGACAAAGTGGAGGCGGGACAGGTTTTTCTCCGGTTTTCCCTGTCATCTTTCATTCCAGCAACACTCTCCATTTCATTAATTATTGCCCGAGAGGAGTGGCGGAATTTAGTCGCGCAGGAGTTCTTTTAAGCGCACGTAAATCTATCGATACGAAGCTGACCGGACTCAGCCAGGATTGAACCTGCCAAGTTGGAGCGCCTCAACCGCCTGAGCCACTCAGCCCGACATAACGAACTGTCCTCTTAAAATGAGAGCAATACTTTCCTTGATATAGGTTAGTAAAAATGAAATGGCGAATGGCTTTTAGTGCCGGGAGTGGCCGAAAACAAGTTCGGCTCGCCAGGTGCAGGTTTTTGTATTGACTCCAGTAGGCGACCTGCGCGTCGTGATGAGGATGAAATGATGATGAGGACAACACATACACCCAGCCCCAGTGCCAGCGAAATTAACCAACAATGGCTAAAATTCCCGACCCTGCCGGGAATCGAACCGGGACCCCTGCGACCAAAGGCCAGCACGCTAACCATTTAGCCATGGAACCGGACATACAGCCTAGTGCAGTATGTTGATGCACCGTGTTATTGCTCAAACCTCGAAACTGTCCGCAATAAAGTGGTTGTCACTCAACAATCGGTTGTTACAATTAAATGGTTTACAATTCGAAAAAAAAAAATATATTTATTTATTTAATCTGTTTACCCTCCAGGGTTGGTTTCCCCTCAGACTCAGCGAGGGCTCCCACCCCTGCCCCCTCAAGCGCAGTGTCCTGGAGCGTGAGACATTTGGTCTTGAGTACAACAGGGATAGAGGACCAGTACCTCACCCATGCGGCCTCACCTGCTATACTGAACAGGGGCCTTGTAGGGGATGGGAAGATTGGAAGGGATTTACAAGGAAAAGGGCTGGAAGTGGCCGTGGCCCGGCATTTGCCTGGAGGAGAAGTGAGAAACCACGGAAACCACTTCCAGGATGGCTGAGGTGGGAATCGAACCCACCTCTACTCAGTTGACCTCCCGAGGCTGAGTGGACCCCGTTCCAGCCTTCGTACCACTTTTCAAATTTCGTTGCGGAGCCCGGAATTGAACCCGGGTCTCCGGGGGTGGGAGCTAATCCCGCTGACCACTCACTACACCGCAGAGGCGGACATTACTTATCAACAATATTTGAATGTATGTGTATATGTGGTATGTTCAACTGCACAAGTAGCTTGCAGTAAGATACTGTACTAAATTCGAGCAACAATACATCTTCCGGAAAAAATATATATATATTCCACTTCAATTTTGAATTATGTAATCTGTTCGTAAACTTGGATATTATGGTAGTTATTGTTGGTACTGACGGAGTGCTCTTCCGGTTCAGCAGTTATTAATTTTTAGTGCCCATTGAAGCAGCAAAAATATTAAGAGTGTTTCGTCTTCGTTAATAATCAATCAATCAATCAATCAATCAATCAATCAATCAATCAATCAATCAATCAATCAATCAATCAATCAATCAATCAATCAATCAATCAATCAATCAATCAATCAATCAATCAATCAATCAATCAATCAATCAATCAATCCCGATCTGCATTCAGGGCAGTCGCCCAGGTGGCAGATTCCCTATCTGTTGTTTTCCTAGCCTTTCCTTAAATGATTTCATTGACATTGGAAATTTATTGAACATCTCCCTTGGTAAGTTATTCCAATCCCTAACTTCCCTTCCTATAAATGAATATTTGCCCGAATTTGTCCTCTTGTATTCCAACTTTATTTTCATATTGTGATCTTTCCTATTTTTAAAGACGCCACTCAAACTTATTCGTCTACTAATGTCATTCCACGCCATTTCTCCGCTGACAGCGCGGAACAAAACACTCAGTCTAGCAACTCGTCTTCTTTCTCCCAGTTCTTCCCAGCCCAAACTTTACAACATTTTTGTAATGCTACTCTTTTGTCGGAAATCATCCAGAACAAATCAAGCTGCTTTTCTTTGGATTTTTTTACAGTTCTTGAATCAAGTAATCTTGGTGAGGGTCCCATACACTGGAACCATACTCTAGTTGGGGTCTCACCAGAGACTTATAAGCCCTCTCCTTTACATCCTTCCTAGTAAGTTCCTTCAATTTCTCCTCAATTCCACAGCCATTTCTAACTCTATTTCTTTCCAATCTGCACCTCCTTCTTTATTTTATTATAATAAGGGGAGTCTAAACACGCTCATAACCACGTGCAGAGATCTGTATCCTTTATTTACAATCCCATTTATGTGATTACCCCAATGAAGATCTTTCCTCATATTAAACACCCAGATACTTACAATGATCCCCGAAAGGAACTTTCACCCCATCAACACAGTAATAAAAACTCAGAGGACTTTTCCTATTTGTGAAACTCACTTCTAACCCCGTTTATCATCATACCATTGCCTACTGTCCATTTCACAACATTATCGAGGTCATTCTGCAGCTGCTCACAATCTTGTAACTTATTTATTATTCTGTGGAGAATAACATCATCCGCAAAAAGCCTTACTTCCGATTCCATTTTCCTTGTAACCCACAATCTTTACATCCTGCTGACTGAAAACATCTGCCTTTTGCAGATCCTCACATACACACTCTCCTTGTTCATTAATTATTCCTGGAATGTCATTCTTTGAACCTGTTTCTGCCTTAAAATACCAATACATACCCTTCCATTTTTTTACTAAAATTTGTATGACTGCCAATTATGCTTGCCATCATGTTATCCTTAGCTGCCTTCTTTGCTAGATTCAATTTCCTAGTAAGTTCCTTCAATTTCTCCTCAATTCCACAGCCATTTCTAACTCTTTTTCTTTCCAATCTGCACCTCCTTCTTTATTTTATTATAATAAGGGGGGTTTGACCATTCCTTACCACCTAATAACTCGGCTCTGTGGTGTAAATGTTGGTGTGATTAGCTGACACCCCTGGAGGCACGGGTTGGATTCCACAATTTGCCACGAAATTTGAAAAGTGGTACGAGAGCTGGAACGGGGTCCACTCAGACTCGGGATTTCAGCAGAGTATAGGGGGATTCGGTTACCACCCATTCTCGAAGCAGTTTTCCGTGGTTTCCCACTCTTTCTCCAGACAAATGCCGGGTTGATACGGACACTTCCTTTCTTAGGGGCCGATGACTTTGATGTTAGACCCTTTATCATTATCATCATCATCATTACCATGCCGGACTGAGTGGCTCAGACGGTTGAGGCGCTGGCCTTCTGACCCCAACTTGGCAGGTTCGATCCTGACTCAGTCCGGAGGTATTTGAAGGTGCTCAAATTAATACGTCAGGCTCGTGTCGGTAGATTTACTGGCAGATAAAAGAACTCCTGCGGGACTAAATTCCGGCACCTCGGCGTCTCCGAAAACCGTAAAAGTTGTTAGTGGGACTTAAAGCAAGTAACATTATTACATCATCAACATCATCACTCCCTTTTCTCTTCTTTGTCCATCCCTTCCAATCTTCTCATCATCCACAAAGCCCCTGTTCAGCATAGCAGGTGAGGCCGCCTGGGCAAGAAACTGGTTCTCCTCTCCACAGTTGTATCCCCGACCAAATCAAATATCTCACGCTAAAGGACACTGCCCTTGAGGCTGTAGAGTTGGGATCCCTCGCTGAATCCCGCGGGGGAATCCAACATTGGAGAGTAAACGGATTAAATAATAATAATAATAATAATAATAATAATAATAATAATAATAATAATAATAATAATAATAATAATAATAATAAAAATAATGTGTGAATTACATGGTCGGACTAAAAAAGGGTATTTTCATAGTGAATTATCTACTAAGGATGTGGCAAAACGTCTAGTATATTAGATATATTATAGCAATTACTGTTTTTTGTTTACTTTTGTTATAGCAGCGAGAAGTTTAGTTTGACATTTATGATAATACGTACCAGACATGTGGGAAAAATGAGGTACATGAGGGAAATTTTTAAAATGTGATGATAATTTCAATCGTAAATATCTGGCAACGCCGGTTCAGCCCTTCTGAGAGTGAATGTACCGGGAAATCAAAGGGAATGGGAAAGCCACGAAGGTTGTGAAAATGAGAGATTCCTTAGATCTCTAAAAAAAAATTCCGTTGGGGTCGGAAGAGAACAAAGTTTACCAAATTAGGTCCGATAGGAGAGATGAAAGAGAAGAGTCTACGACAAGCAAATGGAAACAATGCCAGGACTTCACCTATGGCCCTTGTAGTCACCAACCATTGTTCTGAGGATTAAAGTTCCTGGAAGTTTCTCTTGCGTGTTGATAGTGATCTTTATTTTAAGCTACCTAAAGATCCTCTCTTAACGCTCATCAGGGAAAAACAGCACAGTTCTAGCCCTTCATACAAGGAACCCAATTTTGAAAACATCCTAGGGGGTATGGACTACTAATTTCAGGTAAATAAAATACAAACATATACGAGAATATATTCTTTATTTATTCCTAAAAATTACAATCCTTTCCTTAATCATCGTTATCCGGTCGATTACATCACGGCCGACTGGATACCTCGCTGCGCTCGGAGCTAGCTAGAGCGACGCATCAAGTCGGCCGTGATTACATTAGCAGTTTGCCTTTTCCTACCACTGCGAGCGCTTATGAGTCAAGGCATTGTTTCACTTAACCACCACTACGAGCGCTAATGTGAGTCAATGCAGAGTTTCACCTAAGCACCACTAGGAGCGCTAATGTGAGTCAATGCATTGTTTTACAGGTTTCACTTAACCACAACTACGAGCGCTAATGTGAGTCAATGCAGAGTTTCACTTAACCCTTTCCAGCCTAAATTATTTGCAGTGATGGGAAAAATATTTTCCTGTGAATTTCAACTAAAATGTGCGTCCTGAACATGAAACCACCAATATTTCATTTTTGTCGGACTTCCATATGCTCAAAAATTAGTGACACCATATGGCATCATTGGGCACACGCGATGCAAGTCCTCATGAAATGTTCTTCAAATTGTGAACCTGAAATACAATCATAATACCATTTATATAAATTCTCCATTGTTAAGACCGGTCTCCTGGTTATAAAATAGTACTTTTACCAAAATACGCTTCAAAATCGAAGACAATGCCACTAAAACCAGCTCGAGCAAAAACTTTTACACCCCATTTATGAGGCTTATTTTTCATGTATTGTTTCAATGAACTTCGCCCTTTGAACGGTATTATAATTTCATCCACAGAATTGTATTCCTCGGGCTCAATATCAGCGAATCTAGCTCTGATCGCATCAATAAAATGCCTGACTTTGACTTTGACTCTGGATGATCACGTTACTTCATATTATCATCGTTGATGTGGAAGAATGTTCTGTGATTGTCAATCCTATTGTGGTATATAATGTCAGCAATCAGGGGAAATCTGGTTGCTTGTGCCCAGTACGTTCGGTAACTTGGCATCCTGACTATGCCTGACAGAATGTGAATTCCCAGAATTGCTCTATTTCATTCTTATTTGTGTTCAATGAGAATCCAGTTTTCTGAAAACAGTATAAATTTGAGTTACCTACAAAATTGTCTATGGCAGAATCTGCACAAAATTGTTTGAAATATTCATATGGAGTCATTTCACCTGGTGGATCGGAGTGATTCACTGTGCACTCTGAATTAATAGGTTCTAAGTTTTTACACCGCAACCTTAAGTCCCTCTGCCTCTCATTGGATACTGGTGAACCAGAAGTAGATGTTTTTGCATGAAGTTGAAGAGCCAACGGTATTTCATCTTCATCCAGATTAGGTTCAATATTTACTTCAAAATTCAGCCCCACTTCCGGAATAGTATTTGGCACTGGTTCTGTAACTGTATTTGGTGTTGTTACTTCTTCCTTGTCATCATCATCACTGACATCAACGTCAGATACGTCACCTTCCAGAAGAAGGATGACCTCTTTCTCAGATAAAAGTTTTCACTTAATGGATTGATCTAGAAAAAGAAAATAAATAAATAGTACGCAACAATTTGAAATGCAACTTCTAACAAAAATTTATTAGGATATAATTTGGAATAGTAGGCTACTTATTTCAGTTATGCTGTTTATTATCAGGTTTTCTTACATTTAATAATCAAAATATACTATTAAATGTTTACATAATGTCGCAAAACAATCAGTAATAATGAGAAAGGTCTCTGAATAAAATCTAATTGCCTCAGATACACATAACCTAAGACACGGCTGCTGCCCATTGATGCCATATGGTATCATGCATATTTATACACACAGAAAACCTGTAAAGCTTAACTTACATACAGAATATTTATATTACATCCTTTCTCTCCAAAATAACATAATTTGAAACGAAAATGAATATTACTTACAATAAGACATATTATAATGTAGTACGGTGCGAAGGAGTCTCCAATTCCAAGTCGACTTGATCATGGAACATGCATAAATCTTCGGCGATGTTCAACTATTGAACTGCTCCATGCTACTGGGCTGGAAAGGGTTAATCACTTATAACTACATTCCGTGTGAATATTTTCCAAAAATTAAAAAGTGCCTGAATGTATTGAAACAAGGAACACATTAAGTTACAGGAAGAATTATGTAAATAAGTAAATTTGCTTATGATTTGAATACAACAGAAAACAAGTAAGGAAACAAACGATTGTAGGTTGTTTTTCGGGAACTGGCTTTAGGCCGTAAGTGATTTTCGAAATATACTTTTTAGTTTGATAGAGCTGTCCAAGACTCACAATTTGACGCCTTTCCGAGCCCTTTAGCCCTTCACCTTTTGGTACAATTGCTCAATGTTTTAATTTTTGGTAGTATGGGGACACTTAGATTGTCTGATATGAAATATCTTCAGCATTAAAATGGAAGAGGTATAGTTTTTGCAATTTTCCCGTGTGTTTACATTCCTTGTCCGCGGAGTGCCAGAATTGCTCCAATTAGAAACAGCGTATTCAACTTAGTTTAAACTGTAGCCTGTATCCACTGACGGGAAGCAGAGAGACTGGACAGAACTGCGTGCAGCTTGACAAGTGAATCGGCCCCAGGACCAGCACGCTTTTCTAGTACTGCACGTGATCCTGGCTCAGTCCGGTGGTATTTGAAGGTGCTCAAATACGACAGCCCAGTGTCGGTAGATTTACTGGCACGTAAAAGAACTCCTGCAGGACTAAATTCTGGCACCTCGGCGTCTCCGAAGACCTTAAGAAGTAGTTAGTGGGACGTAAAACAAATAACATTATTATTTAGTACTGCACGTGGACTGTCACTGACAAAGCAAGAGTCATCGGCTATTGGTCACAACACAGGTGACTGTAGACAGTCATAAATCTACCTGCGTGGTTTCAGTCGCATAGCTATCAGACTGCCTTCGGGAGATCCTGGGTTCGAACCCCACTGTCAGCAGTTCTGAGGATCGTTTTCCGTGGTTTCCGCATTTTTACCCCAGCCAAATGCTGGGGCTATACCATAATCAAGAACACGTTCGCTTCCTTCCCACTCCTAGCCCCTTCTTATTCCATCGTCGCCATAAGACCTATTTGTGGTGGTGCGACTTAAAGAAAATTGTAAAAAATTAAAAACTTGAATATGGACCTTAAGAATAGGTCAATGAAATACTTTGAATATAGCGTTGTTCTTTATGGGTCTGAGATGTGGAGTTTGAGAAGGAAGAAAAAAAGAAAGAAGATTGAAATCTTTTGAAATGTGGGCATAGAAAAAATGAAGAAGGTCAACTGGTAAGACAAATTAAGGAATGAAGTAGTAATGGAAACAGTAGGTGAGGAAAGGACGACAATACTGGACAACATTCAAATTAGTTAGGTCACTGTTTACGATGGAAATCTTTATTAAAAGAGCATTGGAAGGAA
Organism: Anabrus simplex; assembly: GCF_040414725.1. NCBI lineage: Eukaryota > Metazoa > Arthropoda > Insecta > Orthoptera > Tettigoniidae > Anabrus > Anabrus simplex. The sequence goes on from NC_090267.1 coordinate 500,299,244, forward strand.
AAGTTTCAGGGAGAAGGCTGAGAGGAAGAAAGAGAGATCAGACGATGGGCAAAGTAAAGATTAGTGGAAGAAACTGGAAAACTAAAATGATGGCAGAAAACAGATCGGCTTGCTTGGAAAATGCATGCGGAAACCCGCCGATAGGCACAAAACCGTTGTTGATGAAGATGATGATAGTTGCTTGGTGGTACTGCTTAATGTTCCAGTCACCGGTCATTGGTAAACAAATTGAGAGAACAATACGGTCCTTTGAATAATGAGGGTTTCGGTAAAAGATAAAGAAGAGCCTGAAATAATGTGAAAATGAAAGACCGCTTTTGCCCCGTACATGTATTCCACAGCAGCGGCCGGCCCGTACGGTGTCCTCCCTGAGAACGAAGAGGTTATTTTATTTTCTCTCGATTCTTGAAGTCAAATATTGAACTCGAGTAATAAGTTACTAAGACAATTACATTTCATTGTAAAACTGTAAATTTTCATCAATAAGGAAGATTGTTCGGCATGAAGTTAGCTGACCGACTTTCGGCGCACAGTTTTCAGGTTGAAGATAAGGCACGTATGTTCGAGTTTCCGTCCGAGGATATGGTGTGGGTGAGTGGTGGACAGTTTCTGGGATAGGGATGGTGCGGGAAGACGCTTTCACTTGGGCAGGGTCCATAGCAGTGTAGCAGTAAATATATCCTCACAAACTCCTAAATGAGCATGCGCCAGCTAAATTTCCAAAATGAAATGAAATAATAATTTATAAACTTACTTGCCTTATTATTAATATTTTAACATACATACATACGTCATCATTATGGACCGTTATGACTTTCAGCGTTCAGTCTGCAAGCCTCTATAAATTTACTAAACGTCGCCACAATCCTCTATTTACAAATAGTGCTGTGGCCTCAGTTCTGCACCTCTTCTCTTCAAATCGTTACACACTGAATCTAACGATCGTCATCTTGGTCTCCCTCTACTTCTCTTACCCTCCATAACAGAGCCCATTATTCTCCTAGGTAACCTGTTCTCCTACACTCGTCTCACATGACCCCACCACCGAAGCCGGTTTATGCATACAGCTTCATCCATCGAGTTCATTCTTAACTTAGCCTTTATCTCCTCATTCCGAGTACCTTCCTGTCATTTTTCCCAACTGTTTGTATCAGCAATCATTCTCGCTACTTTAATGCCTATTACTTCTAACATGAATAAAATATCCTGAGTCCACCTAGCTTTCTCTCCCGTAAAGCAAAGTTGGCCTGAAAACAGACCGATGTAAAGATAGTTTCGTCCGGGACCTGACTTCCTTCTTATTATTATATTAAACTATAATATATTTTAGGTAGAAAAATAGAAAAAAAATATATTTAAATGTAACATTTGAGACCTGGAATTTTTATTCAAATTGGGACTCTGGCATGCATCCCGCGTTTTGTGAGGTTGGCAGCAGTGAATGAGTTTGTTTTCGCGTGGAAGACTTGAATGAGTGCAGTGGTACTGGTCAGTAGCATAGAAAGATTTGTTGGAAAAAGTATTGTGGCCAATCCCCCTCCCCTCCGCCGACCTAATAGTCCACCGGCCGCCACTGGTAATGCAGTCAGAAGAGTGGAGGTCATACAGGCACGAGTAACTGGAAGCAGTGCGAGTTCCTGTGGTTTCCATCTCCTCTAGCCCACCTTATCTGTGGATCAATTGAGGCGAGTGATGGAGATAATCACCAGAAATGTACAGCTGTGTGAAGGTCACAATAGTGGAGGATAAAGGGAGATTTTTGCATTATAATGAGCTTAATTACTGATAACATCAGGCTAAAGTGGCAGAAAATTGTCAAGTAGTACTTCACGTTAAACCTTCTACGAGCTGTTGCATGCACACAACACATCACAATAATAGAAGGAAGAATTCCAAAAAAAAATATAGCCAAACTTATAATAAAGAAGGGATGAATGTCGACGGAAAAGAAAATATTAGCAGTATGCTGTCTATATTCTAACGGCCACGGCTTTTTAGAAATAAAAGACGCACCTTCAATGTAGTTACTTATTGTAAATTGTTTTAACTGTTTCATTTCTTTTATTCCTTCATCATTCACATTTCTTATTTCAACTCTTTCTTTCGCACGGTTCTGCCGACTCCTAATCAACTTATTCTTTTTCATTATTAAGTTTGTTATTCTACACAACTGACCATGATGTATTGCGTGTTACAAATTTCATTCCGTATTGACGGTTATCAGTTTACAAATAAAAAGTCTTGTATAATCCTCATTTTCAATACAAGACATCCATCTGTATTAGACTGGACGATATGTATAATTGTTTCAGCCTATCTAAGAAGCTCAAATATTACATTTCTGCAAACGATAAAAACACTGATGACGTGTGTGTGGAATTAAAATACAATTATCATGATCGACATATTAAAAACAAGTTGAGGTAGAAAAATAATCTCGTCTAAAAAACTAGTTTGGTAATCGCAATGACGCAATGAGTACGCGTGTGACGAGAAGCTGCGGCAGCTTGTAAGTACGGCTCGAGTAACAGATACTATTGTTTCAAATGCTATTTGTTCGGGGTGTCGACCTATAGAGATCTTTTGTCCCCACTTACACCATGTGATATGAACCTGCGTGTAATTGGAATGGAGAAAGTGTAGAATGTTGAATGTGAGAAGAGGAACGTTACGGACAACACAAGCACCTAGTCCTCAGATATTAATCATTTACAATTAAAAACCCCTGACCCACGCGGGAATCGAACCCGGGGCCGCCGGGTGGCAGGCGGACGCGTTGCCCGCTACGCCGTGGAGCCGGAAAACGAGTACAGTACTAAACTACAGACATTAACCGTGATAAATAGTGCGAGCGCTCTGAAAGAGATGCGTATCCATTATTAAATTGTTCATTGTGCAGTGCTTACGGTAAATGTGTAAGTAAAGCGCAAGATTTCATTCCATGTTAAGAAAACAGTATTGGACTTATGACAACAGTGTTGCCATGTCGAACGGCTCTGCTCAACAGCATCATGGGAAAACTATGGCATATATATATACGAGTAAATATTGGTGAAACTCTGCACTTAAGTTCAAAATAAAAGGAAGAAAGTAAGCTACAAATGACTTTTTGAAATCCGGGGTACAGGGGTTCTAGGGCGGGGGAGAGGGGGCATATTTAAGTTTTTACAGCAACAAGGTAAACTACTTCATATACATAACCCAAGTATTGAAGTTCAAAGTAATGTGGGAGAAACCAGACAACAGATAACTTAATTTTAATAAGCTCGGGGTGGGGGTTGCCGTTAATTGCATTTAGTACATTTGCCCAGACAACGACGGGTACTACTGTGCCATCATATCGCCCCACGAAAAGATTGGTAACAATTAAATGTGTTTGCGAAAAAGTGATAAAAATGGTAAAAATAAAATCCTCTGTGGTGTAGTGGTTAGCGTGATTAGCTGCCAGTCCCGGAGGTCCGGGTTCGATTCCAGGCTCTGCCACGAAATTTGAAAAGTGGTATGAGGGCTAGAACGGGGTCCACTCAGCCTCGGGAGGTCAACTGAGTAGAGGTGGGTTCGATTCCCACCTCAGCCATCCTGCAAATGGTTTTCCGTGGTTTCCCACTTCTCCTTCAGGCAAATGCTGGGATGTACTTAACTTAAGGCCACGACCGCTTCCTTCCCTCTTCCTTGTCTATTTCTTCCAATCTCCCCATCCCTCAGCAAGGCCCCTGTTCAGCATAGCAGGTGAGACCGCCTGGGTGAGGTACTGGTCATTCTCCCCAGTTGTATCCCCCGATCCAATGTCTCGCGCTCCAGGATACTGCCCTTGAGGCGGTAGAGGTGGGATCCCTCGCTGAATCCGAGGGTAAAACCAACCCTGGAGGGTAAGCAGATAAAGAAATAAAAAAATAAAATGCACTTAAGAAACTGCAGCTAAATAACAAAACCAAAACAGACAAACATCGTTGCGAATTTCTGTTCAACGCGAGTCATGTATCGCTGCACACCACAGCATCAAGATCTTCAGTACAACTCCTGTACTGTACAAGAATATTAGAACACACTCGTAAATAAATAGATGACTTCTCGTCAACAGTGATAAGCCGCCGGCGATTCGCAGCGTAACGGATTACGCGTAACATTTACCGTGCCAGAGCGACTCAGAAGGAAAATGGAGTAAGGCAACAAAGTTTGTGCTTCCTCCCCGGAAATGTATTCATGAACTAGAGAATATTAAGTAGTTATTTTAATAACTTACGGGCAAAAACATGTCTCATAAATTCTTTATTTCATAATGCAATATAAAGTACATTCCTTGTAGATCCATAAGAGAAATACTGTTTTCTTAACATGGAATGAGCTATACGAGTTTGGAACTTCACAGCAGCACCTTAACTCATAAGAGTCACCGCGGGCGGAACCGATGTTTATTGTCAGGCCTTGGCGCACGCGCGCGAGCGAGACTCCGCGTCAGACGACCATAGTGTGCGTGTGACGTCACATATTTGGCACAAATTTTGCCTTACTCTGAAGTATTATTTCATGAAAACTAAGTTTCAGATTTTCAATTATTTTTGTAACGCGTAGCAACCTTATTTATCTGTCAATCAAGACATTAAACATAATCGTACGCGTTCTACTCAACACAAAAAGCAACTTAACATTTTTCTTTCCATGTGCCTGTTGTCGAGGAGCGTACGTATACGTTAAAATATCCACATTTGTAGCGCTTCAGGCAGTAACTCAATGTTGAAGACATCCTAGGGATGCGAGCAACGAATTTTAGATAAATGAAACATAGTAAATATTCCTAAATATTACAATACTTTCCTTAACCATCGTTATCCGGTCGATTAGATTAGCAGTCTGCCTTTTTCTACCACTACGAGCGCTAATGTGAGTCAATACATTATTTCGAACTACATTAGGTGTGGATACATTTCAAAAAGTCAAAAACCTCTTCAGGGTATTGAGCCAAGGAACACTTTACATAAATAATTATGTAAATGAGATAATTTGTCTAGGATTTGAATACAAAAGAAAACAAGTAAAGAAACAAGCGATTTTAGGCGAGTTTCCGGAACTAGATGTAGGCCGAAAGCGATTTTCGAAATTTGAAACCTTTCCGGGTCCTTTAGCCCTTCGACTTTCGGGAAAATTCAGGTCTTTCGTAGTATGGGGAGCCATACTTTGATAATGAATGTTTTCAACATTAAATAGATATTTCATATAGTAAGTAAGGAATAAGCTGGCGATATGTCAAAAGAGACGTCAGTCGTTAGTAATTTTGCCAACTGAAATTATTTTAATATCTTCTTACTGGGTTTTATGTAGCCCTCCAAACGACACTCAAATCAAGCTGACGGTTCTGAAGTTATAACGACTGCCCTCAAGCTAGCTGCCACCGAAATTGGACCTGATTTGGTCGCCATCTTAATTTGAAAAACGTATTGCAAGGTGTTCGAGCCCGTCTAGAGCAGTCTCTTTGTAAATCATTTCGTCGTTTGCTTCACCACACACCAAATTACTCTTCCGTCCTAATATAATGTTTCCTTAATGACCGTACAATTTCAGATCACCCGAAATCATGCTACCAGCTCTTTTCTCGTGGTGTTAACTTGAAGATCGAAGTTATCGCAGTCAACCCAAAATAATTGACTATTTGACACCAGCATGAACAATATCGACTCTGAGGTATTGCTCTGAACTACTAGAAACTTGCAACGACGGATACATATATATGTCTGCATGCAAATTATGATGTCATTTTGAGTAGTGATGGGATAATCGAATACAAAGTTATCGCTTATTCGATTATTTCATTTTATTCGATTATATTTCCCATTCGATTATTTTCGATTATTCATTCGAATGAATGTGGCAATCGATTAGTGAATATTTTTTTCCATCCGATTATTTTTTCGATTATTCATTCCAAACTCCATTCGAATGAATGAGGCATTCGATTTGTGAATATTTTTTCCATTCGATTATTCGTTCGGAAATGCATTCGAATGAATGTAGCATTTCGAAATAATTGGATGAAAAGTGATGTTATTAAGCCAGTTAATTCACTCATTTAGTTTCAATCTTTGGAGATACGTTTGAAGAAAGACGTATTTCTATTTTTCATAAGAGTTCATCTATTCGCTTATTTCAATCGATTATCCATCCGACACACTTAAACCAAAAAATTGATGCATGACGCATCCGAATATTCTATGCGAAACTAGGCTAAGGCGAAACAACTGAATTAAATTTGAAACACATTCCATTATTTTATTCGATTATTTATTGGGCTACTTAAATAATCGGATGGAGGTTAGTTATTCGATTATTAAAAGTATTCGATTATCCAAGACCAACTACAATACATCAGATCTTAATGCAGCTATCGATACTAGCTCGAATGGCACCGCGATCGGTTTGTTCAAATGCAAAAATGAACATGTGCCAAGCATCAGTTTAGTTATTTCTGGGTTGGTTTTGTTTGATTAGGAAAAGTTAGTGTAGTGATGTATTTATTGAAATTTGATTTTAAAACGATTTTGATATATTAATTCGTGCCGATCGTATTGTATGCCTGGATGCAATTCATATTACAGCAGATGCACTCACAGTTAGATCAAGTGTGCTTGCATTGTGATAATTTATTAGGGTGCATTAAAATATTCGAGGATACATTTGTGAATAGAGACGATGTTTTCCGTGTACTGGATGAGCTATTTTTTGCGGATACGGCCTAAACTTTTGAGGTTTTAAAAAGTAAGGTTATAAAAAATGTGATAAAGCTATTTATTTTATCGGTAAAAGATCAGACCTTGTCACGCAAGTTTGTATCATAGTAATCATGGCTGACGGTGGGCGAATGGACATTGCCATTGGTTGAAGGCTAGTCCACTGAAATGTCGTTCCCATAATTCAATACAGACAGAAGTTATGACCAACTTACGCGATGAAAAGACCTAAGAGTGAGGCAATGTCAAAGAATAACCATATGAAACAAATAAGAGTAAGAATATCTGGCTATGTTGAACTATGGTAGTGACATTTCATAGGGCAAATCTTCAGGAGATGCAGAGTCCATTCGTGCCAACGCCAGCCACGATTATTAACGATTATATAACAACGTGATTGAATATAAAAAAGAAATAGAGGCCTAATTATTAGTAGTACGTAGCGTTCCCGACACCGGAAGAAAAAAATCACAACGAAATGTAACGTGAATGATAAGCAATGTATAATAGAGAAGAAGGATGTATGTAAATGGAACCAACCTTAATGTAGTGGAGGTTAGGCGACGACACGAAAAAACAACACGATTGAACTTCTCATTCACTAATAATTTGACGTGATGGAGACACCATTCACATACTCTGCTATTTGAAATCAAATTGTGACGTACATAGAATTGAAGTAAATCCTTGAAGTTGTTCTTGTAATTCGCTGAAAAACTTGTTACATTAATAACACATCCATCGTACGATGCCATGTCAATATAATTAGATATGTTTTCTGTATCAACAATGGCCAGATGCACTGGATGCGCTATGTACGAAAAAAGAAGTAGTAGGCTTTGCTTCTATGAATCCTATCATTTCGTGACCAGTAAGCGACATAGAATGCCGTGGTGTATTAATGTGAAGAGAAACGTCATTGTGGTCCAGGGCTAAGTCGTGCGAGTCGTCTGCGAGAAAAATAAACATAGTCCAGAGCTAACCTAACCTAACCTAACCGCGAGTCGTCTGCGAGAAAAATAAATAACCTAACCTAACCTAACCTAACCTGCGATAAAATTAAACATAGTCCTAACCTAACCTAACCTAACCTAACCTAACCTATGTGAAAACAAATGTAATTGTGGTCCAGGGCTCAACAAATGTAATTGTGGTCCAGGGCTCAGTACCATTTAGTTCCTAAGTACAGTGGTTGGCAGCATCGGCGAGTCGTGCAAGTCGTCTGCGAGAAAAATGAACATAGGACAGTCATACCGCGCGTAGATATTGCCGATGCAAGCGGTAACCATGGTACTAATGTTGCGTGACATAGACTGAAGTTCTAATATTTTATCTGTGAATGAAGATTTATTAAATTAGAGGACTGATACGTATTTACGTTGCCAACGATTTGGATGTTAAAGTGCTTTATACGAAAATGCATATGCCACCAGAGAACTTCAAATAAATTCTCCTATTGATTATTTGAAGTGAAACAAGTGTAGTGTAGCAGTGTGGTGAATCATTGTTATGAGGGAATTGAAATATGTGACAAGGTTATGTTTCTAATCAAGTTCTTGATAGAGGTAGGCTATTATATTTAAAAGCGTATGGTGATAGAAATTCAAATCAATGTATTCTAAATCAAATAATGGTTTATAGGAAGAAGAATTACGGACTGGAAAAATTTATCAAGAGTGTGCCCACTACTATATCCAACTCGATAAATTTCCAACTTCTTTGAAATCATTTAAGAAAAGTCTAGGTAGACAATTGATACGTAATCTGCCACTTGGACGAATTGAAACTGCCACACTTTGAAACGCATCAGATGTTTCCCCAGGACTGTTACTTTAGAATGTAATCCTATATTACGTCTTTCCTGGACCATACTAGTTCATAGAAGAGACTTATATTTTGAATTTTCCACACATTGCTTATCTAAATATAGCCTATCTCTAGATAGTATTGGTCTATTACCCAAAGTAAAATATCCTGTTCGCTATTATTGACAACTTAGCAATTCAATACGATAATGAGAAGGTCATGTTTATGTTGTTTACATTCAACCGATACGTCGGTCATGTTGATTCTGTATTAAGGTCTGATACTATAGTTGATGGTCTTGGATTATCCCATCTGCTGGGGTATATGAGCGTTAGAGGCTTGGTCATACTGAAAAATAATTTTAAGAAATAATTCGATATCTCGCACCGTTTCATTTTATCAGGTGCTGAAATTAGCCAATCAGATCGCTTCGCGGGTGAATTAAAGTGGGCTTTGCGCGGCGATGTTCCTAAGTCTGTACGTGGCTTAAGACCGGCTTGACAGCCATGCCGCACGGTGGGTTTCATACGATGTTACCGTAGTGTACTTGCTATGGCGCAATCCTGTCAGCTTGCAAGTCTGTACTCCAACCTCTACCCTGGCGAGATTTTATTCTTCAAATGGTGCGATCATGCCGGTCTTTAGGTACGTACAGATTTATCAATAGTGCTATGAAAGCCCATTTGAATTACAAGAGTCTAGGGTTCGTTCGTTCGAGAACATTTTCATTCCCCACCCTGAAGGGGTGGGGCGGGCCACCTGAAGGGTTACGCCCTCCCTCTGGCGTATTGGACGGGGAAAGGAGATGCGGGGAGGTGGCCTCTTGGCTAAGGGGGATGTAAATATATTATGAGCTTTATTTACAATAAGATACAATGGTACAAAAACATTTGAGAGAACAGAGACATGATGTACAGATGTAGGGTAAAGGCTATGCAACTAAGATGGAACGAAGGAAAGGTTATGCTAGATTGGGAGGTGGAAGATGAAGGGCGAGTATGTGAAAGAGGGAAGAGAAGTTGAACAGGGAAGTGAGTAAGAAATGGAAGAGGGGCGATGATGGGGAAAGGAGGCTGGGCAGACTAGATGTTTGGCAAGAAGGAGCGGGCCGGGGACAGCGACGGCACGTTGTAGGGCGGTTAGAGGTTTGGGGAGGAGAACGAGACGGTTCGGTGTGATGGTAGCGGCTGTGAAGATGTAGTCCAGTGGCGATGAGGTGCTGTGCGTCCGCAGGGGTCGGTAAGTGAAGTCGCACAAGGCGTGTAGGTCCAGAGGCGTGATAGATGCGGGACGCTCGCCGAATAGGCGTGCCTGCCATGCGGAGTGCCTGGGCGTGTCTTCGGCTTGCAGGAGAGGATCTACGCCGCGGACGACGCAGGTGCAGTCCGTTGGTGGTGATGACGAGAGATGTGCCGTGTTTGTTGCAGGTGGGGGTGGAGATGCGGGTTGTTGAAGAGTCTGAGAAGGACTGGGGAGAATAGCGGCCATTAGAGGGGTTGAATGGGATGTCACCACAGCAGGGGTTGTGATGGAAGGGTGGGGTGCTGGGGAGGTGGTGGTGACAGTAGTAGTGGTGATGGTGCGAGGAAAGCACGAATGTTGGGGCGGGGGTGTGTATGGCGGCGGTGGGATGTATGGAGAGAGTAGCGGCCATTAGAGGGGTTGAATGGGATGTCACCACAGCAGGGGTTGTGATGGAAGGGTGGGGTGCTGGGGAGGTGATTGTGTCAGTTGTAGTGGTGGTGGTGGTGCGAGAGGCGTGGAGACGGCAGTCGAAGCAGCGGTGGCAGATGAAGTGGCCTGGAGCTCGGTGAGAAGACGTCCAGGAGAAGTGACCACTCTATGGAGACGACAACAGATGTATGCTCCAGTATGAAGAAGGCGATCATGTGCAGCTGGAGTGTTGCAGTAGAGAAGAACAGAAGATACTGGGTCGAGTCCGTCATATAGCCGGATAGCATGGTAGACTCCAGTCGTGCGGAGGTCAGAGAAGATTGAGTCTATGAAAATTGCAGTGTCGACATCCAGGACGAGGCAGGTGGAAATTTGGGGGCGGCCAACTTCCATCGTGGTGTCAGCCGATTTGCTTTTTTGTGCCGGCTAGGTGCGAGATTAAAGCTGTGTCGTCACCCGGCCGAATCAAAAACACAGGATGAGGTGCAGGAGTAAGCAGTCCGCTTTCAGAGACGGCGAAAAAAGCCTGGATTATCGTTTCCTCAGATATCCCCAAGAGTCTAGCTCCGCATAGCACTGTAAGAAAATAATCGGAGGATTTCGGGAAACTTCGGTGAGGGAGCTTTAATTTCAAGCTGTGGCACGTCATGTCACGAACGAGCTGCTGCATTGGACCTTGTGAACCTGGACGTTGTCTACAATATTTTTCTGCAAGGTAACGAAAGGCCTCGCTCTGCATGCGCGGTCTTTTCAACTACTAAACCGGCAGTAGAGCAGCAGTTCAAATAGTGTCGTTAGATGTCATTCATCAGCACGGTGAGGCTCTTTCCTTATATAAACACCTAGGAACTTCCGTTCCATCAACACAGTAATTAAATATAAAAGGACTTTTCCTATTAGTGAAACTGACTTTCTCTCCGGCTTTTTCTCTTATGAATGGTTTTAGCCAGAGAGGCCTTATTCCCTATTATTTTTCCTAAAATTACCGGGTGATTAAAAAACTGGTTGGTTTTCAAAACGACCTCATTTCCCTCTTATAGCACAAGGGAAGAGGCAATGGCTTACGAAATATGAAGAAATTGCCATAGTTTCACTTACCTAATTGTCGACAATATCATATATCTTTGTTAGATGTCAATTGTTTCCTCAAGTTTGCTTCTTGCTGGATTGCTTGTTGTTTTACTGTACATTCGTTTAAGATGTATTACGAGAATACCAGTAAATATCATATAAAAGCTCATTTTTCATTGCCTTTATATCATCATCATCATCGTCGTCATTATCACCATTTCACTGGATTCTTCGAAGATGCAGGCGACTCGGAATGACTGCGTTGCTGTAGAGGCGAGGCCTCGGTTCGCTCCAAGGTCTCGGACTCCCCATGAAAGCACATTAGAAAGATTTAAAAAATGCGTTTAAGAGAAATGGTGTTTAATAAAGAAAAAAAGAATGTATCGCACAGTAATTCAAGAAGAGCTCATACGAGTCAGACTGGAAAGTTAACGTCCTAGTAGAAATGAAAACACTCCATGGTGTGTGTGTGCTTACAATTGGCTGTATGTCACACGGGCACAGGTGGGTCTTAAGGTGACGATGGGATAGAAACGAGCTAGGAGTGAGAAAGGAGCGGCCGCGGTGTAACCCCGGCATTTGCCTGGTGTGAAAACAGGATACCATGGAAAAGCATCTTCAAGGCTGCCGACAGTGAGGTTCAAATCCCAAATGCGCTCCCCTTACCGAATTGCTCCCTCGAAGAATTAAATTTTCCTTCCTACTGCTCCGATTATTTTCTTAGAGCGCTATGCGGCGAAACAGAAAAGTGTTGCTCCCTCAGGAGCTAGACTCTTGATTTGAAGTAAATGAAATGGCGTGTGTCCTCGGACACTCCCGGCACCAAGGTCGGAGTTTGATATGCAGTCGCGCAAAACCGAATAGTCGGCCCATTTTTCTGCCGGTTCACATCAGCTGTTGAAGTTCTCCAATACGATGAACACTGACCGGTAGAAGGACATTTTTCTGCAATATTGTAGAGGAACTAGAAGACATTCAGCTAACTCACATGCTTTCCGACCGTCCTGTATAGATAATAATAATAATAATAATAATAATAATAATAATAATAATAATAATAATAATAATAATAATAATAATGTTATTGGCTTGAGAGCACTCTAACTACTTTTTAAAGGTTTTCGGAGACACTAAGATGCCAGAATTTAGTCCCGCAGGAGTTATTTTATGTGCCAGTAAATCTAATAATAATAATAATAATAATGTTATTTGTTTTACGTCCCACTAACTACTCTTTTACGGTTTTCGGAGACGCCGAGGTGCCGGAATTTAGTCCCGCATGAGTTCTTTTACGTGCCAGTAAATCTACCGACACGAGGCTGACGTATTTGAGCACCTTCAAATACCACCGGACTGAGGCCCCTACCGTCTGAACCACTCAGCCCGCCACCCTGCATAGAAATGTAATTGATGTGTGTAAAAATGAGAGAGTAGCTGCATTTTAAGAACGTAGAATATGATTTATATAAACCGGATGATTTTCAAAGTGACCCCATTTCTGTCTGGTGATACTGGGAAGAAACTGTGGAATATTCTCTGATACATTTCAGTTATTTAAATCATCTTTAATTGTTAGTGGGCGATTTCCATACAATTTATCCTTGATACAGCTACACAGGAAATAAACTGGTGTCGTTCGGTCCAGTGATCTTGGCGGCCACAAATTCATAGAGAATACTCTGTCCTCAAAGAAGCTGCTGATCAGAGTCGAGAGACTCAGTTGACGTGTGACGAATCGTGCCATCTTGCTGAAAATAACCCTGAGTTAGCTGAATGTCTTCTAGTTCCTCTACAATATTGCAGGAACATGTCCTTCTACCGATCAGCGTTCATCGTAACCGAGAAGAAAAATGGGCCGACTATTCGGTTTTGCGCGACTGCACATCATACTTCGACCTTCTGTGGGTGCAGAGTTTCTTCGTGAATACAGTGTGGGTTACATGTGACCCAAATGCGGGTATTTTGGGAAGTCATATATCAAGGCCTCACCACGTGATGTTCGGAGTTCCTGGGGGCCGTACAGTAAAATACAAAGATCATGTGCAATAATAATAATAATAATAATAATAATAATAATAATAATAATAATAATAATAATAATAATACCAAGCTCCAGGAACTAACAATCCCTGGTTCTAAGCACCCAGCACTGCTGGATTTCCTATTACAAGCCAAACATGATTCGTGAGCGTACCAACAACATTACCCCAGGTGGTATCCAATCCACCCGTCGCATTGAGACGGCAACCAGGCTTTCGGATTCTGGTGAGCCTGGACAACCACGAAAACATGGGAGAGAGTCGGAGCTCTCTGGTAAACTATCCCACAAAACCCCCACGTAATTGGTACATTCAATATCAACACTTTGATACAACCCGGAAAATTACTAAATTTAGTCACAGAACTTGATCGGCAAAAAATTCTTATCCTTGCCCTGCAGGAAACTCGATTTACTGATGATGCCACCTTGGATTATGGAAATTACCGTATATTCAATAGCAAAACAGAACAAAAAGTTCTAAATAGGACCCCTTTATTTGGCATGAGCTTCGTAGTACACAGAAGTATACTGAACTCGATCCAAGAAGTTGACCATGAGGATTCAGTGTGCCAATAAAAAATATACATTAATAAATGCACATGCCCCTACAAATATAGACAACAAGAAGAACCCCCAAAACGTGGACAAATTTTGGAAAAAACTTGAAAAGGTGATGTCAAAAATTCCAAAGGATGACGTCAAAATCCTCTTAGGCGATTTCAATGCACAAATCGGCCGAGAAAAGGAACACAGGAAAACTGTCGGACTCTACCCGGCGCACAAATTTACCAACAAAAACAGCTCAAGGCTCATTGAACTATGTCAACAGTGCAACCTTAAAATCATGTCCACATCCCACAGGAAGCATCCCAAGAAACAAAAAACCTGGAGGTCCCCCATTGAATCCATTGGCGAATTTCAGACTGATCATGTAGCTATCTCGTATCAGCTACAGAAAGAGGTACATGATGTACAAGTGAGATGAGGAGCAAACATCGACTCTGATCACTATCTCACAAGAGTTAAAGTAAAATTTACTCCAAGAAAATACCACCCCAAGAAAACCCAACAACAGAAATTTGACATAAAACAGATTCCTGTTACGGATCTAAAAGAAGCATGAGAAAATCAACCAGCGAAAACATGGGAAGAATTCCACACCAAAATAATACAGAAGGCACAGAAGGAATACAAAACACCCCTGGTGGAACTCAACATGCAACCAAGCCCTAGAAATAAGAAAATCTGCGTTTCAGAAATACAACAGTAGAATATCCCGGAAAACTCAACGAGAATTTTATGAGACCAGAAACAAGTATCCAAAACCAGGCAAGAGAAAAGAAGGCACCTGAAAGAACAACTGGAATCAATTGAAGAAAACTTTAGAAGCCACAACACAAGGGATTTCTACAGAACATTCACAGAAAAAATCCGAGGATACATTCCACAGAACTTATGTTTCAGGAAACAAGACGGAAATTTGGCGCTTACTAATAAAGAAAACTGCCAAGAACTTGCACGATACTTCTCAGAACCTCTTAACTGCCCCGAACCCACTGAAAGATTTCTTGAAGAAGCATCCGGTTTCACTCACCCAGAATCACCTCCACCAAACCAAGAAGAAATTCAGAGCCACATTAAACGACTAAAGAACAACAGAACCTCAGGAAGAGACGGGATTGTTGCAGAATTCCTTAAGAATCTTGGCCCAAATTCACTCAAGGAACTTACAGAAATCATACAGAAAATCTGGAAAAATGAAAAACTCCCGGAAGACTGGAAATGTGCGTTCACAAAAAAGGAGACAAAACTGATGTGAACAACTATAGGGGAATCTCTCTCCTTGAAGTCGGCTACAAAATTTTCTCTGCATGCCTGTTGAAAAGAATACAAGAACAACTAGAGCATAAAATTGGTGAATATCAAGCTGGGTTCCGCCCTCACAGATCATGCACTGAACAGATCTTCAACCTCAAAACCGCTCTAAAATTCAGGGCCCTCAGAAACCTTCCAATCATCTGTACCTTCGTAGGTTTCAAGAAGGCTTATGATTCAGTTGTTCGTCAATCTCTGTTCAGCATCCTGAAAGAACGGGGACTAGACTCCAAAACGCTAAACTTGACCAAACAGACCCTCACTGACACGAAGTCAAGAGTGAAATTCATGGGAGAAATCTCAGACGAATTCCTGATAAAAACTGGTGTCTGGCAAGGAGATGTACTATCACCTCTCCTCTTCAACCTCGTACTAGATAAGGTGATGAGGGAATGGGAAAACGAATTGAAAGCACAAAATTGCTGGAACCCAGTAAACATCGCGACACGAAAAAAAAAAAAGCTTGAAATTCCATGCATAGCCTTCGCGGATGACCTGGCCCTTTTGTCCAGCGATGAAGTCACAGCAATAAAGCAAGTTGAAATTCTCCAAAAATGTGCCAGAAAGGTCGGACTTCATATCTCCTTCCAGAAAACTGATTTTTTCTGTGCAAAACTAGACATCCATAGTCTCAATACAAAATACGGACAAATCAACAGAGTCCCTCACTTCAAATACCTGGGCGAAATCCTCGAACCAACCGGACAAGAGAAACTAGCCCAAAACAACCGTGTCCAAAAACTCAGAAGAGCTTATGGGAGAACAAGAGAAATCTACAACAAAAAATGTATGTCTCTCCACGTTAAGATTAAACATTACAATACCCAATCAAACCGGAGGCTTTATATGCAGGGGAAACTCTAACGCTTCAAAGAAAGGGCGAACTGGAAAATATCCTAAAAGAAGAGCGAAAAATCATGAGGAAAATTTTAGGACCAAGACATACGGGAGAAGTGTACCGCCTCCAAACCCGGAAATCCACAGAAAAATTATCTAATATTGCGGCAGACCTCAGGAAAAAGAGGCTAAAATTTTATGGACATGTTAAGAGGCTTCCAGAAACTAGACTAACTCACCAAGTTCTTGAAAGAGTTGACAAACGGAAGAATTTTCCTTGGATACAACAAACGAAAGTGGACTTGAAGAACGCACAAATCCTCTGTGAAGATATTTTGAATCGAAATATATATAGAAAGAAAATTGACAAGTGCGAAATTACTCCAGAGAATGAAGTACCAAAAAGCGCAGGTACCAAGTGGACGGAAGAAAGGAAAAGGATCTTTAGTCAACAGATGAAAGCATCCTGGATCCTCCGCAAACGAAATCATAAATAAAGCTTCGTGTGTTCCGAAAGGGAGCATTCACGCATAATAATAATAATAATAATAATAATAATAATAATAATAATAATAATAATAATAATAATAACAATTTCGTGTGGCTATTTCTAGCCGAGTGCAGTCCGTCCGATGAGGGTGGGTGGCATCTGCCATGTGTAGGTGGAGGATAGTGTTATGTGCGGCGTATGTGTTGCAGGGATTTGGGGACAGCACAAACACCCAGTCCCCGGGCCATTGGAATTAACCAATGAAGGTTAAAATTCCCGACCCAGCCGGGAATCGAACTCGGGGTCCTCTGAACCGAAGGCCAGAACGCTGACCATTCAGCCAACTACTCGGACTAAACTTGTGTCCTCATCCCGAGGTGGTGCAGCTCTTTTCAGGCACACCCTCAATGCAGGTGAGCTGCATGTACCATTTCAACCACATACCAGCCCTCCTGCCTTTATTAAATTTCCAGTACCGGGAATCGAACTCGGGCCCCCAAGGACGGCAGCTAATAACACTAACCGTTACGCTACAGAGGCGGACATGTGCAGTAACGGACTGGATTTTCTTTATCCTGCTCCAGCAACTCCTGAATAGCAGTCATTTGTGTGACAATCAATCAATCAATCAATCAATCAATCAATCAATCAATCAATCAATCAATCAATCAATCAATCAATCAATCAATCAATCAATCAATCAATCAATCAATCAATCAATCAATCAATCAATCAATCAATCAATCAATCAATCAATCAATCAATCAATCAATCACCACTGATCTACATTTAGGGTGGTCGCCCAGGTGGTACGTTCCCTATCTCTTGTTTACCTTGTCGTAGGACAGATATCCTAATTATGATAAAACCTTCAATAATCGTATTTTGAAGTTTTACGATGAGCCGAAAGTATTACGTTAATATATTTATGTTTCGTGTCCATGGACGTATAACGTACATATGCTTATCCTGGTTAACATAGCAACGGACGTACGGACACACAGACTTTCAATATGGCGTCAAGAAACAGCATCATTAGGTCTCTGATGTGAAACATGTATATATTCTATGTAGATTGTTTTAGAGAGCGATTGTTTTCTCTCAAGAGATTGTTTTCTTCTTCTGACAGGAAAGAAATAAAGTTAGCACTGTGGTGTTTCAAGAGAAAGATTGACGAGACTAGGATAAGTTTCGTAGTGATAATAAAGTTGTTTAGAAATACGTAAACGTGTTCTCGTGTGATATTTTTATTTCGTAAAATAAAAAATCGCATATAGAGAACGATAACCTAGTCTTTTCATAAATAATTGCAAAGAATTCGAAAATGTACTGAACATCTCCCTTGGTAAATTATTCCCATCCAGAACTCCTCTTCCTATAAACGAATATTTGCCCCAATTTGAGCTGTCGAATTCCAACTTTATCTTCATATTGTGATCCTTGCTACTTTTTAAAACACCATTCAAACGTATTCGGCTACTAATGTCATTCCACTCCATCTCTCCGCTGACAGGAGCTCGGAACATACTATTTAGTTGAGAATCTCATCTCCTTTCTCTCATGTCTTCCCAGCCCAAACTTAGCAACATTTTCGTAACGATACAAATAAAGCTGTTTGTTTTTTTCAATTCTCTAATCAAGTAATCCTGGTGAGGGTACCATTCTCCACAGTCGCTCGGATTCGATACCTTTGAGTACCTCCTATATAGTCGCATCTTGCCTATGTAGGTTAAGATTCTACACTTGGTTATCAAAGTTGAGGTCTGTAAGGTTGACGCTCTTGTAGAGTTAAGCATCCGAAAGGGATCGAACCCAGATCCCCTAAGGTTACACCTGCACACATTAGGTTATAACGTCATGCACCGTTAGCCAGCAGTCCGCATTTCAAATCGCCCGTGCTGTGACGTCACAGCTCTATCAGGAGAAGGCCTGCGCGTTAGGTTATGACGTTGTATGCAGAGAAGCATACACTCTTAGCAAACAGTCTCCAGTCTGTGTGAGGTTAGATTACAGTTTGCGGCCAAGGTTAGGTTAACACACGTGTGAACCACACCTACAAGTCACCTCACAAGTTCAGCTCCTCCATGGGGAGGCCGTAAAGAGCCTATCTGAGAATAGGTTAGCGTTCCTTTATTATTATTATTATTATTATTATTATTATTATTATTATTATTATTATTATTATTATTATTATTATTATTATTATTATTATTATTATTATTAAAGCGTCTTTATAGTGGCGAAGTTAGGGCTCCCGGCCCTTTCTTACACTTAACCACTTCATGTATGTACAATGTATATTTTACATAAAATTTAAACATAGGAAATCTTTACAACCTAAAGTATAACTAAAGCAACTAAAGTATCACTAACTAAACTAAGGTGAGTAAAGTATAACTAAATTATATACAGGAACACATTGCAATAAACAACCATATTCACTCTCATTGATGCATCCCATTCACACTCAAGAAAGACTGGAAGTGCTTAAAAGATGACGCTGGCAAAGGATTTTAAATTTTGTCTTAGATTTAGCTTCCCTGATGTCATTGGGGAGTTCATTCCACCAGCTCGTGGCGGTGATAGTGAACGATCTGTTGTAGGTTGCGGTTCGATGCACAGGAATTTCTAGCGTACAGCCTGACCGGCTATTGAACAGGTGCAGGGAACTAAGGTAGCGAGCTTAGGTTAACACTTCATCATGGCGTCATAACCTCAACTACAAGTCACCTAACCGATTGTACTCCTCCAAGGGGAGCCGATAAAGTGCCTGTGTGTGAGGTTAAGTTAGCGTTCGTGCGCAAGGTTAGGTTAACACGTCACAATGACGTCTTGACCTCATCTGCAGGTCACCTAACCGATTTGGCTCCTCCAAGTGCGCCCGACCGGCTCGGCTCCTCCAATGGGGTCAATGACCTGTCCGACTCGACTCCTCCAAGGGGGCCCATCCTATTCGGCTCCTCCAAAGTGGTCCGTGAGGTTAGCATTGTTCTCGTACGTAAGGGTTTTACATCATAACCTCACCTAAGGGTCTAAACACCCCGGGTTGGCCAGTGAGGTTAGCATTGCCCTCGTTCGTATGGTTATGACGTCATAACCTCACCTAGAGGTCAAAAGCACCCCGGATCATTCCCTGACCAATTAGGCTCCTCCAATGGAGTCTGTGAGGTTAGGATTGCTCTCGTACGCAAGGTTATGACGTTATACGCGTCTTCACCTCACCGAGAGTGAACTGGGGCAAGAAACCACATAG
Organism: Anabrus simplex; assembly: GCF_040414725.1. Taxonomy (NCBI): domain Eukaryota; kingdom Metazoa; phylum Arthropoda; class Insecta; order Orthoptera; family Tettigoniidae; genus Anabrus; species Anabrus simplex. Next base: position 500,319,013 of record NC_090267.1, read on the forward strand.
GTACACTACTAGGCCAGTGTCCGAATCGACATAGATACACTACTAAAAAGCGTGGGAAAATGCTGACGCAGCATCCATTGTTTTAGAACACACTTTTACCTTCTACTCTCAACGCTCTCAACGTACCATTGAGAGACCATCGGATTACAGAGATACACTGACTGACAGAGCAAATGCAACACCAAGAAGGAGTGGTCAGAACTTTATGCCAATTGCAGGGTAGACTGACGTCACTCAGGTATGCTCATGATGTGAAATGCGCCGCTGTGCTGCGCACGTAGCAAACGATAAATGGGACACAGCGTTGGCGAATGGCCCACTTCGTACCGTGATTTCTCAGCCGACAGTCATTGTAGAACGTGTTGTCGTGTGCCACAGGATACGTGTATAGCTAAGAATGCCAGGCCGCCGTCAACGGAGGCATTTCCAGCAGACAGACGACTTTACGAGGGGTATGGTGATCGGGCTGAGAAGGGCAGGTTGGTCGCTTCGTCAAATCGCAGCCGATACCCATAGGGATGTGTCCACGGTGCAGCGCCTGTGGCGAAGATGGTTGGCGCAGGGACATGTGGCACGTGCAAGGGGTCCAAGCGCAGCCCGAGTGACGTCAGCACGCGAGGATCGGCGCATCCGCCGCCAAGCGGTGGCAGCCCCGCACGCCACGTCAACCGCCATTCTTCAGCATGTGCAAGACACCCTGGCTGTTCCAATATCGACCAGAACAATTTCCCGTCGATTGGTTGAAGGAGGCCTGCACTCCCGGCGTCCGCTCAGAAGACTACCATTGACTCCACAGCATAGACGTGCACGCCTGGCATGGTGCCGGGCTAGAGCGACTTGGATGAGGGAATGGCGGAACGTCGTGTTCTCCGATGAGTCACACTTCTGTTCTGTCAGTGATAGTCACCGCAGACGAGTGTGGCGTCGGCGTGGAGAAAGGTCAAATCCGGCAGTAACTGTGGAGCGCCCTACCGCTAGACAACGCGGCATCATGGTTTGGGGTGCTATTGCGTATGATTCCACGTCACCTCTAGTGCGTATTCAAGGCACGTTAAATGCCCACCGCTACGTGCAGCATGTGCTGCGGCCGGTGGCACTCCCGTACCTTCAGGGGCTGCCCAATGCTCTATTTCAGCAGGATAATGCCCTCCCACACACTGCTCGCATCTCCCAACAGGCTCTACAAGGTGTACAGATGCTTCCGTGGCCAGCGTACTCTCCGGATCTCTCACCAACCGAACACGTGTGGGATCTCATTGGACGCCGTTTGCAAACTCTGCCCCAGCCTCGTACGGACGACCAACTGTGGCAAATGGTTGACAGAGAATGGACAACCATCCCTCAGGACACCATCCGCACTCTTATTGACTCTGTACCTCGACGTGTTTCTGCGTGCATCGCCGCTCGCGGTGGTCCTACATCCTACTGAGTCGATGCCGTGCGCATTGTATAACCTGCATATCGGTTTGAAATAAACATCAATTATTCGTCCGTGCCGTCTCTGTCTTTTCCCCAACTTTCATCCCTTTCGAACCACTCCTCCTTGGTGTTGCATTGCCACTGTCAGTCAGTGTATTTGATAAAATTGGGGGCTTTAAGAGAGATTTGGTCCCATGGAGAAAGCAGCTAAAGAGAAGAGATACGGTGTATTTCCCAGACTTAGATTGAGTTCGTAAATTAACAAACCTAAGTGAGTATATTTCAGTCATTCGACGTTTAAAGGAGAAATCCCCCGCACGGTTTCATAGCTCAAGGGTACTCTTGATTTACTTGTTAAAACATTTTACTTGTTAGTTACTAGCTGTAGGACCTCGCAGAATTACAGAGGGATACCACGCTGAAAGATATGTTTAACAACTCACCAGCTTAGCAGGCATTTTACGGCACACTCCCTCATCCAGGGTATCCCTGACTCCTTTACTACAGTATGTAGCGGAAGTTTTCACCATGGTCGCTTCTTCTTGCGTCTGTGGAAATCTTTTTCCGACTATAAACCTGTGAAGGAATCTCTCGTAGACGTCAACCACTGCGTGCGATTGGTGGTTTTACGGATGCCGGTTCCTATATATGATGAATATTAAATAGAAACTATCGGCAGTAAATTACTGTACGCAACCAGTGTTTCCAACTTCCGAAAATTGAAAAACCGCACAAAAATTAAAAATAAACCGTATTCTTTATCGTAAAACCGTACAGTACTAATATTCACTCGAATACACTAAAATTTAATTGAATGCGTGCAATAATATCAAAGAGGAATACTTAACTGAAACATACTAGTAGAAGAAAATGCAACATATAGACTTTGCTCTTTCTTCTCAGGTTGGTTAAGAACGCAGCCCTGTATATACTCTCCCACGACTGCCTGTACTTTTGTTTCCTTCTGGGTATTCTAACAGGAAGCTATAATTTTGAGGGTTTCGAAGTACATGTTTTATTTTTGGAATCAGAAGTTAACCTTCCCTTTACCAAATAACATTCAAAATAAACGCCAAAGAAAAAGTTATATACTTAATGCATCGTAAGCTAACCAACAAGAAACTGAAAGACAGCACTGTCACGCAAAATAATTAGTAGGTACATCACAATACCACGATATCACGTTATCCATAAGATTAACAAATAGATGCTACACTGTTACATGTTTAAAGTTACACGAAATTTCACACTGGTTAAGAATGGATTGACGGAGTTCGGTGTGGGCTCATTCAAGAGTGTGACTGTGAATAATGATATGACTATGAGATCCACATTTGATGAAGTTTGATGTAGGTTAATCCCGGCCGCAGAGGGAGACAGAAAAATCTCACGTGTCAGACTATCCAGGTGCTTGGGTTTCCCCTGGAGAAATGGAGGTGACGTCATACATGTCCGGGAAAAGAGGTATGTTCAAACAGCAGAAAAAATAATTTACATACGATATCTGAACATTTCTAACAAAAAAAAAAAGTTCATTAAAAATTTCGCAGAACCATATATAACGCGTTCGGTTTGACATTCGAGCCGTGCACCGTACATTGAGAGTTGAAACCTAAAATATACAGTTAGGCACGCTGTAACGCAACATCTGAGTGTATGCATAAATACCAAATGTAAGCGTTAGCTAAAATCACTTCTTCATCTTGTAGCGCTTTTTCCACACCTGTGGGGTCGCGCGGTTGTACTGTGTAGCACATGTGGATTTACGGCTGGATGTCCTTCCTAACGTAAACCCTGGAGGGATGTAATCACTATTGCTTGTTTCTGTTGTGCTTGATACTGTGGTGTGTTGTCTGAATATGACGAGCAGAAGTCCACTGAAATTTCTGTTGTTACGAAAATAATTTGTTTGCTGCACGTAGTACATCCGTCACCGTTTCCTTTATTTGGCTCCATTATTCAGTGGCGGCCGGTCAGTACGTGCTACCGGGCTCCAGCACGTAGCTTGGAACTGTAAGGAATGTTATTTATGTACAGTACAATTATCCTGGTGCCTTTTCGTTGTTTTGAGTACGATATGAATTTATGTTTTGTGAAAATCAGAACGAGATCTGTCGAACACCTAGCGCCGTTCTCCCGGGGAACAAGGCTCGTGCTCATGTGAAGTGAGTGTAGCCTGAAGGAAGCAATACGCAGGCGCAGCCAAGCTTGCAACACTCCCCCTAGCCGGCGGAGTATACCGTAAACCGGGATCAACTTTCACTGATCCCGTCTATAGTTACTTCCTCTCCCGAAAGGGGGTAGAAGTACTCGATGTCTCCTGCTACCTTGATGTTGAACGTGGTAAGCGAGTCTGCCACTAGAGAGTAGCATCGTCTGGGGTCGAAAGTAAAGCATAAGTGGAGGCAATCTCTCTCACACATGCTTATTAAAATATCCATCTTCCTTTTGTGTCTAAAATAAGGAATTCGTAGGTGAGTCAAAGAATCTTTGACTGACCCTAAATGTTATCCCGCATTACAATGTAATTTACTCTGGTGAAATGAAATAGCGTATGGCTTTTAGTGCCGGAAGTATCCGAGGACATGTTCGACTCGCCAGATGCAGGTATTTTGATTTGACTCCCGTACGCGACCTGCGAGTCGTGATGAGGATGAAATGATAATGAAGACAACACATACACCCGATGATTGTTAAAATTCCAGACCCTGCCGGGAATCGAAGCCGGGATCCCTGTGACCAAAGGCCAGCGCGCTAACCATTTAGCCATGGAGCCGGACATTTATTCAGTAATAGGGGAGGTCTCAATGAATCAGTTGGCAGCTCTTTCAGTTGCTTTGTGCGGTTTTAAATCCCTCGGTTACATTACTGGTGCGTGTTTTTTCTGTCATTGTATTAGTGCTAAAGTTTATACGGAAATTTATCATTATTTATCCACTGCAGTATATCATCATCATCATCATCTGTTTACCCTCCAGGTTCGGATTTTCCCTCGGACTGAGCGAGGGATCCCACCTCTACTGCCTCAAGGGCAGTGTCCTGGAGCTTCAGACTCTTGGTCGGGGGATACAACTGGGGAGTATGAGCAGTACCTCGCCCAGGCGGCCTCACCTGCTATGCTGAACAGGGGCCTTGTGGAGGGATGGGAAGATTGGAAGGGATAGGCAAGGAAGAGGGAAGGAAGCGGCCGTGGCCTTAAGTTAGGTACCATCCCGGCATTCGCCTGGAGGAGAAGTGGGAAACCACGGAAAACCACTTCCAGGATGGCTGAGGTGGGAATCGAACCCACCTCTACTCAGTTGACCTCCCGACGCTGAGTGGACCCCGTTCCAGCCCTCGTACCACTTTTCAAATTTCGTGGCAGAGCCGGGAATCGAACCCGGGCCTCCGGGGGTGGCAGCTAATCATGCTAACCACTACACCACAGAGGCGGACCACTGCAATATATATAAAGTGAAATTAAATTAGTGTTCTTAGTGAGGATCTATATTCCCACGATTCTATTTGCACTGATGTAAGTTGCGCCATTAGGTTAGTAAAAACAATATTTCTCGAATGAATTATTCATCTCGTAGACAGTTGTCGAAGTATTCATCTGCTTCCAAATTAATGTTGTTTTTGTTTGTTCTGAGTTATAAATTGTAAGAAAAGTTGTATGATTATTATTATTATTATTATTATTATTATTATTATTATTATTATTAAAAAGTTTGAAGTATGCGTTGTTCATCATGGCAATATGCAGATTTAAAACAGCGTATTTAGCTTGTTTTTTGTAGCACGTAGGACGATTTTTTCACGAGCCGCCACTGCCATTATTTACACGAGCACATCAAACAGCGAAGAATGGGAATAAAATTATGAGCCTTCGACTAGAATGGCTGTGGTTTGTCTTTGTTGACTGCAATTTGCTGTTGGCATTCAGCTCGGTAACAACTTGCCTTTTGTAAACAGAACAGTCATTTGACTGAGATTTTTCAGAAACTACATTTACTTGCAAGAGTTCCCGTTGTCTCTAAAATTGCTCGAGGCAGAACTTTGAAATCTACAAAGGAAGATGTAGGATAAATAAAATCACCATAAAAATAAAAATAGACTGAACCCTTTCTATTCAGCTGTGTTCTAGAGAAAATTGTTAAAATTTGGAATGTAAAACTTAAAGAACATAACATTTTACCGGTAACTTTGGGGAGAAAAAGCAAAGACATTGCAACAAATTTCCTAGCTTTTGTAGACGATTTTTCTATTTTGTCAGAAAACCTAACAATTGCAACAACATAAATCAATCTGTTAGAAAGAATAGCCAACAAGACAGGTTTGAGAATCTCCGTAGAAGAAACAAAATTTATCACAAACATCAAGAACGTTCCAAAATTGTAGGCAACAGATATCGGTCCGGTGGAAAGTGTAACGACATTCAAATATCTGGGAGAAATAATTCAAGAAATTGGTTTAGAAAAATCTCTATTAGAAGAAAGGAACACAAGAATGAATTGAATGTAAGTTGTTTTACGTCGCACCGACACAGATAGGTCTTGCGGCGACGATGGGACAGGAAAGGGCTAGGAGTGGTAAGGAAGCGGCCATGGCCTTAATTAAGGTACAGCCTCAGCATTTGCCTGGTGTGAAAATGGGAAACCACAAAAAAACATTTTCAGGGATGCCGACAGTGGGGTTCGAGCCTACTATCTCCCGAATACTGGATACAATTAAACGACTGCAGCTATCGAACTCGGTGGGAACAGAAGATGGAAGGAGCATATGGTATCTCAAATAATTTTATAACAAAATGTGTCTATGTAAAAATCTTAAAATAAGGCACTACACTACTGTGGTGAAACCTGAATGCTTGTATGCAAGTGAATGCTTGGTACTAAACTATAGATAAACTTGAGGCACTAGAAAGGAGAATTATGAGAATAAATCTTAGGCCCTGTGAAGACAACAAATGTATGGATATTAAGATATAATGATGAAATATACAGGAACATAGAAAACATGACAGAAACCATAAGAAAAACGAGATTGCAATTTTTTGGACATACTTATAGAATGGGTGATTTTCAAGTATAACTAGCTGAATTCAAGAAGTAAAGAAAGATTTGGAAAGAAATAATATAAGAGAAGAAGAAACAATGGACAGAGAGATTTTAGAAAGAGGATAGCAAGTATGGAAGTATTCCAAGGAAGATTGAACAAGAGACCTGGTGCGAAGTGGTCTCAGGAGAGAAACAGCATAGTGAAAGGATGAAAGAATATTGGAAGGAACGGAAGCGAAAACAACAAAGTATGAATTTTTGAATTAAAATTGACTCGTGTTCCTTAGCAATTCTCATCGAAAAGAAGAAGAAAAATAGACCGAAATTACAAATTACATTATCCTTCTTATAATCGTATATGTAGCTTTATACTAAAACGACGAAGTACTATCAAAGAAAGAGAATATCGAACGTACAATGGTTCTATATTCTGAAAAACTTTCCTGACATAGACTCGATACAGAAAAAATCCAACCCTATGGCCCAACAGCCCCGAAGGGCCATGGCCTACCGAGCGACCGCTGCTCAGCCCGAAGGTCTGCAGAATACGAGGTGTCGTGTGGTCGTTACGACGAAACCTCTCCCCCGTTATTTTGGGATTTCTAAACCAGAGCCGCTATCTCACCGTCAGATCTCATCTCGAACCAGTCGCCAGACTCAGACAAAAATTCCTGACCTAGCCAGAAATCGAACCAGGGGTCTCCGGGTAAGAGGTAGCACGCTACCCCTACACCACCGAGCAGGCAATGTCAAATTTAACATTAGAAATATAGGCCTTACGTACTCCACTTATGTGTCCTGCTCTAACGCTTCTTATTCCAAGTATTTTTCCGATCAGTTCGGGTGCGTTTTTTTTTTAATTATTCTTCTCCAATACTTCCCAGTTTGGACCTCACCCTTCGGAATCTATATATATAAAATAAGAGTTTTGTCTGTACATTGCTCAGAATTTGAAAATAATGGTATTTCTGTATCGATCATGTCCACAGTAACAAGAAAATGCAGTTTTTACTTTTCCGTAATTTCTGTCTGTCTGTCTGTCTGTCTGTCTGTCTGTCTGTCTGTCTGTCTGTCTGTCTGTCTGTCTGTCTGTCTGTCTGTCTGTCTGTCTGTCTGTCTGTCTGTCTGTTTGTCTGTCTGCCTGCCTGTCTGTCTGTCTGTATGTATGTATGTACACGCATCATGAGAAAACGGCTGAAGAGAATTTAATAAAAATCGGTATGTAGAGTTGGGGGTGAGCCGCTACAATCTAGGCTATAAATTATTTTATTCACGCTGAGTGAAATGGTAGTTTAGAGGAAGGCCTAAAATTCAATTCTCAAATATTTATATTATTAGTGGTCTTGTCGATAAATACTATGTAAAATTAAATTTCTGATCATTTACGTCTTAAGCTATGATAACAGAGATATCATGAATTTGGATTTTTGTTGCTAAGTTCATATCAACGCCAAGCCCCGACAAAATGGGTAAACAGAATTTAATGAAAATCGGTATATAGATTCGGGGAATAAGAAACTACAGTTTAAGCTATAAACAATGTTATTCACCCTGGGTGAAATGGTAGTTTAGGGGAAGGCACCTAAAATTTAATTTTTAAATACCTATGTTCTTGGTCATATGGAAAAGTACTACATAATAAAAGTTATAGAGAATATAATTTCCGATCATTTTTATTCAGTTTTACCGTACCAACTATGATAAGAGTGGTATTTCAGAACCAGAAGATAATAAACAATGTGACGGCCTACAATATCGAAAGCGCGTAACATAGATCAACAATAACTTTACATTGAGCATTGTTTGTTGTAATGTTCTTTGTCTCTTATGTTGACATTCAACTCCGATAGAATTAAATTTCTGATCATTTACGTCTTAAGCTATGATAACAGAGATATTCATGAATTTGGATTTTTGTTGCTAAGGGATTACTGCTGCGAACCGAGTATAACAGCCTAACTGAATATTGGCGGGAAATAGCTGAGGAGTTAGATAACTTTCTTCTTTAGCATGCCAATCCTCTGGTTCATACATTTTCTGACACTGCTGGTACGTTACACACTGGTTCATCATAGTATGCCAGCTATTCGATACCTACTATGACGCGCTGTTTTGAATGAGCAGCGTGCGCACTTAAGTCAGAGGCTCAGTTAGTAGTAGTAGTATGAACTGGTCTGGAATTACAATTTAGCCCTATTCCAAATTACAGTACCAGAATTCACTAAATAACTCAAAATTCAACCTTGAAAAGAGCCGTTTCTTAGGAAAAGTTTCTTCCTCTTCACTTTCATTAAATCTACATTAATTTTATTCCAAATTAGTAGCGAAGATGTGGTTTCTTCTCTGGCTTGGAGAAAAAATTGCCTCCGCGTCAGATAGTTCCTTCACCGCCAGTGTAGTGAATTGAGATTTTCCGACTCATCGGGTACTCCCAGTAAGCCGATAAGTAAACGGGCATAGTTTTTGCCCTGAGACTATCCACTATTTGAACACACACACACACACACACACACACACACACACACACACACACACACACACACACACACACACACCGCCGAAAAAAAGTACGAAGATTGTTCATGGATCACGCATGTCTGCGTCTTGGTTATTCCAGCTCTGTAGCTTTGGACTGTTAGTTCAGCAGCATAGTGAAAATGAAAACCTACAACCTGTTTTCCAGTCAGTGACCGGGTCAGGGATGTAATGAATGAATCATATATTGGCTGTTATTACGATGGGATCGCCACTCCCAAAGTGATATATTAATGAATGATAGATGCTACGAAATGAGAATGGAGAGTGTTGCTGGAATGAAAGATGACAGGGAAAACCGGAGTACCCGGAGAAAAACCTGTCCCGCCTCCGCTTCGTCCAGCACAAATCTCACATGGAATGTCCGGGATTTGAACCACGGTATCCAGCGGTGAGAGGCCGACTCAGCAGCATAGTACTGTTCGTTAAAAGTGAAAAATGTGTGGTTTTTTCATTTGATCGAGTATTTCATATGAAGGCATTGCTTTTAATCACGCCATTCCTACCGACGTCATTGTAATGACCCATGTTCATTTCAGTTGGGAAAACCACTAAGAGAGTCTTTCTGAGAATCTATAAAGGCAGGCGGAGAGTGAGTGTCTGCCATTGTAAAGAAAACTCCCCAACCTGATTGTGACTGACGGTAGGCAAGGTGGCCAAACATTACAATGAAAATTTCCTAACCCAGTCTTGATATGAGAAAAGACGTTGGTTACTTGCCCATCGTGCTACTAGGGCAACGTTAAGAGCTATGCAATGTAATACAATCTTGCTCACAACGTTTACACTACCTAACCTAGAATTCTGTATAAAATTTAGAATTCCGTAGCGAAGCACGGGTACATCAGCTAGTTTGGAATAAAGTAGAAATGCGCACAAATTATGCAATAGTTAGTCATTTGAATACGGTTTTATGCAGTAGTCTATGATGGATATCAAACGCTCTTCGCATTAATCCACACGATCCGTGGAGAATCTGACTTTCAACAAGTAGAACGTCTGATTTCCTCTCAATTAAGGTTATCCACCAGTCGAATACCCTTGCGGATACGGAACACCCGCCGAATGGACCCTTAATTGAACCAAATTGACTATCAGTTGCTTTGGATAGGTTGCGAAATATTGTGGGAAAGCATGGTGTTCACTACGAGTTAACAACATCATTCACAATTGAAATAAAATTCCACCATGTATTTGTCATATCATGACACCCTTAAGTAGTATAATAGGAGAGTTCGGCCGCCGCCTCCGCCTCCGGCTCTCGGGAAAGTCCTCCGCCTCCCGCGGGAAATTTGAATTTTGGCGGGAAATTTGAATTTTGGCGCGATATTTGAATTTGTAAACAAAGCCACGTGCTTTTTGACAGCTGTCATCGACAACAACGCATCGCTAACCTCATTGCTGCCATCTTGACGGGCCTAAACCTCAGTAGTACCAACGTAACCTAACTAGCGCGAGATTTGAATAGGTAAACAAATCCACGTGTTTTTTTGACAGCCACGTGCTTTTTGACAGACAAAAACGTATCGCTAACCTCAGTGCAGCCATCTTGACGGACGTAAACCTCAGTGCTACCAACTTAACCTCACTAGCGCGAGATTTGAATCGGGAATAACAACAAGGTATGAAGTATATGATCTTCTCTGTAAAGCATAACATACTTCGTATAATATATTTCTAAATGTTTTGTTTAATTTGAATGTTGCAGGAGGCATTTCAGAAGCATACGTTCTTAAGAAGCATACCAACCTTGTCAGCAGCAAAAACAAACACTGTTGTAGTACATTTGTAAATAAATATTTGATCGCATTCAAAAATGTCGTACTTATTGCATTGCTTTACACCACTTACTCTTAAGAAAAACGATCAGGTCTAAACATGCACAATGACGTCATCACTGCAGCACGTGCTTACTCTAGCTTTCCCGATGCATGTTTAAACTTGTTCGAATTTACCGCCACCACATTCCTTTACACCGACTTACTCTTAAGAAAACGGACCAGTCTAAACATGCATGATGACGTCATCACTGCAGCACGTGCTTACTGTAGCTCCCCAGATGTATGATTAAACTTGTTCGAATTTACCGCCGCTACATTTCAACTAAAGAGTGCAGCACCGAGGTAAGCGATGTAAGATGGCGGTAGCTAAAGATGGCAGCACTGTTCTCTCTGGATTAAAGATGGCTGCTTGTCAAAAAGATTTTTCAAATTATCCGCCACCACATTTCAACTAAAGAGGTTTGCGATGCAAGATGGCGGATGACGGCTGTTAGAAAAGCATCTAGATATTAAATTGCTCGCTACTACGATAAAGATAGCAGCACGGTGTTCTGTACTTTAAAGATGGCTGCTTGTCAAAAAAGAATTTTTTCAAATTATCCGCTACCACATTTCAACTAAAGAGTGCAGCACTGAGGTTAGCAATGCAAGATGGTGGATGACAGCTGTGACGTAAAAATTACCCGCAAGATAGCAGCACGATGCTCTTTTCATTAAAGATGGCAGCTTGTCAAATATAATTTTTCAAATTAACCGCCTCAAAGGTAAGTAGCTAAAGAGGGCAGCACTGTTCTCTCTGGATTAAAGATGGCTGCTTGTCAAAAAAGAATTTTTCAAATTATCCGCCACCACAAAGAGGGCAGCACGGTGCTCTCTTGATTAAAGATGATGGACGACAGCTGAAGAGCACGTAGAATTTGTTTCTAAACAAGAGCACGTGGAATTTTCCGCCACCACATTTCAACTAAAGAGTGCAGCACTGTTCTCTCTGGATTAAAGATGGCGGATGACAGCTGTCAGAAAAGCACATGGGTTTGTTTCCAAACAAGAGCGCGTAGAATTTGCCGCCACCACATTTCAAAGGTAAGTAGCTAAAGAGGGCAGCACGGTGCTCTCTGGATTAAAGATGGCGGATGATAGTTGTCAAAAAAGCGCATAGGTTTGTTTCCAAACAAGGGAATGTAGAATTTGCCGCCACCACATTTCAAAGGTATTTAGCTAAAGAGTACAGCACTGAGGTTTGTGATGCAAGATGGCGGATGACAGCTGTCAGAAAAAAGCACGTGAGTTTGTTTCCAAACAAGAGCACGTGGAATTTCCCGCCACCACAAAGAGGGCAGCACGGTGCTCTCTTGATTAAAGATGGCTGCTGCACGTGGAATTGCCTGCCACCACATTTCAAAGGTATCTAGGTAAAGAGGGCAGCTCGGTGCTCAAAGATGGCTGCTGTCAAAAAGCATTTTTCAAATTATCCGCCACCACATTTCAAAGGTAAGTAGCTAAAGAGGGCAGCACTGTGCTCTATAGATTGAACATGGCGGATGACAGCTGTCAGAAAAGCACGTGGATTTGTTTATCTCACGCTAGTGAGGTTAAGTTCGTAACACTAAGGTTTAGGCCCGCCAAGATGGCAGCACTGCCGATGAAAGGTGACGAATTTGCAGCTACTGCGATAAAGAGGGCAGCACGGTGCTCTGTAGTTCAAAGATGGCGGATGACAGCTGTCAAAAAGCACGTGGATTTGTTTACCGATTCAAATCTAGCGCTAGTGAGGTTAAGTTGGTAGCACTGAGGTTTAGGTCCGTAAAGATGACTGCACTGAGGTTAGCGATACGTTGTTGTCTGTCAAAAAGCACGTGGCTGTCAAAAACACGTGGATTTGTTTACCTATTCAAATCTCGCGCTAGTTAGGTTAAGATGGTACTACTGAGGTTTAGGCCCGTCAAGATGGAAGTACTGAGGTTAGCGATGCGTTGTTGTCTGTCAAAAAACCCGTGGATTTGTTTACAAATCAAATCTCGCGCTAGTTAGGTTAAGTTGGTACTACTGAGGTTTAGGCCCGCCAAGATGGCAGCAGTGAGGTTAGCGATGCGTTGTTGTCGATGACAGCTGTCAAAAAGAACGTGGCTTTGTTTACAAATTCAAATCTCGCGCCAAAATTCAAATTTCCCGCCAAAATTCAAATTTCCCGCGCGAGGCGGAGGCCTGTCCCGAGAGCCGGAGTTGGAGGCGGCGGCCGAACTGTCCTATTATACTACTCCCTTAAGTGATAAAATAATTCCGATGCTAAATGTACATCACCCGAACAGCTGTTCAGAATGAACCAACAACAACATGATCGGCGAGGATCTTACGTTACGTCGTTCTGAAGGAACAAAACTGCGAAATGCAGGAAACACTTATTCATCACGCATTTAGAAGAAATGCCAAACACTGAAGTTAATTAAAAAGTGGTAAATCACTTGAAAAGTATTATTATCAAATCGATTTTCAGGTTAGAAATGGTTATGTTACGCTTAATACAATTACCAGTCCACATTGAAGAATACAACAAACTTAAGGAATTCTTTCCTTTCTAAAACAATGACTACCTTTAGAAATCCATCTACTTATTGTTTGTCCCAACACACTACCTATAAAGTTATCACTTAATCGAATTCAACTACGTATAAAATGCCAGAACGACAAAATTGAAAATAAAAATAATATTACTGGCTGACGAATCGAAACCATATTCGTAGCTCAAGTCTCACACTAATACATCGAGTGTCAATATGCACACTGTCAAAGCGAAACGGACGTCAGAACGACAAAACAATTAATTACGTAAAGTAAAATAAAATATCGAAGTTATTTAAACTCAACACGCATGGAGAATTACAGTAAAATATTTAATCACCCTTAGGTCGATATCCAATGTTGGGCAACCCTCATTTGCCGATAACGGTCCCATATCTTAGGGAGCACCTTCCAGCTGTTGAGAGCTGCGCACAAGTTGGCCTCATTATTACCGATCTAACCCTCTTCATATTTCGTATTTTACTGTAGATGCTACCTTCGCCCAGGTCACTTCGCAAAAACAAAAAAACATCTAATCTGAGACTTGAATATGTACAGCTGACATCCCAGACCTATCGTCGGGCTCACCTAAAATCTGTACACCCTAACACAAATCTCTATGTACACGGTACATTCTTATTCTATCGTCGAGCGTGAACTAGGACGTCTCATCATCAATATACCCCTAGGATAACATGTGACGTCCTAAATCTATTGTCGGGCGGAAACTGGGTCGTATTATGCTTCCCCTGGCAAATCAGGCGAACCAGATATTTCAAACAAACCCTGACATTTCTATTGTAACCTAGTCAGATTAATAACACACAACGGAACAACGTCTCTTACTATTAAACGAATGCAAGTCGGAAAATGCAGTAAGTCTTTATCTCGTTACAAAACGTGAACTCGAAAATAAATATTACGTGACGAACGATCCCCCAACTTAAACACGATCTCAGCATGCGCAATGAAGTTTTTGGGAAGAAATAATAATTCCCAACACACGTCTACCATTTAGTGGATGTTGTCCAAAAATAATAATCATCACTGCCGCATTGGAAAACCTCAAATCGCCTACCGTCAATTTCAAATATTTATATCCATGACTATCTAGTGAAACGAAATTCAATAAATTTACACGGTCACACAACACCAACCGTGTATTCCAAATGCTCTTTTATCCTTGAGGTCACATTATCCTACTATTCATACTGACTTCACGTAACTAGTCACTTGAGTTTTACTACCAAGATTCTTAATCTTTACTAGAATCGTTTTTCACTTGGGATCTTACTAGAAATTTACGTGAAATTTTACAAAACTAAAATTTTCACACGCTGACCAAAATTATAACACTTTTCGCCTGATAATTACAAATATCAACCCGACAATCGTCTTGAATTTTCGGATTGTTAGCGGAATACACTACAGCCTGCCTCAATACAGCCTGTCTCACAAATCCTTCCTCGGCAAACATAGCCTGTCTCAAAACTCATTCTCCTCGCCTTATCCCAGCGGTATTACTTAAAATCCAGGCTCCCTTTCACCTTCAGTATTCCTATCACTCTCATCTCCATATATATAAATTCCTCGCTCTGAATCCATTTTCCTTATATGTCCAAGACCCTTTTCAAATTTCAATCCTCTTGTGAAAAACAATAACCATTACAAAATACACCTCTTTATTTTACCGTTACTACAACTTTCGGACCTAGAGAATACAAGTACACACCGCGATTTTCCGTATCATCGACACACACGATGTCACAAAATTTTACTTCCATGAATAAAACATAACTCTATCGAATTTCACTGGAAATTTCCTAAATGCCTGCGATCCTTGTAAAACATACCTGTTAAATGCACTTTTAACATAGGAAAATTTTTATACCGCGTTAGACATTATTATTATTATTATTATTATTATTATTATTATTATTATTATTATTATTACTATGATTATTATTAATTTCGACAATAATTTCTGAATTCAAACGATATTTGAAATTAAGACATTCGCCACGACTACTTTACCATTATCGCTTTCCTAATTTTCCACACTTTGGACAATATCTCATAGAACATGACCACCAAATTTAAACGTCGCATTTTACAGTTTGTTGACGTGAAATTTTAAAAAACTAAAATTTTCACACACTGACCAAAATTATAACACTTTTCGCCTGATAATTACAAATTACAAAGCGACACTTGTCTTGAAAAATTGGTTGGGACGAACAATTATCTAACTGCAACATAATACAAAATATAGACAGACCTGCATTGACGTCATTTCCAGTATTCTGGCTACATTTTGCCAGCTGACCTCGTGCTTAGCCGCACATTGGTACAAGGAACATCATCTTCTTAAACATATCTATCTTACAAATACTGCCTTTGCACACGTTATTAAATGACAACACAAATCGCGCACTTCCTTCGTTATAATTCGTACAGCAAACCTCCTTCGTTCTGCAGTCGACTGCGACTGTCTCCCTTCTATCCAGACTCAGTCTTCATTCACCCTAATACAACAGGTGTTCAACAGATAACAACATCAGAACTACTCTGACTAGCTTCCCAACTCCCTTAACACTTTCCAACACACACGAGGTGATACAATAAAATCTGCTATGTACTTTAACAGACGCCTATGCTTTCACAGTTTTGTCGGCGAAAGTTCAGAAAATTCCCATCACCTTCCCTTTCTAACAGAAGATGTGGACCACAGCCACGAGCATGTACTAAGTTATTTGAGATCAATCTTATACAATTTTCTGCTGACGACGGGCGTAAGCTTCCGCTGCTTCAGAAACCAGACCGACACTGAGAAAAATGCAGAGGGGGTTTCTTTTATAGTCTTAGGAGTGACGCTACTCACACCACTAAGCTTGATTACGTAATCTGGTAATGTTGCGTCGAATAGACCGATTTTCATGAAACTTGTTTCAGAATTCCGGACAGACTTGTGATTTATTTAGATGTTAATCTCATAATTTTTACCACACTCGCAACAGGTGAAATAAATAATTTCTGCCCGGGCGTTTCGCGGGTTTTCTTCATCCATTGACCTTGGCACGTGGAGCTAGTCCACTGATCTGACGCTGATTTGTACTTATGCTTAATTGTCTTTATATTTAACCTAGGGGTTCTGTCTTTACGTAGGGTTTAAGAATAATTTAGATTATTTATTTCTGTATTTACTGTATTGCCAAAATCTCTCGTTACGCAGAATTCCGTGAATTTGAAGAATTGTTG
Organism: Anabrus simplex; assembly: GCF_040414725.1. Classification (NCBI taxonomy): domain Eukaryota; kingdom Metazoa; phylum Arthropoda; class Insecta; order Orthoptera; family Tettigoniidae; genus Anabrus; species Anabrus simplex. Next base: position 500,335,604 of record NC_090267.1, read on the forward strand.
GGTACTCCAAGTCCACCGAGGTGTCATGGTATTTCACGAGCTTGCCGCGGGTGAGTTCGTTCCCACGTGACAGCGAGGCTCTGGAAGAGCAAGATGGCTGCTCTCAAAAATAAAAGTAGCTTGTTATTTGAAATAAATATAGAAAGAATAAAAATATTTTTCTCATCGTAGAATTATGGGTTCAATATAATTACAATCAAGGCATTGGATCTGGCGGTAGCACTACAGTCACGATGACTCATGCGCTCCAGTCAATGACAGTGTAACTCCCTGGAATTGCCTACCTGCTGGTATTCTGGTTAAATACTTTTCGGTTAAATATCAGATTATTTATATGTACTTTCCTCATTAATAATATCAATCAATCAGTCAATAGTCATCTGCATTTAGGGCAGACGCCCAGGTGGCAGATTCCCTATCTGTTGTTTTCCTAGCCTTTCCTTAAATTATTTCAAAGAAATTGGAAATTTATTGAACTTCTGCCTTGGTAAGTTATCACAATCCCTTACTCCCCTTCCTATAAACGAATACTTGCTCCAATTTTTCCTCTTGAATTCCAACTTTATCTTCATATTTCGATCTTTCCTGCTTTTAAAGACACACTCAAACTTTTTCGTTTACTAATGTCATTCCACACCATCTATACACTGACAGCTCAGCACATACCACTTAGTCGAGCAGCTCGTCTACTTTCTCCAAAGTCTTCCCAGCCCAAACTTTGAATCATTGTTGTAACGCTACTCTTTTTTTGGAAATCACCCAGAACAAATCGAACTGCCTTTCTTTGGATATTTTCCAGTTCTTGATTCAAGTAACCCCGGTGAGGGTCCCGTACACTGGAACCATACTCTAGTTGGGGTCTGACCAGACACTTATATGCCCTCTCCTTTACATCCTTACTACAACCCCTAAACACCCTCAAAACTATATGCAGAAATCTGTACCCTTTATTTACAATCCCATTTATGTGATTACCTCAATGATGATCTTTCCTTATATTAACACCTAGGTACTTACAGTGATCCCCTAAGGAACTTTCACCCCATCAGTGCAGTAATTAAAACTGAGAGGAATTTTCCCATTTGTGAAACACAACCTGACTTTAAACCCTGTTGATCAGCACGCTGTCTATCTCCCAACATTATCGAGGTCATTTTGCAGTTGCCCACAGTCTTGCAACTTATTTTTTACTCTCTGCAGAATAATACTATCCGCAAAAGTTTTATCTCTGATTCCACTTGTTTACTCATATCATTTATATATATAAGAAAACACAAAGGTCTCATAATACTGCCTTGAGGAATTCACCTCTTAATTATTACAGGGTCAGATAAAGTTTCGCCTACCCTCATTCACTGAGATCTATTTTCTAGAAATATAGCAACCCATTCAGCCACTCTTTTGTCTAGTCCAATTGCACTCTTTTTTACCAGTAGTCTCGCATGATCCACCCTACCAAATGCTTTAGACAGGTCAATCGTGATACAGTCCAGTTGACCTCGTGAATCCAAGATATCTGCTATATCTTGCTGGAATCCTACAAGTTGAACTTCAGTGGAATAACCTTTCCTAAACCAGAACTACATTCTTTTGCTAGGGGCTTTACGTCGCACCGGAACTACATTCTATCGAACCAGTTATTAATTTCTCAAAGATGTCTAATATAATCAGAAGGAATGTTTTCCCAAAGCTTACATGCAACACATGTCAAAGTTAATGGCCTGTAATTTTCCGCTTTATGTCTACCACCCTTTCCTTTATACACAGGGCTACTATAGCAACTCTCCAACCATTTAGTATAGCTCCTTCATGCAAACAATAATCAAATAAGTGTATCAGATATGGTACTATATCCCAGCCCATTTTCTTTAGTATATCCCCAGAAATATTATCTGTTCCAGCTGCTATTCTAGTTTTCAAATTTGACATAATATTGCAAATGTCACTGTTAGCATATTTAAATATCAATTCTTCTTTAGCATTAGTCACCTCCTCTACCAGGACATAATACTTGTAATCAACAATCTTTACACTAGACTCACTAGACTGCGCGCTAAATATCTGGATTTAATTACAAACTTTTCCGCAGTGTTTTTGTGAAGTGAGGGAATATGACGCTCTTAATGGTGAATTGTCCGTCGGTTGGAGACCTTAAACCTCAGGCTTGACCCTTTCGCGGTTTTTCGTCAAGAATAGGCTATGTGCCGAGATCGGGTTTCACACCCTCCCTGCCTCACGCAGGCCAATCATGGGTGTCAATGCCGAACACCTGCACGAGTCAAAACGAACGTCCCTGGGCACTCCTGTGACTGTGACTAAGAGCCATACGCTAAATACGCTAAATAAATAAATAAATAAATAAATAAATAAATAAATAAATAAATAAATAAATAAATAAATAAATAAATAATATTACTGTGTCCGCCTCTGTGGTGTTGTGGTTAGTGTGATTAGTTGCCATCTCCGGATTTCTGGGTTCAATTCCCGGCTCTACAATAAAATTTGAAAAGTGATACGATGGCTGGAACGGGGTCCACTCAACCTCGGGAGCTCAACTGAGTAGAGGGGGGTTCGATTCCTACGTCAGCCAACCTCGAAGTGTTTTTCTATGGTTTTGGTTCCCACTTCTCCGGGATGGTACCAAATTTAAGGCCACGGCCGGTTCCTTCCCTCTTCCTTGTCTACCCCTTCCGACCTTCCCATCCCGTTGCAAGGCCCCTGTTCAGCATAACAGGGCAGGCCGCCTGGGCGAGGTACCTGTTCTCCTCCCCAGTTGTAACCAGCCCCACCCAAAATCTCACGCTCCAGGATACTGCCCTTGAGGTGGTAAAGGTGGGATCCCTCGCTGAGTCCGGGGGAAGAACCAACCCTGGACGGTAAACGGACTAAATAAATAATAAATTACACCAGTTCGGTATCGATACATACATCTGCCTGTTAATGCCGTTTTACTAAGCGTTGGAAGAAATACAGCACGATTTATAAGAAATAAACGCTACAGACGATATCATGAAAAGTCTTTGGAATTCTGGTGGCAAATAACGCAATAGTGGATAAAGCAAAAAAGGCTACTGGAAAACAGTGGACAGAAGAACGAAAAAAAAAAAAAAACAACACAGCGAATCCATGAAAAGATTTTGGGAAGCGATGAACTAGAAGGAGGGGAATAAGAATAAGCTATCAAGTTCAAATGCGCTCTTTAATTGGCCGTAACGAAGAAAGAAAAGGAGAAAAGGAATGGTTATATTGTTATTGGTTTTACGTACCACTAACCACTTTTACGGTTTATGGAGACGCCGAGGTGCGAGAATGTTGTCCCGCAGGAACTATTTTACGTGCCAGTAAATATACCGACACGAGGCTGACGTATTCGAGCACCTTCAAATACCACCGGACTGAGCCAGAATCGAACCTGCCAAATTGGGCTCAGAAGGCCAGCGCTCTAGTCAGCCCGGCTCTGAACACATGAAAATATCCCTCAAGCCTTCTTTTTTCTTTCGATATCCATACTATTCAAACGATTTTCTTGAAGTTCTTCCTCTAACTGAGTCGTATTCACAGAGTCGGGTTCACAGAGTGAGTTGGCTGCAGGTTTTGGGTCATGTAGCAATGGGCCCGTATTCGGCCGATACTGGGTTCGAAACGCACTGTCTTGTCTGCAACCCTGAACACGCTTTTCCTTTGTTTGCCTTTCGCATCAGGGAAATCGTGGAGTTGTGTCTCAATTAAGGCCACGGTCGCTTTCTTCCCAGGCCTCCTTTCGTATCTTACCGTTGCCATAAAATATACCGGTATATGTATAATCCCTAATTTTGCCTATCATTCACAGCGATATTGAGAAAACGAGAAGGTTTCAACTAGGGTTGGGGACTATGCCCCTGTTCCGGCACACTGCGCCGTGGCACAGATATGTTCCGCTGCTCCGGAACACAGAGTGTCAGTTGTTCCGAAACATTTTCAAGCGAGACAGAGACAGTGACTCACTATCCCGTCAGAAGCGCCACTAAGCACTGCCCTTCACCCTTCGCCCTTCGCCTACTGTCTGACTGTCGTAACCAGCAGTATGCCGCCATGTGTTGGAGTTCTTCGTGTTCTGTCATATCTTCTTTGTTCTGTGAGTTCCGTCCAAAGGGTCAATGGCTTTCGGTACATGCGAATAACTTAGTGTGTTCTGTTTTGTTTTCAACTGTTTTGTAAGCGTTTTCACTGAAGCCTAGAATATATCTTCTTCTTCCTCCTCTCTCCAGGGTTGGTTTTTCCTTCGGACTCAGCGAGGGATCCCACCTCTACCGTATCAAGGGCAGTGTCCTACAGCGTGAGACTTTGGGTCGGGGATACAACTGGGGAGAATGACCAGTACCTCGTCCAAGAGGCCTCACCTGCTATACTGAACAGGGGCCTTGTGAGGGGATGCGAATATTGGAAGGGGGGAGGGAAGGAAGCGGCCTTGGCCGTAAGTTAGGTACCATCCCGGCATTTGCCTGGAGGAGAAGTGAGAAACCACGGAAAACCACTTCCAGGATGGCTGAGGTGGGAATCGAACCCACCTCTACTCAGTTGACCTCCCGAGGCTGGGTGGACCCCGTTCCAGCCCTTGTACCACTTTTCAAATTTCGTGGCAGAGCCGGGAATCGAACCCGGGCCTCCGCAGGTGGCAGCTAATCATACCAACCACTACACCACAGAGGTGGACATAAACACTTTAAACTACCCGTAATTTTGTTAAGGCACTGATCTCTTATCTATGCTTACCTCATCCTGTATCACAAAACCAAGATTTTCTGTTCTCTCTCTAGGCTATGCATAAAATTATAAGACTGTACAGTGAGTTTGAAGTGTGTCAAGAATGAGTTGTATTAAGTCTGCTTTAGAGAGGCAATCAAAATAACGAGATCAAAGGTTTTATAATTACAGACTTCTAGCTTATTGCTCCTCAAACTGACAAAAGGTGCACTCTTACGTTCAAAATGAGAATAAAAACGTCGTTTTATTCAAAGAACAATTATCAGGGTTCTTAAAGTCGATAAGGGGATTGAGGAAGTGAATTGGCCTTTGCACTGGAAATGAAGGAAGAGTTGAAAGGGAAAGTCAACAAAAGCAGGAATAAAATTCTGTGTTTGCAATAAAATACTTGCTATGGTAATAAGCAGGTCACAAAAGGCAAGTGTATGGGACAAAGGGGGAAGTATGGACTCTTGAGAAAGATAAAGAGGAACGTAAAAATGTTCTCCAAGTTTACTTCACATAAAAGAACGAACTGAAGCGGACAGAAATGAAAGAAATTTAGGCCAAAGTTCTACACCATACATAGAAGACAATATTCTTGTTCACAGAAATGTCTCCTGCTAAATGATGCAAGACATTTTCTCTGTGTTCTGTCCTCCTCCAGCTCACGTACGATGCTACTGTTCTTGAACGGGGATGTCTATGGTAATACAAAATCATTGAGCGTATAACCTCAGATGTTACGATAATTACCAGTGGCTCGTATATTGTTGGCGGGTTCGAACTTGGCTCAGTCTGGTGATATTTGAAGATGCTGAAGTACACCAGTCCAACTCTGTGGTGTCATGTTTAGTGTGATAAGCTGCTAACCCAGGAGGTCCGGATTAGATTCCCAGCTCTGCCATGAAATTTGAAAAGTGGTATGAGGGCCTGGAACGGAGGCCACTCAGCCTATGGAGGTCAACTGAGTAGAGGTGGGTTCGATTCCCACCTCAGGCATCCTCCTTGGTTTCCCAGTTCTTCTCTGGCAAATGCCAGGATGGCACCAAATTTAAGGCCACGGCTGCTTCGTTCCCCGTTCCTTGTCTATCTCTTCCAATCTTCCCATCCCTCACAAGGCCCATGTTCAGCATAGCAGGTGAGACCGCCTGGGCGAGGTACCGGTCCTTTACCGCAGTTGTACCTCCGACCAAATGTCTCAAACTCCAGGACACTGCCCTTGAGGCGGTAGAGGTGAGTCCGGGGGAAGAAACCAACCCTGGAGGGTAAACGGACTAAATAAATTAATAATAAATTACACCAATTTGGTATCGATACATACATCTGCCTGTTAATGCCTTCTTACTAAGCGCCCCACAAACATTTATTGGTAACCAGCTTTGTGGCCTCGTTTAATTAATAACCTCTTATTTTTAATCATTAGCAACTCAATAAGCATCAGAATCTTTGTCTACCTCTACTTCTCTTACCGTCCGTGACCGACATCATTGGTCCCGTACGTAGCCTATCCTCATCCACTCGCCTCACATGATCCAACCACCGAATTCGGTTCATAAGTACAGCTTCCATCAATCGCGTTCAGTCCTAACTTAGCCTTTATCTCCTCGTTCGGAGTACCCTCCTTCCATTGTTCCCACCTGTTTGTACCAGCGATCATTCTCGCTACTTTCATGTCTGTTACTTCTAACTTGAGTCAACCCAGCTTTCACTCCCGTACAGGAAAGTTGGTCTGAAAACTTCTACTTTGACAGTTTTTCCACACTTGTGCGGGTGTGAACTGTGGGGCACATGATTATTTGCCCCTGTTTTATGGTCGGATGCCCTTCTTGGCGCCAGTCCTATGGAGGGAAATAATCACTATTACGTGCTGCTTGGTAGTGTGGTGTGTTGTCTGGATATGGGGAGGAGAGTGTTGGGACAAACACAAACACCCAGTCCCCGAGCCAGAAGAATTAATCAGAAGCGATTAAAATCGTCTAGCCAGACGGGAATCGAACCCGGGACCCTCTGAACCGAAGGCTTCAACACTGACCATTCAGCCAAGGAGTCGGACAAAGTTGGTCTGGAAACAGACCGATGTCCGGGAGCTGACTCTCTTCTTCTGTTGATCGCTACTGCGAGTTCACTGCTTTAGCTTTACTGCGGCTTGATTCAATCTTACTTACTATCATCCTGGAAGAACACACATCCTAAAAACTTGAAATGATCTACCTTTTCCAGTTTTGAATTCCAACCTGACATTAAATTATCTTAGTATTGTAAAGGCCAATTTTCATACCATACTCATTGCACCTATTTTCAAATTTCAAGATATTAGACTGCAGGCTTTCGGCACAATCTGTCATTAAGATCAAGTCATCAGCATAGACTAAATTGCTTCCTATATTTCTGACTAGCAGAAGTACCCGTTCTTCGTACGGGTTATCAGAAACTGGCTTTAGTTACTCATACTATCGGTGTGACTGACTTCATTAGATAATTATATCACTGTTGTATTTACTTAAATACGTAGAAATTATTTGTCATGTTTGGAATTATAGTGTATCTTCTTCTTCTTCTTTTCTTCATGGGGACCTCTAAATATTAGTTCCTAATTAGCGTCGACCTCTAAGACCTTTTGCTACCATGTTTTTCCTTCATTCCCACCTAGATATACCTGCCCCTTCACAAAGCTGCAGGTTTAGTGTAAGTATACTTCCGCTAGATAGTACCACAAATATAAATATTATTGAATGTATTTGTTTGATCCGACATTTCGTAACTATTACAAATGATCGAGGAAATTCGCGATGCATAAAAGAAACTACTATAATTATCGAGAATTATAATTCTCAGGGCTTGTCACTCATTTCGCACATCATATAACGAATCAGTATAAATGTTGAGAAGTTTTTTCAAGTCATCTTGACAATTGTGTACAGTATATAGGTTGTTTTCATGGTTACAATGATCGTAAAAGTAGACCAAAATATCGGCACTAATAACATCAGTGATCCTACTACTCCATGATTTGATAGAAAATAGTTTAAACTATAGGTAACAGACTCAGCAAAATGCTGAAACCTAAGCCAGTACGTAAAACCTGAGGCTTGTCGGCAACCGCTGGTCGCTGTACTACGGAGATCTCCGGGGCTATTATTTTTATACTTCACTCCCTTTCCATCCCCGCCCAAAAGAGTGCTATGAGCGTCTTACACAACAGTTTATTTTTTCCAGATAGTACGTCATATGTGAATCAATTTTGGTTGGCAGCTATGCCCAAACGTACATGCATAATCCAGCTGCTGTAGAATCTTGAATGAAGGTGACGTTGCCGTGGTTACGGCCGTTCGTTTCTTTATCCGATTCCTAGAACAGGGGTAGTGTGGTTCCAATATCTCCATAACGGTTGGTTTTAGGGCCCGAAGGATTTGCCGAGTTTTTTTCTTTGCGTCAAGGGGCTTAAAATGAGCTATATTTCGTCCTTATACGACAAATTCGATTTCGCCTATATTAGCCTATTATTTTTAATATTTTTATATCACCTCCGTCACCCCCCTCCCTCAGATTGTTTTGAAAATAAAATACAGCCCATGTTACTCACTGGCAATGCAGCTTTCTATAGGTGAAGTAATTTTTAAAATCGGTTCAGTAGTTTTTGAGTCTATCCGCTACAAACAAATATACAAATTTTTCCTCTTGATAATATTAGTACAGAAGTATAGGTTACATCCCTACACATACGGTTGCCGTCAGGAAGGGCACCCAGGCGTAAAACAGGGTCAAATCCTCATGTGCGACACACTTCGCACCCGCAACCCCACAGGTGTGGGTAAAGCGATAGAAGAAGAAGATACTCATTTTAAAAATTCACCCGCTTTTTTATTCTTCCCCCCTCCCCTTAAATGGATTTTCCAGAAAGAGTGTGTTCATTTTTAAAGGAGATTCCAAGTACCAATTTTAAAGTCTGTAACATCTTCATTTTTTGAGATATATATGTATCCTCATATAAATAATTCAACTCCTTCCTCACTTCTTTTCACCCCCCCCCCCCCCTCTTAAGTGGATTTTATGAAAACAATACTTTGTGTTCTTTTATTTTTAAAGGGGGATTCCAAATATCAATTTTCATTTCTGTAACGTGTTAGGTTTTTGTGATTTATTGTAGATAATTTCGCTGCTGTAGAATCCTGGAGCTGACGTTGCCATGTTTACGGCAGTTCATTACTTTATCCGATTCCTAGAGCAGGGGTAGTGTGGTGCCAATATCTCCGTAACGGTTGGTTTTAGGGCCTTAAAACATGGTTTTCGGGCCCGTAAGGCTTATCGAGTATTGTTCTTTGCGTCAAGAGGATTAAATTGAGCTTTGTCTCTTCCTTACACGACAAATTCGACATTTTGCCTATATTAGCCTATTATTTTTATATCAACCCGCCGTGCCCCCCACCTTGAATTGTTTTGAAAATAAAATACAGCCCATGTTACTCACTGGCAATGTACCTTTCTATAGGTGAAGTCATTTTTAAAATCGGTTCAGTAGTTTTTGAGTCTATTCGCTACAAACAAACAAATTTGTCCTCTTTATAATATTAGTATAGATATAGATTAACTGAATCCCTCCCTGCCACCTTATGCCTTTCAGTAAATGGGTAGATATTTGATAATTATTATTTCTATAGTAAATAAAATGAAATGGCGTATGGCTTTTAGTGCCGGGAGTATCCGAGAACAAGTTCGGCTCGTCAATGCAGGTCTTTTGATTTGATGCCCGTAGGCGACCTACGCGTCGTGATGAGGATGAAATGATGACGAAGCCGACACATACACCCAGCTCTCGTGCCAGCGGAATTAACCAATTATAGTCAAAATTTCTACCCCTGCGGGCAATCGAACCGGAGCTCCTCTGACGAAAAGCCAGCACGCTAAATATTTAGTGATGGAGTCAGACATTTCTGTAGTGTAGATCGCCTTTGTAGCTCTCACAAACATCCAATATTAACAAATGAGGTGTCAAAAGAAAAATAATTTCCCGGAGCAGTGTCGAATTGCATGTCAACTTCGTAAATGTTAAATGAAACATGCATATAATTTTCGCCTTTCTCGCGGAAGTACGTAGTTGTGCAGGTCTTTTTTTTAAAAAAGTAAATGCTATTTGTTCGGAGCGTCGAACCATGTGGATCTTTTGCCCCTACTGGCACCATATTGGATGAACCTGCGTGTAATTGGAATGGCGGTAGTGTGGAATGTTGTGTGTGAGGAAATTAAGATAAAGGACGTCACGAACACCCAGTCCCCAGGCCAGGGATATTAATCATTACAGTTAAAAACCCCTGACCCTGCCGGGAATCGAACCCGGGGGCGCCGGGTGACAGGCGGACACGTTGCTCCCTACACCGCGGAGCCGGACTGTGGAGGACTAATTTCCTCAGCCATCTGCCGATTGCCATGGTGCTATTTCTAACCGTTGATTTGTCGTAAAGAAAACAGTCAAGGCGTTATTTTAGTATCAGTTCTGCCCGTCTTTGCCCATTAGTGGGGTGTTCTTCCAAATTTTCCTTGAACTTTCATTACCGCCTCTTCTATATAAACAATGAAAAGGAGAGGGCACAATTTGCAGCCTTGTCTCACTCCTTTCAGGATTGCTGTTTCTTTTTCAAACCCCCCCATTCTTATCACTGCAGACTGATTTTATACATTTTGTAGAGAATTCTTCTTGTTGTAACCGTTAATATATCACAAGGTCAAACATTCCAAAGAGCGACGTTGTGCTTGCCCATTCCCGTGTTCTCGCGTGAACTTCATATAGTTTTCTCTAGAGCGATAAACAGTCCGTCAAAGAATGTTGTATCATTAATCCAAATGTTGTTTTTAAGATAGTGTTGTCAACTATTATGTCCAAGAACTTTTGTAAACAGTTTTGAAAAAAACATTGTTGCAAGTAAATTGTAATCTTTATATTTTTGGTGGAAAAATACATTTTTGCTAAATATCAGTTGTATTGCATAGCTCACATTAATTTGTGCCAGGTCCCTCACCTTTCCCACTCCTACTGCACCGAGCTTAGTTCTTATCCTCTTCTGATCTCGACGGTAATACATTTTGTACGGCTTAAGGGGTGCTTCAGTTTCTGTTACTTTGCGGTTCTCCTTTTGTCGAAATCTTCTGTTTCTGAAGGGTGGAACATCATCTGATTGCAGTGTTAAGAGCAAGTGCTTATCTGATTGTACCTGCCTACAACTGTGAAAATAGAAAATAGTGGAGGCGCATAGTCATCAACAAAGGTTTGCAGACTGAAGGCTAAACTATATTAGCTGCCTATAATGATGAAACACAGTATGTGTCAAAACAAGCAATATGCTACTGAAGTTTGCAACGTGACGACGGCAATGTGTCGGTACAGCATGTACTCGAAACATGCACCCTTACGTCTCACGCAAGGGTCATTGGGGAAAGGTTTCACTCCGTGCTGGGACAGGGTACAGCCATCTCACAGACCAGGGAGATGAATGAAGTAGTGTGGTAAATTTAGGAGCAGGTAAGGTGAAAATCATACTAGAAACGTTTGACAACAATAATTATCGGCAAGGAAATGCCGGAAGTACAAGCTCGTTTCCAAAAAGGCCGAGGTACAAGAGATCATATCGCAAACCCTCGATGGATGAAGGAGAAAGACAAAAATTATCAGAAAGATCATTCTATATATTGCGTTGATTGATTAAAAGTCTTCCATGAAATTAAGCATGGCAAGCTATGGTGCTGTTTGAGAGATATGGGAACGTCATCACACGTCATCAGATTAATCAGATCGTCTACACCAATCAAGAAGCAATGGACTGTTTCAACATCCAGAAAGGTACATGCTAAGGCTGTATCTTCCTACCTTTACATTTTAATATGTATGTGGAAGGTGTCACGAGGAAGACTGGTCTGGATGAGTCAAGGATTCGTGTGAAAATTGGTGGCAGAATGTAATGAGGACTTTTATTTCTTGGTACAGGATATGAGGGACGATAGCGAGAAGGCTGGGCTGTTTGTAAACATCAAGACAGCAGAAAACCTGGATAATACGTATAAATTAACAAGGAAGAAATTAACGTAGTCAATTATTTTATCCCCTTCTTTCTTTCTTTCTTTCCTAATCAGTTTACCCTCCAGGGTTGGTTTTTCTCTCGGAAACAGTGAGAGATCCAACCTCTACCGCTTCGAGAGTAGTGTCCTGGAGCGTGTGACATTGGATTGGGGGATACAAACTGCTATGCTGAACAGGTGCGTTGTGGGGAGATAGGAATTTTAGGAGGGATAGACAAAGAGGAGGGATGGAAGGGGCCGTGGCTTTCAGTTAGGTACCATCTCGGCATTTGCCTGGAGGAGAAGTGGGAAACCACACAAAACTACTTCAAGGATGGCTGAGGCGGGAATCGAAGCCCCCACTACTCGGTTGACCTCCCGAGTCTGAGTGGACCCCGTTCCAGCCAGCTTATCACTTCTCAAATTTCTGTGGCAGAGCAGGGAATCGAACCCGGGCCTCCGGGCGTGGCAGCTAATCACACTGACCACTACACCACAGAGGCGGGCATTTTATCTTATTTGCCTCTAAAATTGATCGAGAACGAGACTGATCGCTTGAGATCAAAAGACGGCTGATGGAAAGGAAGGTTACATAGTTAACGATTCGGCCCTTTCCCTCGGGTTAAACTGCGGAGTAAGCAAGAAAGAAAGATGTTATGTGGCCATTACCTTGTAGATGTACTGCTGACCGTTAAAAGAGGCCGCCCGCCTCCTGCTTTGACACACACGCTATGTAAGATGACGATCAGTTGGCCAAGAGACGAGAAAAGCCACAGTTTATAAACCCTCGGGGAAGGTTCGAGATCATTCACGATTAATCAAGACACACCCACTGAATTTTATTTTTAGATTTCAAAAGTAACAGTCAGAATCGGAGAAGAAGCTTGTGGTAGGTGGAAAATTAATTACAGAAATTAGTGATTGGTTGGATTCAAAACTGGTGGAAAGAAAAAAATATTGCCAACCCAAAAATAAATGAACATCAATTAGTTTTAAAAAACCTAGAAATACAAGACCTTTAAATTATAGGTTCTTTCAGTTCGCACCAGGGGGCATGATCATAGTTTTTAGTGGTGTTATCTGTGAAAGAATGTTCGCACTTCTTGATGGATGTCAAACAAAACAAATAGAATTTCACTCAGGTTAGGAAACTGCACAGTAACAAAATTACATCATATTTCTGTGGTGACACCTTCAGAGTAAATTTCTAAGTTGGTGTAGTTTCAGTTTCACAGTTTCACAAATAGAGGAGTTCATTTAGGCGCTAGTTTTAAATGCGCAGCATTGAGAGGTACCTCCCGGTACATTTTTTTCTTAAAATATAAATAATAGGACAAACAAGGTCATAAATTATTTCATTTTATTGTATGCAAACCATGGAGGTTTGGCTGGCGCATGGTCGTATAGGGGTTTGTGAGGACATCTTTACTGCTACACTGCTATGGACCACTGCCTTCGTGAAGTACAGGCCGCACTGTAGCAAGCGCAGGGAAGCAATCAGCTGATCGTTAGGGGGGAGTTGATCACGTGAGTTAGTTGAGTTATATATGAATTCTTCGCTGTTTTATTGAGATTTTTAACATTGGGCGCATGTTTACTCATCATACTGAGTCGTTATCGACTGCATTATAAAGTGAAAAGTCCTCGATTAGTGAAGAAAACGTAGTGTGAGCGTCTATTCATCTGAGGATATAGGTTAAGAATATCGCTCTGCCGTGTTTTAATTTTGTAGTTCATTTGTGTAATGTTATATCCCTAGTGTAAAATGAATTGAGTTTGTGCATTCAGAGTTTTATTATCAACCACGATGTGTATATAGTTGAATTAAGGTTATCAGTGAGAGAAATCACCATGCTAAGAGTTGTTATGTGCCTCGCTGCAAGGCAAATTATAAACGAGGAGAGTGCACTCCAGTATTTGTGCTTCCTTCTGATGAAGAAAGAGTTAGGTTATGGAAGAAGGCTATTACTAGGGAGAAATTAATCGTTAATCACCACACAGTTGTGGGTATCAACCAATTTCCTGAAGACTAAATCCTGAGGGAAATAGAGTGTCTCGTCCAGATGGTGAGTTAAAATGTCTTATTATGTCAAAAACATGGGTAACATATTTTTTTTATGTAATCAGACTTACGGCTTATCTGAATTCAACCGAGCTCGATAGCTGCAGTCGCTTAAGTGCGGCCAGTATCCAGTAATCGGGAGATAGTAGGTTCGAACCCCACTGTCGGCAGCCCTGAAGATGGTTTTCTGTGGTTTCCCATTTTCACACCAGGCAAATGCTGGGGCTGTACCTTAATTAAGGCCACGGCCGCTTCCTTCCCACTTCCAGCCCCTTTCTGTCCCATCGTCGCCATAAGACCTATCTGTGTCAGTGCGACGTAAAGCAATTAGCAAAAAAAAAAAAAAACTGAATTCAGTGTATCTGAAAATTTATCTCCAATCTATGCATTTTACCATTTTAGGTAGAAGTGTATTGTAAAATATCACTGCTGAGATTTTTCCTATCAAATTTCACATCATAGGCAATGGAACAGGGTTATTCCATGAAAATTGAATATGAAAATAATTGTATAGGCATTATTTGCTGTTTAAAAATCTATATTTTTTAAACACTAACTGAATTTCATGACAGTGAAGATAATGTTTTGTTATTGTTGGAGTTTAGCTTACTTGTAATCTTTCTTGTGGTACTGAATTGGTGGTACAGAAATAATTTACATTTGTAGTACTGTATATTTTATTGGTAATTGGTTGTTTGTTTTCTATTATTGTGTGGGAAGTGAATGTTCCATTTGACTAAAAAATGGATAGAAATAGCAAGAACATATCTCAGTGTGTTAGCCTGTACTCACGGAAACGAACGGATATACGCGAGAAATAGAACATTACGGGGAAGGATATGCATTGTATGTCAGAACTAACAAATATTTATGAATAGTTTTTGTTTTGTTTTATAAGGTGATGACAGTTTCTTAAGTACTTTAAACGAGTGTGTTATTCAAACGGAGCGGATGCGTTATCTCCAAGTCCCACCCAAAGCGTGACGTCATCAGGGCTACAGTAGGGCCTGCATATCACGAGGGCAGTGTATGGACTCTGCCCGCGTGAAAGCCTCTTCCCGCACCCTTCTTCCCCCCCGAAACCGTCCATCAGCGCCCTTCCCCCTTACATCTCATCCCCGACCCACACTATATCCTCGGACGGAAGCTCCAGTGTCCGTGCTTTACCTTCAACCTGAAAACATTTTCCAGTGAACTGTGCACTGAAAGTCAGTCACCTAAGTTTGATAACTTATTGCCTAACAGTCTTCCTTATTGTTGAGAATTTACAGTTTTACAATGAAATACAATTTTCATAGCATTATTCGAGCCCAATATTTGACTTCAAATATCGAGAAAAAATAAAAGAACCTTTTCGTTCTCAAGGGAGGTCACCGTCCGGGAGTTCTTACGGGCCGCCCGCTACTGAACGCCATCTTGCTATAATCTTGAAAGGTAAAAGAGATTTTTAAAACAAGACTAATGCCGCATCGAGACGTAAATCATGCGATGATTAGTCACTAAACACAAACAGACAGAGGGAGAGAGAGGTAAAAGAAGAATTGGACGGCCATGACTGCGTTGGTTAGATGACAATCAAATGCGACACCGGTATACCTACTGCAAGCTGGTACGAGAGCTGAATGGCGAAAAATGATCCATGGGATAACCGACAGTCGGATGAGGGAAGGCGGCTGATGCTAGGAACTTAGTGCAGGATAATGCAAGACCACGCGAAACCATTCTCAGGACAGCCGACGGTAATACTACTACCTCTAAATGTTTTCATTCCTTCCCTGAAGGGGGAGGCGGGCCTCTCCGTCTCCGGAATACAGATGCCTAGAGCCATGGTAGATCCGTGTCCACCGGGCGAGTTGGCCGTGCACGTAGAGGCGCGCGGCTGTGAGCTTGCATCCGGGAGATAGTAGGTTCGAATCCCACTATCGGCAGTCCTGAAGATGGTTTTCCGTGGTTTCCCATTTTCACACCAGGCAAATGCCGGGGCTGTACCTTAATTAAGGCCACGGCCGCTTCCTTCTAACTCCTAGGCCTTTCCTATCCCATCGTCGCCATAAGACCTATCTGTGCCGGTGTGACGTAAAGCCCCTAGCAAAAAAAAAGATCCGTATCCACCCTTCCTTTGCTCGGTTGGCCGGTCGGAGTGCAGAGCTGTCGGACCATGGACAAGCCATGGCCACTTGCAGGCCAAGACGCACTCTGTATCCGCTGATGGTAGCCAAGTGTTCGGTCATAATGATCCTGTAGACAGGTCCAACAGGTTGATAAGCACAGGTTCTCACAAGGCCACACAAAATTATAGTATCTTCTGTCGTAATCTGGGAACAATCCTGACAGGATAACGGATTCTTTCATCATGCTCCATATGTAGACGTGAGATACGGAAAGCGTACGAGAGATTAACCAGAACCTTCGTGGTGTGGCCGTAGCTCTATCTTGCTGCATACATTTTGTTACAGTGGCAACATTCAATACTATTTTAATATTCAGAGCATGTTTGTAATTTAAGTACTGTTTGTTTGGCCGCATACCATACGTGTGTACGTTTTAGGGCCGGTATTATAATGAGGGTTTAAACTGAAGATTGAGTTGAACTGTAACTTGAGTTTAAACCGATGTTGAATCTTATAATGGCCGGCCTGACTTAAATCATCGCTTAAACTGAGGTGAAAAAGGAAATATACGATTTTGGTAGCAGTGACTTCGAGAAAAAATGACTATCGATAATGTTTTGTTTACTTCTTGTAGATAAAATGGCGGATAAAATCAATAAATGTTGTCCTAATTTTACTTGTAAGGAAATAGAGTTGCTTGTGCAATTAGTACAGAAATATTTATGTAGTCCATGAAACAGTGGCCTTTTGAATTCCTCAGAAACCTCCCATTTTAATAAACATTCTACGGGAGGCATAAAACCGCAATGCTATTAGTAGCTGACTGAGGAGGTTCTACAGCATGATTTCTAAAATAGAAGGAAGTTACTTTATTTTCTAAAATTTACACTTTTGACATTCAAACCGTTCAAAAAGTCATTTTTACATTCTTACCTTTTCGTTGAATGTTTTATTCTAGCACCAATTTGCTGAAATAGGGTTATGACAGTTTGTTTTGTAAGCCTAAACCTATTTAAAAATTATTTTTCACTCCATATATGAAAGTGATGTTCGGAAAACTCGTAGTGCCCGTGGTCGTTCAATAATTTGAACCACTTCATCATCGCTTAGTATTTCTTCAAACACCTCAAAAATATCTTCGAGATCCATTCGTTCTGCCATGTTATAAGGTTATGTATTCTTAAACTTCAGTTTAAACGGTAGATGAGTGGCAGTAAAATTAATCTCTAGTTAAACTTAAGATTAAGTTTTATAATACACAACTAACAGATTAACCGAAGTTTAAACTGAACCAACAGTTTAAACCTTTATTATATTACCGGCCCTTACTTGTATAATTTTATAGACGGTCACATGTTTCATATGGGCAGTTAGATAGATCTGTTGAAATTAAATGGCGTGTGGCTTCAGGAGAGACCTGGTGCAGGTCTTTTGATATGACTCGCGCAGGCGCGTAGTGATGAGTATGAAATGCTGATGAAGACGATACATACACCAAGTCCCGGTGCCAGGAGAATTAAACAATAAGGGTAAAAATTCCCGACCCTTCCTGGAATCTAACCCAGGACCCCTGTAACCAAAGGCCAGCACGCTAACCATTTAGCCACGGAGCCGGACGATAGATCTGTTGATAGACAGATAGAGAGTTAGATGGGAGGAGAGAGTGTTGATTTCGGCGCAGAGTTTTGAAGATTAGTTGAGGTGCTGTAACTCACAGAGGATGGTTGCCCAGTTGTACCTCCTCTTAAAGCAATAATCACCACCACCATCTGTAACTCACAGTCCGAGAAAGAAAGGGGGAAAGGGAAAGCTCCGGTAAATGTCCAAATTTAACCCTCCTGAAAATGCATTTTTAGGTGTTTTTGAATGAGCAATACTTGTTTGGAAAACATTAACTATTGTTTTTTAATATCGTTTCGGCCTCATTGAACACATTTATTTAGGGTTCGAACCATGTTCAAGTATCCTTGCCCACATGTCCTCCATTCTCTTAAAGTGAGCGCTATTTCTGTCCTCTGACCAGGGAAGTCGTTTCGCTAGTTTGACCTCATGTTCAGGCACCGTCCAATCCTGGATATTTCGTTTAAAGATGCATCTATCCAGGAAATCTTATTCCGTTCTCCCGATCAGCCTCAAATCATTAGGCACTTCTTCAACAATAATGAATGAGTAGAAACAATTTCCACATAAATATCCATTAAATTCATAAAGAAAGTAAAGGTTTGTTTTAATCCTGAAAAAGTAAGAGATTTTACATTATAAATATACACTGACAGCAAATGTCATGGGATAGCGGAGCACCGATGCGCAGGTGTGTTGTCTGCGCACCACACGCCCCCTGTGCCAGCGGCAGTTGTATAGGAGACCATGTGAGTAGTGGCTGTGCATGTGACAGGTGTAACATGGAACGTCGTTGTGAGCTGACACCGTTCGAACGGGGTATGGTGGTCGGTGCCCGACGGATGGGAAGTGCGATTTTGGAAGTGGTGCGGGAATTCGGCTTCACACGATCAACCGTGTCCAGGGTGTATCGTGTATGGTTGTATCCGGGTGTTACCGTCCACAAGAGACGAATGACCGGCCGTCCAGCCACCCTCGATGACCGTGACCGGCGACATCTGATACGGATTGTCAATAGTGACAGACAGGCAACCGTGCAACAAATCACGGCTCAATTTAACACAGGCCGTGCTAGACACGTCTCCCAGTGGACAATCCGTAGGAACATGGGTTCTAGGGGGTATGGGATCCGGCGCCGCACACGGGTGCCATTGTTAACCCAACGTCATCGGGCACAACGACGCACATTTGTCGCCAGTCAGCAGGGATGGACACTGGAACAATGGCGTAACGTGATATGATCGGACGAATCACGATATCAACTGCACCATGCCGATGGCCGATGGGAGGCACCGTGTATGGCGTAGACCACATGAAGCGATGGATTCCGCCTGCCTCGAAGGTGTGGTCAGGGCGCTGGTGTCTCTGTTATGGTCTGGGCTGCATTTTCCTGGTATGGAATGGGCTCCCTAGTTGTTCTGGAAGACACTTTGAATGGTACGCGGTATGTTGAACTGCTTGGAGACAATCTCCACCCATGTTTGGCCTTCCAGCGCTCAGGCGGTCTGCGGTGTTTGAAGATGATAACGCGCCGCCACATCGCTCCCACGTCGCCCGGAAATGGTTCCAGGAACATGCAGCGGAGGTCAAACGACTGCCATGGCCACCAAGGAGCCCCGATATGAACCCTATCGAGCATATCTGGGATGTCCTGGAGCGCTGGCTCCGTGCCATGGATCCTGCACCCACGAACAGACCAGCATTGGCGGCCGCTCTGCAAACGATTTGGTGTCAGCTGCGTCCAGAGGACTACCAGGGACTTGTCGACTCACTTCCACGGCGTCTTACTGCAGTTCGCAGGGCCAGAGGAGGCCCACACGCTATTAGATGACTATCCCCTTGACATTTGCTAAGTCAGTGTATGTAAATTAAAAGGAGTGAAGCTACGTGGTAGTGGTGGTGGTGGTGGTGTTTATTGTTTTAAGAAGAAGTACCACTGGACAACCATCCTCTGTATAACACTAATCAAAGAGTAAAAAAGGAAAGGATCCGACACTTCGAGAAATGAAGTTATCGGGCAAAAAAGCCAAGGACCACTGAAGGGTAATAATAATAATAATAATCGTATGGCCTCAGCTACCGTGTGCAGACATTTCGATTTGACGCCATCTGGCTGTCTGCTCGTCAATTTCGACGTTCCGTTGTACTCCAGGTCCGCTAGATGGCAGACAGAGTAAACCGGATCTCTCTTGGGCGTCTATGGCTGAGATTTAATTAATTTTGTCTGGAAAATACCAAATGTATCACCAGAGATCTTTTACATGCCGACATCGTACGACATGGAGTGTCGAATGGAATTTTTTCCGCCCTTCAAAAATCCGACTACCTCTGACGGGTTTGAACCCGCTATCTTGGGATCCGGAGGCCGACACTCTACCACGGATCCACAGAGGCAGCTCACTGAAGGGTGTAAAAGTGAAACATTCCTTAGCACTTGCAAGCTAAAAGCGTCGCGGTTGGAAAAGAACAAGAGCCCCTATGGTCCCTACTAGTCGCCTCCTACCGTCCCAACCGACAGGGGGAAGCTAAAAACTATACAGTCACCGAGCTCGATAGCTGCAGTCGCTTAAGTGCGGCCAGTATCCAGTATTTGGGAGATAGTGGGTTCGAATCGCACTGTCGGCAGCCAGAAGATGGTTTTCCGTGGTTTCCCATTTTCACACCGGGCAAATGCTGGGGCTGTACGTTACTTGAGGCCACGGCTGCTTCCTTCCCACTCCTATCCCTTACCCGTCCTATCGTCGCCATAAGACCTAACTGTGTCAGCGCGACGTAAAGCAACTTGTAAAAAAAACAAATACAGTCTGTCTCTCAAATCTTAAGGTAAAAAACATAATAGTGCAGTTTTCACTTAGAACGATACTAAAGTGAGTTAAAAAAGTGATTTGCCTCAAATTTGGCTATTATTGTTAGTGTAATAACAAAAGAGAAACTGTGAAAACTTAAGCCTTTAGTAAAAAAATTAAAATCCTTGCGGAATTTGTAATTCTCATTCATAAAGAGAGTGTTCCTACGATCATCGATCGTTTAATGAAAATTTTCGCCACAGTTTCGATCTTTTTACAAGTTGGTTTACGTCGCACAGACACAGATAGTTCTTATGGTGACAATGGGATAGGAAAGGGTTGGGAGTGGGATGGAAGAGGCCGTGGCCTTAATTAAGGTACAGCCCCAGCATTTTCCTGGTCTTAAAATGGGAAAACACTGAAAACCATCTTCAGGGCTGCCGACAGTGGGATTGATGATGCTTGATGATGATGATATTTGTTGTTTGAAAAGGCGTACCATCAGGTCATCAGCCCCTATGAAATGAGACGAAATGCAATGACAATTTAAAAGTCCAAAGGGCCGATGACCTTCGATGTTAGGCCCCTTAAAACAACACGCATCATCATAAAAGTCCAAAATTCATCTACTGACTAGAATTCACAACGTGATGATAAGAATGAAAGGACAAATATGTATTTAAAATAATCAGCGGGGCCAACTCACAATACTGAATGTTAAAAATAATTTCAAAATCGATCCACTGACTAGAATTCAAAAGGTGACGGTGAACAATGATTATGGATCCGAGCCAGAAACTATATTGAAAAATTAGTATTATTGACCAAGGAACTGCTTACAAAGAACATTTCTGAATCGATGATTCTTGTCGTCTACAGGGATCCAAAATTCAGGTCAACGGCCCCTCATGCAGGTACTTATCGCTGGTAAAGTAGAACTATGGTTTTCCTCAAGTTGCGGTACTAATCAAAAGTAGAGAAGACTCACGGTGTTCCACACATGATGGTACTATTCACAACTATTGTACGTCGCTCAGGTAACGCAGACCTATGGTGTTCCTCACATAATGGCGCCACTCGCAGGCAACGAAAACCCATGCTGTTCCTCACATAGGGGTACTAATCATAGGGACTCGTAATATCCAGTACTTAGTCGGTACTAATCACAAGCAATGCAAACCCACAGTGTCGCTCATACAGTGCTACTAATTACAGGCAACGCAGACCCACAGTGTCGCTCATACAGTGCTACTAATCACAAGCAATGCAAACCCACAGTGTCGCTCATACAGTGCTACCAATCACAGGTAACGCAGACCCACAGTGTCGCTCATACAGTGCTACTAATCACAAGCAATGCAAACCCACAGTGTCGCTCATACAGTGCTACCAATCACAGGTAACGCAGACCCACAGTGTCGCTCATACAGTGCTACTAATCACAAGCAATGCAAACCCACAGTGTCGCTCATACAGTGCTACCAGTCACAGGCAACGCAGACCCACAGTGTCGCTCATACAGTGCTACTAATCACAGGCAACGCAGACCCACAGTGTCGCTCATACAGTGCTACTAATCACAGGCAACCCAGACCCACAGTGTCGCTCATACAGTGCTACTAATCACAGGCAACGCAGACCCACAGTGTCGCTCATACAGTGCTACTAATCACAAGCAATGCAAACCCACAGTGTCGCTCATACAGTGCTACTAATCACAGGCAACGCAGACCCACAGTGTCGCTCATACAGTGCTACTAATCACAAGCAATGCAAACCCACAGTGTCGCTCATACAGTGCTACCAGTCACAGGCAACGCAGACCCACAGTGTCGCTCATACAGTGCTACTAATTACAGGCAACGCAGACCCACAGTGTCGCTCATACAGTGCTACTAATCACAGGCAACGCAGACCCACAGTGTCGCTCATACAGTGCTACTAATCACAGGCAACGCAGACCCACAGTGTCGCTCATACAGTGCTACTAATCACAAGCAATGCAAACCCACAGTGTCGCTCATACAGTGCTACTAATCACAGGCAACGCAGACCCACAGTGTCGCTCATACAGTGCTACTAATTACAGGCAACGCAGACCCACAGTGTCGCTCATACAGTGCTACTAATTACAGGCAACGCAGACCCACAGTGTCGCTCATACAGTGCTACTAATCACAGGCAACGCAGACCCACAGTGTCGCTCATACAGTGCTACTAATCACAGGCAACGCAGACCCACAGTGTCGCTCATACAGTGCTACTAATCACAAGCAATGCAAACCCACAGTGTCGCTCATACAGTGCTACTAATCACAGGCAACGCAGACCCACAGTGTCGCTCATACAGTGCTACTAATTACAGGCAACGCAGACCCACAGTGTCGCTCATACAGTGCTACTAATCACAGGCAACGCAGACCCACAGTGTCGCTCATACAGTGCTACTAATCACAGGCAACGCAGACCCACAGTGTCGCTCATACAGTGCTACTAATCACAAGCAATGCAAACCCACAGTGTCGCTCATACAGTGCTACTAATCACAGGCAACGCAGACCCACAGTGTCGCTCATACAGTGCTACTAATTACAGGCAACGCAGACCCACAGTGTCGCTCATACAGTGCTACTAATCACAGGTAACGCAGACCCACAGTGTCGCTCATACAGTGCTACTAATTACAGGCAACGCAGACCCACAGTGTCGCTCATACAGTGCTACTAATCACAGGTAACGCAGACCCACAGTGTCGCTCATACAGTGCTACTAATCACAGGCAACGCAGACCCACAGTGTCGCTCATACAGTGCTACTAATCACAGGTAACGCAGACCCACAATGTCGCTCATACAGTGCTACTAATGACAGGTAACGCCCAGACCCGTGGTGTTTCTCACGTAATGATACTAATCACAGGCAACGTAAGCCAGTGGTGTTCCGCATATAGCGGTACTAATCACGGGTACTGTAAATCCATAGTGACCCACTCACTATTGCTACTAATCAAAAACCTGTGGTGTACCAAACATAGTGGTACTACTCGCAATAAAGGCGATCCATGGTTTTTCTCGCGCGATGGTACTAATCGTAAGTAGTTTCATGGTTCTAATACAATAATCCCTTGGTCGCCCCTTTTAGTCACCTCTGAGGACAGGCAGGGGATGCCGTGGGTGTATTCTTCGTCTGCATCCTTCACCCACAGGAGGTGACAATGGGGTTCGACCCTACTATCTCCCGGCTACAAACTCAGAGCTGCGCGCCTCTAACTTCACGGTCGACTCGCCCGATTTTTTATTTCTTGATTATGGACATGCATGATTGAGATTCCATTCAAATTTTTTTGGGTCATGGTACTGCACAGGGCTGAAAAAATACGTTCTGATGCACATGTAACAACGGGGATAGTTAAAGCGCTCCTTAGCAACTTAACAACTGTACCTATGGAATCAATTAACCATGATGAAGTTTTGGATGAATCTGATCTAATTAAGAAAAAGCATATCCATATACCTAACTTGTGAATGAGAATAGAGTAAACAAAAATTTCGTTTGGGCGCCTTAGCTCCACCGTTGTTAACACAAGGGAGAGAAATACCTTGGTATTGCTAGGGTTAAGAACTACGACAAAAAATAAGATTCTCCCCTTTTCTTTCTTTCCTTCTTTTCCTTCTGTCATAATCGCATTTTAAAAATCTTTCTTCTCCCTTGTTGAATCTACATGTGTCTATTGTCATAGACTAGGAATGGATTTGGAAAGAAAGCGGACTTGCTCTATATACCGACGTGCGACTGGAGTAAAAGTAGCAGGTACACCACGGAAGTTTAGTAGTAAACCTGTGGTAAGGACGCGACAGAGGATTTAACTCAATTTCTTCTCAATTGTGTTACTAGAAGCTGAGTGCACTGAGTGCGTTCTAGTCTCCGAAGAGTGTCTTCAAATCGTGACGAAGTTGAAAATTGAATCCACGCTAAATGGTGGAAAATGGACGGTAGGGAGCAGAGAGCGAATCTACCACGGCTGTGGATAGAGCAAGATATGGTGGTCAACTTGGACTCTAAGAAACTCATCCGATTAGGAGATTCCTAACGTTCTGCGGTTCTTGCGGTTTACCGACTACCTTCGGTGGTTTGCCGCAACAAGCAACTAAGCTTGCCGCCTCTCTAACACGGGGGCTCCTTGATCCATTCTCGGCCAAATCAGGGATATTCACCTGGAAATCAGGGCTGGTTCGAAGTGCACTCAGCCTGCGTGAGAAGAAACGAAACCACATTTCTCTTTCCTAAACTCAAATGATCAAAAATACGTCCCCCGGTCATCCCCATCCATCAACGGCTGATAATATCAAATGGCAACCAGCCGTAAGACACAGCCTGCATGGTTGCTAGGTAACGCTGTCTGACCATCCATCCATTCCTTACATCACTGCCTGCAAGTTTGCTAGGTAACATTGCCTGACTATCCATCCGTACGTTGCATCACTGCCTACACAGTTTCCACGTATCATTGTCTGGCCATCCATCCATACCTTACATCACAGCCTGCATGGTTGCCAGGTAACACTGTCTGACCATCCATCCATACATTACATCACAGCCTGCATGGTTGCCAGGGGTAACACTGTCTGACCATCCATACCTTACATCAGAGCCTGCATGGTTGCCAGGTAACACTGTCTGACCATCCATCTATACATTACATCACAGCCTGCATGATTGCCAGGTAACACTGTCTGACCATCCATCCATACCTCACATCACAGCCTGCATGGTTGCCAGGTAACACTGTCTCACCATCCATCCATACATTACATCACAGCCTGCATGGTTGCCAGGTAACACTGTCTGACCATCCATCCATACCTTACATCACAGCCTGCATGATTGCCAGTTAACACTGTCTGACCATCCATCCATACCTCACATCACAGCCTGCATGGTTGCCAGGTAACACTGTCTGACCATCCATCCATACATTACATCACAGCCTGCATGGTTGCCAGGTAACACTGTCTGACCATCCATCCATACCTTACGTTGTACTTTTATTAATACTACTAGCTGATGTACCCGTACTTCGCTACGGAATTCTACATTTTATAAAGAATTCTAAGTTAGGTAGTGTACATGTTGTGAGCAAGAATGTCTAAATTGTATAGCTCTTAACGTTTTAAAAACGCGACGGGAGGTCACCAAACATCTTTTCTCATATGAAGACTGAGGGAATATTCACTGTAGTGGTAGACCCAATTTCATACCATCATTCACAATCAGGTCGGGATGTTTTCATTATAATGCCTTTTTACATCCTCAGAAAGACTGTCTTAGTGGTTTTCCCAACTGAAATGAACATACAATGACGTCTATAGGAATGGCGCGATTAAAACCAATGCTTTCATATTACGAAATACTTGTTCAAATGAAACACCACACATTTTCTCACTTTTAACGAACAGGACGACGCTGCCTATCTAACAGTCCTAAGTTCCAGACCTGGAATGACCAAAACACAGACAGCGGTGATCTGTGAACACTCTTCGGCTTTCTTCGGCGGGGAGAGGGTCGAATAGTGGAGACTCCCAGGGCAAAAGCTATGCCCAATTACTATTCTGTTTCCTAGGAGTACCCGATGAATCGGAAAATATCAATTCACTACAATGGCGGCGGAAATATCTATCTGACTTGAAGGCAAACTTTTCCTCCAAGCCAGAAGAGAAACACCCTCTTCACTGATAGTGTGGAATAAATTGAATGTAGAATTTAATAAAAGTGAGGAGAAAGAAGCTTTTCTTAAGAATTTTGAGTTATTTAGTGAATACTGTGGTGCTATAATTCGGAAAATGCCTAAATTGTTATTCTAGACCAGGCCATACTACTACCACTAAGTGAGGCTCTGCCTTGAGTATGCACACTGCTCAAAGAAACAGCGCATCAGAGTAGGGATCGAATAGCTGAAATACTATGATGATCCAGTGTGTTACGTACCAGCTGTATCAGAAAATGTATGGACCAGAGGAATGGCATGCTAAAGAAGAAAGTTTTCTAACTCCCCGGCTATTTCCCGTCAATATTCAGTCAGGCTGTTATACTCGGAGTTGAGAGGCAGCATAAGAGACAAAGAACATCAGAATAAACAATGGTCAATGTAATGTCATTGTTGATCAACGTTATGCACTTTCGATATTATACGCCTTCACATTTCGTTTTCTTCCGGCTCTGAAATACCACTCTTATCATAGTCGGTACGGTAAAACTGAATAAAAGAAAAATGATCGGAAATTTTATTCTCTATATAACTTTTTTATATAGTACTTTTCGATAGGACCAACAACATTGGTAATTTAAAAATTACACTTTGGGCACCTTCTCCTAAACTACAAATTCATCCAGGATGAATAAATTGTTTATAGCTTAGACTGTACTTTCTTATTCCCCGACTCCATATACCGATTTTCATTAAATTCTGTTAACCCATTTTCTCTTGGCTCGGCGTTGATATGGACTTAGCAACAAAGTACAAAGTCAGGAATATGTTACCATAGCCGGTACGGTAAAAATGTGTAAGACATAAATGGTCGGAAATTTAATTCTCTATAACTTTGGTTATGTAGTATTTATCGATACGACAACTATTTCAGAATTATATTTAGGCCTTCCCCTAAACTACCATTTTACTCAGCGTAAATACAATTACTTATAGCTTAAATTGTAGTGGCTCATTCTCTGACTTTGCATACCAATTTTCAATTAAATAGTACCACTAATAACGTAAATATTTAAAAATTAAATTTTAGGCCTTCCCCTAAACTACCATTTCACTCAGCGTGAATAAAATTATTCATAAGCTATACTGTAGCGACGTATTCTTTGACTTTGCATACCAATTTTTATGAAGATAGGAATACTAAAAACAAAAATATTTGAAAATTACATTTTAGGCCTTCCCCTAATGTACCATTTCTATCAGCGTGATTAAAATTGTTTATGGCCTAGATTGTAGCGACTTATTCCTGGACTTTGCATACCGATTTTCATTAAATTCCTTTTGGCCGTTTTCTAGTGATGCGTGTACAGACAGACAGACAGACAGACAGACAGACAGACAGACAGACAGACAGACAGACAGACAGACAGACAGACAGACAGACAGACAGACAGACAGACAGACAGACAGACAGACAGACAGACAGACATTACGGAAAAGTAAAAAGTGCATTTTCTGGTTACTGTGGACATGACCGATACAGAAATACCATTCTTTTCAAATTCTGAGCAATGTACAGACAAAACTCTTATTTTATATATATAGATTACTGTTATTATTGTTAATGTTATTTTCATATTATTACCAACAGTAGTTATTATTGACAGTGTTGTAGGTTAAGACTGGCTAAGTGTAAGAAAGGCGGTACATCCTAACTTTGCAGAATAAATAAAGCATATTATTATCTCTATAGCAGTGTACGTTCCTCGCATTTACTATTTTATCATATAAATGTTCAATTATTATCAAATTATTATCAAGATACAAACTTTGTAGATACCCACAACTAATATTATATCTACAGGTTCAACTGTTTGTGAGAGTCACTACAGTATACCTTCATGACTTATTAAAACTATCCTTCCCGAATGTACGGGCCGCCAACAATGAACAAAGTGTACAATAGTCAAACGAAAAATATACCAGCTACATAGCTGAGAACTAACTGTACGCATGACGTTTACAGGTTGTAGATGTGAAATGTCGCTAATCCTACTGAACAGCATATTGTAGACATGCCCGTCGTTTGGTAACAAGTGAGCTGGGCGTAACTGAACCGTTTTCAGAACTTGATCTCATCAAAATGGTATTTCCCCTTACCTTATCATCACGTTTCTCAGCGTTAATTTCTTCAGGCTGGCCTAGGTCATATTCCTACCTGATAGTCAGCTCTATTATATAGACTTTCTTGTAGGCAATCATGAATATTCGCTTGGGACTGCCATTACATGGTATGCCATAGACTTCTTCACGCGCGTTAGAACCTTTCCTACGAAGTTCTTCAGCAATGAAGGATCTGATTTTATGGTGGCAGGAGTTCCTCGGTACATCATCATACAAGATCCAATGACGTGAGGACCGCATGCACCTCGTTTGAGTCATATTTGTAACGTGTAACCTGGTATTTAAGGTAAGAATACAGATAAACGAAAGTAAAATTTTACTGAAATACACCATTTCCGAATTGCGGCGCAGTAAACTCAGATAAAAATAATACTATGCACACATTTCTTTTGGAGTGAATGCAGATATTTGTTTACTGAATATGTTGCACTAACATCCTTCGTCATTTTCTCTCCCAAAACAGATCATAGTTCTAACTCCTACGATAGAGTATAAAAATAAAAAAGTTTTTCCTCCTCCTCCTCCTCATCATCACCATCTACTAAAGGCAATGCCTTGTCGCTGTAGCCACACCTGGCGATCTTCTGCTGGCCCCTTCATGTTGCTCTATGAACCACATGCCAGTTCCTTGGTCGTCCCCTGGGCCTCTTTCCCAGTACTTTACCTTCGATGGTGGTTTGGAGAAGAGAGTCAGTCTCAGTACGTGTTCAAGGAATATTATTTTCCTCTTTTTATCGTATTTAACAAACATCGATCCTCATTTATGTTATTTAAAACAAGATAATTTGTTTTTCTATCCATCCAACTTGTTTTAGTAATTCATCTGCAAAACCACATTTCTGCAGCCTCAAGTTTTGTTTCTTCATGTTTCCCTAATCTCCAGCTTTCGCATTCATACAGTAGCACACTCCAATAAAATGTCTTGAGAAATGATTTTCTGGTCTCCAAACTTGAATGGACCCGGGCTGAGTGGCTCAGACGGTTGAAGCGCTGGCCTTCTGACATAAA
This sequence comes from Anabrus simplex, assembly GCF_040414725.1. NCBI lineage: Eukaryota > Metazoa > Arthropoda > Insecta > Orthoptera > Tettigoniidae > Anabrus > Anabrus simplex. The sequence continues at coordinate 500,364,851 of NC_090267.1, forward strand.
CATAGCAGGTTATATCCTGGATCAGTCCGGTGGTATTTGAAAATGCTCAAATACGTCAGCCTCCTGTCCGTAGATTTACTGGCTCGTAAAAGAACTTCTGCGGGAATAAATTCCGGCCCATGGGCGTATCTGAAGAACGCAAACGTAGTTAGTGGGACGTAAAACAAATAACATTATTATTATTATTATTATTATTATTATTATTATTATTATTATTATTATTATTAAACTGCGATGGTTGTTTAGCAATAAGGTTTTCGTATTTTGGAAGGTTTGTTTTGCTACCACTATTCTTTTCTTGATTTCAGAGGTAATTACACCACTTGTTCTATCGGTGTGTTATTTGAATTTAAATTCTTCTTTATATTTACTTTTAGTTTCTCCTGTCTTCTGTAAATTGGATAGACTTGAAATAGAATGTTTGCATTCCGCTTTCTCTTTTTAGGTCTAGTTAAGATGCAAAATGTAATTGAATTGCTAACTCTGCAATCGTTTCGGAAAGGCAGATGTTTCCTAGATCAACGTCAAGCGTATTTTTTTAAACTCGGTCTTTATTTCATTTACCTGCATGACCCTCGTTTGAGTCATCTTTGTAGCATGTAAGCTGGTATTTAAGTTAAGAATACAGTAAATGTAAATCAAATTTTACCGAAATATACCAAGCCATTACCGAATTTCTGCGGAGGAAACTCAGAGACAAATAATGCTGCCGCTACCAATTGGCTCTCACATCCTCTTTAACCTTCAGTACAATTATACATTATCTTCATTGTCCGATTATAACACAGTTGTATTGAGAGAGACCTTTGATCACCTGCATATTTATCACACAAATTACAGAATCACTGTTACCAGAGCGTGCTAGATTGATAAGCCTATCATTTACAACCATTTATTTACTAATGGTGGGACAATGCGATTGATCACAAAGCAAGTTCAAATAACGTAAATAATCTGATTTTGTGATAATTTAAAACAATTGCTAATACCTATCGATATCAACACTCTCGTGTCTACATAAATGAAATTTTAATTTTAAGTTGGATATGTTTTGGGGCTCGGGGTCTGTATGGAATTAGTGTCAACTTCCCGACACTACTGTAACCGTAGCAACCAGTTTCCATCTATGTATACTAGGTCAGTAGTGCCATCTATACGTTGCTATAAGAACACATGCTCTTAGATACACGTTGTCGTCTGGAGCTACTGAGGAGCATGGGGCTCGTAACTTTTCTTCACTTCGGCGCTCCGTTTTCTCCAGTACTCCATTATTTTCTGGCTGTGAGCCAGCTTTCTTTCTTCCGTCCACATCAGTCTGCTGATCCCTGTGTTCGTCCTACTGGTTATTTATTTATTTAGCTTATGGTACAAGCGATGCCTTTGCTGGCAAGATGTAGTGTTTACAGTGCACTGTGTCTTCTGGTATGGGCTATATCAAATTTGTTACTTTCATTGACCTGTCTCAGTCTCATCCTTGGCTTTGACAATATGAAAGTGACTGAGGTACGAGTGATGCTAGTAATACCATTCCTCATGCAGCCAGTCCCTGTTATGAATGGTGTGAAAATATCGCTCATAGGGTCGGTTGTTGCATGCATTTCAGTGGGCTTGGCAGACTGATATGTCATAGCAAGGGCTGGCTCGGTGAGGAAAGCAACGGGAAACTACCCCACTCCTCATTTCCCTAGTACGCCTCTTCAGCGACGCCTAGGCTATTTATGACAGCCGTTGGCGGTGTTGCAGAGGATCAAACCAGCCTTCGGGCTGAATACCCAACATACAACATACATGGTACAAGTTAAGACACGCACACATCGAATAACATTATAAACAAGTAATGAACTTCATTCCGGTTCCGTAATGACTTTAATGACCTAAGATGAAATTCTAAAAGAATTTAATTGTATAAAGTACACCTGTCTTTTTAAAAAGACACATAGGATATGTTTCGACCTGGGCTAGAGCTACAATAATATAAAGGAGAAAGAATATAACGAAAACAGCGATAAATAAAAATAAAAAATCGAGATAAAATACAATCAACAAATACAATGGAAGTCTATGTTAAAAATATACATAGATACAAACTTGGACGAATTTAGTTGCAAGTGTGGCTCCAACCGTATTTAATACAATGTTGTTTGGCTGGAGGAAATACTTTTGAAAACTTGTGAAGACTGTAATTTTTGTTCTATTTGTTGTGCTTCTGGAAACTGAATGAAGTTTTAAAATATCCGTTACATTTCTTCAAGGAGAATACAAGTACAGCCAGGGTGTCCTCTTTCCTCCAGGCCAGTGCTTTTACAGTTAGATAACCTGCCCGTGCTCGTATTCTAGGCATGCTGTGTTGCGATCTCTCCTTGAAAAGGAACAGTAATTTTAGACACACCCAACAGCCACAGGTACACACACCAGCTACCATTTTTAGGAATTGCGTTTTCCTGTACTAACAATTACGTCGTATGAGGATGAAATTTTAATCAACATATTCCATAGGCATGAAAATACTGGGATATAAGTTTGGTGGCATTTGGTCAAGGTGTTCATGGTGTAATACTTCCCATTTCCGCTAGTGTATGTTGAAACAAAATCAACATTTTTTTTTGGAAACGGAGTACCTGGGGATTGAAAATAACTTTTCGCTCCTGATCGTAAGCTAGCCAACGTACATATCACACAAGATTGATCGCTAACCGAAACGTCCAAAGAATGACACGCGGAAATTTAGTATCCTTCATATGCCACCTGTAAGCCACGGTACTGCGATTTAGTCCCAAAAACGAGAACCGCCAATGGCCGGTACTGTATGACTCTCCCCTATGTCTACTAACCTACTGACCCGCATGATCGCGGTACAATATTCCCAAAATCCATACTACTCCATCTCATCGTTAATAATAATGTTATTGGCTTCGGATCTCACTACTTTTGACTGAAGATATGTCGGAATCTTTTTCCTCAGGAGTCTCTTAACGTGTCAGTAAATCTACTGACACTAGGCTGGTGTATTTGGGCACCTTAGATCACCACGGTAAAGACATGGGAATGAACCCGCAAACCTTGGCTTAGACCACCTGAATTATTCACACACGCACCACATCATTGGTATTGCCATGTTAAAAATCTATGTTGGCGCACCCAGTGTTACCAGAAGAAAGTAAATTAACTCAGGAACGGCCATAAGAACTGCCCGGTAGAATTCTTTCTTCATTGCTAGATGGTAGCACAATCGAAAAAAAAAAACTATTATACAGGCTGTCTAGATGGCACTACTCCACAAGGTCTGCACATCGGTGGGCTTATTTATTTATTTATTTATTTATTTATTTATTTATTTATTTATCTTATGACCGGGCGAGTTGGCCGTGCGCGTAGAGGCGCGCGGCTGTGAGCTTGCATCCGGGAGATAGAAGGTTCGAATACCACTATCGGCAGCTCTGAAGACGGTTTTCCGTGGTTTCTCATTTCCACACCAGGCAAATGCTGGGGCTGTACCTTAATTAAGGCCACGGCCGCCTCCTTCCAAATCCTAGGCCTTTCCTATCCCATCGTCGCGCTGTGTCGGTGCGACGTAAAGCCCCTAGCAAAAAAAAATATCTTATGGTGAATGTATGTACATATGTATAGGCCTATATGTACAGTTTCAGGATAAATGTGCGTAGTCACATGTCCATACAATACTACAACTCTAGGTCTAGCTTTTTGACCCAATCAACTGCTTCATCCGATGTGCGGTGAATGTCCATTAGCGTTCCTTTGAAAGCTCGAATTGGGCAGTCAGCAACAATGTGGTGGATTAACTGAGAAGGGGCACCACAATCACAATCTGCAGAGCTAGTCCAACCTCATTTGCACAATACATAACAACATCTGCCTTGTCCAGTTCTTATCCGTTTAACGATTCTCCACTGTCGCTTTGTAAGATCAAATCCTTGTACACGTTTAGAAGGGTTTTCAACTAGATGTTTGTTGACTTGTAGCAGATTTTAGAAGGCAGTGAAAGACAAAAGACAAAAGAAATTATAAAAGGAAAAACCCGATATCCAGAATTCATTAAGATGTGTTTTTGCTTGTAAAGTCTTATATTTGTACATACTGTAAAGTAAATAAATGCATTAAATACTGATTAGTGACCAGGAGTTATAAGCAGTAACATTGGTGACCTCCGAGTGATAAAAATAACGGCAAGTTTTCGAAGTGTAGTGAAGTGAAACATAAAGAAGCCCCCAATTAAACAACAGCAAACTATTACGTGAGAAGAAGTTTTCAGTCGCATTTATTTCATCATCCTGTGATGAATATCCATCTTAGGCTGTAGACTGTGTAGTAAATTGTGTATTCAGAAACATATACAATAGAAACTAACCCCGAAATGGCAACCCAGGAAAACCAAGATATTCCAACCGTAGGCTGCGAAGTTAACAAGGTTAGCGTAAAAATTCCTCCGTTTTGGTCTGAGAAGAACGAAATTTGGTTTTCCCAAGTAGAATCCCAGTTCAACATTAATAGAATCACATCCGAAGAAGCCTAATTTAATTACATAATTGCCCAACTCGAACCAAAATACATCGAGAATATTTGGGATATAATAACAGGACCAGGAACTGCTAAATATGCGGCCACCAATTCACGACTCCTGGATATTTTTAAAGAGAGTGAAGATGTGAAAATCAAAAGATTCTTTACTGGTGTAGAGTTAGGAGATTACAAACCTAGTCAGCTTCTTAGAAAAATGCAGTTGTTAGCTGGAAAGGGTGTGACTTTTAAGGTTATGAGAACCCTTTGGTTAGATAAGCTTCCAGATTCGATAAAAAGTATCCTAGTCGTGAGCGAAGAGTGCCTGGAGCGTGTCGCAGTGATGGCTGATAAGATGTTGGAGATGAACCCCCGCAATGACGTATTCACGGTTGATACCCAAGACCCAAAAGGTACTATTATTAATGAGCTAGTTGCTGAGATTGCTCATTTGGAACAACAAATCGCTACGATGCCCATAGGACAACCCAACAGTCGAAATCGTAGTCCTCGCCGGCGAAGCTCTAGTCGTAACCGCAGCCGAAGTAGAAGAAGATACGACCCAAAAGGCAAGTACTGCTATTATTACTTCCGATTTGGTCAAAAGTGCATTCCAGAGAAATGTAAACAGCCTTGCTCATGGAAGTCGTCGGAAAACTCCAACGGGCAGTAGAATTAGGGGCTAGTTCACCTGCCGAGAACCATGATAGAAGCCGCAAACACCGGTTATTCGTAACAGATAAAACAGTTTCTTGTTGACAGTGGGGCAGGTGTGTCAATAATTCTACCAAGGAACTGTGACCGAATCGATGATTCGTTTAAACTTTATGCTGCCAATGGGACTGTAATTCCAACGTATGGTAACAAAACCCTAACTTTGGATTTAGACGCAGACAATTTCAGTGGCCATTTGTAATTGCTAAGGTCAACAAGGGTATATTAGGAGCGGATTTTTTAAACGAATTTAATTTATGTGTCGATATTCGTAACAAACAATTAACAGATGGCGTAACCAAACTTAAAAGCAAGGGTGAGGTTATGTCCATTTCGGAAAATGAAGCTATAAGTACAGTGAACAAAAGTATGCAATTTGCCGACTTGTTCAGGTCCTATCCTGAAATAACTTCACCAAACTTGCTACCAGAAAAGATTCCACATAATATTAATCATTATATCAATACCCAAGGACCTCCAGTTTATTCTAGACCACGACAACACCTCATCGGTTACAGCAAGCAAAACAAGAATTTCAATTTATGCTGGACCATGGAATCATCAGGCCATCACAGTCAGAATGGGCTAGTCCTCTTCACTTGGTAAACAAGAAGGATGGTTCTCTTCGTCCGTGTGGAGACTATACGAGACTGAATGAACGAACAGTTCCAGACAGGTATCCTATTCCGAGACTTGAAGACTTTCATCACATCTTGGATGGTACAACGCTTTTTTCCAAAATCGATTTATGCAGGGCGTATTTTCAGATAGAAATAGCAGAAGAAAAGCACAAAACTGCTATTATCACATCATTCGGCCTTTTTGAATTTAATGTCATTCACTTATTTATTTATTTAATCGTGTCAGAAACATACATTATACTTACAAAAATAATAATAGGACAATAACAAATCTGGTATTATAATCATTAATCACTTCTGATGATGGCAGGTAACGATGTGATTTAAGCTGTCCATAAATACAAAATTAATTAAATGTTGTGTGACCAGTAAGCGGCTAATTTACATGCTTCCTTGGTAGCGTCCATCACATTCCGGAGAGAGCAAGTATTTGGACACAAGTTACAAACAAGGAGATGGCTCATTGTCTGTTCTTCACCACATTCACATAGAGTGGAGTCACAGACAAAACTCCACTTTCTCATGTTGGTCTTTGTTCTTCCAACTCCTGAACGCAACCTGTTGAGCGTCTTCCATGTTGACCAGCTTTCCTCGTGGCCTGGAGGAAGTCTTTCGGAAGGCGTCATCCATCCTGCAAGGTGGCTGGATCTGGAACGTAAAGAATTCACTCTGAAGTTCGATGGTGATTCAGTGAGGCTTTCAGTTGTATGGAGAAAGCTTTTCCTTGGTTTGAGCCGTTGGGTTGCTGGATGGTACCCATATAAAGTATGGTCGTCAGGTTACGTGCTTTAGATTTCTCCAGTCTGGATGCACATTCACGGTGGATATCTGGAGGTGGTATACCTGCTAGACAATAAACTTTACCAAGTGGAGTAGATCTCAAACATCCTGTAATGAGTCTGCAGGTTTCATTTAAGGCGATGTCCACTTGATTAGCATGACTAGATCTACACCAGACGGGGCAGGCGTATTCTGCTGCTGAATAACAGAGGGCTATTGCTGATGTTCTTAAAAGGGGAGGATGCGTCCCCCAGGTTGAACCCGATAATTTCCGGATAATGTTGTTCCTTGCAAATACCTTCCTTTTGGCATTCAGACAGTATGTTCTATAGGTTAGTGCTCGGTCAAGAGTTACTCCTAGATATCTGGGAGTGAAGCAGTGTTCTAATATTTTACCTTCCCAAATCACTTGCAATTTTCTCGCTGTCTGTCGATTTTTTAGGAGGAAGGCACAGACTTGTGTTTTTGATGGGTTTGGTTTTAGTTGGTTCTCTTGGTAACAACCACTTAGAATTTGTAAAGAATGGGAGAGCTTCTCTTCAACTAGTTCAAACGTTTCCTCTTGAGCTGCCAGAGCGACATCGTGTGCATAAATAAAGCTCTTTGTCCCTTGTAGGCGAGGCTGATCATTGGTGTAGATGTTGAAAAGTATAGGTGCCAGCACACTCCCTTGTGGAAGGCCATTCGTTAAGTTCCTCCATCTATTCCTCTGGTCTTGGAATTCAACAAATAACCTTCTGTTCTGTAGAAAGCACTCAATCATTTGGGTGCGTTTATAGTCCTTAGTTATACTGTGCATTTTACGAAGCAGTATATGGTGATTAACGGTATCGTAGGCTAATGTCAAGTCAACAAAAACTGCTCCAGTGACTTTGTTGTTTTCATAGCCGTCTTCTATATATTGTGTGAGGTGCAGTATTTGGGAAGTACAACTTTTCCCTGGTCGAAAGCCGGCTTGTTCTGGTATGAGTAATCGGTCTATGACTTCAGATAGTCTGTCCAGAATCGTTCTTTCTAAGATTTTGTATAAATGGCACAACAAAGAGATTGGACGGTAGTTCTTCGGATCACCTGCTTTCTTGCCAGGTTTGAGTATTGCTATAACTCATGCTTTGAATGTCATGAGCTTTGGACTTAGAAAAGCCCCATCGACATTCAGGCGGTTCATCCATGGTGTGTTGAATGGGTTAAATTTTGTATTCCCGTACCTGGATGATATACTGATTGCCTCCAAATCAGTTGCAGAACATAAGCATCACCTACAGCTAGTTTTAGAACGCTTGTCGCAGTATGGCCTCCGTATCAACATGACTAAATCCGTAATAGCTGCAAAAGAACTTGATTCTAGGGTACCTGATTACACCAAATGGTTCGAGACCACTTCCTGAGAAGGTACAAGCAAACAAGGATGATAAGTTACCTGAGACCGTGCGAGATGCACATTCCTCGGTTTAATCAACTTTTATCGCCGTTATCCGCCAAATGCAGCAGAAACTCAAGCTAATCTACACGAATACTTGAAAGGAGCTAAGAAGAACGACAGCAGAAAAATTGACTGTACCGACGAAGCCAAGAAACAGTTTGAGAAATATAGAGAAGACCTGATTAATGCTACATTTCTGACATTTCCAGTTCCAGATCTGCCTATAGCCCTTTTCACAGATGCTTCCGATCAGGCTGTTGGAGCAGCATTACAGCAGTATGAAGACGCTGGTTGGAAACCCATCCCTTTCTACTCCAGAAAGCTTAGCAGTGCGCAGAATAATTACAGTGCATATGATGAAGAATTGCTTGCAATTTACCTGGCCGTGAAACAATTCAGGCACGTCATTGAAGATAAAAAATTTACCATTTTTACGGATCACAAACCAATCACCTACGGATTCCAACAAAATAATGAGAAGGTATCCCGTCGGCAACTACGGCATATGCAGTACATCCCGCAGTCCACAACTGACATACGTCATGTCAGTGGCAGAGATAATGTGGTAGCCGATACTCTGTCCAGACTTGATGAAATTTCAGTAATTGATTATGAAGTCATAGCAAAGCATGAAGTAAATGAAGAAGAGCTGAAGCAGTTACGACAAGACATCACTGAAATTCAAACAGTGTCAGTTAGGTCCTCAGTACATGTTGTGGTGTCATGTCTCTACTAATAACATTCGCCCTTTTGTTCTAAAGTTATTTCCCACAAAAATTTTCAAACAGATTCAAAATATGGCACATCCTGGCGTGAAAGCAACTGTCAAAAACATTGTTGCTAAGTTTTTATGGCCAGGAGTAAGAAATGATGTTCGTATATGGGTCTAATCTTGCATTAGTTGTCAATAAAACAAAGTGACAAGGCACACTAAGTCTCCAGTTGGAAATTTCGAGCAACCAGATGACAGATTCAAAGTCGTTCATGTAGATATAATTGGACCCTTACCACCATCAGAGGGAAACATTTACTGCCTTACTTATATTGATCGATTCAGCAGTTGGATGGAAATCATTCCAATCACCAATATCACCGCCCAGTCAGTAGCAAGTTTTTCTACAACAATTGGATAAGCAGATTTGGAGTTCCAGAAATAGTTGTTACGGATCAAGGGAAACAATTTGAATCGGAATTATTTAGAAACTTCGCAAAGCTCTGCGGAGCGAAGGTGCAACATACCACTTCTTACCATCCCCTGGCAAATGGAAAAATAGAACGGCTACATAGTACTCTCAAAGCAGCAATCAGATCTTACAATAACCCCAGATGGACTCAGAGTTCTACTTGGTCTACGAGCAGCCATTCGGGAAGACTCCAACTACTCACTTACAGAAATGATGTATGGAACCACCGTCAGACTTCCTGGAGTGTTTTTCGAACACTTAGTGCAGTTACAGTGTAATCTAGATACATTTGTGACCCAACTCTGGGATAACATAAAGCATCTTAAGCCCGCTAAATCTAGAACAGTGACGCCCAGATCTGCATTTATTCACAAAGACCTCTCTTGTAGTCCACATGTGTTCTTGAGGACAGGCAAAGTTAAAAAGATCCCTCGAGCCACCTTATGAAGGACCGTTCCAAGTGGTAAAGAGGCAGAACAAATATTTCACCATCAGTATCAAGGGCAAAGATGTTAACGTTTCCATTGATAGACTCAAACCTGCTTATATACTAGCGGATGAAGAAACAGAACGAGACACAGTGAGGAATCATAACGTACCTTCTACAAGAACCCCTTGTTCCCGAAAAATACCATGCCAACCTGAAACAGGAAAACCAGAACAGTGAACGAGTCAAACCTACGCGTACTGCTAGAGTGATAAGATTTCCTACCAGATATCGGGACAGAATTCAGTTCATAACTTCTTAGGTTAGGTTAGCCTTTGTCATGTATAGTTCATAAAAGTTTTCATCCTCTGTTAACGTTACTTAGTTACTGGCAGGAGAGTGATGTAGCAGATTTTAGAAGGCAGTAAAATACAAGAGACAAAAGAAATTAAAAAAGAAAGAGAAACCCGATATCGAGAATTCATTAAGATGTGTTTTTGCTTGTAAAGTCTTATTTTTTGTACATACAGTACAGTAAATAAATGCATTAAATTCTGATTAGTGACCAGGAGTTATAAGCAGTAACAGACTACTGAAGATTGATCCCACTGGGCTTTCCATAAACTGTTAATGGAAAGAGGTTCTTTCAAGATCTGTTGCTGTACGCCGGGGTTTTTTCCTTGATTTAAGTCGTTGATGTTCACTGTTTGTAATATTTTGATGGGTGGCAGTTGGGCTGGGACCATAGATAGCGATGATGATGATGATGATGATTATTATTATTATTATTATTATTATTATTATTATTATTATTATTATTATTATTATTATTATTATTATTATTATTATTATTATTACCGGGGTTTCGTGGACCACAGAGAGGTGAAAGAAGGCGCAGGCTGAATGGGTATGTCTACGAAATTCAAAGATCCTTTCAAAACTTTAAAAAATGAAGGTTATATCTTCTCAAATTTCAAACTTAACAAACTTCTTCACTAGGTGAAGAAAAGAAAAAAGGTCAGGTGCAATAACAGATTCGATACAAGAGCAGAAAACTCCAAAATGGGGAATTTATAAGTTTTGAGCTTCAAGCTCCCAATTTACAAATTTACAACCTCGCCAATTTAGACAAGGACAGAAATATCCCAATTCAAGAGCATTTTGCTCCAAGGGTTACAAATACTGCCTTCCAAGGGCCCCACACAATATTACGCAAATACCAGAAAAGAGCTTACATGTTCTTCAAATTCAACCAAGGAGACCGTACTCCCAATTCATAACAGCCTACTCAAGGCAATTTTACATAAAACCGTACAATCTGTGGCCTCTCTAGGCACAACCTACAATTTACCATATAGTTAATACAGGGGCATACAGTACCCTTACTACTGGGCCTTTGTGGAAAAGAAGAACAGGTTAATTTTCTGGCCCAAACTCAAAATGTATGGAGGTGTACACTTGCGCTCCTAGAAAGCCAAGTATAAGATACTAATTGGGCTCGCGGCCCGATGATACAGAGGCTAATCCCAAGCTACTGAGGTGACTAGAAAGAAAGGTTAATTTAATGCATTATAGGAAAAGAAACAGTTGAAAATTGTAGTCACCTCAAGAAAAATTGAAGGGGAACTCGAGAGGGTAACACACTCTCTATCCCAGATTTACAGTTCAAGACTTTATGAAATTTTAAATGAAAAGGAAGAAGTGTACATTTTTAGAAATCAAACGGTTACATAGTTAAAGTTTAGAACCTTCCTCTTGGGCTAGTTTGCGGAGATAGCTACAGAAATAGAAAACTCGTGGCCATTACCAGGGCTGACGTTCTGCCTGCCGAAAGATGAGGCACCCCGCCTCCTGTCTTAACAAACACACACTCAGTACTTCGACGATCAGTAAGACAAGGTAGCTTGAAAAATTCGCAGCTTATATACCCGAGGGGATGGTTCGATAAGGTTCTGTACTAAATCCGGACACACCCTCTCATTTTCATTGGATAGTTTAAAAGTTACAAGAAGCCTATTATTGGCTGAAAAATAATTACAGAAAATTTCCCATTGGTCTGAGTCAAAGCTGGCGGGACGAGAAAGAAGTGTTGCAAACCTTGAAATATCAAAATAAATTAAAGTTTCTTTAGTTGAGAAAACATGAGAACACAAAACTTCTTTAAATCACTAGTTCTTCCACCGTGCACCCGAGTACATGACCACAGTTTTTGTAAGGACATCTAAGGAGAAAATTTCAAACTTCTTGCTGTACACCAAAAAAATCCAGTCAGTTTAGGAAACATTAAAATAACACAATACTCTGTTATTTATGAGTGACATTTTCCGATTTCAAGATTTGTATGAGAGATAGCGTTCTATAAGACGCTTCTTTTTAATGTGCGGTATTGCGTTGTACCTTCCGATACAATTGTAATAATAATAATAATAATAATAATAATAATAATAATAATAATAATAATAATAATAATAATAATAATAATAATAATAATAATAATAATATTATTATATTATATTATATTATATTATATTATATTATATTATATTATATTATATTATATTATATTATATTATATTATATTATATTATATTATATTATATTATATTATATTATATTATATTATATTATATTATTATTATTGTTATTATTATTATTAATACTATAGTGGAGGTACACCAACTCCTTTCATGTTAAGTGAGCGCCTTTTAGAAGGCCATCTGTATCATATACTTCAAACTGTGTAAGTGAAGAAGTTTGAACGTGTGTCATCAGATGTCTCTACTGTCGATTTATGTGCCCCTTCTGGTGGGAAGATTGATAATTCATTTTCAAGAGAATTTTTGTATTCATAGGTTTTTAAAACTGAATTGTTTGTAGAATGTTTTTATTGTAAACAAGGTTGGGTTTACAAAACTTCTTTATTTGCTTCACATGTAAAATTACAATATTTACACTAACAAAACTGAAAGTTATCTCGAAGCAAATTGAACTATGAATTTGGAGAAAGAGTCTGTCTTTGTACACTATATACACGTTGGAGTATTCACGTTCACTACTATTTCGGAAAGATAGTCCTTGTGACATGAAAAGTTCTTGATAGTCGAAAACTATCAGAAGCACTGACGTAAATATCTCAGAGAGTCCTTCCTTGTTGAAGTGTCGGAGTTCATTAACGTAAGTTCAATGACTGAAGAGTTCCTACTTAGCGAAACTAAGTTGATAATGGGAGCTTGCATTAGCTAGGGAATGATAGTGGCATATAATGGTAAGACTGGGCATGGACAGCGGAACAGGCAAGAGGAGCGGTGACCCGAGGTGAGACCTCTTACTGCCAGAAATTCAGTCCACCTGGCCGAAGCACATTTTCAAGAGGAGTAGCTTCCGTGCTCGACGTAGGGTGTATTCTGGAGCTGGACACCGGGGTCAGTGGGCGTCTGGACAGGCTAGGAGCTCCTTTTTATAGCACACACGACGTTCCAGCCACGCGCACTGAGGGCTGCGCGTCGAGGTTCGAAGAATAACACACTGGCACGCGTGTAGCTGGCTGGCGGATCGAGAAGGGAGCGACGGACATACAACACCCTCCCCTCCTAAATACGCCGGTACGGCGTGAAACGGCGGCGGCGCTGGCGGCGGCTGCGATGCTGGGCCGGAGCTGCTGATGTCTCTGTTGTATTGTCCGGAGCTGGGACTGGGCGGAGTGGCGCTGCCTCGTCCTGAAAGGAACCCATGGTTATGGTCTAAAGCTCGTTCAGCAATAGATTTATCTGGCTTAGCAATAGAATCAATAGCTGGACATGGGCGGTAGCGCAGACGTATCTGGTCTTGATGGCGGCAGATACGTTTCTCCGTAGTCTGTATCTCGTAGAGACGATGACCCAACGATCTGCAGATGGCTCCAGGTATCCAGAGTGGGTTTGACTTGAATGTCCTGGTGTAGACCTTGTCGTTGACTGAGAACTTCGTTGGTGAGGTCTGAGGCTGGGCCGGAAGAGGCTGCAACAGAGAAAGTAAAGTTCTGTGAGGTCGTCCATGGAGCTTCTGTGCAGGAGTGACATTATCAGCGCCGGGCAGAGTTCTGTAGTTGCTTAAGAGTTGGAGCAATGCTTGGTCTTTAGTTAAGACTGAAGAGACAGCTTTTTTCATACTTCTCTTAAATGTTTGTACAAAGCGGTCAGCTTCACCATTAGATTGAGGGTGAAAAGGCGGTGCTAGGATATGACGAATGCCATTATATGTACAAAAGTTCTTAAAAGCAGTAGCTGTAAATTGAGGTCCGTTGTCCGAAATGAGTGCTTGAGGTAAACCTTCTGTAGTAAATATTTTCTGAAGAGCACGAATGGTAGCTTCTGTCGTAGTAGTTGAATGCATATCCACTACATATGGAAAGTGCGATAGTGAATCGATGACTATTAACCACATGGAACTGAGGAAAGGACCTGCGAAATCGATGTGAACTCGTTCCCATGGAGTAGTAGCAGGAGGCCATGAAGCTAGATCAGAAGACGGGGCGTTCTGATTCATTTGACATTGTTCACAATGACGGATGAGTTTTTCGATGGCGGCATCCATACCGGGCCAGTAGCAGTGTTGACGTGCTAGTTGCTTTATTCTGGATATACCCCAATGGCTTTGGTGTAATAATTCGAGAACTTGTTTCTGTAGGCTAAGTGGGATAACAACTCGGAAGATGGTGCCTGTTTCTAGGAGTACGACTCCAGAACGAGTCGTGAGACGATGCTGCATACGCTGATAAGGTGCAAGGTGGGCAGGAAGCTTGCTCTGAAGAGGCCAACCGTTGCGGATGTAAGTACGCACAGTAGCAAGTGTACTGTCCTTATCCGTTGCTTTAGCTATGCAGGTAGCATCAATAGGAAAACTGGATACAGTATCTTCAAGTTCTATGTCCAACTGAAGACATTCAGATTCTTGAGAATCGAAGGCAGTATCAGGACCAACTGGTAAGCGTGAGAGGGCATCAGCATTACAATGCTGGGATGTGGCTCGATAGACAATCTGATAGGAATAATCAGAAAGGAACATGGACCATCTTTGAAGCTTTCTGCGGGAATTCTCAGGGATCTTATTACCAGGGTGGAATAAGTGTACGAGCTTATGATCAGTAATGATCAGGAAATGGTTGCCATAGAGATATTCATTGAAACGGCGAATACCAAAGATGATGGCTAAAGCTTCTTTCTCTATCTGTGAGTATCGACGTTGATGGTCATTAAGTGTCTTCGAAGCGAAGGCGATGGGACGTTCCTGTCCATGACGATCCTTCTGGGAGAGAACGGCACCGACACCGTAGTCTGAAGCGTCAGTAGCTAGCGTGATGATCTTGTCGGGCTGAAAATGAGTGAGTTGTATAGCTTGAATTAAGGCGTTGTTGATGGTTTTCCATGCCTATTGGCATTGCGGAGTCCACTGAAATTTAACACCTTTTTTACGTAGAGCGTTTAATGGAGCTGCCACTGTAGCGAAGCGGGGAATGAACTTATTATAGTAGTTCGCTTTGCCAATGAAGGACTGGAGCTGCTTGAGGTTCTGAGGTGCCGGCATGTTTACGATAGCTGAGACAGTCTGTGCACTAGGGCGAATTCCAGTCTTATCAAGTATATGTCCTAGGTAGTGAACTTGAGGCTGAAAGAATGTACATTTAGCAAGATTCGCTCGTAGGCCATTGTCTTTCAATTTCTGGAGAAGGAGGCGTAGATTGGTTAGATGTTCCTGATGATCTTTTCCAGTAACAATAATATCATCCAGGTAGTTAGCACAACCGGGAATGGAGGCGGTGAGTTGAGCTAAATAGAGCTGAAAAATAGCCGCTGAGGATGAAACACCGAATGGGAGCCGCTGGAGCTGGATCAGTCCGAGAGGAGTGTTGAGTGTTAGAAATTTCTTAGATTCTTCGTTTAAAAGTAGCTGGAGATATGCTTCTTTAAGATCAACTCGAGAGAAGAATTGTCCACCAGAGAGACGACGTAATAAGTCTTCTGGACGTGGAATAGGAAAGATATCTGTGTCGATGTGTGCGTTGACGGTAGATCGAAAATCTCCACAAAGTCGAACATTACCATCAGGTTTCTTGATGACCACGAGTGGAGTAGCCCATTGACTAGAAGTAACTGGTACCACAATTCCAGTTTGTATCCATCTGTCTAATTCTTTCGTGACCTGGTCTTGAAGTGCTAGGGGGTACTGGACGTGCTTTGAGGAAGCGAGGCTTAGCTCCGGATTTCAGCTGTATGTGAGCTGTATAGTCTTTTGCTGTTCCGAGCTGAGAGTCGAAGACTGCAGGATACTGCTCTAGGAGAGCGGTAACGTCAGAAGTAGGATGCAATGTAGATACGACGTTAATGTTGCCATGTATCTGGAAACCAAATAAGTTAAATAGATCCATGCCCATAATGTTGGAGGCAGTGTAGTTGTTAACTACGAGAAGAGGAATGGCCTTCTGAATTCCTTTATAACTAGCCTGAAGCGTGATTAATGTCAATTTTCCTTTTGTTAAATGTCACGAGCTGGATGTCAGCTGGAGAGCATGAAGGTGAACCTAAGTCGTGGTATGTAGCCAGGTTAATAATAGAGACAGGTGATCCAGTGTCTAATTGAAAATCGACAGATCGATCAGAGAATGAGGGAGGAACGATGATCTTGTGAGAATACTTTGTGGGAAGAATAAGATTGATCTGATCAACTTCCATGTCTTGGCGGGGCTGTATATGCTTCCGGCGTGCTGCAGGAGTCTTAGCAGGGCGGAGCGAACTCTGACATACAGTCTTAATGTGTCCAAGTTTATTACATCGTTCACAAGTGGCTTTGAAAAAACGACAGTCACGACGTTCATGATGCTTGAAACAGCCTCGGCAGGAAGGCAGGAGTTTCGAGTTGCTTTTAGAATTGGGCTTCCTTGTAAAATTACGAGAGGGACCCGTGCGATAATGCTTGATAGAGAGCGCCTTGTCTGCGCGGTTCACTGTAGCAGAGGACTTGCGGGCCTGAGGCGAGACTTGAGCAACTTCGTGTGGAGAAGCTATGGCTGCGGCAGTCTTGGTAGTAAGCTCATAAACCGTAGCAACACGCTGGACGTCTTCTAAAGAAGGGTTACTCTTCTTGACAGCGTCAAAACGTATTTTGTCCTCAGGAGTATGTAAAATTACCATGTCCCGAATGAGAGAATCAGTGTAGGGTGAACCACAACCGTCTTTGGAGCATATGAACTGGCAGGGTTTAGCTAGACCACGCAATTCAGTTATCCATTCAGTATGTGTCTGATGGGGTTGCTTTCTGCTCTGAAAAAATTTATAGCGAGCAGCCACTATGTGAGGAGCTTTGGCATAGTGTTCAGTGAGACGGGCCAAGAGCTGTGCGAATGGTACCTCAGAGAGGTTTTCTTCCGGACTTAATTTACATAGTAATTCACACGTAGCATTGCCAACCGAACTATGAAATAGTGCTCGGCGGCGTTGATCATCTGTGACAGAATGGCAGATGAAATGCTGTTGTAAGCGGGCTAAATAAACTGACCATTCTTCCTTAGCCGGATCAAAAGCAGAGAACGGAGGAATAGCTGATGGCTGTGTAGAGACAGAAATAGCTTGAATAGCCTGAATTAATGCTGTCTGTTGTTGTTGCATAAACTGTTGTTGTTGCTGCTGTAAGGCCTGGAATACTGTAGCGAGTTGCTCAGCTGTAGCCATTGCGAGATGCGTGCAATAAAGAGCAAGTATAGCTGTGTGTCAGAACTGGTTGTAGGCGAGACCTTGATCGGTATAGCGGGGAGTGAGAGAGAGAGCAAGCAAACACGCTGGAGCGTGCCACACAGGTGGATCGCACGACAGAGAGCTGTGGAATGTCGGCTGACGTTCCGGAGTGTGAAGAAGTCTAATAGCTTCACTTGAGAAAAGCGAACTGCTGTGATAGGTCGTACGGGCGCCAATGTGGAATGATGATAGTTACGTAGTATAATGGCACTGTGCCCATGAGTGGACAATATCCCGCAAGAGTTTGTTGGTCTGCTGCAAATGAGTTGATAACCGAATGGACACACGTTTGCACTTTGTTTCGACCGAGTGGGCGACACACTGAGCACTGATTGACTTCGTCGCCAATGTATAAGTGTCTGAGGGCACGGAGTTTGCTGTATCTCGTTGTGAATGAGTGGATGACGGGGCCTATAAAGTTCGTGCTGTTTCTCGTCACCACTGAGTGTCGATTGGGGCAGATGAATTGCAAGTTTGTTATCCCGTCGCCCCAGAGTTGGCGACTGGGGCCGATGAATAGTAGGTTTTTTTTTACCTCGTCGCCACAGAGTTGTGTTGTAAACAAGGTTGGGTTTACAAAAACACAACTTCTTTATTTGCTTCACATGTAAAATTACAATATTTACACTAACAAAACTGAAAGTTATCTCGAAGCAAATTGAACTATGAATTTGGAGAAAGAGTCTGTCTTTGTACACTATATACACGTTGGAGTATTCACGTTCACTACTATTTCGAAAGATAGTCCTTGTGACATGAAAAGTTCTTGATAGTCGAAAACTATCAGAAGCACTGACGTAAATATCTCAGAGAGTCCTTCCTTGTTGAAGTGTCGGAGTTCATTAACGTAAGTTCAATGACTGAAGAGTTCCTACTTAGCGAAACTAAGTTGATAATGGGAGCTTGCATTAGCTAGGGAATGATAGTGGCATATAATGGTAAGACTGGGCATGGACAGCGGAACAGGCAAGAGGAGCGGTGACCCGAGGTGAGACCTCTTACTGCCAGAAATTCAGTCCACCTGGCCGAAGCACATTTTCAAGAGGAGTAGCCTCCGTGCTCGACGTAGGGTGTATTCTGGAGCTGGACACCGGGGTCAGTGGGCGTCTGGACAGGCTAGGAGCTCCTTTTTATAGCACACACGACGTTCCAGGCACGCGCACTGAGGGCTGCGCGTCGAGGCTCGAAGAATAACACACTGGCACGCGTGTAGCTGGCTGGCGGATCGAGAAGGGAGCGACGGACATACAACAGTTTTTGGTGTTCTAAAGTTGCTAGCACTTCTATCTCTTCCCACCTGCTTGAAATTTTAAGCCATTCAAGAATTTTTTATATTTAATTATGCAGTAGTATATATATGTGTGTGTGTACAGGGCTTCGGCCCAGATAATTCTGTAACCTTCACCATGTTTTCTTTTATATTCATATTTAATTAATCAATAGGATTATGGGTGTGTACAGGGCTTTGGCCCAGAGAATTCTGTACTGGTTGTTTTTGTAAAATGCGATTGTGCTTTGGAGAGGCTTGAATACTGCAAATTTTAGAGAGTAGTCTCCTAATTAATTGTGAGGAGCAAAGACGCTCTTTTGAAGCTTTGTAAATTTTGAAACTCGGTCTCCTAGCTTGTAATTAATTGGAGCAGTAGTGCTCTTTATAATAGTGTAACGCTTGAGCTATATAGATCATATCTTTAAAATCACTATGTTTATTGTATCTAGGTCTCTAATGACTTTGTTATAAGAGCTAAAGAGCTCACCTTCTGTCTATCCAACTGTTATTTGTTATTGTTAAACAAAGTTTAAAATCTGAAAAGAGAAAATTAAAGGAACGAAATAAAATTTCAAATTTTGTTTATTCCCCTTTTTTTCTTCTTTTAGACTTAAGACCTTGTTAAGGAATGAAAAACAGGAGCCCTAAAACAATCAGGTACAAAATAATTTACAGAGTTGGCTTGAAGCTCCAAATTTACAAATGTTCAATTAATCCTCTAAGAGATTACTTTCCAACGCACAATCTACATTTTACATTAGATCAAAAACAAACAGTTTCTCTGTCTTACTCGCTCGACAAGTTACACATTTAAATAGGAAAGTTAAACTTTAACAGGGGCAATAAGTGCCCATTCTACAAGGCCTTAGTGAAAAAAGAAAAGTTTTAATATATCGGCCGAAAACCAAAATGTTATGAGGCGAACACTTTCACTCCTTTGAAATACACTTGACAGTTTCAAAAACCCTATGTGGGCTTAAGACCCGTAGTTAAAGAGGCTAAGCCTATACTACAGAGGTGACTAGATGGAGAGAAAGAATTAAATACCGAAAAGAAGGGATAAATTTTAAAGTTTACAAAATCATAGCCACCCCAATACCAAGTTGAATCGGAATTACAAGAGGGTTCCCTAAGTTAGACTTGATTGAAAATTTACATTGGAAGGTTGATAGATTTACATTTCGAAATAATTTTGAAACCTTCCCCACAAGTTACCTTTCTGAGACTGTCACATGATTAAAAGATGTCTGCCTTTACCTTGAGCTGGTGGGCCTTCCGAAGATGGGTGAGGCTTGCCCCCTGCTTCCGCTACGAACACACTCTAAACCTCTTGACTGGAGCGATGGGAAAGGCAACATGGTAGTAAAGGTCCCATATTTTGTAGCGGCGGGGAAGGATCTAGAACTCTCTGGGCCGAAGCGCTGTACATACTCTCAATTTTGATTAGCTAATTTCATAAATACCCAAAATCCCTGATTGGTTCATAAATTAGATGAAAAAGGAAGGCTTATCAGTGATAGTAACCTAAGAACACAGAAAAGAATATAAAATATTACAGTTTTGTAAACTTAGAAACTAAAAAGTTCTTTGAAGATTAATCGTCTATTTTCGCACCAGAGGGGGCGCATAAGTCGACAGTGGAGACATCTTCAGCTAGACAGTTCACTGTTCGTATTACAGATGGCCTTCTAAAAGGCGCTCAATTTGAAAGCACGGAGTGGGTGTACCTCTGGTACAATTATCATCATTATTATTATACTTGAATCCACAAATCTCGACCTAATGTGGACTGAGAGGGTGTCGACTTTTATGAAAAAGGGGCGGGTAATTCACAAGACGTAATATTTTACCGCATATTAGTGTAATGGGAGTTCTATCAGAATAAAGGACACAGACAATAGTAAAATAAATTGCTGTAAATCCTTCCCACAGACTGTTTATATTTTGCACCGATCATAATTACTTGTTAAGAACTCCCTCGTGCCTGACTTATTTATTTATTTATTTATTTATTCCTGACTTACATTTGTGGCGAAGTTAGGGCTCACGGCCCTCTCTTACACTTAACCACTATAAACAGAATTTAAAAATGTAAACATAAAAGTAAGACATAGAAATTCTAAAAAGAAATAATACTACAAACAGATAATTCTAAGACTACCGGTAAGTTAGGCCTACATATCAGTACAGCAATTAATGTGATAATTACTAATAATAATCATAACAATATTAATAATAATAATAACAATATTAATAATAATAATAATAATAATAATAATAGTAAATGAAGAAAACCCATTCACACAACATACACACAATGACTCACACAACTCAGTTTTATGTTACCAGGAAAAACTTTCTGCAGGCAGATTTGAATTTATGAGACGAAGTAAGGTGCCGAATGTCCATTGGGAGTGTATTCCAGAGTCTCGATGCGGTAACTAAAAAGGATTGATTGTAGGAATTGGTTCGACTTAGTGGAATTTCAAGTAAGGAACCAGAACGGGTACTAATTTCATGGAATGAGGAAAGGAAACGAAAATTAGAAGAGAGGTAAGTAGGAGTGTTCGTCGAGAGCACTTGGTAAACAAGTGTCATTAGGTGATAATTCCTTCGTTCATTTATGCGTAGCCATTCCAATGTTTTGAAATATGGTGTAACATGAGTGTCATGTCGCAGTTGGAAGGCATATCGTATGCATGAGTTTTGTGCTCGCTGAAGTCTCAAAGCTTGTTCAGCATTTAGATTGACTAGTACTGTATCACAGTAGTCTAAAATTGGGAATAGTAATGCTTGGATTAATTTTAATTTAAGTTTTTGAGGAAAAGAATTCTTGTGACGTTTCAGGGGATATAGAGCTGCATGAACCTTTCTACATACATTTGTTACGTGTTCATTCCAGGTCAGATTCTCATTGATGGAGATTCCAAGATTAGTTACATTTTTAAGGTACGGTACAGCAATGTCATTGATTATGATTGGAGGAGGATTGATATTGCTTATTACATGTAATAATTTAGAGTTTCCTATGATAATACTTTGTGTTTTACGAGGATTTAGGAGTAAGTGGTTGTTTTTAGCATAGGCGGTAAGCCTTTCAATATCCGAATTAATGTGCTGAACTGTTTCATGTAAATTGTTTGTAGTGGTGTGTTTGTATATCTGCATATCATCAGCATATAAGTGGTAGTTGCAATACTGAAGTGTGGAAGATATGTCATTAATATGCAAGACGAACAGTAAGGGCCCTAGAACAGACCCTTGAGGGACACCGGATGATTTTACAGCCCATTGGGATCTTTGATTGTTTACCACTACGCACTGGCGACGATTTGTAAGGTACGACTTAAAAAAATTAAGGGCTATCGGGCCGATTTGCAGAGAGCGTAGCTTGGATAATAGTATGTCTATATTTACCGTGTCGAACGCACTACTAAAGTCAAGGAGTGTCAGTATCGTCACCTGCCGTTTGTCCATTGCTAGTCTTATGTCATCTGTTACCCGAAGAAGTGCAGTCGTAGTACTGTGTCCCTTTCTGAAGCCAGATTGCAATGGGTCAAAAAGAGAATGCCTGGTTAAGAATTCTACTAGCTGCTCGTGTACAACTCGTTCAAGAACTTTCGAGAGAGGGGGAAGAATCGAAATAGGCCGGTAATCAGATGGCGCATTTGCTGTGGTACCGGTATGCTTTAATATTGGGGTTACTAGAGCATCCTTCCATGCAGTTGGAAACGTCCCGGTGGTGAGACAATGGTTTACAATGTGGGTAATAATTGGTAGGACCGCGCCAATAATGTTTTTTATAAAGCCTATTGGGATGTTATCTGCTCCTTTAGCTTGTGACTTAACTGAATTTAAAATACGCTTTACATCATTTACACTGACAGAGTGAAAATAGAAATTATTTTCGTTTTCTGTAAGGTCACTGATTATCTTATTTAGATTGATATGATTTTGAGGTTGAGATTCCTTTATTGGGTTAGTTACGAAGTGAGAGTTAAGTGTATCGAGAGATATAGTTGGCATATGTGGCTCTTTGCATTTTCCAACACCCATAGCTCGAAGTTCATTCCAGGTTTCACGTGCATTTAAATTCCGTGTTACATTTTTAATGTGATTAAATTTGCTATTGCGAATTAATTGCTTTGTTCTGTTACGTAAAAGACGATATTGTTCGAAATCTAATTCATTATTTGTTTCCTTGTATCGGCGGAACATTGCGTCACGGCGAGCCATTGTTGCTTTTATATCGTTTGTTAACCAAGGTGCAGGCGAGCGAGTGACTCTAGCTTGCCTAACTGGAGCATGTTTGTCATATAGTCCTATGAGTAGAGAGTTAAATCTTCTCACTTTCATGTTTGTGTCCTGCACCCGCTTTATATCTTCCCAAGGTAAACTGTACGCATCATTTTGGAGTTGTTGTAGATCGATATTTTTCAGATCCCTATAACTAATGTATTTAGCTCTGTATTTTGGTACACGTAGAGAGTAGCACAGGTAAATTAAGTCATGAGTTGATATGCCAGGTACAGGAAATTGACCGTACTTCAGAACTTTATGCGGGTTATTTGTAACTAGGAGGTCAATTCCAGTATGGCTTGTGTATTTAAATGTATGAACATGATTCGTTGCATCAAGCGGTAAGATCGTCATGTCGACGGAGGTAAGTAGGTTGCTGATTCGTTCTGATTTGCCAGTCGGGGCTAAGATATTTGAGTTAAAGTCACCAAGAAGTAGTATATGCTCGTAGGTTGGTACTAGTTTGAGAAGGTCAGATTCAAGGTCAGAGATATTAGTAACATTCGGTGGTTTATAGACAACTCCTACCAATACTTTTTGATGGTTAATTATGGTCTCAGCAAACATGTATTCTGTATGTGGAGTGATGCCAGATGATGATCTGATAATTATTCTACATTTAATATCATCTCTACAATAAACTGCTACACCTCCACCACGTCTGGCAGTGCGATCATGCCGATAGAGAGTATATCCTTCTAGATTTACAAGGTTAGAGCTAATTTTATCGGATAACCAGGTTTCAGTAATACACATAATATGCATGTTACAGGTTGATATTATCGAACGAACTTCATCTATGTGACTGAGGAGTGAGAGAGAATTGATATGGCAACACTGTAGACTTCGCGAGAACTGAGACAGAGATTGTTTCAATAACAGTTCAGTAGGCTGAGGGTTGGGGACAGTTGGTGAAGGTACACGAGGGTTATTTTCGTCTTGGAATACACTCGGATCAATGACACTCAGGAATGCCTCATCTACCGTAACAGTAGTTTTAAGGACACCAGCTGCTGACATGTTTAAAGAGTAGGTGACTCATTCCTGGAACAAACACTGATAGCACACACACACTGACAGACACACGCAGATAATTACATTCACATAGCATATGTTTGAACATTTCAATAGAAAAATAAGTAATAATAATAATTAAATAAGGATACTAATAAAATTACACTAATATACAGTTGAAGAGTTAGTCTAGAGTAGCATTTAGCTAAGGTGCTGTGCTCCAGGCTTTAAGTGCACCTGCCGGCGAGAATTTCAGAAATAAGTAGAAGAGAAAGAGTTTGTACGTGTGGGTAGAACTGGTGAATGCTATACGACTATTTTACGAATTTGTTACAAATGAAGAAATAGTTGAGGAACTAGAAAGCTATTTCACAGTAGAATCTACATACACATGGTGAGATACTACACTATGGTATTGCTCATTTATTTGAGAGCGTTCAGTTCATCCATTGTTGTTATGTTGTGTCTGGTTTCCCCTCTTTTTACAAAAATGCGTCCCTGTATGGTCCAGACATTTCTCACTCCAAATTTATCTACAGCCGCCTTTAATATGAGAGTGCGAGCCGCAGTCAGGTCCTCCCTGATAGTGATTCCAGTGCCTGCTAACCTGCGCTTGTTACGGAAGACTTCCTCCCTTTTCCTATAGCTTACGAATTTCACTATTATAGGGCGTTTCACTCCCAGCCCCGGCCTGCCAACTCGGTGAGACCTATCAATATCCTGCACGGCAATGTCAAGGCCAAGTTTATCTTTAAACAACCTGACTGAAAGTTCGTCCGTATTCTCATTAGGTGATTCGGGAATTCCGAACACACGCACACTTCCTCTACGTTGGTATTGCTCCAAAGCATCAGTACTCCTTTTGAATTCATCCTGCACTGCTTTCAGTTCAATTTCCCTATTTTTAATATCAATTTTAAGTTCATTGATAATCTCAGTGTTGAAGTCCAGGGTGGCCTTAAGTTGTTCAGCCACGGCCTTTGTGACACTTTCAGTTATTGCCTCAACGATAGCCGAGAGAATGTCTTTCGACTGTAGGGCTTCTCTTACCTGCTGAACAATGCTGTCCGCTAGGGTCGCCTCACTTCCGCTGCCGGCTACAGGTCCCGTCTCGGTCCTGGTTCCCCGGCTGGCCGCATTCCTCTTGTCTCTTCCCATACTTAAATTTTGTTTATATTTGCAAAAATCAACTGTACAGCACAGAGTGATGATGTGAAGTAAGCAACACACACTTTTTAAAGTTGAAATTCACTATTTTCGTAACGAATTACGCCTTTACTACACCTGCTAATGATCGAAAACTGGGAGCACACACACACAGCACTAACAGCGTTCCGCCATCTTGAACTCGTATTGTATGGTAGGCTACTGCCTAATACCCGTACCTTTACAACGTTCCTTTCTATCGCATTTATTTTTAACTACGAAGACAAGAACCATCTATTAATTTAGTTTCTCTACGTGCTTCCATCTCTTTCTGACCCACCTGTCCTTCCCAGATCAACTTATTTGCCATTTGTTGATCATGCTACCTTGCCGTAAGCATTAAATTCCCAATTGACATTTTGTAAAATGAGATTACCCGCTGCAATCACGTTCTTTTCCGCGTCGTTTCCCACATAGTTGATTATCTTATCAAATAATTCCACATCAGCGTCCGCACTACCCTTTCCAGGTCTGTACACTCCACAAACATCAAGTTGCATATTATCTTTAGAGACGAGCCTTATACTTAGAATTTCATGTTTCTCATCCTTAACTTTATCGTAGCTTACAAATTCCTTCACCAGAATGTATACTCTCCCTGCTACCATTCCTATACTCTCTCTACGATAAATACTCCAGTTCCGTGTGGAAATTTCTGCATCCATTATATAATTTCTCTGCCATGATTCAACTCGTATTACAATATCTGGTAAACATCTATATAATAAAAAAAGTTTACTAAAACAGGTTTGTCCAATCCGTCTGGCCGTTCTACAGGACCGATTTGCTTCATTCTTATTTTATCTTTCCAGAATTACCTGCCGGTAAATCTTCAGTCAATTTTGAGTATTCCTAGAATCAAATCCCTAAATGGCTGTACTTAGCGGGTTGCACACAGTTAAGGAGCATCAAGACATCGGCGAAGCGAAACAATTAAGAAATGACAGGCATCTAAGGCCAAACCTGCTTAATACCATCTGGAGAGAAACGCTATGGGGGTACGACACTCCTAACACATCTAAGGGTGGAGTGGGTGTTCTGTAGAAATAATCGAAAGTGACCTATATTAGCGTTTATTTCACAGTTTACGGGGCCTTTGAGATGCATATTGAAATTCTGAATGCTTTCATCATCTTCTACTTCTTCTTCTATGAATCTGTTTTGAGACAGGTATCAACTGGACAGCCTCCATGATTCTCTGTCCTGAACATCTTGCTTCAGTTGTTCATAGCTTCTCCCTTGTTTGACATCTGTTAACATTCCAAACCTTCTTCCACTTCCTTTTCTTCTATTTTTCCCACCATCACCCTCTGTTCAAGACACTTTCTTCGTAGTATGTGACCCAACCAGAACATTTTCCTCTTCCTTATAGTTTTCATCAGGTGTCTCTTCTCTCGTACTTTTCTTAGAACATCATTTCTCACTTTATATGTGCACTTCACTTTTTCCATTGTTCTCCACAACCTTATTTCAAAACTTTCCAAATACTTTGTTTCTTTCTTTCTTAATGTCCATGTTTCAACTCCATGCGACACTACACTCCACACAAAATACTTTGGAAACCTCTTTCTTAAATCAATAGGGGTTGCCTTAGATGTCAAAAACCCTCTCTCCTCTCCGAAGGCTTCTTTTCCCATTAATCTGCATTAAAGTGCGAAGAAAGAAAATGTCGAAAATGACCGAGACTATGGATGAATATGTGTATGTTTCAGCATAGCTCTCATCCAAATTTGGTCCACGTACGATTTATTTACTCTTCTTCTTTCTCTTCTTCTTTCCTGGCCGTATGCGTGCCCACAATTAACACTTCCAAGTATCACTCAGGGTCAGCTCTTCCGATTCCTGCGGTTGGATGTCTCCGCCACTGGATTGCCGTTTATATTCAAGGCCTTTTCGGCTCTACGCTACCATGTTGCTTTCAGAAGTCCACGTCTTCTCCTTGGTTCCTCGATTTCAAGAACTCTCTTAACGGAATGATCTTCATCTCGATGTTGTATGTGTCCGTATCAGCGCAACTGTCGCTCCTCCAATTTCTCACTGGATCCTCGCATATGCTCATTGCGCACTCAGTCTAAAAGGGTGACACCCACTGACCATCGCAGCATCCGCATTTCCGTTACATGCATTTGCTGATCATGCTTCCT
Organism: Anabrus simplex; assembly: GCF_040414725.1. Classification (NCBI taxonomy): domain Eukaryota; kingdom Metazoa; phylum Arthropoda; class Insecta; order Orthoptera; family Tettigoniidae; genus Anabrus; species Anabrus simplex. The sequence continues at coordinate 500,392,234 of NC_090267.1, forward strand.
TTGCCTTGTCCAACACTCGGAGCCGAAAGTGAGGGCAGATCTAACCACAGTCTTGTGCATCTTGCCTTTGAGCTTCATAAGCATCCTCCTGTCACTTAAGACGCCTGTCTGCAAACGCCATTTGGTCCATCCAACGCTGATGCGATGCCTCACGCCATTGTCAATTGTCGTATCGCTGGTAATAACTGAGTCCAGGTACTTGAATTTATTCGTCATTGCCAGTGGTTCACTCGCTAAGAAAACTGTATTGAGTGGACCTTGAATTTCTGGCTTGGTGAAGTTACAGAACATATACTTTGTCTTCTTATGGCTTATTCTGAGTCTATTCGTCTCCAAAGCTTTTCTCCAAAGTTCTAAGGCTGCCTCGACCTCTTCACGTGTTTCACTATATTGAATAAGTTTGGGCCCAAAGCTGAACCTTGATGAACTCCAACCTCAACAGGGAAGCTTCTAGAGTTACCAGAACTAGACTTCCCTTTTGTTAAGCGAACGAACGTACATGTCCTGGATGTTGTTGTTTGTCCAACCCTTGTCCCGTTTCCCTACAGGTTCGGGTATGAGGCGAGATGAATCTGTCGTGGCGGGTTTTCATGACCGGATGCCCTTCCTGACGTCAACTTCATCAGAGGAGTTAATGAGATGAAATGAATGACGTGATATATGATAGTAAGGAGAGTGTGAAACTCGGTGCCGGCGCATAGCCTACTCCTGTCGAATAGCACCAAGGGGTCTGCTCAAGGCTTAACGTCGCCGTCCGACGGACGAATTACCATCAACAGCGTCATATGCCCTCACTCCATATGAGCACTGTGGAGAGGTTTGGAATTTATTCCAGGCTTTTGGCATGCAATCTAGTGATTAGAAATTGTATATCACCACCTCCTTTACCCTGCCGGCCAACATTCTGATGGCCACCAGGCGGGCTTAACGTACATGTCCTGGATAACCCTCACATATTCCTCCGGAACATTTGGTGTCTCAGTGCAGTAGAAATGATTTATTTAGAAACGCGGTCAACGGTTTTCCCTAAATCAATGAAAACCATGTGGAGATCCTTGTGAAGTTCACATATCTGGGGAAAAATACTGTGTGGGTAAGACACCCCTAGTACCTCCACGATCGGGGGTTGGGAGGGTGTGACATCAAGAAATAATCAACCAATGGTAGTGCCGCATTAATACTTTTCGGGGTGGCTAAGATGAACTTTAGCACTCCAGGTGGCTTTGAAATCGGCATGGTGTGTATGTATGTATGTATGTATGTATGTGTGTGAAAAGGGGTGAAGAACAAATGTCTAAAATGACCGAGATTATCGCTGTATGTGTTTATGTTCCAGAGTAGCTCTCAACCAAAATCTTAACACATAATTTACACAATAAAAACATAATTTACAGGTAATATGAATCCCGAAATTGTAGGGGGTAAGAACGGTAGGGGCAGACCAAGTTACGAATATGACAAGCATATTACAGCAGATGTGGGATATGGCAGTTATGTGGAAGTAAAAAGGTTAGTACAGAATAGGTTGACATGGAGGTCTGTGTCAAACCAATCTATGGACTGATGATTCAAATAATACAACAACATAAATCCTGAAAGTAAACATTCAAAAAGTATCTGGGTAACGCATGAAGCATTTTCATACCAGGACAGGTTACTGGACCTCTTTTTAAGGAATGCTGCGAATGGGACCTCTAGTATATCTATTAAATTACTTAATTCTATTCCTTCCTTACAATACCTCTACAGTCCAACACTAACATTTTTATGTCATCCGTACTTGATTTCCAGATCCCCGTACCCTTATCATCGCTCCCTAGTCCCCCTTATAACCTTTCCAAACAAACCTCATAACTAGAGCCCGGATTATATGTTATATAAAAATGAGAAATATGTGCCTAAATATGTAGCTAAAATTGAAATACTATGTGGTTAAATCTATTGTTGTTGTTGTTGTTGTTGTTGTTAGTCGTTTAGTCGCTTTCGACTCTCCGTGACCCCATAGACCAAAGTGCGCCATTTCTTCCTGTCGTATACAATTTTCCGAAGTCTTTCTAAATTGAAAGCCGTGGCTTCCTTGATGTCATCAATCCACCTCATCCGTTGTCGCCCTCTTCTCCTGTTACCATCAGTCTTCCCCAGCATTAAGGTCTTTTCCAGTGAATCATGTTTTCTCATGATATGACCGAAGTACTTTAGTTTTTGCCTGAGTATTTGACCTTCCAGTGAACAGCCTGGGTTGATTTCCTGTAATATGGACTTATTAGATCTCTTCGCAGTCCACGGAACTCTAAGGAGTTTTCTCCAACACCATAGTTCAAATGCATCTATTCTTCGGCGCTCAGCCTTTCTTACTGTCCAGGTTTCGCTTCCGTACATTGCTACTGGGAAGACCATAGCCTTCACTATACGAATCTTCGTTCTTAAAGTTACGTCTCTACTCTTGAAAACGTTATCAAGGTTGGCCATTGCCTTCCTCCCAAGGAGCAAGCGTCTCTTAATTTCATGGCTGCAATCGCCATCAGCAGTTATTTTGGAGCCCAAGTAGATGAAACTGGGAACAACCTCCATTGTTTCACCATTTATATGCCAGGAGGTGATAGGTTTAGTTGCCATGATCTTTGTTTTCTTGACATTCAACCTTAGTCCAGCTTTTGCACTTTCTTCTTTCACCTTCATTAGTAGATACTTAAGTTGTTCTTCACTTTCTGCCAACAGGGTGGTGTCATCAGCATATCTAAGGTTATTTATATGTATCCCACCAATTTTAGCTCCAGTTTCTGTTTCATCTAATTTGGCATTCCTCATCACATACTCTGCATATAAGTTGAATAAGTAAGGTGACAATATGCAGCCTTGACGTACACCTTTCTCAATCTTGACCCATTCAGTTGTTCCATATAGGGTTCTCACCGTAGCTTCCTGATCAGAGTAGAGATTTCTCATAAGGCAAATAAGATGATCTGGTACTCCCATAGTCTTGAGTACTTGCCACAATTTATTGTGGTCGACACAGTCAAAGGCTTGAGCATAGTCAATAAAGCATAAGTATAGGTCTTTCTGGAATTCTCTTGCTTTCTCCATAATCCAGCGAATATTAGCAATTTGATCTCTGGTTCCTCTGCCTTTGCGGAAACCGGCTTGTTCTTCAGGTAGTTCTCGATCTACATACTGCCGAAGCCTATTTTGCAGGATCTTGAGCATAACCTTACTAGCATGCGATATAAGTGCGATTGTTCGGTAGTTTGAACATTCTTTAGCGCTGCCCTTCTTTGGAATTGGGATGAACACTGAGTTTTTCCAATCTTTTGGCCACTGCTGGGTTTTCCATATTTGCTGACATATTGAATGTAGCACTTTCACAGCATCCTCTCCTAGGATTTTGAACAGTTCTGCAGGGATTCCATCATAACCACTTGCCTTATTGTTTGCAATGCTCTCTAGGGCCCACTTGACCTCACTTTCTAAGATATCTGGTTCTGGCTCTGACAACAGAGTAACTTCATCATCAGGAGTATTCCCATCTTTCCTATACAAATTGCCTACATATTCCCTCCACCTTTCTTTAATCTCCTCTGCTTCAGTAAGATCTTTTCCATTTTTATCTTTTATCATTCCAATCTTAGCCTGGAATTTCCCTCTGATGTCTCCAATTCTTATGTAAAGATCTCTTGTCTTACCCAGTCTGTTATTTTCCTCAACTTCCTTGTACTGTTCATTCAAAAATCTATACTAATATCATAAAGATGAAAAATTTGTTTGTTTGTAATGAATAGACTCAACAACTACTGAACCGATTTTAAAAATTATTTCACCTATAGAAAGCTACATTGCCAGTGAGTAACATGGGCTGTATTTTATTTTCAAAATAGTTCGAGGTGGGGGGCACGGGGGGGGGGAGGTATAAAAATAATAGGCTAATATAGGCAAAATATCGAATTTGTCGTATAAGGACGAGACAAATCTCAATTTAAACCTCTTTACGCAAAGAACAAAACTCGGTAAGCCCTACGGGCCCGAAAACCATGTTTTAAGGCCCTAAAACCAACCGTTACGGAGATATTGGCACCATACTACCCCTACTCTAGGAATCGGATAAAGTAATGAACTGCCGTAACCATGGCAACGTCAGCTCTAGGATTCTACAGCAGCGAAATTATCTACAATATATCACAAAAACCTAACATGCTACAGACATGCAAATTGGTATTTGGAATCCCCTTTTAAAATAAAAAACACAAATATACGTTTTCAGAAAATCCACTTAAGGGGAAGGGGGTGTGTGAAAAGAAGTGAGGAAGGAGTTGAATTATTTATATGAGGATACATATATCTCAAAAAAAGATGTTACAGACCTTAAAATTGGTACTTGGAATCTCCTTTAAAAATGAACACACTCTTTTTCGAAAATAAACTTAAGGGGGGAAAAGAATAAAAAATAGGGTGAATTTTAAAAATGAGTATCATCTTCTTCTATCGCTTTACCCACACCTGTGGGGTTGCGGGTGCGAACTGTGTCGTACATGTGGATTTGACCCTGTTTTACGTCTTCATGCCCTTCCTGACGACTGCAATACGTGTAGGGATGCAATATATACTTCTATACTAATATTATAAAGAGAAAATGTGTATATTTGTTTGTAACGGGTAGACTCAAAAACTACTCAACCGATTTTAAAAATTACTTCACCTATAGAAAGCTGCATTGCCAGTGAGTAACATGGGCTGTATTTTATTTTCAAAACAATTCGAGGGGAGTGACGGGGGAGGTATAAATATATTAAAATAATAGGCTAATATAGGCGAAATCGAATTTGTAGTACAAGGACGAGACAAAGCTCATTTTAAGCCCCTTGACGCAAGGAACAAAACTCGATAAACCCTTCGGGCCCGAAAACCATGTTTTAAGGCCCTAAAACTAACCGTAATGGAGATATTGGAACCACACTACCCCTGCTCTAGGAATCGGATAAACCCTACCCACCTCATTTGATACCCTCCCGTCCTGGTCAATCCTATCTTTCCTGACAGCTGCAGAAGCTACTTCCTCCTCCCTTTTCTCCATCCCATGACCCTGTTCCACCTCTATTTTCCTATCCACTACTCCACATTTCCCTTTCCTACCTCTTCCCTTTCTCCTACTTCCAAACTGCTCGGCAACAATTCCCTGTTCTTCATCTTCCCTCGGTTGTTCTACCTGCAGTGACTCGTACCGATTTCTCACCGACACCTGTTCTGAATTTTGATCCTGAATGGAGCCCTTAGCCTGCAATCTCCTTTCCCTTAAAACATTAGACCACCTGTCTTCCACAATTACCCCCTTTCCTTCCAATCCCTCTATTACACCTACTGTATCCTGTAAATTGTTTGGAGGCCTACTTTCCTTCCTGTCCTCTGAGAGAATCCTAATTATTTCCCTCGAGCTCTCCAACTCCTTCCTCATACTCCTTAATGCCTGGCCACACCCACAGCTCCTACACTCGCACTGCTTAGCCATTTTTTACTAAATAATGACAAGAAAAGGAAAAATAAGATAACTTATTCTGTGCAAAATAAAAATGAATAGAAAGAAATATTGTCTTTGACAAAGTTCTGGCTGCAGAGACAAGTCGAATTCCTTGACATCACGTGCTATGCTATAAAGTTCATGATGCCTTTCTCAACAACGTACCTATGTGAGAGTGCCTTTTCATCCATGGTGTACGTGAGAAATAAGAACCTACCGTAATAGGCGAAATGAAAAGCCGGACCTCCTCTTGAAAATCTCGCCTTGTCAAGTGGGCATCGGGAGAATGTGTCAAGAAAAGCAAGCACATCTTTACTATTGAAATCCAATTCATTGATTAATAACAATTTTGAACTTTATAATTGTATTTACATTTGGAGTTAAGAGAGGGTATACTAATACATTTTCCATAACTTTTAACCGAGCTCGATAGCTGCAGTCGCTTAAGTTCAGTGAGTATCCAGTATTCGGGAGATAGTGGGTTCGAATCCCACAGTCGGGAGCCCTGAAATGGTTTCCGTTGTTTCCCATTTCTACACCAAGCAAATTCTGGGGATGTACCTTAATTAAGGCGACGGCTGCTTCCTTCCCACTCCTAGACCTTTTTTTCCCTATCCTATCGTCGCCATAAGACCTATTTGTGCCCGTGCGGCGTAAAGAAACTTGTAAAAAAATTAAACATTTTTGAAATGTTTTATTGAAACTTTAATTATAAACATTCTAAACTGATCTTAACGATGCTAAAACACATTATGTTAAACTACAACATTTCGGTTATCTATATAAATAGAGTTGTGGGGGGGTCTGCTGTCTGCAATTTCTTTTGTTTTGCCAATTTTTCAGATATTTATCCGTTTTAGGTCAACTGAAGACCGAATCTGTGTTTTTTTTAATTTTTGGTGTTTATTTGTTTGTCTGTTTGTGTGTCTGTTCCACCATCACGGTGAAACGGCTGGAAGATCTCGACCAAACGTCATATTTAGAGTATACTTATCCCGGGGAATGTTTCGATATTGTGCCATTCCACTATTCCAGAAATAAAACTCAATCGAGATGCAATGAACGCAGTTACTGACAACGAAATTAAACATAATGAATAGCGTTATAGAATGTCATGGAAGTTCAGAATAACGCAATGTCGAAATATATATATAGGATCGTAATGGCAGTGATAAAGAAAAAATAAGAATTTGAATTGTTAAAACAACCGACACTGTACAAGAGACACAAATGAAAAGACAGGCTTGGGAAGCAGACGTATTGCAATTGAGAAGCGAGCTGAGTCTTATAAAATATCAAGAAAGAAGATAATTTAAGAAAACGAAGTTATTATCATAGATAAAATAACAAGATAACGCATAACATATAAGATTATTGATCTAAAACGAGTTTTATATATATATATATAAGTATCCAAAATATGGAACAAGACCTGGTTGTCAGACATACCATAGACGGCAAGAAAAAGGACTTCATCAGAGAAGCAAACGATCAATATAACGCCATATTATCATTGTATAAATTCATAAAGCAATTCTACACGACATATAAACTGAGATAATTGCAGACATCTTGGAGGTCTGATAGAAGTTAGAAGCACACAAAGCAATCTTAAACGAAATCTAACTTTTAAAATATGTTAGATAGCTTAGATATCATTTATATGCCACAGCTGATTTTATCAATGTATTTTAGCTTTTTAATTGAGCAAGCCATGATTGTCATGGTTCTCTAAGACGACATGGGGTAGGCTACCTGGATAAACCTGAGCTGGACCAACACTGCACAGATGACATCTAGATGACCAGCCACACAAAGTAACCATCATTCCGGAAGCGAAGGAAAAAGATATAAGTTTCTTAAATAAAATGTATATAGATTTGTAGATATTAACATGAATTGAAGATTTGTAGTTAAAACCTAATATGTTTTATCGAAATGTATATAAATTGGTAGATGTTAACATGAATTGACGATTTGTAGTTAAAGCTTAATATGTTTTGTCAATATTGTCTTCAAAATAACTTAAATTGTGTTAGATTCTCGCGATTGATTTATTTCTTATGTCGATATATATATATATATTGGGATACTCTAATCATATCTTGAGATAATCCAACCGAAGGGCAATAAATCTTATTTTAATAGCTTGTCCTAAGAATAGCTGAGAATATTAACATTAACAGGAACTGATATGAATGAATATGCGTAATACATTAACGTAACCATCGATTTCCTTATGCAGATTTTCTTTATGATTGTTGTATAAAGGTAAGGTAGTAGCACATTTCAATTGTGTTGAAAAGGTGAGAAATGATAATAGTGATCATTAAAACATATTTTAAGCTATCAGATCAAATATTACTTAAACACTTCTTTTTTGAATTTTAACTTCATGATTTCATTTTCATTTACCAATATTTCAATTTTTTGAATAAATAATAGTAGTCAAGGTTTACATGAATTGTTATTTAAACTTTTCTGTAATGGTGTAAGCTAACTTAGAATTAAGACATTGAATTATCGAGTATTCTTGCGATTCAATGATACGTCAGATGGAGCCGTCCATCAACTCAGCTGATAGTTGAAATATTACTTGGCGTAACGGTGTGTCTTTGATTTCACCACGTAAACAATATATTCATAAACCCTGAGAGTCTGGTCGGAATTTCTTTTACGTGACCCATCCTTGACGCGGGAAGGGCATAATATGCATATCATTTTTTACATTTTTGAATAGACGGGGAGTTTATAGGAAAATCAGAACGGTTTTACTCCATTTTCTCTTATACTGTTGATTTTCTGTAAACTCCATAGATGGTATGTGAAACGTCTCTTCACCATAAACAACTTCTTCTTAAAATCATAATTTAGCTTACTCTTCAAATGACGGAGAAAATTACTACTGTATTTTCTGCGGGCATCAGGATCTGCATTGAGTGACCGACAGACCGACAACGAACCTAGAGGTTACCATGGCAACGTCTCTGACTGCTTGCCAGCAGGGAACTAACGTATTGCAATTTTCGTCATCATTCCCGTAAATTCGTGGTTGTCCTTTGGGTAGAAAGCAAGAGAGATGCCACTCGGCCATTCTGCGGGATATTGGCGGAATATCTTTGGAGGTTATAACCGTCATAGCTCAAGTAATAACACCATTAGTCATCTTATCTGTTTACCTAAGCATCCTTGCGCCTAAATTTCTCCTCTGTTACCGCTTTCTTATTCCATAACTCATACCAGCATAATTTATTGAGGGACATTTGATTTTCCAATACATCCACTTGGTATTTACATATTTGTCCTTTCCGGCTGGCCTCAGTTTTAATCCTATTTTCTATTAATTTCAACTTTCTTAACTGTATTATTTTCTTCCGTAATAAATCCGTATGTATGCGAGTGCTAATCTCGGAACGTGGACACTCTTTTCTTTGAGGAAATATTCCAAGCTAAGCTATGCTGGCCGCGGGAAATATCGAAATATGGATGAAATTTTAATGGCGGTGCAGACCTTCGTTTTGGGTGTAGCCTAATTGGTGGCTAAACGGTAAGTCGTATTACAAAACAGATATTATATCCGCCGTTCTATTTGGAGAGATCAACAACTTTGGTCGTATGACTTAATGTCGTATCTCGATTGTTGATACGTTAGATAGCTCTGCATTTCTCGGTTATAATCAAATCTTTCGAACTCGACTGCTACTTGCATTACGAAAAAGGGCCTGTCTTCATAATGAAAACTCTCCCTATATATTGTGAATGGCAGTTGTCAGGTGAGCCTGCCGTTATAGTAGAAACTCCTGAAGTCGATTGTGATTGGCTGTAGGAAATGTGGCCTGCTTTTATCCTCAAATGTTCCCCAATGCCTACCTTACATCAGAAACAACGTATTCCGTCTTCCCTGTTTTGTTTCTAGGATAGCGCTAAGAGGCATGCGGCTTAATATAACCTTACTTACATCCTTTACAGTCATTTACGGAGAAATCCATATACAATGTAGAACACCGTAGCGAAGCACGGGTACTTTTGCTACTTTAAATATAAATACTTTGTCACATTTGTAATATTATCATTATTATTTGTTATAGCATTAACTTTCAACCTTAATTTTGAAAAAATATGGTGGGGGTAAAATAAAAATCTGGGCATGTCTTAGGGGTACAACTTTAAGAAAGTTTGAGGGTGACTGTTCTGTAGAATTATAACGAAGCTGAAATGATGCAAATCTCACGCATAATACCTTGTAGAGGAGATATGTGTTCATTGAGAGAGCCAGCCCGCTCTCAGGAGTACATTTACTTTTATAACCTAATTAAATGTAGCATGCGCGATTCTCCATTGGTTGAGCAGGCACTAGCACACATCCACCCGAGTCTCTGTCACATTTCCTAAGTGAGACTTTCTTTTTGTGGCTGCGGCGCATTCTGTCCGCACGGCAAGAAGGAAAGCTAATTTAGCCTTCGGCCTTAACTTGTGGGATTATGCAATCACCCTTTTCTTCGTTCCTAAGTTCACAAGTTCGCAGTCGTGTGCACCGCGCCATCACGTCATCCACGAGAAAGGAACAAAGGGCAGTGAAATCGCGGCTAGATGTCTGTGCTCTAAACGGTGTCTCATGGCACTAATATTACATTTACATATTTTATAACACTCGCCGTGCCAGGGATGGTTCAGAAAAATATAGTTCAGTTCTTATGAGTTTCGGTTTGACATTTGAGCGCTGAATTTTAGCGGAAGCTAAGTTAATTAATAAACAGTCAATCATAGGCAGCCGATCGCTCCGATAGAGCGCGTTAGACTCTAGATCCGGTTACCAGTGTTGTCGATCTGTTGCTTTGTGTAACGACGTGCTCTCAGCTGTGTGTTGTAATCACTTTTTTTTACGGTCTTTGCCAAGTTGATTCGGCTTTCTTGACAAAGCACTAACAATGACGACTACAAGTAATGAGTTGATTGAGTGGCTGAAGGAGCACAATATTTCGGTTCGCGATGACATGTGGAAGGGCGGGGATGGGGGCGTATTTCGTACATCTTGTGAAACATAACAAGCTCTAGTTCCCAGTTTACGTGGTGCGTAAAGTATGCAGGAGGCATGGGCATAAATTTGTTCGCCTTCCACCATGCCAATGCCATTTTAACGCGATAAAACTGATTTAGGCCCAAGTGAGGGAATATATAGCTGCGAATAACCGACTCTTTATATTTTCGGAAGTAGAGACTTCTTCGGTAAGCCGTAGGCCGTGTAAATGCGGAAGACTGGAGCGAGGCTGTGAGACACAATCCGACATAAATGAAACTTGGAAGAGGGAAAGTATCTCAGACGATTATATTGAAGACTTTATTATCTCGTTACGGTCGAGAGAGAGTGAAATGACTCCTCAGCTGACAATAGCAGTGCCAATAGTGACTCAGAAACGAGTGGTATATTTTTCTTTCTCACGAGAAATCGAAACTATCAGCAACGCAAGCTCTTAGATGGTCAGTAAGAATTTAATTTAATTTTCCCGCGTTTTATCTGTTCGAGCATTCATCTATTTTTATCTTATAGCCTTATCTTAAACATGTTATGTGTTATTGTTAATTTTATCTGAATTATTCATGTTGTTACAGAGAATAATTGATTGTGTACTTATATTCAAGTATATACATTTCAGTTCGTGTTGTGTGTCGTGCATCAGCTGTTTGTACTCGTAAGAATTTGGCACCAACGTCTGATTTCCTGTTAACTGTCCGGCTCCATGGATAAATGGTTAGTGTGCTGGCCTTTGGCCACAGGGGTTTCGTGTTCGATTCCCGTCAGGGTCGGGAATTTTAACCATCAATGGTTAATTTCGCTGACACGGGGATTGGGTATATGTGTCGTCTTCATCATCATTTCATCCTCATCACGACGCGCAGGTCGCCTACGGGAGTCAAATCTAAAGACCTGCACCTGGCGAGCCGAACATGTCCTTGGACACTCCCGGCACTAAAAGCCATACGCCATTTCATTTCCGGTTAACTGTCAAGTCGAAACTCATAGAAACGGAACTATATGCGTGCGTTTTACGTGGGAGGAAATCAATCAGCAACACGAAGCAAACAACGGAAAATAATGTGAGACTCACAATGATCGTTGATCGTTTGACGGGAACTGAGCGCTAACAAGTTCGTTATATCCCTGTTTGTATGTGAAGACTTGCTGGTTGGAAATTCGTACTGAAGGGAGTTAATATATATATTTTTTTGCTATTGGCTTTACGTCGCACCGACACAGATAGGTCTTATGGCGACGATGGGACAGGAAAGGGCTAGGACTGGGAAGGAAGCGGCCCTGGCCTTAATTAAGGTTAATTGCCTGGTGTGAAAATGGGAAACCACGGAAAACCATCTTCAGGGCTGCCGACAGTGGGGTTCGAACCTACTATCTCCCGAATACTGGATACTGGCCGCACTTAAGCGACTGCAGCTATCGAGCTCGGTGGAGTTAATCTTCATCCCCAAAGTTGTCAATAAAGCACGCTTTAGTAAGCGCAGTTTACTCCCCTGATCTTTATTGCGTGCTGTTCAAACAATTAAGAAATGACGAGGCGAGGTGAAAGCTCTCGAGATGAGGATCGATTTTATCCAACGCCGAATAGCGGCGTGGATGTGGCAAGTAGAAACACTGAAATGTGCATCAAACAAATATCACGCACACTTCATTTATGTAAATTATTTTTCTGTTAATTTGTCGAGGGACCAAATTCGGAGAGCCGATGTAAATATTTACATATTTTTTTTGGAATAGAATATGTTTTTATTTTCATTCATGTTGACCCTGACTACGATGTCACTCAACGGTTCATAAAACCTGTCAATTTCATTTTCATCTGCACCCTCACATGGTGAATACACTGAGACAATTCTCGTTCTAATTCCTCAAAATGCCAAATATACCCACGTCATTCGCTCGTTTACGTGCCCAACAGAAACTATGTTGCGTGCAGTAGTATTCCTGATGAACAATCCTATCCCACACTCTGCCCTTCCCTTTTTAACACCTGTTAAGTACACTTTATAATCTCCTATCTCTTCCTCATTATCTCCCCTTGCCCGAATATCACTTACTCTTAGCACATCCAGATGCATCCTCTTTGCTTACTCAGCCAGTTATACTTTCTTTCTCCCATAAGTCCCATTATTATTGATAGCTCCCCATCGAATTCCATTTCTTTCGTCAAATTGTTTCCAAGGAGTCCCTTGCGTGTCAAATGGGAGTGGCTTGCTGAAGATGTTCTGAGCTCGGTAAATTCGTGAAGCATGATTCTAACCTACTTACACACAGTCCAAGAGAGGATCTCTCCTCTAACGGGTTGGGGACCACCGGTGGATTGTATAGCCCTAACCGCCTGTCTGTTTTCAGACCAACTTTACATACATGAAAGTAGCGAAAATGATTGCTGGAACAAACAGATGGAAAAAATGGCATGAGGGTACTAGAAATGAGAAGATAAAGGCTGAGTTAGGAATGAACTCGATGGATAAAGCTGTACGCATAAACCGGTTTCGGTGGTGGGGTCATGTGAGGCGAATGGAGGAGAATAATAGACTCTGTTATGGACGGTAAGAGATATAGAGGGAGACCAAGACGACGATGTTTAGACTCAGTTTGTAACGATTTAAAGATATGAGGCTACAGCACTAGTTGCAAATAGAGGATTGTGGTGACATTTAGTAAATTCACAGAGGCTTGCAGACTGAATGTTGAAAGGCATAGCGGTCTATAATGATGATGTACGTATGTATGTTCATTCGTGTACTGTCCCGCGCTTTTCGAGCATCACAAGCGAGTACATAGCAAGTTGGAATTCAGAACTTTGCGACTATATACAGAGTGAAGCCGAACTATACCGACAAAATTTCAGAGGCTCTTGAGGGATATCTTCTGATTGTATTGCTATAAGGGACGCATGGACTCCGGTGCTTCCTTACAGACTAACAGATGGAAACAATGGCATGAGGGTATTCGAAATGAGAAGATAAAGGCTGAGTTAGGAATGAACTCGATGGATAAAGCTGTACGCATAAACCGGCTTCGGTGGTGGGGTCATGTGAGGCGAATGGAGGAGAATAATAGACTCTGTTATGGTTCGTTTGATTTGTTGTCGCAGTTAGCACTGTATCTGAATCGCACTAAAAATTCTAAGTGCTAGTTCTTGACTAACACCGGGCTGTCAGAATTTTGCCTTGGGGGAGTTCTTTAACGTGCCGGAGCCCAATGATGCCGTGGTTACGGTGGCCGGCATGTTGAACAATACCTGCCAGGGAACAGTTCTGCATCTGTTAAGTACTGTACTGTACAGTGCACTGACAGAACACATTGAGCAACAACAAACCACAATAATAATAATAATAATAATAATAATAATAATAATAATAATAATAATAATAATAATAATAATAATAATAATAATAATAATAATGATAATAATAATAATAATAATAATAATAATAATAATAATAATAATAATAATAATAATGTTTAGGCTTTCTTGGCTGTTTGGGGTTTTCAAGACGCTCCGTCTCGTCTTCAGCATGGCGTCGTCCCCCCCCCCTCCCGAAGAATCCGAACGGTATGCGCGCGTCCCTTCCCAGCGAGGGTGGATTTCTGCACAGAGTTACCACCTGAGGTATTAGTTTGTTTCCGCTATGTCATCATGCTTGTGAACTTGTAAACTGCTCGCTCCAAATACAACAAGAATTGTATTAATATTTTTATATTAGCTATTATTATTAACAAAAAACATTCTCAATTGGGAAATATGCCGGTGTAATGGTCATTTACAGTAGTGTGATAATAAGGTAAATTTCAAACATAATTACCAAACAACAACAACAACAACAAAATAAAAGCACAACAAGCAATTCCATGGAAAGAAAATACGACTAGAAACACTACTAGTTTAACAATCTAAATTCAGCATCAACATATAAAATTTCATACACAACTTAATTGTTTCCAGTGCTTAACTGTACGGCTTATAATACTGTAGCTTAGTCCTGGAGGCCGTTGGTTGTCATTGAGACATCTGTTGTACGGCCTAATCATAGACACAATGCGCAAACGCAGGGCTAGCTTCTACGGTCACCTATGATCGACAGACGACTCTCGATGGACAAAGTTCAATTCTAACAACTCTGACTCAACACCCGCCCCACCAAAAAAATCATCTGATACGTTAACATCAAGAAAGACCTCGAAGAAATGGGTCTACGACCAGATGACGTGCATAAAAGAGACCTCTTGACTTACGGGACTTTCTTGGATGTGAAGTGGACAACTGGTGTAAAGCGGTCAACACAGCGATCATATGAAAAGCCATTAATCCCTACTTGGCCGATTAGGGAATAATAATATCATTGTTTTTTTACATTCTACTGAATACTTTTACGGTTTTCGAAGACGTCAAGGTTCCGGAATTTAGTCCCGCACGAGTTCTTTTGCTTGCCAGTAAATCTACCGGCACTACGCTGACGTATTTGAGCACCTTCAAATGCCACCGGATGGAGCCGAGGACTGATCCCGCGAAGTTGGGGTCAGAAGGCCAGCGCCTCAACCGTCTGAGTCACTCAGTAGCTTAGCAGATCGAACACACGTGTTTCGTGTGAGGGTTGTTGCATTACTCTGTGTTGTACTTTTCTATTGCATTATAGAGGATTTCTTTACTGATTTGAAGGTATTTTCACAGAAACAACATGGAAGATACGGGGACAATGTTTTGCCACAGAGAAGTGTTTACCGGTCGATTGAACAGTTCAAAAGTGGTCTCACGAGCATGAAGGCGTCCGTCTGCAGCTGTAACTGATACCAATATTGAACAAGTGCGTGATGTGATCCTGAATAATAGATGAGTGACCTCGTCTGTTCCATGAATTTCTGCTCCTGGTTCACGCTCAGACCACATTACGGAACGCTCTTCTTCCTTGGATCAAACAGAGAGTGGCGCAGCCATCTTTACGTCGCACTGATCTGATAACGCCGAAACCTACCACAGAAGTAGACAACGGTGCCATCTATCGGCGGGTGAGCACGCAACGCCACAGAGACAACCTGAAGATTATTAGAGCAATATTGCACATACTTATTGGCATGCCTACGTAAAAAGGAAGGTAGTCACTCACGCCTTTGTGCGCAGTGATCTCCAAAACATCGTATAATTCCTAAGCTCCGTCAATGGGTGCAGAATAGGTCTCGGCCAATAAGCTCTGCACTCCGACCGGCCGAGCGGGGTCACGGCTCTACCCTCTATATCCGGGAGACGGAGGGGTGGTATTCTCCTGGACTATGACAAATGCCGGGACAGTTCCTAGTACAGGCCAAGGCCGCCAACCCTCTCACCATCATCCCACATCTCCTTCTCTGATACAAATCTCCAGACCTGCGAGAAGGCGTCACCGTCTACGAAGCCCGCTTCCCCCTTCAGGGAAGGAATAACAATATTTAGTGGAGCCTCCGTGGCTTAGGTGGCTGCGCGCCGGCCTCTCAACGCTCGGTTCCTTGGTTCAAATCCCGGTCACTCGTGTGAGATTTGTGCTAGACAAAGCGGAGGCGGGACGTGGTTTTTCCGGGTACTCCTGTTTTCCCTGTCATCAATCATTCCGGCAACATTCTCCAAAATCATTTTATCTGCCAGTGATTATCACTGTCCCAGAGGAGTGCGGCAGGCTTCGACAGCCGGCACAATTCCTATCCTCGCCGCTAGATTGGGGGCTTCATTCATTCCATCCCTGACCCGGACGGATGGCTCGAAACAGGCTGTTAACTTTCATTTTCAGTGGTGGTGGTAGTAGTAGTAGTACTAGTAGTAGAAGTACTAATTTGGCAGCGTCAACTGTCTCACTATGTCTCATCAGAATACAGTATCAGCATGTGTCCATACGATATATGTGATATCGGACAGGAGTAGGCTGAGTCCCCACACTACTGTCGTACTAACACGTCCTCTGCTGAGCTGCTCAGACTGTAGCAAAAGTTGACGAATTTGATCTTGGCATACTCCGGGGTGTTTAGAAGATGTCCAGACATTTCACTTTCGTGTCGGAATATTTTCCGGCACGTAAAAGAATTCTGAGGGACAACATTCCAGTATTCCGCAGTCTACGGATCCATCAAAGTAGTTAGCGGGACGTGAGACCAGTAACATTATTAATAATCGTATTAAATACTATTATTATTATTATTATTATTATTATTATTATTATTATTATTATTATTATTATTATTATTATTATTAATAGTAGCAGTCCAGAAAAGAGTGAGTCAATGCTGCACATTGTCCCATCCTTTTCAATAATTATACACTCATGTTCATAAAAAAAACAGAACACCTTGAAAGACTACAGACAGGAAGTTCATATTCACAGGAAATGTTCATTAGTATGTTCTGCAGAAACGATTAGCGTTTCAGTCACCTAGTGGCCTGTTGCCTAGTAGGCACTGGGTCGTCCATGGGAACTGATAACGTATTCCATATGTGGCAGCATCGACACATATAAGACGAGAATGACGTCCTGGGGTATAGCCATCCATGCTGCTTTCACCTGGTTCCGCAGTTCATCTTTGCTGGTTGGTTTGGGTCAGAGCGCCACACCCGTCGTTCCACCATATCCCACACATTTTCGATGGGCGACAAGTCCGGTGATCGGGAGGGCCAGGGCAACAGTCTGACATCCTGTGATAACAAGAAGGCACGTATTATTGCAGCAACATGTGGTCACGCATTGTCCTACTGAAATATGGCGTCTGGGGTGTCGTGCAGAAGGGGTATGGCTACGGGTCGCAGGATGTCATTCATTTAGGTCAAACTGCTCACAGTGCCCTAGAAAAGCAACAACTGTGATTTGTGGTTGTACGCAATAGCATCTCACACCATAAGGCCTTGAGTTGGCGCTGTATGTCTTGTGCGAATCCAGTCAGTGTGATGCCTAGTCCCCTGTCTGCGGCAAACCAAAATGCGGCCTTCATTTTCAAGCAAACAGAACTTGGATTCTTCCGAAAACATTATCTGCTGCCATTCCTGTCCCGAGTGACGTCGCTACATACATCATTGCAGTCAAGCATGTTTACGGACAGTAGGCGGAGAAGTGGACGATGCGGCGGTAACCGAGACCTAATAAATGGCGACGGACGGTCACTCCTGATAGTGTACAATGTGTTACGCTCTTCCACTGTTGCGCCAGAGCCGAGAATCCTTGTCCTGCAATGCCATTCGGATGAGGTGTCGATCTTCTCGAGGGTGGTCTGGGTGGTGCGACCAGACCCATCTCGTTGTATTTTACGGCCTTCTGTAAAGCATTCTGTACACTCCGTTGCACTCCTGACATAATTCGTCCCCCACGAGCGGCAATTTCCCAGATGGATGCATCATGTTCTCTCATGCCAATAATGTGCCTTCTTTCAAACTCACTCATTTGACGTTACGGTCTGTTAGGTATCCTGCACGTCTGCTCAAGTCACACTGGTCCATTACCTTCGGTTTATAGCGACAACGAGAGCCACAGACACATTTTACCATTCGGTGGTGGTGCGCCGGGAAATCGATGTAGACCTTGAACCTGAGGGCCGACATGCTTCCAATGCTAATCATTTTTTCAGAACATACTAATGCGCATGTCCTGTGAATATGAACTTCCTATCTCTAGTCTTTCAATCTGTTATGGTTTTTATGATTATGAACATGAGTGTATATAGAGCAGGGAAGTAAAGAGGAATGTGGAGCGGTAATCGCAATCCAAGGAGACGAAATCAATATTTTTTCTTTTTTACAATTTGCTTTACGTCGCACGGACACAGATGGGTCTTACGGTGACGATGGGAGAGGAATGGGTTAGGACATAGAAAGGAAGCGACCGTGTGCTTAATTAAGGCACAGCTCTAGTATGTGCCTGGTGTAAAAAGGAGAAACCACGGGAAACCATCTTCAGATCTGCCAACATTGGGGTTCGAACCCACTATGTCCCGAAAAGCTGATAGTTACGTGACGAAAAACGCGTTCGGTGAAATCAAATCTCTTGAGATTTGCTGATAATACTGTTGTTTTATCTGAGTCTGCAGAGTACCTGGAGGATTTGCTGAATGGCATGAGTTGGAGGAGTACAAGATGAAAATAAGTACATTTGAAACAAAAGTAATGGAGTACATTCGAGCGAATTCAGCTGAGGCAGGAAATATTAGATTACAGGCTTAAAGGGAGTAGATGAATATTGTTGCTTGGGTACTAGAAGAACTAACAATGACAGATGTACGGAGGACACAAAATGCAGACAAGCACAGACTTTCTTATGAAAATAAATTTTCTCCCTTCAAACATTGATATAGGAATTAGAAAAATGTTTTTGAAGACTTTCGTCTGGAGCGTGGCATTGAACGGAAGTGAAACATGGACAGCAACTGGCTTTTGAAATGTGGTGTTACAGAAGGATGCTGATGGGTAGATCGATCTCGAATGAAGAGATACAGAACTGAATTGGTGAGAGTAGGAAGATCAATGAAATTTGATGAGAAGAAGAAATAGATTGATAGGACAAATCTTAAGACACTCGTGTCTTGTTCAGTTAGATTTTGATGGAAGTGTAGGCGGTAAGAGCGGTAGGGAAATACCAAAACATGAACATGAGAATCAGATTGGAGTAGATGTAGGATGTGGTAGTATAGGCCAGACAAATTTGTTACTTTCATTTAGCTGTCTCGCTCTCATCCTTGGCTGGGAAAGTGGCTGACACAAGAGTAATGCTAGTAATGCCATTTCTTCTGCAACCAGTCCCTGTTTTGAAAGGTGTGAGAGTGCCACTCTGAGAATTGGTTCGGGATACGTTTCAGAGAGCTTGGCAGAGCGATGTCTGATAGCAACTTCAGGCTCAGCGAGGAAAGCAATAGGAAACTACTGAACCCCTCATTTCCTTTGTAGAGTACTTCAGTGTCACCTGGGCCATCTTTGACACCTGATGGTATATCGAGACAACCTCTGTGATGAAAACTAAACATACAATCAATAATTAATATAATTATTATTACTATTATTATTCCCGCCTCTGTGGTGTAATGCTTGGTGTGATTAGTTGCCACCCCCGGAGATCGGGTTCGATTCCTTGCTCCACAACGAAATTTTAAAAGTGGTACGACGGCTGAAACGGGCTCCGCTCAGTCTTGGAAGTTCAATTGAGTGGAGGGGGTTCGATTCCCACCTCACCCATCCTCAAAGTGGTTTTCCGTGCTTTCCCACTTCTCCTCCAAGAAAATACTGGGATTGTACCTAAATTAAGACCACGGCCGCTCCCTTCCCTCTTCCGTGTGTATCCCTTCCGATCTTCCCATCCCCCAACAACGCCCCTCCTTAGCATAGCAGCAGAGACCACCTGGACGAGGTACTGGTCCTCTACCCTAGTTGTATCCCTGACACAAAGTCAACCGCTCCCAAGCACAGCTCTTGAGGAACCCTAACGAAGTTCAAAATATTCTCAGTAGTCTCCCAACAAACCGCTCCACCGGGCCCAATGATATTAGCCCTATATTCCTCAAAAATACTTCTGCATCTCTCTGTGCACCGTTATCCACAATTTTAAACCTGTGTATGGCTACTGGTATATTCCCCGACAGCTGGAAACAAGCTGATATCGCACCTATTTTCAAATCTGGCAACAAACATGATATCTCATCATACCGCCCAATATCTATCGTTCCAATACTATCCACTGTCCTTGAAAGAATAATCCACCGCCGACTCCTCTTTTTCACACAGCCGTACCTCTCTGAAGAACAAGATGGATTCACTCCCGGAAAATCATGCCTCACTAACCTCACTGTTCTCAATCACCACATCAATACAGCAATGGAAAATAAATCTCAGTTAGATGTAATCTATATAGATCTGGCCAAGGCATTCGACTCAGTGGATCATGCACTTCTTCTTCATAAGCTCGCCACCAGATTTAATATCCATGGCCCCGTCTTGTCATTGATAACAAGTTTCCTCACCGGCAGAAAACAAAGAGCGGTACTCCCTGAATCTGCCTCATCATGGTTACCTGTGTTATCAGGTGTATTTCAGGGCAGTATCCTGGGACCCCTACTCTTGGTTCTCTGTATCGATGACATAATTCTTTGCACCCAAAATAGTCAGTGTTCCCTCCTCTTGTACGCTGACGACCTGAAAATCCTAAGAGAAGTGTCTATGCCTGATGACTGTGATAAATTACAGACTGTTCTCAATTCGTGTGGTGTCTGGTTTAAGAAATGGAATCTTTCTCCCAATGTTAAGAAGTGCAATACAATCTCCTTTTCATTGTTAAAGCAAAGAATGAACACTGCATATACCATCCAAGGAAATACATTCCAATCGGCTTCTCAGGTAAGAGACCTAGGTGTCATAACAGACTGTAAACTAACCTTCTCTGTTCACATTCGCTCCATAAAATCCCGTGCTTTGCGTACTCTAGGCATTCTTTACAGGTTTACTGAAATTAATGATATTAACGCCTTAAAATTATACTTTGTCTCGTATGTTCTTCCCATTATTGACTTTTCTTCCCCTATTTGGTCCTCATCTGCTATCACAAACATATCTCAACTAAATAGTATTAAACTTTTTCACTTTCATTGTTAAAACTCGGAATCCTGTTTTTAAGAACAAAACTAAATCTGACATTATGAACTATCTGGGTATACTTGACCTGAGAAGCCGTTTACAGTTCTCTGATCTATGTTACCTTCACAAAATAATCAATGGCTACACCAAATGTAATTCTCTTCCTGCGTACTTCCCTATACACGTTCCTCCCCGCCCTACACGTACCCATCATGTGTCCCATCCGCGCCTAACCTTACAACAACGCTCTATCTTCCACCGTCTCTCTACTCTTGGTAACTCACTACCCGATACTGACATATTCACACCTTTCAAAAAATTGGAAGATTCCTCTAAGTCCTCCCCAGGTTTTCACTTTCTTCCGTCCCTCCAACCCTCGACCTATCTTCTTCCTAATTTCAGTAACCGAGACTTGCCAGTTACCGTTGTCATTGTTGTTACATTGTTACTGTTAAAACTGTTAATTTATTGTTGTTAATATTGTTGTTTATACCTTTGTTATCTTTTATACGTATTTAAATTTATTATCATTATTAGTGTAAAATGGCCCTCCATAGGCTGTATCTAATAATTAAAAAAAAAAAAAAAAGAGGCCCCAGGGGTTCCTGACTTGGGAGCATGGGTTGGCGACGCCTGGGACCTTACCTGAGTCCTGGCATTGGTTCCGCTTACTTGTGCAAGGCTCCTCACTTTCATATATCCTATCCGACCTCTCTTGGTCAACTCTTGTTCTTTACTGACCCCGATGGTATTCTATTATTCGAGGCCTAGGGAGTCATTCATTTTTACGCCCCTCACGGCCCTTGTTTTTCTTTCTTTCTTTCTTTCTTTCTTTCTTTCTTCGGTACCTTCATTTTTGAAGTGGCGAATGCCTTCCATTTCTCTCTGATTAGTCTTATACAGAGGATGGTTGCCTAGTTGTACTCCTCTTAAAACAAAAATCACCTCCACCACCACTGCTCTTGAGGCGTTAGAGACGGGATCCCTTGCTGAGTCCGTGGGAAAAGGTAGCCCCGGGGGTAAACGGATTAAGTAAGAAGAAAGATTATTATTATTATTATTATTATTATTATTATTATTATTATTATTATTGTTATTATTATTATTTCATACAGTTCAGCCACGATATTCAACTATTGCGTTTGGGGCGGGTTTTGATGGTTTCCAAGAAATTGCTCATCCTCTGCTTGGTCCAGAGGGTACCTCTCTTCCTTCTTCGTGGTCTGTCCTGGAACCTCTTTCGTTCAAGCATCCTCCTGAAAGTTGACCTGTTTTTAAGTCTCTTTCTGTTCATAGGGCCTGCCTGGCCGAGGCGGTAAAGGCGTGCTCGGTTCGCCCGGAAGGACGTGGGTTCGAATCCCCGCCAGGAAGTCGTAAAATTTAAGAAACGAGATTTCCACTTCCGGAGGTGCACATGGGCCTGAGGTTCACTCAGCCTACACCAAAAGTGAGTACCATGTTAATTCCTGGAGGCAAAGGCAGCCGGGCGTAGAGCTAACCACTCTATCCCATCAAGTGCCGAGGTTACGGATAGGGTAAGCCCTTACCTTCCACCCCTCCAAGAGCCTTCATGACCTGTACGGAGATGACTTTGCTTTCTGTTCCTCTCAATTCCTAAGTTTATTTCTATCAACCGTGGTGACCTGGTGTTCCTCTTTTGCCACTAAACGAGAAGCTGGTTGGTGTCCACAAAATTATTATTTAAATGTTTCAGCATGTACATCATTGTTGTAGTTATTCGGGATCTCCATTAGAGTTTGAGATATCTTTGTTTATGATCAGAAAATGTGTGCATGCTGAATTTCTTCGTCTGAAGCCATGATATTTCAACCAAGAAAAGTGAGAGAGGTATAAAGAGCACACGTATCTTCGCTTCCATTCCATCAACGACGTGTGTGAGATCGTGTTATCAAATGCAAAGAGGCGGATTGTGGGGAGCAAGTGGAGGGAAATGTAATTGGTTTGTAGAAACATCATGCCGCTACAGACGCCAGCGTGTTAATGGAGTCAATTCACGGGAGAAATGTGCTACATGTGTCGCCTCAGATGTTGCAAATACTAACTTAATTATCTGTCATGAGCTACTGACGGTGTTAAGGGGAAACGTCGAAATGTAATCTTCAAGCGGAATGTTTCAACCAGAAGGGCAACAATACAGTGTCCCAGGTAGACTAGGCAGGTGGCCTCCCGGGGAAATTACAATTCTTGCATTCAATTCCTATTCTATGTAACATTAAAAACTCTATGTTCGTGCATATTTAGGCCTAATTAGACGTCGCATAATGAGATGAAGGAGAAATTGTGATAATAAATATCCTTATTGTGCAAATGAACTTCCATGAAGGTAATAATGAATGAGTATAAATAATTGTGTGTATTTCGGTGCCGCTTCCATATTCGGTGCGCATATTTAGGAAAGAGAGAACGTATATGAAATGATGTACAGACCGGAGACCCACCAGCCCTCCCCTAGACGTTTACTTGCTTCTGTAGAAGAATTAGATTCGAGAAGGTGTAAATAAGCGAAAACGACAATTTGTTGTGTTCCTATTGGCCGGCCAAGTTTCGTATTGTGTCCGATAGAGCTCGCACCGTGTCCAGGCTCAGGGCTTCCATATTCTGTAAAAATAAGAAAACCGCAAGTGCTCTATCAGCGACGTCACAAGGTTTATCCAGACCAATGATGAAACCAGTCCTGACCAATGGTCTTGTCCAAACCATGTTCTAACCAATCCAGAACAAGGGTCTTATCCTGACAATATTCTAACAAATTCAGATCAATATTGTAACTTATTATGACCAATGGTTTCGTCTAGACCATATTCTAACCTATCCAAACCAATGGTTTGCAGAGATCATATTCTAACCAATCCAGGTCAATATTCTAACCAATTCCGATCAATATTCTAACCTATCCGGATCAATCGTTGTATCCTCACCATATTCTAACCAGTGCAAACCAATGGTTTGTCCAGATAATATTCTAACCTATGCTGACCAATGATTTTGTCCAGACCATATTCTAATCAACCCAAACCAATGGTTTGTAGAGACTATATTCTAACCTCTCCAGACCAATGATCTTGTCCAGACAATATTCCATAATATCCAGACCATTATATAAACTCTCCACATCAATGGTCTCGTTCAGGCAATATTCTAACCTATCCAGATCGATATTCTAACTTACTCAAACCAATGGTCTTGTCCAGATCGTGTTCTTACCTATCAAGATCAATATTCTAACCTATCCATTCTAACATACACAGATCAATGGTCTTGTCCAGACCATATCCTAACCTATCCAGACTAACGGTCTTGTCCAGACCATATCCTAACCTATCCAGACCAACGGTCTTGTCCAGACCATATCCTAACATATCCAGACCAACGGTCTTGTCCAGACCATATCCTAACATATCCAGACTAACGGTCTTGTCCAGACCATATCCTAACGTATCCAGACTAACGGTCTTGTCCAGACCATATCCTAACATATCCAGACCAACGGTCTTGTCCAGACCATATCCTAACGTATCCAGACTAACGGTCTTGTCCAGACCATATCCTAACCTATCCAGACCAACGGTCTTGTCCAGACCATATCCTAACGTATCCAGACTAACGGTCTTGTCCAGACCATATCCTAACATATCCAGACTAACGGTCTTGTCCAGACCATATCCTAACGTATCCAGACTAACGGTCTTGTCCAGACCATATCCTAACATATCCAGACCAACGGTCTTGTCCAGACCATATCCTAACGTATCCAGACTAACGGTCTTGTCCAGACCATATCCTAACCTATCCAGACTAACGGTCTTGTCCAGACCATATCCTAACATTTCCAGACTAACGGTCTTGTCCAGACCATATCCTAACATATCCAGACTAACGGTCTTGTCCAGACCATATCCTAACGTATCCAGACTAACGGTCTTGTCCAGACCATATCCTAACATATCCAGACCAACGGTCTTGTCCAGACCATATCCTAACGTATCCAGACTAACGGTCTTGTCCAGACCATATCCTAACCTATCCAGACTAACGGTCTTGTCCAGACCATATCCTAACATTTCCAGACTAACGGTCTTGTCCAGACCATATCCTAACATATCCAGACTAACGGTCTTGTCCAGACCATATCCTAACGTATCCAGACTAACGGTCTTGTCCAGACCATATCCTAACATATCCAGACCAACGGTCTTGTCCAGACCATATTCTAATCAACCCAAACCAATGGTTTGTAGAGACTATATCCTAACCTATCCAGACCAACGGTCTTGTCCAGACCATATCCTAACATATCCAGACTAACGGTCTTGTCCAGACCATATCCTAACCTATCCAGACCAACGGTCTTGTCCAGACCATATCCTAACGTATCCAGACTAACGGTCTTGTCCAGACCATATCCTAACATATCCAGACTAACGGTCTTGTCCAGACCATATCCTAACGTATCCAGACTAACGGTCTTGTCCAGACCATATCCTAACATATCCAGACCAACGGTCTTGTCCAGACCATATCCTAACGTATCCAGACTAACGGTCTTGTCCAGACCATATCCTAACCTATCCAGACTAACGGTCTTGTCCAGACCATATCCTAACATTTCCAGACTAACGGTCTTGTCCAGACCATATCCTAACATATCCAGATCAATGGTCTTGTCTAGACCAACCTCGATAGCTGCAGTTGCTTAAGTGCGGCCAGTATCCAGTATTCGGGAGACAGTGGGTTCAAACCCCACTGCCGGCAGCCCTGAAGTTGGTTTTCCGTGGTTTCTATTTTAATGCTGGGGCTGTACCTTAATTAAGGCTATGGATTCTTCCTTCCTACTCCGAGCGTGTTCTTGTCCCATTGTCACCTTAAGGGGAGCTGTGAATTTTTGACATTTTCCAAAATAAGTCCTACAATATTGTTTGTGTGACTGCTAGAAGTATTTTATTTTTTAATTTTATAACATTCCGCCTCTGTGGTGTAGTGGTTAGTGTGATTAGCTGCCACCCCCAGAGGCCCGGGTTCGATTCCCGGCTCTGCCACGAAATTTGAAAAGTGGTACGAGGGCTGGAACGGGGTCCACTCAGCCTCGGGAGGTCAACTGAGTAGAGGTGGGTTCGATTCCCACCTCAGCCATCCTAGAAGTGGTTTTCCGTGGTTTCCCACTTCTCCTCCAGGCAAATGCCGGGATGGTATCTAACTTAAGGCCACGGCCGCTTCCTTCCCTCTTCCTTGTCTATCCCTTCCAATCTTCCCATCCCCCACCAAGGCCCCTGTTCAGTATAGCAGGTGAGGCCGCCTGGGCGAGGTACTGATCATTCTCCCCAGTTGTATCCCCCGATCCGATGTCTGAAGCTCCAGGACACTGCCCCTGAGGCGGTAGAGGTGAGATCCCTCGCTAAGTCCGAGGGAAAAGCCAACCCTGTGCAATAAACAGATTAAGAAAGAAATAATTTTATAACATTGCTTGCATATCCGTCAGACTGGTTGATTTCGGACATGCATCTCTTTATTTACGAATATCTCTGAAACTACTAAACGTAGAAGGCTGTGGTTTTCGCGTATCGATAGATAATACTCGGCGATCAATTTTTGTTACTCTTCTGTTTCAAATATGTCTGCCGCTATGCTTGTTTTTGTGTAAAGAGTGTTCAATTTCGTGTGAATTAGTGTGTCTGGAAGTACTTCCCTGTAGTTTGATTGCACTCATTTTGATAAACAAAGTACAAATATGCCTAGACGTTTTGGGAAACGTACGTTTTATGGCAACCGGCATACTAAAAACACAAGACCATGTGGTTCACATGAGGTAGGATCCGCCAACAGTGTAGAAACAGATTGTCAAAATGTGACATCAAACAACAAGACAGGCACGCCCCCTACCAGTGAAAGTTAATCTAAATTAGGTAAACATTTTGAAGAACTGGGATCCGGAAGGCTGAAGTTTCAGGAGAGTATTTTGAGCACAGTAAGTCTATACCTGAAGCAGTTATGGAAGGTATCAAGTCAATTTACAGAGACCTAGCTCATCCAGACCTTCTCAGAAAGTGTCTACATAGGCGTCCTCAGAATCCCAACGAGTCTTGTAACAATACGTTATTGTCTGAACTCGAGGGCCCAAAATTGTATTAATTTGTGGGGTTAAGAACTTTGAAATGGGAGTCAGTAATGCTGTATTAACATTTAATGGTGGGAACATGGGAAGAGTAAGAGTGTAATTGCATCTCAACATCAACACTGGCCGTCATACTATGAAGGGACTGCAACATTATTAGACAAATTAAGAATTACCAAGGCACAGCGTGCTGCAGAGTTCAACACTAAAGCAGCAAGGTCATCGCGAAGGAAAAGGTTTTTAGAGCAGGGGTTGCAAGAAGACGATACTGACTATGCTGCGGGGTGCCTTTGAGCCTTAATTAAAAAATATGTGATATTATATCCGCACCTTTTCTGGATAGATTTACACCCCAGTGCTGAATTGGTCGACCTCGGCAATCTTCGAGATTCGTACTGGCAACTTTTGGAACACAGACTATGAATCGCTTATGCATCGGTGTGCGACATCTGGCGTACACTTTAAGTACTAGTACTGTTGTTGTTTACACACCAAAGCCAAACTATAGAATTCACTCTAGGAATAAGATTCGCATCGAGAAATGTTATACACTGACTGACAGAGCAAATGCAACACCAAGAAGGAGTGGTCAGAACTTTATGCCAATTGCAGGGTAGACTGACGTCACTGAGGTATGCTCATGATGTGAAATGCGCCGTTGTGCTGCGCACGTAGCGAACGATAAATGGGACACGGCGTTGGCGAATGGCCCACTTCGTACCGTGATTTCTCAGCCGACAGTCATTGTAGAACGTGTTGTCGTGTGCCACAGGACACGTGTATAGCTAAGAATGCCAGGCCGCCGTCAACGGAGGCATTTCCAGCAGACAGACGACTTTACGAGGGGTATGGTGATCGGGCTGAGAAGGGCAGGTTGGTCGCTTCGTCAAATCGCAGCCGATACCCATAGGGATGTGTCCACGGTGCAGCGCCTGTGGCGAAGATGGTTGGCGCAGGGACATGTGGCACGTGCGAGGGGTCCAGGCGCAGCCCGAGTGACGTCAGCACGCGAGGATCGGCGCATCCGCCGCCAAGCGGTGGCAGCCCGCACGCCACGTCAACCGCCATTCTTCAGCATGTGCAAGACACCCTGGCTGTTCCAATATCGACCAGAACAATTTCCCGTCGATTGGTTGAAGGAGGCCTGCACTCCCGGCGTCCGCTCAGAAGACTACCATTGACTCCACAGCATAGACGTGCACGCCTGGCATGGTGCCGGGCTAGAGCGACTTGGATGAGGGAATGGCGGAACGTCGTGTTCTCCGATGAGTCACGCTTCTGTTCTGTCAGTGATAGTCACCGCAGACGAGTGTGGCGTCGGCGTGGAGAAAGGTCAAATCCGGCAGTAACTGTGGAGCGCCCTACCGCTAGACAACGCGGCATCATGGTTTGGTGCGTATTCAAGGCACGTTAAATACCCACCGCTACGTGCAGCATGTGCTGCGGCCGGTGGCACTCCCGTACCTTCAGGGGCTGCCCAATGCTCTGTTTCAGCAGGATAATGCCCGCCCACGCACTGCTCGCATCCCCCAACAGGCTCTACGAGGTGTACAGATGCTTCCGTGGCCGGCGTACTCTCCGGATCTCTCACCAATCGAACACGTGTGGGATCTCATTGGACGCCGTTTGCAAACTCTGCCCCAGCCTCATACGGACGACCAACTGTGGCAAATGGTTGACAGAGAATGGAGAACCATCCCTCAGGACACCATCCGCACTCTTATTGACTCTGTACCTCGACGTGTTTCTGCGTGCATCGCCGCTCGCGGTGGTCCTACATCCTACTGAGTCGATGCCGTGCGCATTGTGTAACCTGCATATCGGTTTAAATAAACATCAATTATTCGTCCGTGCCGTCTCTGTTTTTTCCCCAACTTTCATCCCTTTCGAACCACTCCTTCTTGGTGTTGCATTTGCTCTGTCAGTCAGTGTATAATGTTTGTGTGACATAGTTGTTGGCTTAAGATAACAAAGGTTTAGCAAAATTCATATCGATTGATCATATTATCGATTCAATTCAGATTTCATTTCCATTCAGTTGGCAGTACTTACGGAACCGGAATTGCTCCCTCCTTACTCCTCAAACAAGTATACAAATCTATCGATAAAAAGTGCGCAGATAACACATACATGTAACTTCGTGAAATGCTTTATTATATTAAGGTTCAGCCCCGGCATTTGCCTGGTGTGAACATGGGAAACCACGGAAAACCATCTTCAGGGCTGCCGACAGTGGGGCTCAAACTATCTCCCGATTACTGCATACTGGCCGCACTTAAGCGACTGCAGCTACCGAGCTCGGTAGTGACGAATTATTTTTAAAGTAAGTGCAATGCGATGTCGCGCAAACGACGTCGATATAATGATGAATTGCGAAGTGATAATCATTTGCATCGAGGAGTTCCCCTTAATAGTCGGGCATGTGAATGAGTACGCAGAACTTGTGAGCTTTTACAAGAGGGAAATTGAATTCGTATTTTTATATGGCCGTCCCTCTGTTTCTGCAGATAAACTTGTGGAAAGCACAATATGAATCAGGTAGGAAGAATAAGGTTCCTAATGTTTGTAAATTTAGTAGATTTTCTGATAGCACTGGTATATATTATAGTAACATTTGTTAATATATATGAAGTCAGATTCTTGTCGGCAAATTATTTCTCTGTTTTATAACACCGCGATAATGGGAACCTCTTAGTAGACTTATGCAGTATAATTTTGTCTGATAATATAGTTTACTGGGAGCCTCCGTGGCTCAGGCGGCAGCGCGTCGGCCTCTCACCGCTGGGTTCCGTAGTTCAAATCCCGGTCACTCCATGTGAGATTTGTGCTGGATAAAGCGGAGGTGGGACAGGTTTTCCTCCGGGTACTCCGGTTTTACCTGTCATCTTTCATTCCAGCAACACTCTCCACTATCATTTCATTTCATCTGTCAGTCATTACTCATTGCCCCAGAGGATTGCGACAGGCCTCGGCAGCCGGCACAATTCCCATCCCCGCTGCAAGATGGAAGCTTCATTCATTCCATCCCT
Organism: Anabrus simplex; assembly: GCF_040414725.1. Classification (NCBI taxonomy): domain Eukaryota; kingdom Metazoa; phylum Arthropoda; class Insecta; order Orthoptera; family Tettigoniidae; genus Anabrus; species Anabrus simplex. Next base: position 500,422,504 of record NC_090267.1, read on the forward strand.
GACCCGGTCACTGACTGGAAAACAGGTTGTAGGTTTTCAATGTAGTTTACTATAACCTTAATCGATGTGGTGAAAGTGTGATTGTTGTTGGCCGATTTCTTTTATATTGTGTACCATCGCCATGAAAGTGAAAGCATGTTTCAAAAAACTCGCAGTGTTGTGCAATCAGCTGTTATTATGGCTGCAACAACGTTTCCAGTGGCACTGCAGTGTGACCAACATTTTTCGCAGCTGTCATGTGCAACTCACCTGTAGCAGGAGACCTCTACCCTTCGAAGAAGAAGTAGGCTGTCTTTATCTTTAAGTTAATAACTGTCCCGGAATGCATATTTCCACCCCTGGCGTGATCGAACCCGCGATCCTGTCACAGATAACCGGATGGCAAATAAGGAACACTACGATTTCTTTACATACTTCACAGTGTGAAAAAACATCTCAGTTGTTTAATGAATGAAAGAAGTGAGAAAGGGTACATTAACTAAAAAATAATAATATACGACTCCATATTCATCCAACCAAAATTAAATCATTATTGTACGGTGGTCACAGCACAGTGTCTATATACGGTGCAAACCCTGGCAGAGGATGATGGAACCAGTCTTTCATTAGAGGGAAAAATACTTTCTTTAGGAAAATTGTAGGTCCAAAGAAGTCACTAGATTTACAAACCATATTACGATTGAGATCGAATCGAGAACGTCATGAAAAAGTTGAGAAGATAACGACTTTTATTAGGAAAAGATGAGTATCATTTTATGGGCACATTAAGAGGATGACTCCAAAGAGACTGGCAACAGGATACTTAGTGTACAAGAAAAGTGGAAGCACAACTTTTATGGCTCAAGGAGATTCACAAGGACTTGGAAGAAGTGGGGATCCAGGTGGGAGATAACAGGAAAGAACAACCTTTATGGCTCAAGGAGATTCACAAGGACTTGGAAGAAGTGGGGATCCAGGTGGGAGATAACAGTAAAGAACAACCTTTATGGCTCAGGGAGATTCACAAGGACTTGGAAGAAATGGAGATCTAAGTGGAAGATGTATTTATTTAATCGTGTCAGAAACATACATTATACTTACAATTATACAGGACAATAAAAGATCTGGTACTATAATCATCATTTCTGATGATGGCAGGTAACGATGTGATTTAAGCTCTCCATAAATACAAAATTAATTAAATGTGGTGTGCCCAGTAAGCGGCTAATTTACATGCTTCCTTGGTAGCGTCGGTCACATTCTGGAGAGAGCAAGTATTTGGACACAAGTTACAAACAAGAAGATGTCTCATTGTCTGTTCTTCACCACATTCACATAGAGTTGAGTCACAGACAAAGCCCCACCTTCTCATATTGGTCTTTGTTCTTCCAACTCCTTAACGCAACCTGTTGAGCGTCTTCGATGTTGACCAGCTTTCCTCGTGGCCTGGAGGAAGTCTTTCAGAAGGCGTCATCCATCCTGCAAGGTGGCTGGATCTGGAACGCTATGAATTCACTCTGAAGTTCGATGGTGATTCAGTGAGGCTTTCGGTTGTATGGAGAAAGCTTTTCCTTGATCTGAGCCGTTGGGTTGCTGGATGGTACCCATATAAAGTATGGGTCGTCAGGTTCCGTGCTTTAGATTTCTCCAGTCTGGATGCACACTCACGGTGAATATCTGGAGGTGGTATACCTGCTAGACAATAAACTTTACCAAGTGGAGTAGATCTCAAACATCCTGTAATGAGTCTGCAGGTTTCATTTAAGGCGATGTCCACTTGATTAGCATGACTAGATCTACACCAGACAGGGCAGGCGTATTCTGCTGCTGAATAACAGAGGGCTATTGCTGATGTTCTTAAAAGGAGAGGATGCGTCCCCCACGTTGAACCCGACAATTTCCGGATAATGTTGTTCCTTGCAAATACCTTCCTTTTGGCATTCAGACAGTGTGTTCTATAGGTTCGAGCTCGATCAAGAGTTACTCCTAGATATTTGGGAGTGAAGCAGTGTTCTAATATTTTACCTTCCCAAATCATTTGCAATTTTCTCGCTGTCTGTCGATTTTTTTACTTGTGTTTTTGATGGGTTTGGTTTTAGTTGGTTCTCTTGGTAATAACCACTTAGAATTTGTAGAGCATGAGAGAGCTTCTCTTTAACTAGTTCAAACGTTTCCTCTTGAGCTGCCAGAGCAACATCATCTGCATTAATAAAGCTCTTTGTCCCTTGTGGGCGAGGCTGATCATTGGTATAGATGTTGAAAAGTATAGGTGCTAGCACACCCCCTTGTGGAAGGCCATTCTTTAAGTTCCTCCATCTACTCCTCTGGCCTTGGAATTCAACAAAAATCTTCTGTTCTGTAGAAAGCACTCAATCATTTGGGTGAGTTTATAGTCCTTAGTTATACTGTGCACTTTACGAAGCAGTATACGGTGATTAACTGTATCGTAGGCTGATGTCAAGTCAACAAAAACTACTCCAGTGACTTTGTTGTTTTCATAGCCGTCTTCTATATATTGTGTGAGGTGCAGTATTTGAGAAGTACAACTTTTATCTGGTCGAAAGCCGGCTTGTTCTGGTGCGAGTAATGGGTCTATCACTTCAGATAGTCTGTCCAGAATCAGTCTTTCTAAGATTTTGTATAAATGGCACCAAGTGGGAGATAACAGGAAACAACAACCTTTATGGCTCAAGGAGATTCGCAAGGACTTGGAAGAAGTGGGGATCCAGGTATGAGATAACAGGAAAGAACAACCTTTAAGGTTTAGGGAGACTCACAAGGACTTGGAAGAAGTAGGGATCCAGGTGGGAGATAACAGGAAAGAACAACCTTTATGGCTCAAGGAGATTCACAAGGACTTGGAAGAAGTGGGGATCCAGGTGGGAGATAACAGGAATGAACAACTTTTATGGCTCAAGGAGATTCACAAGGACTTGGAAGAAGTGGGGATCCAAGTGGGAGATAACAGGAAAGAACAACCTTTATGGCTCAAGGAGATTCACAAGGACTTGGAAGAAGTTGGGATCCAGGTAGGAGATAACAGGAAAGAACAACCTTTATGGCTCAAAGAGATTCACAAGGACTTGGAAGAGGTGGGGACCCAGGTAGGAGATGTAGAGGAAAGAGAAACTTTTAGGATAAAAATAGCTGGAATGAGGGATGCACCGGAGAAACTCGTCAAGGCTCGCAACATTTTTGTTGAAGAGCGACAAAGGAAGTGAAAGACGAGAACATCTGGAGGGAGCCAAAAGAGAGGGAATAAGTTTGAGAGGTAGATGATCTGATGGTCTGTGTATACGTGGTTCATAGATGAACATAACGGATAAAATAAGCAATATACGAATGTAGAATACATATTTCAAACTAATATATAATTAGTTAATTGGTGTAGACTTACATTCACAACTACTTCTCATTTCAATATGCTGTTTTTAATATTGTAGTATTTTATTCAACAAAAGTTGTGAATTTCATTAGAATTCTCGTCGTTGTTGAAATACACAGTCAATTAATTTTCAAACTAATTCTAGACAACTTCTCTTTTTTTTATTTCCTCCATTTTATTGTATATTCTCTCCGTATATGAATTACAATGAAGTATACTTAAAAATATCTTCAGTATTATGAAAATTCTGACTTTAAGGAGTTAGTTTTCCACCATCCTTTCCAGAAAGCACGTTGTCTATATCAACAACTTCTCAGTTCATTAAACCAATATCATGTCTTTCCCTCTATAAACCTAGTGCAGTCAGAAACCTTAAAATATTTTGACCTCTTTGGTCAAAACCGTTTACCACTTTCTAACAACAGTATCATGGTCTAAAACACAAGATTTGATAACAGGGAATTTGTTATTCTGATAAATACAACATTCAGCGTACGGTTTAGAGGATGCAGCACCCACGGAACTAAATGAGAAGTAACGGTATGTTTCCGGGTAAAACCGTATAACTGGCATCGTATATCCTCCGGCAATCCCACCCGTTATATGGTTATGTACCAGCTACCCCTAGATTGAGGTCCGGGAGAAGCTTCCTCAAAACCACTGAATTAACTCTACATGGTTTCGCCCTTCGGAATGCCTCTCGTCTGGGCACGAACATAATTGGGCTGTGTGGACGACACTCAACCGCATTCCTTCTGGAGTTGGAAGATCCAAGAGTAATTTCCAGAAATTGCATTTCGCTGTCGACACCTTTAATTGCGGCTGCGGACAAAGCCAGACCATGGAGATTCTACTGGATTTTCTGCTGTGCCCTGCATCTTGTACAGTAGAATATCTTCTCCTTGCTTCAAAAACGCTATTCAGGTGGCATGTCATTGATCTGCCGTAATGATTGTAATATGTAATTGCCTCTGAATCAAATAAATAAATAAATAAATAAATAAATAAATAAATAAATAAATAAATAAATAAATAAATAAATAAATAAATAAATAAATAAAATAAATAAATAAATAAATAAATAAATAAATAATTAAATAAATCTGGCAACCCTACCTTAGTTCGAGATTCTACTACACATCCATTATGACGATGGTAATAGAGAATGAAAGCTGGGCAAGAAATGAACAGTCGGCTCTAGTGTTTTAAACAAAAATCTGTATCATAGTTTCGGATCTCACATTCAACTGGGGTAACTGTTGACATTCGTGACCAATCACATGATTATTTTAAATTATTCCATAGAGTAATTCAGAGTTTCATGATCTCCTAATGCACACTCAACTTGTTTCTCCTAATTACTAAGCAAGGTGTGCGTGACTTTGCTACATGTCTCCAGTAATTTACAAGCTCAGACGAGGTGCTCCATAACTATTTCGTGAGCTGGCGTCGCTGCTCCGTCAGCAACGCGTCGTCAGCGAAGCGGAGAGCCTCAGTGGACGGTGTAATATTATCTCCATGGGATGTTGGTGCTGCCGGGAGTAAATTTCATTACGCAGCCCATGCCGCGTGTGAGCCGACTAAAGTTAACACCCATTTACAAAATCAGACTTAAAATAAGAGTATCGTATAGGAGAGAGAGTGGATACTTCCCTTCGGTAATCCTAAATCAGCATTTCATTTTAAATTTTGGAATAAAGTGTTTTTTATATATTTTACTAGCAAATGTACCCGTGCTTCGCTACGGTATTCTACGTTGTATACGGATATCGAAGCAAATACTGTGCGTGCAGTAAATGTGATAGTTTTAAAATTGCATGTCTCTTAGCCTTATCCTAGAAATAGCATGGGGAGGTCACAATACGTTGTATCCAATGTAAAGTGTGGGTTGCGGAGTTGTGATGATAACGGCAGGCTCACTTGCCTACTGCCATTTACAATCGAGTTGGCAAGTTTGCATTATAATTGCAGGCCTCATTGCCTACTGCGTGGTCACAATCGATTTGGGGAGTTTTAGTTACAATGGCAGGCTCCTTTCCTAATTTCAGACAGATTACAGTTGATGAGTTTTTATTATAATAGCAGGCAACTTCCCTACTACTAGTCAAAATTGAGTTGTGCATTTATCATTATAATGACAGACCCTTTTTCCTGTTGCCAGCCAGCAAACTGCCAGTCACACAGAATTAGTGAGTTTCAATGAAAATAGCAGGCCACTATGCCTAATGCTAGTCACATTTTAGATTGGAACATTTGTTTATAATGGCGGGCACTCTGGTCTAGAGCCAAACACAATAGGGTAGGGGACGTTTGAACAAAACTGCATTCTCCCTTGCCTTCTGCAAGACAAATCGAGAAGTGAATTATTCATTATAATGGTAGGCCCTCCTTACTTATGCCAGTTACACAGGAGTTGGAGAAGGACCCCATTCCTACTGCCAGACAAAGTCGGTGTAGGGAGTATTGATTAAAATAGAGTACCGGGCGAGTTGGCCGTGCGCGTAGAGGCGCGCGGCTGTAAGCTTTCATCCGGGGTATAGTAGGTTCGAATCCCAGTATCGGCAGCCCTGAAAATGGTTTTCCGTGGTTTCCCATTTTCACACCAGGCAAATGCTGGGGATGTACCTTAATTAAGGCCACGGCCGCTTCCTTCCAACTCCTAGGCCTTTCCTATCCCATCGTCGCCATAAGACCTATCTGTGTCGGCGCGACGTAAAGCCCCTAGCAAAAAAAGAAAAAGATTAAAATAGCAGACACACCCTTTCTCGATCGCTACAAATCGACATCAATGACTATATATATAGTTGGATATACGAAAGTATATGCATGTTTACAATATTGCAGACTTTCATTTACAGATTAACTGCTACTAAACGTACGTCATATCGACAAAGGAATGTACCGTAAGGCGCATAGTTTAGCGATCTAAATGGCTGGTCCTATGATATTTGCTCGCATCTCATCTATTCATAGGTCAGATTGAGTCAGAAACGTTGAATAGGTTGAAATTTGTGTAAGATCTTACATTGCATTACTTTTCGGATAATTATTTGACATAGCATTTGGCTCACATATGGGACAATGTTCGTGTACAGTTTGATGACACCATCTTTCCTGTAAGTGATTGAAAGTAGGAATGATGCAGGTAAAAAGACCAAATTTACTTAAAATCGAGAAATAGAGAAGAATCTAACCTATAAGCGATACAGATACGACAAAAAGTCATAAAACCAAGTTTGAAGATCTTTCCTAATTCAACGAAGATTGTGCTATCCGTCATGTGATAGGACTTCCCGTTTATCCGACGAAATACCTCGAAACGAAGGTCTGCACCATGATTAAATTTGCCTCCATATTTCGATATTCTTCGGGGATAAGAAATGAAAAATTGAAAGATCTTGGAAGTTTTTCGTCCGTTACAGGCTGAAACGTATAACTTAGCCAAATTTCAATTTTCTTGCTCGTTTGGCAGATTATGCTGCAATCTGGATTTTGGGTGAGGGGGATAAAAATTATGACTTTCAGGAAATTAAACCAAACATTATGAAGATGATCATTATTACCCCTCAAACGGGTAGCTGTACGAAAATTTCACCAAAATAGTCAATGTACAGAGACAGACAGTCGTTACGATTTTATTTATATAGATAGATGAGGAATCTGCTCCACGTACAACACCTTTTGGCTGCGTCCGCTGGACTTAACCTGCAAAACCAACCGTTCATGATATCTCACTTTTTAATCCTCCTGTCGAAAAATTCACATGAGAAAAAAGGTTTAGGAATGGATTTCCATTAAGGATTGTAGATTTCGATTAATTTCGGATGTGAATACTTTGAGGAAGTGCAAAATCATGGTTCCATTTTCGAATAAACCCCCAATACACAAGGACAGGTGGATTCTAAATATCAAGTTTGGTAGAAATATATTCAGTAGTTTTCAAGTTATGAAAACTCATACAATCAAACCGACAAACAGACATCAAAGCTAAGAAATATGCAGATGGTCATTATTACAACTAAAACGGACAACTGTACGGAAATTCCGCCAAAATAGTTAAAGTACAGACACACGGTCGTTACGATTATATTTATATAGATGACAGATAAGCAAGGGCACGTTCAAGTTGAGGAAAGTGAGCATTTCTGATGGATTTTACTCTTTGAGTTTAACCGAGGATCCAGTGCAGCAAGAGCTGCAAGAACAATTTGTGAAGTGTACGCGAATGAAGATATTGCTGAAAGAACAGCACAAAAATGGTTTTCCGGCTTTCGAGCAGGATGGTTTGACTTGTGTGATGATCCACGTTCTGGAAGACCTTCAGAATTTGTCGAAAATCGCTTGAATGAGTTGCTTCATGAGAATCCTCGTCAAACAACGCGGGAAATGGCGCAAGGTTTTGAATGTGATCAGTCAACTGCTGTACGCTATTTGCATTCGATGGGTAAGGTACAGAAATTTGATATATGGGTACCACATGTGCTAGGTGACGCTGCACTGGTTGGCTTCTGATAGGCACGAATTATTCTTTTCGAACATTGTCACCGGTGACGAGAAATGGTGCCTGTATGTCAACATGAAAAAAAGGAAAGAGTGGCTCAGCCCATCAAAAAATCAACTTCCCGTGCCAAGAACATCGTGTCGTGTGTTTAGTGAAACAAAGATGGCATTCTTCACCATGAATTTTTCCGAAAAACGTAACGATTACCTCTGCTGTGTATAGTGACCAGCTAAGACGGCTTGCCGTTGCTATTGACAACAAAAGGCAAAGACAACAACCAGTCCTATTGCTCCATGATGACGCTCGTCCGCACACAGCGCAATTGACTGAAGGTGTAATTGCTGAACCTGGCTGGGAACCTCTTCCCTATCCTCCGTATTTTTCCTGACCTTTCCCCCTCAGATTACCATCTTTTCCGTTCCCTTTCTAACCACATTCAGGGGCAAGTATTTGCTGACGAAGCTTCTCTTGATCAATGGCTAACGGAATTTTTCCAGTCAAAACCAAACAGTTCTACAGGCGAGGCATTCATTTGCTAACTGAACGTTGGCAGGAGGTCATAAAGAGTGGAGGTGAATACATCACTAAGTGATTGTGAGTTACACTGCGTGACAGTGAAAGTAAAATAAAATATAAGAACCACACGAAGTTATTCATCAACTTTAATAAAATTGAAACTCGTTGTAGAAAGAAGTTTATGTTCTTCATGAAGTCATAGTGAAAATATTTTTCATTCGCACGCGATTCTATTGAACTTTCTCAGTTTACTGAAATAACTTACATAGAGGGCTTTGGTTTCGACGAATGTATAGACAGCGTTTCAGTCTTTGTGATGGTAGTACTGTCTCAAGGTATATGAATACAGCAGAAACCAGAAAGTGATAAAAATTCGTATTTTTAAAAATATGCCTAAAATGATAGAACATTTCTTCCCATTAATTTTGTGCTCAATAATATTCTTGATATATATGTGGTTATTCAAATCATTGCAACAATGACCCCACCCACTTCTCCAGCTGCCAACGATATACTTCCACTTCATGGAAAGTGTCCAACGGGGGAAGGAAAGTGGTGTGCATACCGAGTTGCTAAGGCAAAAGGCGAAGAGTATAATCACACATGTTAAGGTATGAAATTGGAGCTTGTTAAAGCAATTAAACCTATTTATTAAAAACAGGATGACCTCAGAATGTTTGGAAAATATTTACATGGTAAAATACAAAATGTGCATGAGGCGTTCACTGGAACCATATAGAAAAGGTGTACCAAGGAGGTCTATACAGAACACAGAACAGTGTGTGTATGTGCTGTGCTGTGCTGTGTGCCATTTTGACGTGAGAATGAAAAGCAAAGTTTGAAGAGGATGGGTATCAATCCTGGAACAAATACCATTTCTGGAGACATCAAAAGTAGAAAAAATAAGACCACAGGTGCACATAACATTCCACACCTGAAGTAAAGGCATGGAGGAGGTGTCTGAGAGGCAGAAAGTAGCTGAAACTTGACACACAAGAAGTCGTGGAAGAGCTGAGTACTCTGCTGGGAGGTCAATATTTTGCTATTTGTTTGTTAGGATGAAACAAAATGCTTCATCAGTGTTTGCATCAGTGCAAATAATTCTTTAATAATGGCAAAAACAAACATATTGTCTATGTCAGGCACTAGACTACTATTTTAGCTTCGCTGAGTTGAGTGGCTCAGACGGTTGAGGCGCTGGCCTTTTGAACCCAGCTTGGCAGGTTCGATCCTGGCTCAGTCCGGTGGTATTTGAATGTGCTCAAATACGTCAGCCTCGTGTAGTTAGATTTACTGGCACATAACAGAACTCTTGTAAGACTAAATTACGTCATCTCGGCGTCTCCGAAAACCATAAAAGTAGTTAGTGGGACGTAAATACATTATTATTATTATTATTATTATTATTATTATTATTATTATTATTATTATTACCTTCATTTATTTGTATCTATTAAATCGATTCCGAGAGACTTCTGTATGGAATCTGGAGTCCACAAGTGTTGAATTCAGTGTATCGAAAGGAGGAAACTAAATCAGGGTCCATGAAACTACCACAAATGAAATAATTATTTCTCTAGAGTGTGATTAAAATGTCTCTTTGATAAAAGAGCCTTCTCTATGTCTCTCAGTCATGGCCATCCATCAATACTTCACATCACAACCTGCAAGATCAGATCGACCGTCTGTACTCTAACACCGCTCTTCGATAATATGTCTCAGTCATGGCCATCCATCAATAGTTCACATCACAGGCTGCAAGATCACATCAAGCATCTGTACTCTAACACCGCTCTTCGATAATATGTCTCAGTCATGACCATCCATCAATACTTCACATCACAGCCTGCACTGTACTGTAGCGTCTCTCTTTCATAATGTCTCTTAGTCATGGTCATATCTCCCTGTGGGTTGGGGCGGTAGAATAACACCCACGATATCCCCTGTCTGTCGTAAGTGGAGACTAAAAGAGACCCAGAGTGCTCTTAACTTTGAAGAGTGGTTTGGGAACCATGGGACACTTATCTGAGTCCTACATTGCTTCCACTTACATGTGAAAGGCTCCTTATTTTCATCTATCAGTCAATCTATCTATCTATCTATCTATCTATCTATCTATCATAAACGACCTTCCTCGGTAAACCCGCGATTTTCCGACCCCAACGGTATTAGAATATTTAAGGCTTAGGCAGGTTTTAATTTTCACGCCCTTCGTGTCCCTTGCCTTTCTTTGGCCAATACCTTAAATTTTCTAAGTGTCGGATCTTTCCAAATTTTTTCTCTGATCAGTGTTAATATAGGATAGTTGCTCAGCTGTACGTCCTGTTAAAACAATATTTACAACTACTATCGTGATCAATACTTCACATCACAGCCTGCACGGTTGCTAGGTGACATGGCATCACACATTATATATCGCTAATTTAATGACACAAATGTTACACTGTTCTGAGAACAAACAATGAACTTGACAACATCGTACACTACTTTGTTATAAATAGATCTCCAAAAGCAAATTAGTGCCGGCAGTGTCTGAGTTGTCTGCCACATTTCTCTGCTCTACAGGCGGCAGGCGGAGCCACTGCTGGACAAAGCGCGTGCCATGCGCCGGCCACCAGCGATGCCAACTCCTCACTTTCACTGTAGTTTAACCGGCCGATACTTCGAAATAAGGCCTGATAGGATTTTGAAACAAAACGGGATTCATTTCCTTTTTAGAGATGTTTCCTGTCCGTTCGGCTTGCTCCTCCGCGTACAAGACACCCTGTATATGTCACTTTCTAACTGCTTGAAGAGCATAAACGTGTTTGATGTCAAAATGAGTTTTACGGAGAAGTTGTGTGAGTTCGATTGTGTGGGGTAATAAACTCGAGCATTCCGTCAGAGAGATTTCTTGGCAGTTAAAGGTGCCCCGGGCCACTGTTAGCGATGTCATTATCGAGTGGAGCTCAGACTCATCTCGAGCATCATCCTTGTAGGCACTAATAGGGACCAGCGAACTCAGAAGCGTGCGGTGCGCGTCCCAACTTGACAGGTTCGATGTCGGTAGGTCACTTGCTTTCTTGGCTTACGCTGCGTGAACCGTCAACGGTAGACCCCGAGTGTATGCGTACGAATTGTAGAGCATCCGGGATAGTATATACCTATTTCCAACCGATTGCCCTCTAGAAGCGATTTTATGTTATAGTCCGCGGTAAAAAAGAATAACTCGTTAAGATTAAATAAATATTTCGATGTTATCCTCGAACTCCTCATCTAAATAAATTGTTTGACCTCCTCCATAATTTCATAAGGATTACAATAACCTTGTCAGGACATTATTTGCACGAATGGTTCAGAAGTTGTGACTATTTTAGACTGTAGTGGTAATTCATTCCCTGTTGTTTGCTAGCAAGTTGCCTCTACCTCGCCGCTTGGAGCGCTGTAGTCACCTCAGATGAAATATATCATCAGAGCTTCGCGACTGTATATATCAGACTGCTACAACTACAAGGACTCAGATCGCGTTCGCAAATTCCCAGACTACACCGTCATTGGTTCGTGGAACAGTAGAAGAAGGTACTTGTTCTGGCACTCACGTGTCAGATGCACGTGTGTAATTCGAGCAAATGCCTGGCGAGCGGTATTTTCCAGAGTGTGTTCCAGATGAAATTTGGTGACCATATGTAATGGTCTGGTGCTGATTTTCCTAGTATTGACTCATGCTCTCTGTTCTAATCTAGGGAATGACGAATTCAACTATACAGCGAGACAACAATATGCACCCCACACAGCAGCAACAGATTATAAGAGCTCTTTCCAGCACGATAACTTTCATATCCACAAAGAAAGGTCACCTGCGTCGTGGTTTGAAGCAAATCAGCTCGACCTAATTCACTGCCCCCTCAAAGCGCAGACGTAACTCAATAGCACATATATATGAGATGAGCTGGATTGTCTGCTGAAAGCTAGATCAGCTCGACCAATAAGCACACTTTAATATGTATGTTACGGGAAGAAGGGAAGTAAATTCCACCAGCAGTTGACCCATCGTTATTGGATACCCTATCGCGAAGGTAAAGGCTGTAAATGAAAGCAATGCGAGAATCATCATCCTATTAGTTACACAGATGACGACATTGGAATCAGCAGCAATGAGTGCCCGATGAGGTTCGGCTTCATTGTGTACTTCAACCCTTAAATGATGGTTAGGGTCGTTTATGGCATCACCCGGAGTGTACGCCCCTACGACGTTCCGAGCGTTACTCTCTTAATTGTTGAAGTAACAGTGTTGTCATTATTGACTTAGCTCTTTCTGTGGATCAGAGATAATAAAAAGAAACCACTTTTCCTTTTGCTAAAGTCAAATGATTCTTAATATGTCTCTCAGTCATGGCCATCAATCAAAAACTGCTAATTTCAGATGACCAACAACAATAAGATACAGCCTACACGATTGCTAGGTAACATTGTCCGGCCATCCATCCATATGTTACATCACAGCCTGCACGATTGCTGGGTAACATTGTCCGGCCATCCATCCATATGTTACATCACAGCCTGCACGATTGCTAGGTAACATTGTCCGGCCATCCATCCATATGTTACATCACAGCCTGCACGATTGCTAGGTAACATTGTCCGGCCATCCATCCATATGTTACATCACAGCCTGCACGATTGCTAGGTAACATTGTCTAGCCATCCACCCATATGTTACATCACAGCCTGCACGATTACTAGGTAACATTGTTTAGCCATCCACCCATATGTTACATCACAGCCTGCACGATTGCTAGGTAACATTGTCTAGCCATCCACCCATATGTTACATCACAGCCTGCACGAATACTAGGTAACATTGTCCGGCCATCCATCCATATGTTACATCACAGCCTGCACGATTGCTAGGTAACATTGTTCGGCCATCCATCCATATGTTACATCACAGCCTGCACGATTGCTAGGTAACATTGTCCGGCCATTCATCCATATGTTACATCACAGCCTGCACGATTGCTAGGTAACATTGTCTAGCCATCCACCCATATGTTACATCACAGCCTGCACGATTGCTAGGTAACATTGTCCGGCCATCCATCCATATGTTACATCACAGCCTGCACGATTGCTGGGTAACATTGTCCGGCAATCCACCCATATGTTACATCACAGCCTGCACGATTGCTAGGTAACATTGTCCGGCCATTCATCCATATGTTACATCACAGCCTGCACGATTGCTAGGTAACATTGTCTAGCCATCCACCCATATGTTACATCACAGCCTGCACGATTACTAGGTAACATTGTTTAGCCATCCATCCATATGTTACATCACAGCCTGCACGACTGCTAGGTAACATTGTCCGGCCATCCATCCATATGTTACATCACAGCCTGCACGATTACTAGGTAACATTGTCTAGCCATCCACCCATATGTTACATCACAGCCTGCACGATTGCTAGGTAACATTGTCTAGCCATCCACCCATATGTTACATCACAGCCTGCACGATTGCTAGGTAACATTGTCTAGCCATCCACCCATATGTTACATCACAGCCTGCACGATTACTAGGTAACATTGTCTAGCCATCCACCCATATGTTACATCACAGCCTGCACGACTGCTAGGTAACATTGTCTAGCCATCCACCCATATGTTACATCACAGCCTGCACGATTGCTAGGTAACATTGTCTAGCCATCCACCCATATGTTACATCACAGCCTGCACGATTGCTAGGTAACATTGTCTAGCCATCCACCCATATGTTACATCACAGCCTGCACGATTACTAGGTAACATTGTTTAGCCATCCACCCATATGTTACATCACAGCCTGCACGAATACTAGGTAACATTGTCCGGCCATCCATCCATATGTTACATCACAGCCTGCACGATTACTAGGTAACATTGTCTTACCATTCATCCATGCTTTACATCGCAGCCTGCACGCTTGCTAGGTAACATTGTCTTACCATTCATCCATATGATACATCAGAGCCTGCACGCTTGCTAGATAAAATTGTCTAGCCATCAATCCGTATGATACATCAGAGCCTGCACGCATGTTAGGTAACATTGTCTAGCCATCAGTCCGTATGATACATCAGATCCTGCACGCTTGCTAGGTAACATTGTCTGGCCATCCATCCATATGTTACATCACAGCCTGCAAAATTGCTAGGTAACATTGCCTTACCATTCATCCATACTTTACATCACAGCCTGCACGCTTGCTAGGTAACATTGTCTAGCCATCAATCCACATGTTACATCACAGCCTGCACATTTGCTAGGCAACATTGTCTGGACATCCATCCATACCTTACATAATAGCCCGCATGGTTGCTAGGTAACACTGTCTGACCATCCATCCATACCTTACATCACAGCCCGCACGATTGCTAGGTAACATTGTCATGCCATCCATCCATACCTTAAATCACTGCCCGCATGGTTGCTAGGTAACATTGTCTAGCCATCAATCAATACCTTACATCAATACCCGCATAGTTGTTAGGTAACATTTTCTAGCCATCCACGAATACCTTACATCACTGCCCGCATGTTTGCTAGGTAACATTGTCTAACCATCAATCAATACCTTACATCACTACCCGCATGGTTGCTAGGAAACATTGTTTGACCATCCGTCCATATCTTACATCACAGCCTGCACGGTTGCTACGTAATATTGTCTAGCCATCCATCAATACCTTACATCACTGCCCGCATGGTTGCTAGGTAACTTTGTCTAGCCATCAACCAATACCAATCAATACCTTACATCACTCCCCGCATGGTTGCTAGGTAACTTTGTCTAGCCATCAACCAATACCAATCAATACCTTACATCACTGCCTGCACGGTTACTAGGTAACATTGTCAAGCCGTCCATCAATACCTTTCGTTACTGCCCGCGTTGTTGGTACCTTACATCACTGCGTGTAGGGTTGCTAGGTAACATTGTTTGACCATACATCCAGACCTTACATCACAGCGTGTACGATTGCTAGGTAAGATTGTCTGATCATCCATCCGTACCTTACATCACTCCCCGCTTGGTTGCTAGGTAACATTGTTTGACCATCACAGCCTGCACGGTTGCTAGGTAAGATTGTCTGACCATCCATCCGTACTTTACATCACAGCCTGCACGGTTGCTAGGTACGATTGTCTGACCATCTATCCATACCTTACATCACAGCCTGCACGTTTGCTAGGTAGCATTGTCTGACCATCCATCCTTACCTTACATCACAGCCTGCACGTTTGCTAGGTAACATTGTCTGACCATCCATCCATACCTTACATCACAGTCTGCACGTTTGCTAGGTAACATTGTCTGACCATCCATCCTTACCTTACATCACAGCCTGCACGTTTGCTAGGTAACATTGTCTGACTATCCACCCATACCTTACATCACAGCCTGCACGTTTGATAGGTAACCATTAGCCATGGAACTGGACTACGAATCAGTGGTAGAATGTCGGCATCGGCATTCCAAGATTGCGGGTTCAAACCCGGGAGGGATAGACGGACTTTGAAGGACAGATAAAGTCCATACTCCACTCCATGTCGTTCGATGTCGCCATGTGTGGTGACACATTTGGTACTTACGTGACGAAATTCATTAAGTCTCAGCCATAGAAGGTCAGGAGAGATTCGGTTTACTTTGCCATCTAGAGTAAAACGAATCGTTGAAATTGACGAACAAACAAAATGATAGACTAAAATTAAAATGCTTGTATATGGTAGATGAGACCACACGGTAATATTATTATGATGGTTAACTGTGGTACTGAAAAGGACCAAGATGATGTTTCCGTTACGAAAAGTTTTACCGGCGTTTTCGTAAGCGTGTCACAGTCTTCGGGAAGACATCTTTCCTTTTAAGAAGCACTTGTCTTCCATTTATGAAAGAGGCAAGCTCATCGTGTATTGTACGTTGATTTCAGTTGGGAAAACCACTAGGACAGTCTTTCTGAGGATGTAAAAAGGCAGGTGCAGAGTGAGTGTCTGCCATTATAATGAAAACTCTTCAACCTGATTGTGACTGATGGTATGCAAGCAGGTCTACCATTACAGTGAAAATTCCCTAACTGAGTCTTCATATGAGAAAAGATGTTTGGTGACTTCCCCGTCGCGTATCTAGGGTAACGTTAAGAGCCATGCAATTTAATACAATCTCGCTCGCAACGTGTACGATAGAATTCTGTATACAAGGTAGAATTCCGTAGCGAAGCACGGGTACATCAACTAGTTATTTATAAGATCATGTTTGCTCTAATAATTTACATAGCCTAGGAGTCTGAGCTCCAAAAGTTAATATAATCCAGCCTCTCACAGGCATAAGTTTGTTACAAGTTAATGGCTGACAAACTTTACAGTCACTTCTGCTCAACTGTTCGTTACACATTGGTCTATAAACAGGGGCAAGGAGTGCCCATTCTGTAGGAGGCGAAACACTTGCACTGCTTTCTAAACAGTGTTGACAACAATCTTCAAAAACTAAGGTTAACCAACTTCGAAAATTGAAATTCCCTTAAGAAGTATTTGTCCTTAATCCCGCCAGAGGGGGGCACGTAGGCCAATGGTAGACATATATCAGTTGAACTCCCAAGTATCTTGCATTACGTAAGTTCAAGTTGCATAACACATATGGTCTTATAGAAGGCCGGCAGTTTAACAGGACGGAGAATGTGTACCCCCGGTACAATTATTATTATTATTATTATTATTATTATTATTATTATTATTATTATTATTATTATTATTACCATTATTTTTATGACCCCAACTCATAGTTTGCGAAAGTATAATGCATTTTCATTTTCTTGTATACTTTACGAATTTGGCGACATGCAGTTCACCTCTTTGCGTGAATATTGAAGTTGACATGTTTATATTGAGCTTTAGTATGGCGTTTTCCAGACTTTGTGAATAGTTTAATAAATGATGATTAAAGTTGGAGCAATGGATGGACAACGATCCTGAATTACTATTTGGAACTTCTGAAGCAGAATCGGACTAACCAATATTTTACCGTATTGCTTGCAGTTGTCCATAGTGCCAAACCTGCCGTTCCGATGCTTGCCTCGAGTGTCCAGAGAATTGATTGTGAAGTACTTTCACCGCTTGTGGAATAAAAGAAAAGTTGAAAAAATCTTTCTTTTTGCTGTATTTTTAGATTCTGATACTGTTCGATATTGATTTCTGACTTGTCAGTGTTAATTTTCGAATCACCTGTCTCTTTTAAGATTTGTTAATTAATGACATGTGGAAGCCTCCACGGATCAGGCGGCAGCGCGTTGGCCTCTCAACGCTGGGTTCCGTGGTTCAAATCCCGGTCACTCCATGTGAGATTTGTGCTGGACAAACCGGAGGCGGTACCGGGTTTACTCCGGGTGCTCCGGTTTTCCTGTCATGTTTCATTCCAGCAACACTCTCCAATATCATTTCATTTCATCTGTCAGTCATTAATCATTGCCCCAGAGGAGTGCGACAGGCTTCGGCAGCCGGCACAATTCTTATCCTCACCGCAAGATGGGGGCTTCATTTATTCCGTACCTGACCCGGTCACTGACTGGAAAACAGGTTGTAGGTTTCCATTTTCAATGGCATTTGGCTTTGAAATAGGCCTAGTGCAGGTCTTTCAAGTTGAAGCAATGTAGGTGACCTGCCCGTCTGTGAGGATTGAGCCCGACCTATGATGAACTGTAAAGATGCAGACGGTACACACACCCTGCCCTCGAGCCTTCGAATTAACCAATTAAGGTTAAAATCCCCGACCCGGCTGGGAACCTAATCCGGGACCGATTAGACGCGAACCCTTTTTAAAAAGTCTGCTTTACATCGCACCGACACAAATTGGTTTTGTGACGATGGGATAGGAGTGCGAAGAAAGTGGCCGTGGCCCTAATTAACGTACAGCCCCTCAATTTTCCTGGTATGAAAATGGGCAACCGCGGAAAAGCATTTTCAGGGCTGCTGAAAGTGGAGTTCGAACTCACTATCTCCCAAATGCAAGCTTACATCTGCGCACTCAAGCCGCATGTCCAACTTGCTCGGTGCTAACCGTTTAGCCACGGAGCCCGACTCTTAACACTAGAACCGCGGCTGGGCCCCTCTTTTTGTGATTATTAATCTTTTCTGAGATACGGAAAAGTGTTCAGGGAATATTTGGAGTCTTCCTCTACCACCATCCAATACGTCTGCCCATATTTGTCTGGTTTCGAGGCCATAAACTGCACAAATTTACAGCGGCATTTCGAAGGGAAAAGCTACTCGATAACAGTTATATATATATGCTCTAGGTACAAAGCTACATTGGGAATTCGCAATGAAGGCGTATCAGATTTCTGATACCAATGCAAATTTGTCTTCTTTTAGTCTTTCTGGCCTTGTAGATTTAACGTCAAATCTCAAGAAATGCATTATTTCTCTGAATCCATCACGAAACTTTGTTGATTTTACAAAAGGATTGCCCCACCTCTCTGAGTCCAGTTATAAGCCTTTAGCTCCTATGGCACCGCGAATGCACAATATAGCAAGAAAGGCTTCCATCTCCTCAATCTTAAGACACCAATCATCTGACAAGTGTACACTATACGCGTCTGCCTCAGTACATGTTTCAAAATCTTGTCCATGATCGTAAGTCGCCAAGCACTTGCGCAAGTTTCATTCACATTACGTTCAGCATGTGCAGTAGGTCCAGCGTGATGCCTGAACCCAATTTGAGATCCATGTCTATCAGCTGTAACATCACCTATCACCCCAACTTTCCAGGTCGTACCATCGGAAGATACAATTTCTGTACCTGCTGGAAGCTGATTCAGGCTCTCAACACAAAACCTGCCTCGTTTCACTGATGGCGTATCCTCTCCGTTATCGTCAAATTTACAATTCCTTGACCGTTATCGATAGCCTCCTCTCCCGATGAAGGAACCGAACAGTGCTCTTGGCCACGCCCCATCTGACGACCGCGAGAAGTCCCTGGCATTGCAAGAGTTTATTAAATACAATGTTAAAGTTTGTCTTAGTTTCTCCATTCGAAAATAATATTTACAACAAGTAAAATTGCACCGAGCTCTATACACCTAATAGACCGAACATAAAAATCACATTGATAAAGAAACTGTAAAGTAAATACTTTTAGGCCTGAAATTTGCAAACTATGTAAATTGTAATCCATACGTTGCGAAATGAAAGTATAGAAATGCATACCTGCTCTATCAGGATATGGTACAGCTTCAAATGGCATGACATCATCATCTTCTGATCATGAATCTGAAGGTACGAGCTGTGATCCTTCATCACACGAAAAATCCATGGGTTCCTAATCGGAAATGTCATTTATGGCATCAATAATATTTTGTTCATTAGTAAGTCGTTGACGCGCGGCTATCTACACACCGATACTGCAAAACTAACAACCTAACCTATTGTACAACAAAGCGTGAGTTCAGATGTGACGTACCTCTCCCTTCCTCCGCAGCCAATGCGATGTTGTGGCTTGGCTTGGAGAATCCCGTTGACACATGGCCTAAAAGGCTAAATGGAAGAACAGATGCTAACACATAATTATCAATGACGGGTCAAATCTGACCCAGCCGCAGTTCTAGGTAAATCTGGATTTTTTAAACAGGGGTTGCCCCCCGGAAACTAAAATTATGTGTGGTTGTTAAGAGTCCCTTATTTATGAAAAGTCATAAAAATATAGCACTCCAGGTAGATACACAAAGAAGATAGGGAAGAATGAACTAACAGCTGGGTCACAAATGACCCCGCCGCGGTTCTAGTGTAAAAAATGATAATTAGTATCTTTTAGGATCTTGCAATTCCTTAGTTTGGTGGCAGAGTATCATTCTGTCCGATTTAACACGTTCATATGGGCTATGTAATAACCTGTGAGAGTATTGCTGTGAATGTTTCTTTTGTTTTTTCACATGCATGTGGAATACTGCATGTAAAATTTATATTTTTATGTTGATGCCAGTTTTGACCCCAACTCACCATTTACGTACGCAAGTTTCACCTCACCATTTTAGAGCTAACACCAGATTTCCCTCGGTTAATTGTCTTCCTCTTCTTCTTGTCCTTAATCTGTTTTACTTCCAGGGTTGGTTTTTCCTTCGGATACAGGGAGGTATAGCACATCTATCGTCTCAAGGACAGTGTCCTGGAGCGTGAGATTTTGGGTCTGGGATACAACTGGGGAGGATGACCAGTACCTCGCGCAGGTGGCCTCACCTGCTATGCTGAACAGGGGCCTTGTAGGGCGGTGGAAAGATTGGAAGGGTTAGAGAAGGAAGAGGGAAGGAAGCGGCCGTGGTCTTAAGGCCCGGTTTCACAGTATACGCTTAAGCCTTGGATCGGGCTTAAGCGGGAGCTTAAACTCTGGACGAGTTTCACAGTGGGGAGTGCAAGTGGTAAGCCGAGCTTATCTGTGACTGGCTTAAGCTGTATGAAACTGAGGTTTAAGCTAAGGATTCAGTTCAGATAGTAGAGCGCTGGCCTTCTTATAGCCCAACTTGGCAGGTTCGATCCTGTCTCAGTCCTGTGGTGAAGGTGCTCAAATTCATAGTTAGTGGGACGTAAAACCAATAACATTAACACTAAATAACTTATATTTCTGAATATACTCGTATTTCGAGGCTCGTGAAATAACACAGTTTCCGTGTTCCGATATACAGTAAAAGAGACAAAAATGTCGGTCGGTCACTTGCTTTCTTGGCTTACGCTGCGTGAACCATCAACGATAGACCCCAAGTGTAAGTGTACGAATTGTAGAGCATAGAAACCTCTACAAAAAAGTCCGCGATGGCATATACCTATTTCCAACCGTTTGCCCTCTAGAAGCCATTTTATGCTATACTCAGCGGTAAAAAATATAACTCCTTAACATTAAATAAATATTTCGATATTATCCTCCAATTCCTCATCGAAATAAATTGTTTGACCTCCTCCAGTATTTTATAAGGATTACAATAACCTTGTCAGGACATTATTTGCATGAATGGTTCAGAAGTTATGGCCATTTTAGACTGTAGTGGTAATACGTGTCAGCAGGACGGGCGAGTAACCTTTTTTAAACTTTATTTTTGTTACTATTGTTGGAATCACATTTTCCGTTCATTTTTCTAAATTTTCTTGGCTGATAAACGATGTATATCCTACAAGTCAATCAATCATAGGCTACGGATGTAAACATAGATGAGAATTGAATCATTGCGCATGCGCAAGCATTACCAACTTCGGAGATGTTTAGCTTAGTAAAGCTGCACATGGTCCCCCTACTGTGAAACTCGTAGTGTTTAAGCCAAAGAGTAAGCCTTGCTTAAGCGGCGTGCATGGCTTACTAAAGCTTCGGCTTAAACTCAAACTGTGAAACCGGGCCTAAGTTAGGTACCATCCTGGCATTTGCCTGGACGAGAAGTGGGATACCACGGAAATCCACTTCTAGGATAGCTGAGGAGAGAATCGAAGACCCGTCTGCTCAGTTGACCTATCGGGGCTGAGTGGACCCCGTCATTAGTCTCGTACCACTTTTAAAATTTCGTGCCCGAGCCGGGATTCAAACCCGGGCCTCCAGGGCTGGCCGCTAACCATACTAACCACTACACCATAGAGGCGGACTCGGTTAATTTTACATTGCCAAATTTAAGGGCGTTTCTTGCTATAAACTCTTCTAACCTCCACCGCCATTGCCAGATATCAAGCCACCTGAGTCGTAAGGGAGGGATGCTAAATACACAAAGCTAAGTTCCGTCCCAGTTGGTGACGATAATTAGTCCGTACGTTATTTTTCACCTAGGTTACAATTTCTATGTTATAATCAACACAGACGCCAATATTACTCTTACATATTTCATATCCTTCATAACCAACGATATCATATGAGCCGAAAATTCACACGTCATTGATTTTGAGTGTCGGCTAAAGGATTTGAAATATGGTCGCTGAACACAATCACACGTTGAAAGAAAAGGAGGACCTTTTTTTAGACTAAGGAAAGAATCAGCCGCTTGAAAATAATGGGACAGAAAAGAGAAGAAATATCGTAAGTTACTAGCAGCTTGGTTCCCTGGTGTTCAAAGTAAAGAGCTAGTCGTAAAATACGGAATTTAAGAGATACTGTGCTCAGCGTAACTTACGAGTGAACACAAAAACACGGGTATTGTCGAAGAAGCTTCGGTATAGTCCCATTTAATCATTACAAGGTATAAAATATTTTATTTACTTTATTTGTTATTCCATTGATCACTGTATGAGGCAAGGTGTTCACAAAGATTTTAGAAAGGAAAATGCTAGTAGTCCGCTTCTGTGGTGTAGTGGTTACTGTGATTAGCTGCCATCCCCGGAGGCCCCGGTTCGATTCCCGGTTCAGCCACGAAATTTGAAAAGTGATACGAGGGCTGGAACGGGGTCCACTCATCCTCGGGAAGTCAACTGAGTAGAGGTGGGTTCGATTCTCACCTCAGCCATCCTGGAAGTGGTTTTCGGTGTTTTCCCACTTCTCCTCCAGGCAAATGCCTGGATGGTACCTAACTCAAGACCACGGTCGCTTCCTTTCGTCTTCCTTGTCCATCCTGGTCATCCTTCCCAGTTGTATCCCCCGACCCACTCTCCGGAGGCCGGAGTTCGTTTCCTGGCTCTTTTACGAAATTTGTAAACTGGTACGAGGACTGGAAGGGGTTAATTCAGAGTCGGGAGGTCAATTCATGTCACCTCAGCCATCCTCGAAGTAGTTTTCCTTGGATTCTCATGCTCCTCCAGGCAAATGCTGGGATGATACCTAACTTAAGGCCACGGTCGATTTTATTCCACTTTCATGTCAATCTCTTCCAATCTTACCTTACCCTACAAGGCCCCTGTTCAGTATAGCAGGTAAAGTGCCTGGGCAAGGTACTGGCCCTCCTTCCCTGTTGTATGCGCCGACCCAAAGTGTCACGCTCGAGGACACTGGCCTTGAGGCTGTAGGAGTGGGATCCCTCGCACAGTCCGAGGGGAACAGCATCCCTGGAGGGTAAACGGATTAAGAAGGAAAGACAGAAAGAAAGAAAGAGAAAGAAAGAAAGAAAGGAAGAAAGAAAGAAAGAAAGAAAGGAAGAAGGATTTTTCCAAACGGATATTTAGCACAATTTTTGTCTAAAATTTACACTTAGTTTTAAATCACTGTGATATTTGTTGAGGGACAGATTGTAAATTACGTCTGGGACCTTAAATCTGGTTTCATCAAGGTAATACCAATCGCAATTTTATCCCTTTGAAACTGTCAATGGGGGTTCGTCAGGCGAAGTGTGAGAACAGCTTGATTGAAGAAACGTCGTGACAAAGTGAGCTACGGTCTCTGGTGCGGCGACAAGACGGCGGACGGGCGGTCGCGGTGAGGACAAAGCAGGCCCGCGGAGATCGTGATACGGGCGGGAATTGAGCTAGTTTGAGTTCACCTACACTTTGAGCTTGCCTGCAACACAGTCTCTTGTGTTCTCTTTTTCAAACTCCAGTGGGCAAGCATAAGAGAAAATCCACAGTTCTTCAAGCAAGCAACTCAACGTTGAAAACATTCTAAGGATATGAGCCACAAATTTTAGGTAACTAAAATATAACAAAGTATGAGAATATATTCTTTATTTATTCCTAAATATTACAATCGTTTTCTTAATCATCGTTATCCGATCGATTGGATTAGTAGTTTGCCTTTTTCTACCACTACGAGCGCTAATGTCGGTCAGTGCAAAGTTTCACTTAAGCCCTTATAACTACATTCGGTGTGGACATTTTGAAATAATCAAAAAACGCCTGAGGGTATTGAACCAAGGAACACAGTAAAGGAAGAATTATATAAATAATTTAATTTAGTTAGGATTTAAAATAAAATGAAAGGAGTAAAGAAACGAGCGATCAAAAGCAGTTTTTCCGGAATATCATTTAGGCTTGACGTGAATTTCGAAACCTTTCTAGGCCCTGTAAACCTTCAACATAATTGAGGAAATTGCTTAATTTTACGTTTTTCGTATTTTGTGGACCAATACTTTTTCTGCTAAGAAATGTTGTCAATATTAAAAAGCAGGAAACGTGTCAAACACACAACAGAACCATCACGATCATGAATATGACATTTTGGGATAAGACTGTGATTTAGTCAGCTGTGCTGGTTAATGTTTATGACCCCTTCACTATCACTCATATAGTTAACTCTGCAAATTATAGTACCAGTCCAAAATGTAAGAGTGGGCTTGAACCCGACTGTTGGCAGCCCTGAAGATGGTTTCCCGTGGTTTCTGATTTTCAAACCAGGCGAATGCCACGAAGGCCACGGCTGCTTCCTTGCCACTCCTGGTCGTTTCCTCTCCCATCGTGGCCATAAGACCTATCTGTGTCGGTGCGACGTAAAGCAACTTTAAAAAACAAAAGTATATTTATGACCACGATCTGTAGTATAAGAGGTAATAATAATAATAATAATAATAATAATAATAATAATAATAATAATAATAATAACTGTACCGGGCGGTACACCTCCACGCCGCTAATTCAAAAGGTGCGCCAGTTGAAACTCCTCTGCTGGAGGAAGCCTGAACTTGATTGACGGTATTAATTTTCTTCTTTCTCAGAAGATGTCACTACCTGTAAATTTTGGAGTTTTAGAACTGTGTCATTTTTGATGTGTTTTTGTTTTGCTTGAAGTAAGAAGTGTGAACTTTCTCTTCTAGAGGACACTACTGAAGAACTACAATAGTGCACCCTAGTGCGAAGAAAAAGAACTGTTCTTTGGAGAAAATTTTATTTCAAATTTTGTTCTTTGTTAAATTTCTTTCAGTCATTGGTTAAGTTGGCAATATTACCCCTTTCTTTCCCCTTGTTTTAAATCTAGCCAATCCCGAATTTCTGAAAGTAATTTTCCACCAATAATGTGTTTCTTCTTCATCTTGTGTAGGGGTTTCTCTTTTTTCTCCAATAAAGTGATTGTGGGCGGGTGTTTTCATTCCCCTAACGCCTAGAACCTTCCGCGAGAGTATATAAACTGCTGATTTTAGGGTCTCTGAGCCACTTCTGTTCCATCTTTCAGTGTGTAAAGTACATAGCAGGGGGCGGGTAGCGCCTCTTTCTTCGGCGGCGGTCAACAACAAGGTAATGGCCGATTAATTACTTATTTTCTTGCTTGCTCAGCAGTTTAACTCTCGGGGCGGGTCCGAAGCTTTTTCCATTATGTAACCCTCCTTAAAATGTAAAGAAACTTGTATCTATTTCATCTTTTGAACTGCATATCGGGATAGAGAGTGCTTAACCCTCTCGAGCTCCCAATCATAATGTTTTGAGGTGAACTTATTATTCTCAACCTATTCTTCGTTAATATAATGTAAATTGTTCTTTTCTGAAGTCACCTCTGTAGTATGGGATTAGCCCTTGTATTAATGGCCTAGTGCCAAGTAGGTTTTAAAAACAAAGTGTATTAGGAGTGCAGATCGCGTCCTCTCAAATTATTATTTTGGAGGTCATGTAATCAACCTTCTTTTCATTTAATAGACCTCAGTAGGTTGGGTATTTTACCCCTGTGTCTATGTCCAGTGAGGACAACTTGAAGGTGGAGTTTGGTGTGGCCTGGGAGAGGCTTAGAGTTGAGAGCGAGTGGTTCTTTTTGAAAATTGAGTGTTGTATGCCTCGTGGAGGCTTTTCAGTGTAATTTGGAGCAAGGGCTCCTAGGCATGAATGGGGTTTTCTGCCCCTCTGTTGAAACTTGTGTTTGGGGTAAAACTGAGCTGGTTGCCCAAGCATTGTGGAGTCAGGGCGCGAAGCCCAAATACTGTAAATATTGTAACTACCCTTTTGACTTGCTACTTTGTACCTGCCATGCTTGTTATCTCCTTATTTTGAAAAGAAAATATAACCTTGTTAAATTTTAAATTAATTTCACTTTCGTAGCTGGAGACCTATTCACACCCGCACCTTCTTTCACCTCTACCTACCACGGAAAGCTCCGTAACAAGTGGTAGCAGAGCGTGGTTGAATGGGTCTCATTTTAGCCCCTTTTGACGGCTAAATATTGTTCTGTTCCGAACTCTAACCATTTTCTCAGTTGCTGGAATTTTTGAGGTTTTCAAAATTGTTCTGTCACCATGCCTGGCCCTCGCGATGTTCTTCATCTTAACTATTTGCGCAAGGAGGAGTTGATCTATGAATTAACTATTAGAAATGTACAATCTGGAGGCACGGTTGCAGTAGACACAAACAAGCTTAGAGAATCCCTAGATTTGCCCATTTCCATCCCCAATTTGGGAGAGAAAGAAATTGACGACTCTCTTTCCACGATCACGGAGAACATTACTGGGCTAGCTTCTGTAGTTAGTTTTTTTGACGAAAATGATCCGTCTCCTAATCAAATTAAGCGTGTGCAAGCTAGGCTGTTTCATTTTTCAAATAGAGTTAACGATCTGTTGTCTCTAAAGTTGAATGACGTTCAGAAGAAGGAAGCTAGTACGCTGCTTGAAAATATGTCTGAATTATCTAGCAAGGTTACTCAATTGTTAACTGGGGAAGTTCCTCCCAAAACTGATCAACCCGCCACGTTAAATGCTGGGAGCGAGGAAGAACCTCCTAAGGGAGAAGTCAATAGGATAACCGTTGCTGCTCAAACTATCTGTGCCCCTTCCCGACCTTCATTCTTGTTTTTCATGGTTCCGTAAGGCCAAGTTCTTTACTATCTTGGACCTGAATCGGGCCTATAATCAAATTCCCCTTGCCGAAGAGTCTAAACACCTTACAGCGTTTGCCACGGACTGGAACTTATACGAATACAACCGCGTGCCTGTCGGGCTCCCCACGGGAGCGGCTGTACTCACTAGGCTACTAGATAGGGTCTTCTCCGACATCAAATTTGAGTACTTATATCACTACTTGGATGATGTCGTCGTATTTTCAGAGACTTTTGAAGAACATCTAGATCATCTGCGAGAAGTCCTCGATCGCCTTCGTAAGGCTGGGTTAACTGTCAAGTTGTCCAAGGTTGCCTTTGCTATGCCCTCTATGTCATTCCTAGGGCATATTGTGTCACCTGATGGTGTAGCAGTCGATCATTCTAGAACACAGGCCATCCGTGATTTTAAACCTCCCAAGGACATTAAAGGTATCGCCAGGTTCATTGGTATGGTGAATTTCTTCAGGAAGTTTATTCCTAATTTCGCTAATAGAGCGGCGCCCTTAAACCTTCTTCGTAGGAAAGGCATCAAATTTGAGTGGGGACCTTCTCAACAAGCCGCTTTTGAAGATCTTAAATTAGCTCTCTGTAATGCCCCTGTACTTGCTATGCCTGATTTCTCGAAGAAATTCATCGTCCAAACCGACGTGTCGTCGTCAGCAGTAGCTGCAGTCCTTCTTCAAGAGACTGAACTAGGAAGGCGACCCATCGCCTATGCATCTAGGACTCTATCGGCTCAAGAAGCCAAGTATTCTATCTATGAGCTCGAAGGGTTGGCAGTCTTATTTGCCTTAGAGAAGTTCCGTCTCTATCTGGAACATGTCAAATTCGACCTGGAGACAGATAATCAAGCCTTAAGCTGGGTCTTAGGTAGGCCGCGTCGTACTGGTCGTATAGCCCGTTGGGCCATCCGTATTTCTGCCTTCCAATTCGATGTCAGGCATATCAGAGGTACCGAAAATGTTGTTGCTGATGTACTCAGCCGTATGTTTTCTAACGACGTCGAGACCCATGAACCGGTCGGCAGTTCATCACCTTCCGAGTCCATACTATCTGATGTTAATGCCATCTTAACTGATGCTCCCATGCTCTTTAGGGATATCGAGAAATACCAACGTGAAGATCCGACGCTGGCTCCGATAATGGAAACCCTTTCTTCTGGGGAACATGTCGTCCCTTATTTTCTGAGGAATGGTGTTCTATGTTGCCCCTCGAGGCATGATAAGATGATGAAAGTTGTCGTTCCAGCTGTTCTTGTACCTATGATCTTCAAGTATTATCATGAGACCCCATTAGGAGGGCATCTGGGAATCTTTAAAACTCGTGCGAAGATTCGTGAAATGTTCATCTGGAAAGGTATGGACAGTGAAATCCGTGAACTAGTGAAGGCTTGCAAACCCTGTTTGCTCAGTAAACCAACCATGTCCACCAAGGTAGGCCTTTTGTCTTCTCATCAAGCGTCGCGCCCCATGGAACGCCTGTATATTGATTATGTAGGACCCTTCCCCCAGTCTAAGGGAAATGCTAACAAGTTTATCTTTGTATGCGTAGATGGCACTAGATTTTCCTGGTTATTTCCGACTAAGCTGGCTACCGCTCAGTCTACCATTAATTGCTTAAATTCTATTTTTGCCTCTTTTGGTCCGTGCCAGTATATTGTGTCTGATAATGCTAAGGCGTTCACATCTAATCTTTTTCGTAAATTCTGTTTCGACTTGTCCATCTCTCATGTAACTACTTCTGCTTATTACCCTCAACCATCTCTGGCTGAACGGGTTAACCGTAATCTCAGGTCCGCGCTTATTGCCTATCATCATGAAGATCATTCCAGGTGGGATACGTCCCTGCATTGGTTAGCTTTTGCTTTGAATTCGGCGGTTCATGAATCACATAAATTTACTCCAGCCTCTTTGATGTTCAAGTTTGTTCCCATCACGCCGCTCTCTAACCTCTGGTCTCTGAGTGACATTCTACTCGAGACAATAGATCCGTACATCATTAAAGATCTTTGGAAGAAGGCTAAAGCCAATCTTAAAGTGTCTCATGAAAAGGTTAGGGAAAGGTATGATCGTGGACGGAGACCCACCCCTTTGAAGGTAGGTGACCAAGTTATGGTCAAGAACTTTGTTCCCGCGGGCAAGCTTGCTCCCAGATTTCATGGGCCTTGTATCATTCTCGATTTTCTTACGCCGGTTACGTTGTTATTAAGTAATCCAGCCACCGAGAGGATATTTAGGGTTCACCTGTCACAGGTGAAACCAGTGTAAATTTTGTGTCAACTTGCTTCATATAATCGTGAAAGGAATATGAAGGTTATATTTTTTTTGAGTTTCTCTTTTAAGGCATTCTGCCCCTTCTATAATATTTTCTATATTTAAGCATTTTTGTAAACTCTCCCCGCTCCGTTAAACTGCCATTCTGTCCTTACCACGGCCATTACCACGCTCCCGTCTCCTGCTATACACACTGTGGCTTGCTCATATTAAATGCCATGGATATCTGCACGCCGCTGGCCCCTCAACCTCTCCATCAAGCCTGTGCCCTCAAAAGATGATGGTCCAAGAATATTCTGCCGCCTAGCTTTAATGTTTCAGTGCCCCCGCATCCGCGCGGCGCCGTGCCGCGACTGGGCTTGAGGATGGGCCCCCTCGAGCCCAGCGAGGACGACATGTGCACGGCGAGCCGGAGCTCTCCTCCCGGCCAAGGCTGATGTGCGGCACACGACCTGCTACTTGCCCGCAGCCTGTATATCTTCACCGCGGGCGCGGCGTGTTTCAACACCTCTGCTCCCCTCATAGTGCGGGCGAGCGGTATCTCAGGGTACTTGAGGGGTCCGAGCGGCCTCCTTTGGACGCAAGCTGCAACGGCCGGTCTGGCCATCCAACTTAATCAACATCAACTACATGGACAGTTACTATAAGAGATGACAACACTTGGGAATTCAACAACAAAATCTGGTGGACTTAGAAAATTTTTCCTCGATGTTAAAACTAAAGTTTTCCTTCTCAATTCAACTTCTACAACCTTAAAAACCTAACTTCTCCTGTTACAACAAAAATTTTGAAACTGAATCAAACCACATTAAGAAAATCTTATAAATTTTTCGGCAATCAGTATCCATATCTACATCAAAACTTGGACCTTGTTTTCAAACAAATTTCATGTGTCACCCCTGGAGGAACTTTTGGGGGGGGGAGGTCTGTACCGGGCGGTACACCTCCACGCCGCTAATTCAAAAGGTGCGCCAGTTGAAACTCCTCTGCTGGAGGAAGCCTGAACTTGATTGACGGTATTAATTTTCTTCTTTCTCAGAAGATGTCACTACCTGTAAATTTTGGAGTTTTAGAACTGTGTCATTTTTGATGTGTTTTTGTTTTGCTTGAAGTAAGAAGTGTGAACTTTCTCTTCTAGAGGACACTACTGAAGAACTACAATAGTGCACCCTAGTGCGAAGAAAAAGAACTGTTCTTTGGAGAACATTTTATTTCAAAAGTTTGTTCTCTGTTAAATTTCTTTCAGTCATTGGTTAAGTTGGCAATATTACCCCTTTCTTTCCCCTTGTTTTAAATCTAGCCAATCCCGAATTTCTGAAAGTAATTTTCCACCAATAATGTGTTTCTTCTTCATCTTGTGTAGGGGTTTCTCTTTTTTCTCCAATAAAGTGATTGTGGGCGGGTGTTTTCATTCCCCTAACGCCTAGAACCTTCCGCGAGAGTATATAAACTGCTGATTTTAGGGTCTCTGAGCCACTTCTGTTCCATCTTTCAGTGTGTAAAGTACATAGCAGGGGGCGGGTAGCGCCTCTTTCTTCGGCGGCGGTCAACAACAAGGTAATGGCCGATTAATTACTTATTTTCTTGCTTGCTCAGCAGTTTAACTCTCGGGGCGGGTCCGAAGCTTTTTCCATTATGTAACCCTCCTTAAAATGTAAAGAAACTTGTATCTATTTCATCTTTTGAACTGCATATCGGGATAGAGAGTGCTTAACCCTCTCGAGCTCCCAATCATAATGTTTTGAGGTGAACTTATTATTCTCAACCTATTCTTCGTTAATATAATGTAAATTGTTCTTTTCTGAAGTCACCTCTGTAGTATGGGATTAGCCCTTGTATTAATGGCCTAGTGCCAAGTAGGTTTTAAAAACAAAGTGTATTAGGAGTGCAGATCGCGTCCTCTCAAATTATTATTTTGGAGGTCATGTAATCAACCTTCTTTTCATTTAATAGACCTCAGTAGGTTGGGTATTTTACCCCTGTATCTATGTCCAGTGAGGACAACTTGAAGGTGGAGTTTGGTGTGGCCTGGGAGAGGCTTAGAGTTCAGAGCGAGTGGCTCTTTTTGAAAATTGAGTGTTGTATGCCTCGTGGAGGCTTTTCAGTGTAATTTGGAGCAAGGGCTCCTAGGCATGAATGGGGTTTTCTGCCCCTCTGTTGAAACTTGTGTTTGGGGTAAAACTGAGCTGATTGCCCAAGCATTGTGGAGTCAGGGCGCGAAGCCCAATACTGTAAATATTGTAACTACCCTTTTGACTTGCTACTTTGTACCTGCCATGCTTGTTATCTCCTTATTTTGAAAAGAAAATATAACCTTGTTAAATTTTAAATTAATTTTACTTTCGTAGCTGGAGACCTATTCACACCCGCACCTTCTTTCACCTCTACCTACCACGGAAAGCTCCGTAACAATAATAATAATAATAATAATAATTTATTTTATTCATTTTAATTTATCTAAAATACATTTGAAATTGTTTATTACTACATTATACATTATCTTTGTAATTATCGACACCTGCAAAGTACTTATTCGCACGTAAAGTTGTTTCATGTTTTTGTACATTTTTGCAATTCTTACTGTTTACAACATTAATAAGGTTTGTACATTTACATTAGCGTAATTAGGATAGTCATTTCGTCCTGTGGTGTGGGTTTTTATCAGTCCTTTAGAGTATCATTCAAAATAGGTACGTTTGTGATACATTTTTCATTAAAGAGTAAATATTTAGACTTTGATTTTATTTTATATGATACACAGTTTCAAATGTTTTTTGTTGATATTTTGTTCTCATGTGTGCCATTGCCGAGGGCAACTTGTTCAAAAATTGAGGAACTACAACTTGTTTATTGTAGTACCTGATGATCTGAAATAACTTCTATATTCCATGTGTATGTTGATTTAAAATTTACAATAATAATAATAATAATAATAATAATAATAATAATAATAATAATAATAATAATAATAACAGTAAAAATAATAAACTCCTTAGGGAAATGTTTGGCATAGTATGCGTAGAGGAGTGTGGATGATAAGAAGTTCTCCTGAATTATACTAGCATTCTGCGAAAATATCAGCCACTGTTAGAAAAAGGAGTGAAATTTTATGACCATATTCAAAGCATATGAAAAACTTTCTAAAAATATATTTAATTATGCTTCCTCAGTAAAAGTCACGAATAATTGGATAATCGAAATTAAAGAAGACCTTTAACAAATCAGCATAACAGGTGAAATTATAAGTTACAGGCCTAGCTTCAGGACTTTGGTGAATAAGCATCATTTTTCTGAAAATCCTAAGATGAGAACCGCCACTGCCCGGACGGAAGAACGGAAGGAAAACACCGCGAAACGATGAAGAGATTCAGGGAAGAGAAGAAAGCAAATGCATCTCCTAAATAAGTTCAGTGGCGCTCCTTAGTGTGCACAACGTTGTGAAAATAATATTGTTTTTACATTCCGCTAACTAATGTACTTTTGATGGTTTTCGGAGACACCGACGTGCCGAAATTTTGTCCCACGGCGATTTTCTTGTGACATATAAAATATTTGCACTACATAAAACCATAAATTCCCAACAACTTTTATTTCTATGTCTATCCCCTTAGCCCGCTCTCTGATACAGGGCCGATGATTGGGAGAGATTAAATTATATGGCATGCATTTTACGGTGGAGTGCCCTGCCTGACACCAATCTCAGTAGAGAAGCTAATGAAGATAGTGAATTAAATATTGTGGAAGGAGGTGGAAGGAATCAGCTGTGGCCTATGAATAGGAACTATCCTCGCATTCGCCTGGAAGAGAAAATGGGAAACCACAGAAAACCATTCTGAGGACAGCAAACTCTATGTGTAACATTGCGAATGCAGAGCTTGGATTTGTAGCCATAGCGCGCTAGCACGCGGCTTACACTCGTTACAATGACTGACTTGAACTCAGCACCGAACATGTCCCCAACTTATGTTCTTGGTTGGCGTACAGCTTCACCTTTTGTACGCTGTTGTGTTCGCGTCTATGCAACACCTTTACTGAGGATTGTGGTATTTGTTATTCAAAATACTATTGCATTCGGGCGAGGAACTACCAGTGTTTATCTATCGCAATGGGTAGGGGTCAGTGGACCGAACGCAGTCATCAAAAGTGTCTCGCATTACCGACAAGACAAGATGCAGTTTTAGAGAAGAATTTATGAGTGCTAGAAATGGAAAAGCAATAAGGCTATGTCAGAATATAATGTATGCTGGTCTAACCACTGTGTCAGCAAGGACTGGCCGAGTCTACAGTACCCGGTGACAGAGCAGCGCACATAAACAAGCGGTAGTTACTGGCATGCTCGATTTCAATCGTATTGACTTGGATGTGATTTTGTGCTTGGCGTCTATCTGGACGGGGGCGGTAGAATAACACCCACGGTATCCCCTGCCTGTCGTAAGAGGCGACAAAAATGGCACCGGAGTCTCTGAACTTAGGAGCGTGGATTGATGACCAAGGGTCCTTAACGGAGTCCTGGCATTGCTTTCACCTACTTATGCTAGGCCCCTCACTTTCGTCTATACTCTCCGACCTCCCTTGGTCGACTCTTGTTCTTTCGATGCCTAGGGAATCTTTCAAATTCACGCCCTTCGTGCCCTTGTCCTTTTTGGCCGATATCTTCATTCTTCGAAGCGGCGGATCCCTTCCATTTCTTCTCTCTTGTTAGTGTTACATTACAGGACGTTACCTAGTTGTACTCCCTCTTAGAAAAATGCGGTGTATTAAACAATTTCTTCCTCAGAAATTGAAATGAATACTAAGAGGAATCATAGCATGACTAACGCATTATTTCTTGTAATATGCCCACATATTTCGAAAGCATATAAATCTATGTAATTATATATAATTAAATATTCAAAATGGCGGTGTATTATGGTCAGTATTTTACCGCTTCCTTGATAATTTCCAAACACATGAATATTTTTCTATGACTCTTTTATTATTATTATGGTTAGTAATGTTATAGGCCTAGCTATAATACGGACTAGAATCACTGAAGTCTGTCAACTATCAATATTTTTTTTATGAAATTATTTTCAAGTAGTCCACTTTTCATTAACTTGCATTTGATAATAATTTTTAAAATTTAACCAATGGAGCTAGCTTAATAATTCTAGTACCCCTTCTTCTTCTCTACGAAATACACATGGAAGCAAAATTTTATTTTAATATATTAAAACCTTCCAACGTTATCAGGGGAACGGTTCTGAAAATCAAAAGAGACGGGAAACGAACGACAAATGGGCTTGCTTGTGTGACAGGGCTTCATGTTTCTAGTCATTACT
Organism: Anabrus simplex; assembly: GCF_040414725.1. Taxonomy (NCBI): domain Eukaryota; kingdom Metazoa; phylum Arthropoda; class Insecta; order Orthoptera; family Tettigoniidae; genus Anabrus; species Anabrus simplex. The sequence goes on from NC_090267.1 coordinate 500,457,176, forward strand.
CTAAAAGTATTGGAGATATTAACAAAATACTTGCACAGTTATATAGAGAAAAGTTCAATTGTAAGTTAAAAGATAAATGGAAAGATAGCATTTTTGGCTGGCCAAAGGTGTTGGTACACCTTAAAACAATAATAAACACCACCACTTCACTATTATCTGGAACTAGCGAATGTACCCGTGCTTCGCTACGGTATTCTACATTGTATTCGAATATCGAAGTAAATAGTGTACATGCACTAAATAAGATTGTTTTAAAATTGTATGTCTCTTAGCGTTATCCGAGAAAGAGCATTGGGAGGTCCCCGTACGTTATTTCCAATGTAAAGTGTTTGTTACGGATTTGTGATATAACGGCAGGCTCACTTGCCTACTGGCATTCACAATCGAGTTGGGAAGTTTACATTATAATTGAAGGCCCCATTGCCCACTACGCGGACAGAATCGATTTGGGGAGTTTTCGTTGAAATGGCAGCTGCCCTTTCCTACTTCCAGACAGATTACAGTTGAGGAGTTTCTATTATAATGGTAGGCAATTACCCTACTATCACTCGAAATTGAGTTGTGCAGTGATCATTATAATGCCAGGCCCATTTTCCTACTGCCAGCTAGCTTACTGCCAGTCACGCCAAGTTGGTGAGTTTCCATCAAAATAGCAGGCCACTATGCCTAATGCCAGTCACATTTTAAATGAGGACATTTCCTTATAATGGCGGGCACCCTTGCCTACTGCCAAACACAATTGGGTAGGGGAGTTTTAAACAAAACAGCATGCTCACTTGCCTTCTGCAAGTCAAACCGAGAAGGGAACTATTCATTACAATTGTACTCCTTCCTTACTAATGACAGTTACACATTAACTGAATTGCTACAATATGATACAATGTTAATATTTTGCCTGTGTTCAATATATTAGTTGTTTTAAGATCTTCGCTAATTGGCTGATGATGACACTTGAAATGTGTTGAAACCGGTCCCAATAAACAGGTTGTAACTACTTTTTACTACGGAGTATTGAAAGGTGGATCCTTCCCTATAATATTGTACATCTTCTTAGTTACACAGGAGTTGGAGAAAGAACCCTTTCCTACTGCCAGTCAAAGTCGGTGTGGGGAGTACTGATTACAATATCAGACCCACCCTTTCTCGATCATTAAAAATTGACATCAGTGAATATATATAGATCGACATACGAAAGTATATGCGTGTTTGCGATATTGAAGACCTTCATTTACAGATTAACTGCTACTAAACGTACGTCATATCGACAAAGGATTATACCATAATACACGCCGGATTTAGTGGCCTAAATGGCTGGTCCTATGATATGTCATCTATTATTGGGTCAGATTGAGTTAGAAACGTGGAACAGGGTAAAGGTTTTGTAAGATTATCTCACATTACATTACTTTTCGGATAATTATGTGACAGCTACATACATAGCATTTGGCTCACATATGCCTACTGGGTGGGCCAATTTTCGTGAAGAGTATGATGATTCTGTATTTCATATAAGTAATTTAAAGTATGAATTATGCATGTGAAAATTACAAATTGACTTAACATCGATTAATAGAGATAAATCAAACGTAAAAGGGATACAGATACGGCAAAAAGTCGTAAGACCAAGGTTGTAAATCATTCCAAATTGAACGGAGATTGTGCAATCCGTTATGTGATAGGAATTTCCGAAGGTCTGCACCATCATTAAAATTGCCTGCATATTTCGATATTCTTCGGGGATAAAAAGTGAAAAATTTAATGATCTAGGATGTTTTCCGTTCGTTACAGGCTAAAATGTATACTTTTGTCAAATTTCAATTATCTTCTTTTTCTTCTGGCAGATTATGCCACAATCTGGATTTTGGGCGAGGCGGGTAAAAATTAGGACTTTCAGGAAACTAAACCAAAAATTATGGAGATGGTCATTATTATCCCTTAAGCGGAAAGCTGTACGAAAATTTCGCCAAAATAGTCAGTGTAGAAGCACACAGTCGTTACTATTTGATTTATATAGATAAGGAATCTGCTCCATGTAAAATAACTTTTGGGCTATGTCCGCTGGACTTAACATTCAAAAGTGACCATTCATGATATCTCCCTTATTAATCCTCCTGACGAAAAAATGCACATGAAAAATGTATATAGGTGGAATTCCATCACGTTTGGTCGATTTCCAGTCAGGTTGGTCTTGTTCTGTATATATTGTGGAAGAGTAAAATCACCATTTGTGTTCCCTATAAACCCCCAGTCCATTCCGGAACATGAAATGTTATTTATGATTAAAACCTACCTTTGGACAGGTGGATGCTAAATATCAATTTTGGTTCGAATGTCTTCAGTAGTTTTCAAGTTGTAAGGAATACGCTTTACACGCACCCGTTCGTGAGTCAAGTCCGATGGGACTTGTACAAAAAAACGGTCCGTTAATGATATCTCCCTTATTAATCCTCGTATCGAAATGATGCACATGACAAAAAAAGGTTTAGAAATTAATTGCTACCAAGGCAGGTAGATTTCCATTAAGTTTGGTTGTGTATATTTTGTGGAAGTGCAAAATCACTGTTTCGGTTTCGTATAAACCCCCAGTCAGTTCAGGGATTTAGAAACAATATTTGCCCTAAAACCTATCAAGGACAGGTGTATTCTAAATATGAGTCTTGGTGGAAATACATCCAGTAGTTTGTAGCACTCGCGTACATACGGCGTAATTAAGGAAGAAAATAATACGGTTAAGAAAGTTGAAAGTAATAGAAAATGGATTATAACTGAGGACAGCCGGATAACGACAAATATGTAAATGCCAAGTGAATGTATTGGAAAATCAAATGCCCCTCAATAAATTATGCAAGTGTGAGTTATGGATATAATAAAGCGGTAACAGAGGAGAAATTTAGGTCCAATGATTCTTAGGTAAACAAATAATAAGAAGATGACTAATGGTGTTATTACTTAATCTATTCGAGGGCGGTTATAGCATCCAACGATATTCCGCCAATATCCCGCAGATAGGCCGATTGACGCCTCTCTTGCCTTCTACCCAAGTAACAACCACGAATTTAAAAGCATGATGAGGAAAATGGCAATACGTTACTTCCCTGCTGGCATGCAGTCAGAGACGTTGCCATGGTAACCTGTAGGTTCGTTGTCGGTCTGTCGGTCACTCAATGCAGAGCATGATACCAGCGGAAAATTGTAAATTTCTCCGTCATGTGAAGAGTAAGGTAAATTATGAACATAACGAAAGTTGTTTATAATGAAAAGACGTTTCACGTACGGTAAACGAAGTTTACAGAAAATCAATAGTATAAGAGAAAATGGAGGAAAACCATTCTGGTTTTCCTATAAACCCCCGTCTATTCAAAGATTTTAAAATGATGTGCACATCTAAACCTTCCCCGGGATGAGTATACTCTAAATATGAAGTTTGGTTGAGATCTATCCAGCTGTTTCGACGTGATGGCGGAAAAACCATTCTGGTTTTCCTATAAACCGCCCGTCTTTTCAATGATTTTAAAATGATATGCATATCGAAACCTTCCCCGGGATGAGTATACTCTAAATATGAAGATTGGTTGTGATCTATCCAGCCGTTTCGACGTGATGGTGGAAAAACCATTCTGGTTTTCCTATAAACTCCCCGAGTATTCAAAGATTTTAAAATGATATGGATATCGAAACCTTCCCCGGGATGAGTATACTCTAAATATGAAGTTTGGTTGAGATCTACCCAGCCGTTTCGACGTGATGGTGGAACAGACAAACAGAGAGACAGACAGACAAACAGACAAACAGACAAACAAACAGACACGAAACGTAAAAACCACCGATTCGGTCTTGAGTTGACCTAAAACGGATAAATATCTGAAAAATTGGCAAAACAAAAGAAATTACAGACAGCGGACCCCCTACAATTTTATTTATATAGATTAGCGTAACCATGACAACCACTGTTCGTGTACGTATACCAGGTCAGTAGCGCCATCTTCTCACTGTGCGCTTTCTTCCTGTAAGAGCTTAAGAAAATCTCGACCCGGGAGATAGTGGGTCCGAATCCCACTGTCGGTAACCCCTAAGTTGGTTTTCCGTGGTTTCCCATTTTCACACCAGGCACATGCTGGGGATGTACCTTAATTAAGACCATGGCCGCTTCCTTTCAAATCCTAGGCATTTTCTATCCCAAGGTCGCCATAAGACCTGTCTGTTTCGGTTCTGCTCTTCAGTCCAGAATTAAAAACCCTTGAACTGGCTGGAATACGAATCCAGGGCCTTGGAATAAAAGACAGACTCTGCATCACATAGCTGGCTAATAATAATTAGATCGCTATTTAAGAAGTGTGGAATGCCTTTCATTTTCTCAGAGTTCTTGAGCCTTACCATTCTTTCGTGGATACACGCATGATTATTTTAATTTATCGCACTTTTTCATCTCCCCTGTAGGTGGAATCAAAGGATCCATTTTCTCTACCCCTTGCATGCTGTAAAAGCCCACTAAGAGGGGAACAAGCACAAAGAATTGATACTCGCTCACTTGTCTTCCCACCGGGCGAGTTGGCCGTGCGGTTAGGGGCGCGCAGCTATGAGCTCGCATCCGAGAGATAGCGGGTTCGAATCCCACTGTCGGCAGCCCTGAACATGGCTCTCCGTTGTTTCCAGTTTTTAATAGTTGCTTTACGTCGCACCGACACAGATAGGTCTTATGGCGACGATGGAACAGGAAAGGGCTAGGAGTGGGAAGGAAGCGGCCGTGGCCTTAATTGGGAAACCACGGAAAACCATTTTCAAGGCTGCCGACAGTGGGGTTCGAACCTGCTATCTCCCGAATACTGGATACTGGCCGCACTTAAGCGACTGCAGTTATCGAGCTCAGTAAGTTTCCCATTTTCACACCAGGCAAATGCTGGGGCTATACCTTAATTAAGGCCATGGCCGCTTCCTTCCCATTCCTAGGTCTTTCCTGTCCCGTCTTCGCCATAAGACCTATCTGTGTTGGTGCGAAGTAAAGCAAATAGCACTTGTCTTCCCAATCCAAGAACATATCCATGATTCTAAATTTTTCTGCGTAGTTGAGAAAATGCATGAATATGAAATTTTGTAGTTTTACTAATTTTCTAAACCGGAACTTAGTTCATTTTGCCTTTACATGGGGCAGTTGAGAAACTACTGAAGTCTGAATAGTGCCTGCATGGCTATTTTCACTAGTCTGTTTTATGAACAGAGTACATTCACTGTATGACCACGCCAAAGTATACACCACACTCTTTAAACAATTAACTAGGTGTTCTCTTATTCTATTCACCCTCTGTTGCTGCAGACACACATATGATTTAGTTGGTGTTGGAATGTGCTGAGCGGACAGAAATTTCTCACAGCCAAATCGCGCTCCAACAGCTCGCTGACAAGTGGAGTAACTCAAACATGACAGATGCGCCGTCCAACTTTTATATCAACAAGTAGTTGGGGAATGTTTACACACTTTCTGCCAGTGGCAGATATCAGTGGAGGCTTGCTGCCAGATAAAATGAAGGCAGTTACGGTTCTAAACTGTCATATTATACTTAACAGGAGGCCCCTTCACACTAAGGGCAGCAAAGCTTCAATTTATAGCACATATTTAAATACAAGACAAAGAAGGGCATGAACACTTTGTCCTCATTCTCTCGGCAGTCAGTTTTAATCTCGAAAGGCAACCACACGATCTTTCCGCCTGAAACTGCAACTACACTTCAAACAAGCGAGTCAGGCATGCAGCCGAAAACTGTTCGAGACACCTTTTAATATTACGTAAAAGTCACGCCAAGCAGAACTAGTATACACATTTCACACATCACGTAAATCCCTACGAACCGCCGAAATATGCAATGGTTTTGTGAGTAATTGTCCTTGTATGCACATAACTTCTATCCACGTAAAGGAAGACTAGACTATATCAGCTATACTGAGTCAAAATTGGGAGTGTAGCGCATTTTACGAATTCTTAGCCAGCTAGAAGGAAGTGACCTTAAGGCCTCCATACACGATCAAACAATTTGCTCAACAAAGGGTTTGTGCAACGTCCTGTTCGCGCAAACTTTGGTACATACACGTTGCTATGGTTTGTGCAAACATTAGTTCAATTTTGACCGAGCTCGACAGCAGCAGTCGCTTAAGCGCGGCCAGTATCCAGTAGTCGGGAGATAGTGGGTTCGAGCCCCATTGTCGGCAGCCCTGAAGATGGTTTTCCGTGGTTTCCCATTTTCACACCAGGCAAATGCCGGGGCTGTACCTTAATTAAGGCCACGGCCGCTTCTTTCCTCTTCCTCGTCATTTCCTATCCCATCGTCACCATAAGACATATCTGTGTCGGTGCGACGTAAAGCAAATAGAAAAAAAGAAAAAAGATAAATTTTGAAGACGAGAGGATATTCGGCACAGAAGCTGCTTGCACCGCGATAGTTATTGCTTGTTTGACGGAAGTGAAAACAACAGAGCGGAGAATATGGATGAAGGAGAGGAGTGACCATTTAGTACCAGAGCTAAAAATAAATTCTGCAGTAGACTGCAAAAACTATCTTCGAGTAGATGTAGATACGTTTGGTGAGCTGCTAGAAATGATTACACCTTTTATTAAAAAGTGAAGTACAGTCATGAGGGAGCCAATATCGGCAGAACAGAGATTACTAGCCGCTTTGAGATACCGTACCTTCCTATTTGTATACATCTCACTCTTCACATTCCACAGTACAGTACGAAACGTATAAGGGAGAAAGAGATACGACAAAAAATCATAGGACCAAAGTTGTAGATCACACCAAATTGAACAGATTGAGCCATACGTTTTGTGATACGATTTACCGCTTAGCCACCAAATATCTCGAAAGGAAGCTCTGAACCGTCATTAAATTTGCCCCCCGTATTTCGATTTTTTTCGGGGATAAAAATGAAAAATTTAAACATCTCATTAATTTCCGTCGATTACAAGCAAGAAACTATAATGTTTGTCAAATTTCAACTTTCAAGCTTGTCTGGCAGATTGTGCCGCCATTTTGATTTGAGTGACGGGGTTAAAACTTACGACTTTCAGGAAACTTTTAAGCCCATGAAACCTATAGGTTATCGATTTGGATAAATGTATCCGACTGCGTTCTTATGCTGAGCCTCAAATTTGAGACTCCCAGCGAGGTCCCATCAGGGTATTTTGAGAATTTTCGATTTTTCTAGGGATCCTGAAGTCATCGTCTTCTCTGGTACCAAGGTTTAAGTTTCTAGGATGCGTCTATTTTCAACTTATACCTTAATTTACGTATCGTTCCAAACCGACTTCCATTGATAAATATAGATTACATTTACCACCCTTCCGTAGGGTTTCTAGCGGCGTCTTGCCCCCACAGTATTTTTTCCAGTTAGTAGCGTATATTTGTACGCCCCCACCTTAAAGCCGGACTTTAAAAAATTGCGGAGTGTCACTATTCATCTCAGCGACCCAGAAATCTACGGATTCGACACTATTTCGGATTATTTTTATATATCACTCACCGCCGCCCCCAACCCCAAAGGCTGGCTGCACTTTAAAAAATTCCGGAGTTTCACTATTCATCTCAGCGACCCCGAAATCTGTGGGTTCGACACTATTTTAAATTATTTTCATATATCACTCCCCCCTCGCCCCCCATCCCGAGGGGCTGAACATGGACTAAAAAATTCCGGAGTGTCACTATTCATCTTAGCGAACGCGAAAACTGTGTACTCGACACTATTTTCGACTAATTTTATATATAACCCCCCTGACCCCCACACCTAAGACTGCTAGTGATGGCTTACCCCCAAAGTGCTCTTCTCCAGATAGTAAGTTATAAGTGTACCAAGTTCCGTTGATTTTGCTCCAGTGGTTTAGGAGGAGATGTGTCATTTACATACAAACACACATTCAATTTTATATCTATAGATTAGGTTCTTATTATCTTTATTGTTATAGCGTAAATTAACATAATACTTAGCTTTTACCTCATGTATATAGACCACTGTTTATGGTCACACTTGTATTTCCGTGACTTTATTATGTATTGTGTTCTGTTTATGCACTGGCTTATATTTTGTAATACATTCTTGATAATGATAGTTTTCGACTTCATTTTTAATTTTGTGTTCCGGTTTTATTTTTATTTTATTTGTTGAGCTTTCTTTCTTCATTATATATTTTCCAAAACTATTATTTAGTCCAGTTATCTTTGATTTTATAGTAGAATAGTACATTTTGATATATGTATTATCTTGTAATTTAATTTCGCCACTGCTGAAGTCAAAAATAAATAATCCTCCATTACATTTATAAAGTGAAACTCTTCTTCGTCCCTGGCTTTTAATGGAGACACAATCAATCAATCAATCAATCAATCAATCAATCAATCAATCAATCAATCAATCAATCAATCAATCAATCAATCAATCAATCAATCAATCAATCAATCAATCAATCAATCAATCAATCAATCAATCAATCAATCAATCAATCAATCAATCAATCAATCAATCAATCAATCAATCAATCAATCAATCAATCAATCAATCAATCAATCAATCAATCAATCAATCAATCAATCAATCAATCAATCAATCAATCCTTGACTTTGAAAACAAGAAAGTGAGTGAGGTATGGGCGGTGCTAGTAATCCATTCCTTTTGCAGCCATTCAAAGGGCCGGTTGGCGCGTACATTTCTGTGGGCTTGGCAGACTGATAAGTCTTAGTGAGGAAAGCTACGGGAAACTACCTCACTCCGTATTGCCCTGGTGTGTTTGTTCAGTAACGCGTAGGCCATCTATGACAGATGTTGAGGATCAATGCAGCCCTCGGACCGAATATTCAAACTACCTATCCGAAGAAAATTTGCAGCCCTGCTAAAGGATCGTCGTCTGTTAATTTCGATCCCGTATGCAAGCCATTTCTGTGGCCTCAAGTTGTAGGTTTGTGTGAGTGAAATACTGCGGATGGCAGTCAGCGGTGTATCGCGGGGACGTCTGGTCTAATTAACTAGTGCCCTCGGGGTTTGAGAGCGACCACTCTAACATCCGGTCACTGATTGCTAACTCCTGACCGCCCGCAAACTCTCACATAATTGATAATACTGTATTTCCACTGAACGCTCCTCTTGGTGGAATGAAAGATTTGCATTTCCTCCACGGCAGAATGTCCTGACCTTTGTAATAGTCGAGGCATGACTGGTTAAACAAGCCGCCGGCCTTCTGACTCCTAATTCGCAGGTTCGATCGTGTCTCAGTCCGGTGGTAGCCTATTTGAAGGTGGTCAGATACGTCAACTTGGTGTCGGTAGATACACTAGCACGTAAAATAACTTCTTCGGGACAAAATTCCGGAAGTTCCGCGTCTCGGAAGACCGACAAGTAGTTAGAGTGACGTAAAGCCAACATTATTATTATTATTATTATTATTATTATTATTATTATTATTATTATTCCGGGGTGTCGTGGAATTCAGAGGTGTAAGAAGGTGCTGGGTTGAATGAGTGGACAGGAAAAGGTCGGAGCGTAAATTAAAGTACTAAATTTTGCAATTTTATGTCTTTCCCATTTTTAATTTATGATTTGGTAGTTAGAAAATATGGATGAACAACAATAATATAAGATGAGGTCGTCAGCTCCTACAGTAGCAATCAGTACGATAGAGAAGATTATCGAAAGAATCGTTTACAAGGAATGAGCATTGTGGCTCTAAAAGTACATCATTTTTCACGGAGAGTGAGCTCCAGTCCAGTCTCACAGAGGCACAAGCTTCACAAACTGTGTTTACTGCCATGTCTGCTCGTCAGTCTGTTACACACTCGTCTATAAATAATGAAAATTTAAAAGGGGCAATGAGTGTCCATTCTAAATGGCCTAAATGTACAAAAGATGTATCTACTAATCGGCCTATCTAATGATTAAAGGTTCAAGTATCTTCAGATAGTTTAGGATTCACAGCGCAGTTCAACTGGACGGATGTGTTCCCCCGGTACAATTACTATTATATATGCGAATAGGCCCATTAAGACAACGCAAAGTACTTAGAGGTGTGCATTTGCCTTCCTTTGTGCCGATATCTTCTTCATTCTTTTACTGTGGACTTCTGTCCTCAGACCAGGTTGTTCCTTAGTCATCCCTCTTGGTCCATTTGCCATTTGTGAATTTTGAATCTGAAGATTACCGTGTTTTGGACATCTGCTGGTAGTAATTCTTCCCTGGTTCAATTGGTTTTGGTTTCGCCAATCCAATTGATTGTGTCTCTTATAGCTATACTCCTGTTTTCCTTGTCTCACAAGTCTGTCTGGATGCATTCTTTTAATATGTCCATAGAATCTTAGCTTGCGGTTTCTAATGTCACCGTGAATATTTGTTTATTGTTTGATCTTCTGTCCGCCTCTAAGTTAGTATTGCCCACCCGTGGGTTTTGGGCCTAGAATTTTACTTATGAATTTGCGTTTCATTTTCTCAAACAACAAACCAAAGAACGGAAAGAACTTGAAAAGGAAATGGAGAATAATGATATAGATGCAGCCGCACTATCCCTGTAGAAGACAATCAAATCAGCACTTGTGTGTAAGCGTAAGAGGAAATCGCGAATATGGTTCGATAAAGATTGCTATAAGAAGAGAAGGAGCACTATTAAGGCCATGCATGCAGCAAAGAACAACAAGAGCATTGAGACAATAAGGCAATATATCGTCATTACGAAGGAATACAAGAAACTGCTATCGGTAAAACGCAATGAACATATGGAAAAGGAAGCGAGAAAAATCGTGAAAGATACCATCAAGGACCCGTTTGTAGCATTAAAGCCTAGAAAAATGCAAAGCAGTGGAATGATTGAAATGGATACATGAGAAGATCACTTTAGGAATTAATAAATGTTGATGAGGATGTCAATACTGAGGCTGCGATAACAGGATCATACCAAGAAATAACTGACCCGTTCACAAAGGAACAGGTGTACGAAGCTATTATGTCACTTAAAAATGAGAAGGCCATACGACCCGATGGCATATACATCGAATACATAAAAGACTCATCAGAAACACTATTAGCGGTGACTTCAAACCTAATGAACCTCTGTCTACAAGTATCGCAACATCCCCACATCTTGGAGAACCTCGACTATGAAAATGTTGTACAAGGGAAAAGGCGACCAGTCACACCCTAACTCATATAGAGGAATAGCTATAGAAAACGCATGCTGAAAATAATGACAAAGCTTCTCACAAAAAGAGTCGCAGACGCAGTAGAACACAAATTCCTAGAGGAACAGTATGGATTCCATAAAGGAAGGAGCACCCTCCATGCCATTAAAATCCTCATCAATGACATTGAAGAAGCCCTCAGACATACAAGCAAATTAAATGCAGTATTTGTCGATTATGCAAAACTCTCGACACGTTAAGCAGACCACTAATAATCGCGAAGCTGGAAGCCATAATGGGGAAAGACAAGCTCACGACTCTGGTAAGTAACATACTGACGACAAATTACATATAAATTGATGACCAAGTCGCGACTTCGAAACTGATCATGCAGACCAACGGAGTACTCCAAGGAGACCCACTAAGCCATTTGCTGCTTAACATTGCGACGTACGATGTGGTAAAGGTTATTCAACAAGGAATAGAGGATTTGAAAATCTATATATATATAAAATAAGAGTTTTGTCTGTACATTGCTCAGAATTTGAAAAGAATGGTATTTCTGTATCGGTCATGTCCAAAGTAACAAGAAAATGCATTTTTTAGTTTTCCGTAATTTCTGTCTGTCTGTCTGTCTGTCTGCTGTCTGTCTGTCTGTCTGTATGTATGTATGTATGTATGTATGCATGTATGTATGTATGTATGTATGTATGTATGTACACGCATCACGAGAAAACGGCTGAAGAGAACTTAATGAAAATCGGAATGTAAAGTCGGGTGATGAACCGCTACAATCTAGGCTATAAATTATTTTAATCATCCTGAGTGAAATGGTAGTTTAGGGGAAGGCCTGAAACTTAATTCTCAAATATTTATGTTATTAGTGGTCGTGTCTTAATGAAAATCGCTAGACAAAGATGGGAAATAAGTCGCTACAATATAGGCTATACACGCTGAGAAAAATGGTAGTTTAGGGGAAGGCCTAAAATTTAATTGTCAAATATTTATTTTATTAGTTGTATCTTCACGAAAATTGGCATGCAAAGTCGGGGAATAGGTCGCTATAACCTAGGCTATCAATAATGTTATTCGCACTGAGCGAAATGGTAGTTTAGGGGAAGGTCTGAAATGTAATCTATATATAAAGTAAGTGTCTTGCCTGTGCATTGCTCAGAATTTGAAATGAATGATATTTCTGTATCTGTCATGTCCACAGTAACAAGGAAATGCAATTTTTAATTTTCCGTAATTTCTGTCTGTCTGTCTGTCTGTCTGTCTGTCTGTCTGTCTGTCTGTCTGTCTGTCTGTCTGTCTGTCTGTCTGTGCACGCATCAATAGAAAACGGCTGAAGAGAATTTAATGAAAATCGGTATGTAATGTCGGGTGATGAACCGCTGCAATCTAGGCTACAAATTATTTTATTCACGTTGAGTGAAATGGTAGTTTAGGGGAAGGCCTGAAATGTAATTCTCAAATAAGTTATTTATGTTATTAATGGTCGTATCGATAAATACTACATAACTAACGTAACTTTAGTTATGTCGTAAGTTAGTAGTAGTTATGTAAGAAGTTATTAAACTTCCGATCACTGTCTTATACATTGTTACCGTACCGCATATAATCAGCGATATTCATGAATTTGGATTTTTGTTACTAGGTCCATATCAGCGCCGAGTCACGAGAAAATGGGTAAGCTGAATTTAGTGAAAATCGGTATGTAAAGTCTGAGAATAAGGAACTAGAGTCTACGATATCAATAATTTTGTAAGACACCCTAATATCACAGAGTCGAAAGAAAAACTAATGTGAAGGCCTGCAATATAGAAAGCTCATAAACTTTATCAACAATAACAATACATTGACCATTGTTTGTTGTGATGTGCTTTTTGTCTTCTGTTTCCTCTCATCCCCGATAGATAGGATTACTGCAGCGCACCGAGGTTTCTTCAATTTGCTTGACGTCGCACCGACACAGGTAGGTCTTACGGCGACGATGGGATAGGAAATGAATAGTGGTGTAAAGGAAGCGGCCTTGGCTTTACGGTAGAGTCTGGTGTGACTGGTGTGAAAATGGGAAACCACGGAATTCCATCTTCAGGGTTGCCGGCAGTGGGGTTCGAATCCACTATCTCCCGGATGCAAGCTGACAGATGCGCGCCCCTAACCACACGGGCAACTCGCCTGGTCGTACCGACTGTAACAGCCTGCCTGTATATTGGCGGGAAGTAGCTGGGGAGTAAGATAGATTTCTTCTTTAGCATGCCATTCCTCTGGTTCATACATTTTCTGATATATCTGGTACGTAACACACTGGTTCATCATAGTATTCGAGCTATTCAATCCCTACTCTGAGGCACTGATTGGAATGAGTAGTGTGCATATTTAACGGAATAATGACAGAGGAGTGTTCACGGCAGTCTGCGACCTGGTTATTCCAGCTCTGGAAACTTTGGGCTCTTAGATCGGCACCGTAGTACTGTTCGTTGAAAGTGATAAAGTGTGCGGTTTTTCATTTGATCGAGTATTTTATATGAAAACATTGCTTTCAATCGCTACATTCCTACTGACGTTTTTGTAATGACCTATGTTCAATTCAGTTAGGAAAACCACAAAGTCAGTCTTTCTGAGAATCCCGTAGCGAAGCACGGGTACATCAGCTAGTACACATATATGCAGACGACATGGTCATTGGATCAAGTTCCCTACATGATGTGCAAAAAGCTGTAGACAATCTAGACAGGTGGGCAAAAGATAACAAGAAGAAAATTAACACAGAGAAAACAGTGAAAATGGCATTTCGGAAAGGTGGCCGAGAGGCCACAAGTGACAGGATATACGTAAGATCTACAGTTCTCAAGACTGTCAATACATTTAAGTATCTAGGGCTGACCATGCAAACAACAGCAACAACCTATAGGATTCACATAAAGTCTAGAGCAACGGCGGCCACCAAAGCAATATATGATATTAAAACAATCACCAAGCTTTCACTAGCAACTGCTATGAAACTATTCGATGCGAAAATTGCGCCAATTGCCACATATGGACTGGACATTATATGGAATAAACTGGGTCTGGCTAAGCTGTAGACGATTGAAGCAGTCAAGTGGCGCTTCCCGAAAGCTACACTGGGAATATCAAAATACACAAAATCAAGGCTTACATATGAGCTTGCAAAGGAAACTTTCTTCATCGAGGACCTCCGAATGAAGCGGGGGTTTCCATCCACAAATGCTTGGGAAAAATTAATGCAGGACAGAGTGAAGAAGAGGGAAGGAATCTGGCTCGATTTCTACTCAACGGAGGCGATGATGGACAAAGACTAATCAAAGACATGCGACATTTCGTTATCTCGATGGCGGTCCATGCGTATCACCATAAATTGTGCAACACCGAGTACTTCCACGAACCTGACGAAACCAGTGTTTGAAAGCTGTGCAGTGAGCATTGCAGTTGATATCACGTAATCACATACAAAAACCGGGGATTATCCATTGTGAACTTCTGTAATAGTGAGAGGTGACAGTACATATGACAAACTTTGTTTGTACAATGCATAATTTCTGTTCTGTATCTTTATAAATTATGATGAATAATAAAGAGTTTATTATTATTATTATTATTATTATTATTATTATTATTATTATTATTATTATTATTACTATTATTATTTTCTCAATATTTTCAGTGTCTGCCTTCCTGTTTAAAATTAGCGCCTCTGAACCATAAAGACATTCTGTTTAATGATTGTATTGTAATATATTATTATTATTATTATTATTATTATTATTATTATTATTATTATTATTATTATTCTTTCGAATGGGCCACCAGAGGACCACGTGCCAATTTCAAATCCTTCTTCTTTGTTCTTTCCTTTTCTTCCAGTACGCTTTCATCTGTTCACTATGTTTCTTCTTTCTGTCTTCAGACCACTTTGAACCAGTCTTTTTTACTTTCCTACCTTGGAATCCTTCTATTTTCAATACTTTTTCCAGAAATCCTTCTCTATTATTTATTTCTTCTGTTGTTATATTGTTTTTTTCTAAATTCTTTCTTACTTCATTGACCCAGCTTGTCGTTGATTTCTTACCCCACAAATATCTGAAAATCTTACTGGTTAATCTACTATCTTGCATTCGATATAATTGTCCAAAAAACATAAGTCTCCTTTTCCTCATTACATCTGATATATTTTCTCTTTTTTGATATATTTCAGCTTTACTTCGTAATTTCCAACCTTCTGCTGTATTTTTTGGGCCTAATATTTTCCTCATGATTCGCCTTTCTAGTATTTCTAGTTTATCTAAATTAAAATTTAATGCCAGACATTCGCTTGCATATAGGCATTCTGGCTTCACTACTGTGTTGTAATGCCTTATTTTTGAATTTTTGGATATGCATCTTTTATTGTAGATATCTTTGGTGACACCATAAGCTCTCTCCATTTTATGTACCCTCTCCTCTACTGCAGATTCTTCTAAACCATTTTCTTGGATTATTTCCCCTAGATATTTGAATTTTTTTACCCTCTTTATTTGGCCAATATCTGTTTTCAGAAATTTTGGTGCATCCCAAATATTTGTTAAAAATTTTGCTTATTCTGCAGAAATTCTTAAGCCAGTTCTGCTGGCGATTCTTTCCAAGACATTTACTTGGGTTATAGCAGATGTCACATTTTCAGAAAGTATTGCAAAGTCATCTGCAAATGCAAGACAATTTATTTCGATCCTTTTGTTTCCTCTTCCTAACCTTATCGGTGAAATGTTGAGTTCAATAAGCTTTTCGTTCCAAATTCTCACTATTTTCTTTAGGACACATTTAAAAAGAATTGGGGATAGTCCGTCGCCTTGTCGTACACCAGTTTTTATTTTGAAAGGCTGTGATATCTCTCCCAGAAATTTCACTTTAGAGACTGTGTCTGTAAGTGTTTCACGGATTAGATTTTCCAGTTTAGAATTTAAGCCAAATTCTCGAATTATTTTATATATAGTTTCTCTGTCAACAGAATCAAAAGCCTTTTTGAAATCTACAAACATGACTACAATGTCCTTTGAATTAAGTAACCTGTGGCGAATTTTTGACTTAAGATTAAATATTTGTTCTGAGCATCATCTTCCTTTCCTGAAACCACCTTGATATTCACCTAAATGATTGTCTAGTGTTGTTTCTACTCTGTTTAATAAAATCTTGGAAAATATTTTATATGCCACTGCTAATAAAGATATTCCTCTGTAGTTATTAACGTCCTGTTTATTACCTTTTTCGTGGAGTGGATGTATCAAGGCTACTTTCCATTCCTCAGGAATGTTTTCAGTTTTCCAGATTTCTTCAAAGAGTAATTGTAGCTCATTTGCTATATTTGGCAAGGACCACTTCAAAAGTTCCGCTGTAATAAAATCTTCTCCGCTAGCTTTGTTGTTTTTGAGGGTTTTAATTACTTCTTCAATTTCTTTTATAGTTCCAAATTTTCATCAATATCTTGAAATTCTAATTTATGACTTGGTTCAGGACAGTTCAAAAGTTGATTAAAATATCTTGCTAATATCTCACAATTTTCAGTATTGCTTAGTCCAATTCTGCCGTTTTCATCCTTGAAACTAATATTTGTAGTTTGGTACCCCTTTAATTCATTCTTAAAAATCTGATAAAAGTCACGGGTGTTATTTTTTATAAAGTTTTTGTCCATTTCTCTAAGTTTCTCCTTTTGAAAAGCTCGTTTAGTACTTCTGATTATCCTTGCTGTTTCCTTCCTTTGTTGTTTAAACTGATCAAAATCTTCAATTTTCTTTGAGCATTTCTATTTTTTCCATGTTTTAGCCCTCAAGCTTCTTCACATATTTCATTCCACCATATTATCCTTTTTATTTTTTATTGGCCCAAATATTTTCTGTGCTGCATAATTAATTGCTTTGGATATTTCTTGCCAGTTGCCTTGTTTATCCACTTTAATTTTGTCTTGGTAGTGTTTTTAATTTTTTAAAATTTTAATTATGGTTCATGTTTGTGGGTTACTGTAGTCACGTCCTAGTTCGTGAATCATGGGCAACGGCTGAGTGGCCTAGTAAGTGGTCCTGAGAGTCGGGATACCAGTTGCTATGGAATGGGAGAGGGCATCTTGGACATATTCTGAGTCATGGCCCTCCTTGTGCTCAGGCGGCTAGGACTATACAATTCACCGGTGGTCCATAACTCGTTAGAGGAGAGATCCTCACTCGGACTATGTGCATGTAGGGCAGCATCCTGCTTCATTAATTTACCGAGCTCAGAACACTTTAAGCAAGCTCCGGACCTATGGGAGTAATGGAGTCCCACTCCCATTTGACAGGCGAGGGACTCCTTGCAAACAACTTGGCGAACGAAAGGGAATTCGATGGGGAGCTATCAATATTAATGGGGCTTATGGAAGAAAGAAGGTAGAACTGGCTGAGTCAGCAAAGAGGATGCATCTGGATGTGCTAGGAGTAAGCGATATTCGGGTAAGGGGAGATAATGAGGCAGAGATAGGAGATTATAAAGTGCACTTGACGGGTGTTAGAAAGAGAAGGGCAGAGTCTGGGGTAGGCCTCTTTATCAGGAATACCATTGCACGCAACATAGTTTCTGTTAGGCACGTAAATGAGCGAATGATGTGGGTAGATTTGTCAGTGGGAGGAATTAGGACAAGAATTGTGCCCGTGTATTCACTATGTGAGGGTGCAGATGAGGATGAAGTTGACAAGTTTTATGAAGCATTGAGCGACATCGTGGTCAGTCCGAAATTTGATTTTTGTTCGTGGTTCACTCCGCTAGGCTCTTCCGCTCTCTCCACCGATTTCAATGCGAGAGTTGGGAATAGAACTGAAGGATACGAAAGGGTGATTGGTAAATGTGGGGAAGATATGGAAGCTAATGGGAATGGGGAGCGTTTGCTGGACTTCTGTGCTAGTATGGGTTTAGCTGTTACGAATACATTCTACAAGCATAAGGCTATTCACCGCTACACGTGGGAGGCTAGGGGTACCAGATCCATAATAGACTATATCTTAACAGACTTTGAATTCAGGAAATCTTTTAGGAATGTACGAGTTTTTTGCGGATTTTTCGATGATACAGACCACTATCTGATCTGTAGTGAACTAAGTATCTCTAGGCCTAGGGTAGAGAAAGTGAAATCTGTCTGCAAACGAATAAGGGTAGAAAATCTCCAGGACGAGGAAATTAGAAGTACATGGATATGATTAGTGAGAAGTTTCGAACAGTAGACAGTAAGCAGGTTCAGGATATAGAAAGTGAATGGGTGGCATACAGGGATGCTGTAGTAGAAACAGCAAGGGAATGCCTAGGAACAACTGTGTGTAAAGATGGGAAAATACGAACATCTTGCAGTGAGCTCGCAGTTGCGATCAGCAGTATTCTGTAAGAAGGAAGTCAGCTCCCAGACGAAACTATCTTTACATCGGTCTGTTTTCAGACCAACTTTGCTTTACGGGAGTGAAAGCTGGGTGGACTGAGTATATCTTATTCATAATTTAGAAGTAACAGACATGAAAGTAGCAAGAATGATTGTTGGTACAAACAGATGGGAACAATGGCAGGAAGGTACTCGGAATGAGGAGATAAAGGCTAATTTAGGAATGAACTCTATGGATGAAGCTGTACGCATAAACCGGCTTCGGTGGTGGGGTCATGTGAGGCGAATGGAGGAGGGTAGGTTACCTAGGAGAATAATGGACTCTGTTATGGAGGGTAAGAGAAGTAGAGGGAGACCAAGACGACAATGGTTAGACTCGGTTTCTAACGATTTAAAGATAAGAGGTATAGAACTAAATTAAGCCACAACACTAGTTGCAAATCGAGGATTGTGGCGACGTTTAGTAAATTTTTAGAGGTTTGCAGACTGAACGCTGAAAGGCATAACAGTCTATAATGATAATGTATGTATGTATGTATGTGTGTATGTATGTATGTATGTATGTATGTATGTATGTATGTATGTATGTATGTAGTTTTTAATTGATTCTTTTGTTATAGTAAGTCTGTCTACATTATATTTTATTAACCTCTGTGGCTTTCTTTGTTCTTTATTAGGTAGGAGTTTGGCTTTAATTTTAGAGAGATAATGGTCAGAATCAAATTCACCATTCCTTACTACTTTCACATTCATAATTTCTTTTGTACTTTTTTTTGAAACAGCCACATGATCTAACTGAAATTCTCCTAACATTGGGTTTGGAGATATCCATGTTTTAGCTTTTCTGGGGAGTTTTCTAAAGAAGGTTGACATTAGTTTCAGGTGATAGCTTTGACACAAACTTATTAGCCTAATACCATTTGTATTTGTTCTTCTGTGGGCTGGGTAATGTCCTACTACATTTCTAAATTTCTTTTCTCTACCTATTTGTGCATTGAAGTCACCTAATAGTAACATGGTGTTCATTTTCGGAATTTTGGATATTTCATTTTCCAAACGAACCCAGAATTCCTCTGTTTTTTGAGGGTTTTTCCTATTGTCTTCATTTATTGGTGCATGGCAATTAACAAGTGTGTACGTTTTGTTTTTGCATTTAATTGATGGAAGAGATATTCTTTCTGAGTTGGACTTAAATTCTGTTACATTTCCTGTTATACTTTTATGAATGTAGAAAGCTCTACCAAGTAGTGGCATCCCCTTCATAATTTTGATTGCTGGGTTGCCTTTAAAGATCCTGTAGTTACAAGTGTCTATTACATTTTCATCTAGGAATCTAGTTTCTTGAACTGTCAAAATTTGAATTTTGTTTTTCTCTAGTAGTATTTGTAGTTATTTTTGTTTACCAGTCTTGAGAAGAGAATTTACATTTAAAGTGCCAACAAAGAATTCCTTTTTGAATTTTATTTTAGAAGGATTCCAAGGTTGCTGCCACTCAACCTTTTGATTGCAGTTGTTGGGACTCCCCAGAACCTTTAGTCCCAATGCATTGCGTGACGCAATGGTGGATTTCTCTTTCGAGTTACCGCCTGGGGTAGTGCCTTCATTCAGCGGACTTTCCATACTGCAATTGAAATTGTATAAAATACAAAGTGAGGAATTAGATTAAAAGATAAGATCGGATTGTTAGTCCGAAATTTGATTTTTGTTCGTGGTTCACTCCGCTAGGCTCTTCCGCTCTCTCCACCGTTCGGAACTAAAGCAGAGTTCCTCTTCCGCCTTCAAAACCGGTGGCCAGGTTTCACCTGTAACCCTAGGCAGGGGCCCTTACTGGGTGCTACCACCCGGAGCCAGATGGACCCAGGTTTTTTAACGAGGTTGTTACTCCTCCCTCTCCTCACTTCCCCGTCTCTTGATAGACGAGGCCCCGGGCTTGGGGCCGGTAATAGCGGAGTTATTATTATTATTATTATTATTATTATTATTATTATAATTATTATTATTATTATTATTATTATTATTATTATTATTATTATTATTATTATTATTATTCGGAAACAAACCGTCATTGAGGTTCAGAACTTCGGTTTTCAGCAGCCGAGGGAGTTTTATACGCTGTTACAATTATGTAATTGCGAGATAATGTGTTCGAGCCCCATTGTCGGCAGCAATGAATATGGTTTTCTGTGGTGTCCCATTTTCACACCAGGTTAATGGTCGGGCTGGATTTGGCAAGCCCAAAATAAAAATGACAAAATCACACCAACCTCAACAGTGTCGAGTCAGGATATCAGTAAAATACCACGTAAGGTGAAACCTTGTGTGTGGTAGTTTAGAATACAGTATTAATTATATATTATGTATGTATGTATGTATGTATGTATGTATGTTCAGTCCGTCAGCGATTCCCCTGGTGGGATCCTCAACAGCTCTGCCATCAGCTGTCATAGATGTCCTAAGCATCACTGAAGAGGCGTACTAGGGAAATGATGAATGAGATAGTTTCCCGTTGCTTTCCTCACCGAGCCAGAGTTGCTATTACATATCAGTCTACCAAGCCCACTGAATTGCATACACCAACCGACCCAATGAGCAACATTTTCGCACCATTCATAGCAGGGACTGGCTGCATAAGGATTGGCATTACTAGCATCGCTCATACCTCAGTCACTTTCATATTGTCATAGCCAAGGATAAGACAGAGACAGATCTATGAAAGTAACAAAATTGCTCTAGCCTATACCAGAAGACACAGTGCACTGTAAACACTACGTCCTGCCAGCAAAGGCATTGATTATATATAGAGAAATATAATTATTTATAATGGTGACTGAAGTACGAGTATGGGTATGAGTGAATGATAGGTATGATCAACAGCACATGGGGGAGCATCGAATAGAAATTGAATATGATGACGTGATATTTTCATTTAGTTATTTCTTCAATAACAGTTTCATTATCCATGAAAAAGGACTTAAGACACTTCAGACTCATTTTCTGGCTTAATGAAGTATTTTGTAAAGAAACTGAAAGGACATTAAACAATTTTGGAATGAAGTACAAAACAGTGCGTTTTGTTATGCTAAGTTCGGGTTTGTATAACATACAACAGTGGTACATCTTACTGCATGTTGAATATTCATGTTTAATTTTCTCAATATTATTTTTTTTGTTCATATATTTGTATATTTGAATGGAATAGAGCTGCTTTACATGAAATGTATTTGCTTCAGCATATAATTGACTACTTTGGTATAATCTTTCTTTCTGGT
This sequence comes from Anabrus simplex, assembly GCF_040414725.1. Taxonomy (NCBI): domain Eukaryota; kingdom Metazoa; phylum Arthropoda; class Insecta; order Orthoptera; family Tettigoniidae; genus Anabrus; species Anabrus simplex. The sequence goes on from NC_090267.1 coordinate 500,478,982, forward strand.
ACATTATTCGTAATATAAGGTTTCGAACAACCTGTATTTTATTGATTACATTTTTGTATACTCCTCCCCATGTCAAGAATAGACTGAACTAAAGCGTAATAATCCTCTATTAAGAATTTCATACTGGATAGGTATTTTAAATTGTGAAGTATCTAAATAGTTCTTCTGAATGTATTTCTAAAATCGATAACGTGACTTTTCCATTTCATATTCGCATCAATTAATAATCCCAAATACTTAATATTACTTTATAAATTTGGTAGCAATTACAATTAAATTTACAGTTTATGTTGTGTACAGTTAATTCATTAACATCTTTCCGTGTATCTGTTATTGAAAAATTCGTAAACTTTGTTTTTTTTTAATGTTTACAAACATTCATTATTATCTAACTATGCTTTAACTTTAAGCAGTGCTTGAGTTGCTCTCTGTCTGACGAGACTCCGGCTATCAACCTCAACATAAATAACGGTATCATCTGGATATGTTACGATGTGCGTAGGTTCGCCGTTTGCTATTGTTTTCTCTAGATCATTAATAAATTAAAGAAACAGTAATGGATCTAGTAATGTGCCTTTTGGGACACCTTCATCGATGTGCTTAGAGATTGATTAATTTTGACATACTGTACTCGATCTGTCAAGTAAGTCTCAAGAAAATCCAGCACATTACCCCTAAAGCCGTATTATTCCAGTTTCTGGAGGAGCACGCTAAGTGACACACTATCGAATGCCTTTTCAAGGTCAAGAAATATCCCTGTGGAGAGCAGAGAAGAAAGAAAATTTTCATATATTCTCTTCCTTGAGGTTGATATGGCATCAGTTTTTCCGAGATTTTTAATGAATCCAAACTGTCTGGGCGAAAGTATGTGGTATTTTTCTAAAAAATGGTAAATGTTGTTCTTTAATAATTTCTAAATATTTTTTGATATTGTTGTAGTTACCGAAATGGGTCTGTAATTCCTAATGTCATGTTGTTCTAAGATCATTTGGAAAGTAACGTAAGGTGAATGAATCATTCATAATATTCAGCAACGGTTCCTTTAATGACTCCACATTTTCTTTAATAATTCAAGCCTAAATATTGTCTATTCCTACAGCTCTGTTTTCATCTACTTCACTCAAACATCTCTTCAAATCGTATTCTATTACCGGTGCAAGGAAGCAAGTATAAATATACTGTGGAGTCGGAAATCTTTCTGTGATGCTTTACTTTCTCAGCGGTTTCGTTAATGAAATAATTGTTAAATTTATTAGGAATATTCATTTCATATTTAAATCTGATTTCCTTGATCTCTTCTTTTATAACTGACCTTTGTGTTATTTCATTGACTATGCCCCAGACCGTACCCCGGTTCTAGTGCACCGTCACTGTACTGTCCTACATAACAGGCTTGCAGTGGTGTCTCAACGACGCACTAGCCGCCAGCGTCTTGGGAAGGTGTAGCAATCCAACTGATGAGATCACTGCTACTCTGGGGAGAAACGCTGGTAATTTCACGATTTAAAACACTAATGAGCTTCTAAATGTTCCATACCACCTCAATATTGACGAACCTACGCAAATATCAGAACTTCAGCTGCCTAGGGGAACATGGCACCTGCTGAACAGATTTAGATGTGGCCACGGAAGAACCATATTCATGCTGCATAAATGTCAGACTCCACATGAGCGAATGGGGAACTTCATACCAAATCATAACGCACATCGTTGAGGAGTGATCTAAGAAATGGTTTAACGGCAGTTGGAACGAAACAATAATATTATAATTATAATTAATGCCACTTCAGAGGTTTTAGAATGGGTGAACACTTTTGATGCCATCATTTGATCGGTTTTAAGCGTACTGCGGCAATATGAAAACATCCATATGATGATTAATAGGCAAAGGATTTTGAGTTGAATAGTATGCTCAGAAATGGGGAAGAAAATGTTCTGAAAATACATACAAAAAGGTTCAGATATGTGTTGATAAAACCACCTTATTAAGGTTTAAGCAGTGACATAAATTTTCTTTAGTCCATTCACTGGGTTCTAATAATTAATAAACTTGTTATATGGGAACACACAATATTTCAATGTTTTCGACAGTAACTCGCTGGCTTTTTGAGCTCAGGAGATCCTTGAATGATCCATAATGGGAGAACATCATAACATTTCACTCAGACTAGATATTAATACGTGGATAATAATATGGAGAGCCTTTGCGAGAATCTTGCCATGGCAAGACCCTGATTGAACTCATGCAATGACCGCTGATTTTCAAATCCTGAACCGAAGACCTGTGTCAGAGTAGTTTGCTTAGGTTTAGAATTCAAAATTTGATGTTCCGTATACGTATGTTGTAGTGGATGTGCTGATTTATTGTTTATTTGATTCTTGTCTTCGATTGCAATATTAATTCGCAAATGGCACATCTAAGAATGAAGCCATCAGTTTCGATAAAATGCATTTTGAATTCTTCTGAAAGTGCGTACAACTTCTCGTCCTTAACCATCGGCACGATTTTGTGTTGTGAAAAGTATGTATTTGTCCGTCCAGTACACAGTCAATAAGTGGAACCGTGAAATTCATGCCAGTACTAACTGAACGTAGTTTGAACTGTTGCACCATCGTTGTTTAAATTTTAATTTGATATCACAGCTCCGGGTTGAGGTTGGCCATTGTTCCTGGAATATAAATTACGGGTGGCTTTTATGAATTATATTGTAATGTGTATTTAGACTGTTGTTTACATCTGATTAAACAAAATTTAAAAATCTGTCCAATAAGAGAAATATATGTCTGATTTGTTAACAGCACAGGCTAAAGCGGGGGAGAGGGTGCTGAAACATGAAATAGAAGGGAAAAGGGAGGAAAGTATTGTAATCTCACAAAAAGGGTACAAAAGTTGCAACGAATTGTGTTTATTTCGCTTCATATAATGTCTCCAAATACAGATTGAGCAACACCGTGAGCTACGTAACGATCTCTATATGATATTCCTCGATTTGAGGAAAGCCTTCCATCGCATCCCTAAAGATATTATCTGGGCAGCACTACAACATCAAAACGTTCCTGAGGTCTATGTGAGGATGATCTAAGATATGTATCTGCGTCTATCTACTATGGTGGAAACCACTGATGGTGTTTCGGATAGTTTCCGTTAATGTCGGTTTACATCAGGGGTCAACACTGTTCAACTACCTGACGGAGCACCTGATGATAGACCTAACGTGGACCATACCGTTTTGGTTGGTGAGTCATGTGAGGAGGTCTTGGAACGATGGCGAGTAATACTAGAGGGAAATGGATTAAGAATAAGTCGCGAGAAGACATGTTCTTCAACTTTGCAGAGCCAGGGCAAGCGGGCGCACACAGCCGTCTTCCTTCCCGGAGAACCACTGATGATGAACGACAAGTTAAAGTGTCTTGGATCAGTCATCACAACCGGTGATAATATCGATGCAGATGTCAAGCACCGCATCAGTGTTAGTTGGATGAAATGGCACTCTCTTACAGGTGCACATTGTGATAAGCGAATGCCAGTCATATTAAAGGGCAAAGTGTAGAAATTCACTGTCCGCCCTGCCTCATGTACGGTTCCAAATTTTGGACATGTCAGAAAAAGCATGACCAGTGAATGCATATCATAGAGATATGGAACTTGCAATGGTCGGCGGAAGTCAGTCTGCATGACAAAGTGCGCAATGAGCATGTGCGAGGATCTTTCAAAGGAAAACATTCTCCGCTGGTACGTTCACATCAGAAGAAGAAATGAACACCATTTGGTACAGAACACTATTGCCATCAAAGAGCAGAAGATAGGAAGAGGGTCTTCTAAGGCTACATGGAAACAAACTGCTGAGGCTGCTTTAAGGAAAGTAAAGTGCCAGTAGATCTGACATACTCCCTCCGAGTCGGACGAGCCGATCATGATTGAGCCCGGGAGTAACCGCTTTATGAGTACATATACGGCGCGAAAGGATGAATTCAAACAATAATTCAATGTTTTGCTACACTTTCTTCCAAAAGAGAATTATTGCCACTCAACCTGGGCTACACATACTGCTCTAAATTATCATTGCATTCCCCGTATTCCAATGTGGCTCATGACAATTGCAAACATATGGTTAGCAGAAAAGCACTAAAAAGTAAACGACGAAGTTACACAGAACATCGTAAGTCTGAAATATAGAAATCAATTTGTCACGGAGTTTCTGTTTATATTCGAATGCCTTGAAACATGAAACCATTACGAACGGAAGTACAGTGAATGCAAGCCGCAAAACAAATCTCCAAATTACTGTCATCTGCAAAACGATCATCGACCTACTTTTGGAGTGTATGACAGGAAGTGTTAGCTCGCCCTGTACATTGCAGCACAGATTTGGAATAGGCAACAAGTATTGGCAGATGAGTAAATGTGTCACTCCCTGTCATGCATCGGCTGCAGTCTACCAGAATAAAACGGCACATCAAAACTGAGACACTGGCAGTCTAAATAAAACATCTGCACACGGTAACTGAGGCAATACGATTATTATTATTATTACTTGGTTAACGTAGCTCTCAGGTTTCAGGCGACTGAAAAGCGAGAAAGGGAAAAGCAAAGGCAGTGGCCTCATTTAAGGTACAGTTCCAGCATGTGCCTGTCTTTAAAATGGGAAACCACGGAAAACCATCTTCAGGGGTGCTGATGGTGGGATTCGAACCCACTACCTCCCGAATGCAAGGTAAAAGCTGGGCGACCTAACCGCATGGCCATCTTGGTAGGTACTCATTATTATTATTATTATTATTATTATTATTATTATTATTATTATTATTATTATTATTATTATTATTATTATTATTATTATTATTATTATTATTATTATTCGCGAATCGGCCAGCTAGGCAGCACGATAAGTGTCGTTATATATTCTGGCGTTTACTCAGTTTTCGATCGATCCACTAAGGTTTAATTAGCTCGCTGTGTCGACTACGACGTTCGTCCGACCACTTTGCACCAGTTGTCCATTTCTCATCCCGGGAAATCCCAAAAGTCACGGTCCTTTTTCTGAAAAGATTCCGTTTGTGCGCATAATCCGGTGGTAGGTTCATTTCTTCGAGGTCTTTCTTACGTACACGTACCAGGAAATTGTAGTTTTTGGTTTTGATTGGAAATTCCTAAAAATGCGTTTTATCCATCGAGAGTCGTCCATCCGTTGTAGGTGAACGTAGAAGCAAGCCCTGTGTTTGTGCATTTTGTTATTATTAGTGTATGCGATGCTTTGTATCCCACGGTATTTTTCCTGTACATTTTATAAAAATAATGTTATTTTCTTTACGCCCCACTAACTACTTTTACGATTTTCGGATACGCCGAGGTGCCAGAATTTAGTCGCGCAGGAGATCTTTTACGTGCCAGTAAATCTACCGACACGAGGCTGACGTATTTTCGCACCTTCAAATACCACCGGACTGAGGCAGAATCGAACCTGCCAGTTTGGGGTCAGAAAGCGAGTCCCTCAACCGTCTGAGCTACTGAGCCCAGCCCTGTACATTTTAATCACTTGTAGAGTATGCTCTTTCCAGTCAATTGCCCAGGGGCGATGCCAGAACGAGTGTCATTACGGCATGCGGGACATTTATATGTAGAATGTACGGGGTTGCGACTGTTTATTTCTCAGCGGAAACTTTTCCGTTAAAAGTTAAATCAAATTTATCAAGTAAACTCCAGGATCTTTCACACGCCGAAATTGTACCTTTCTTCTGCCGTTCACAAATTCGACTACCTCTCCCAGCTTTGAACCCTCGATCTTCCGAGCCAGAGGCTGAGAGTTTAGCACTGATTGGCAGACAGACCTTGTTTTGAAATACATCGTCATATCCTCTTGAAGACTGGAGGTTTATCTTCTTTAAAGGATTTTTCATGCAGAGATATCAGAAAACAATAACTCATCGATGACCTAGTAGTCTATTCCGGATCGGTGGTTATGAGTCAGTTCAGCAGAAGTTCACCGAGATAACCATCCTATCATATAATTTTAAATCTTTTTCTCTCAGGTCGAAACTTAACCACTCGTGAGGACAGGCCGACTAGTTTTGAAATCATTATTTCTCTTAGAACATTTCAACTTCTTATATTAGGGACGGATTAAGTACTTAGCAGTATTGTTGATGGAAAATAAGTTTCATTCCCTTACGCTCCTGACGTAGTGATCCCCGCTCTGCTCTCCTCGTATTAAGAGAAACTTCCTCTAAGTAGCGGCGCTGGATTCATTAGTGATCTATTGATCGCTGCAGCCAAGCCAAGAGAAGGCTTAAAATCTCAAACGTGAAGGGCGAACCTTATCATAAAACTTTATCTTTTTATCCAGTCTCAGTTCTCATGCCTCACTAAGTTCATAAAGCACAAGGAGATATTTCATACTCGTAACAACAGCGTTACACACATTACGTACTCCGCTGTTTTCACCATCAAGCATATGGCGCGCTGTAGATTTGTTGTGGAATTAAGCGAGATAAAACAAACCCCTGATTATATCTCGCATATCGAGAGTCAATATAAATTCAACATTAGTACTCACCTTGGAAACAATGTTTGTACAATGTTCAAAATAAATAAATAAATAAATAAATAAATAAATAAATAAATAAATAAATAAATAAATAAATAAATAAAATAAATCAAGATACAGAAGAACCCAAATAATGCTTAAAAAATTACATGAAATCGCGGAAAAAGGACGACTCAGGATCTCATATCAAAAGAGAGATTACATAGAATACAAACATAATAAATAAAAGTATCTGGAAACAAAATATGAGAAAATCATGAGGTCAGATACATTTAAATATCTTTGTGGAATGGGATTGATAAGGAACCAAATAAGAGAAGGGCCAGAAAGATGGAGTTAGCCTATGGATTAATGCAGAATTTATGCATAAAATAGGACGTATTCACAATATCCAAAACTATCGCCCTATAAGCTTGCTCTCTGTTTTCTACAAACTTTTTTATGAATTATTTATTTATTTATCGTATGACAAGTATACAAAAGAAAAGAAAATTTACACTATATACAAGGACAAGAATGTTGGTAGCGTTCACATTTATAAATCAATGTCCAGCTGCTGTGGCCATTCTAAGAAGAGGCACTGATGACATCTTGGGCTGGTCCACCATACTTCCTCAGAGGGCACTCCTCAATAATATGCTGCACGGACTGGAAAAGGGCTCCGCAATCACAGCCAGGGAATTCTCGAAGTCCCTACTTATGTAGCATGGCAATACATCTAGCGTGGCGAGTGGAAAAAGTTACACCATCCTGATCATCCGCAGAATCTCCCAATCCATGAGGTCCTTACTGACCTACCTCCTTCTCGTCTTAGATCAAGGAACCCAATATGGCATGACGTAACTGGCTTCAATATCCAGGAAAAATGGCGTCAAATCTGGAGCTCTGTAAGTGTGAAACACCAAGGCATCCAAGACCCCACAACTGGACGCCCGGGATTTCACCTGAAGGGACACCAATGGTCTAAACTCAACTTTTTATGAAGATCTTGTTATACAGAATCAGCTCTACACTTGACTCAGCCAAGCCGGTTGAACAAGCAGAATTCCGCAGCAGCAATCGCGCAATGGACCACATTCTGGCTCTGCGTGAATCGATTAGCAGAGCAAATGAATATCAGATGCCCTTTGTCAATTTTCAAAAGACTTTTGATTTAATTAGCCTCTCATTTATTTTACAAGCCTTAGATGAGAAGTATCTTATATCAGAGTTCTAACAGAGTTCTAAATAACATCTATAAGACCTCTTCAGCCTTTGCTAATTTCGGTGAAGCGACTTCAGAATTCCCTGTCGAAAGAGGTGTTAAACAAGGTGGTCCAATCTCTCCAAAGATGTTCTAAACTGTTTTGGAGATGGCAATGCCGAAGGTAAATTGGAATGGGAAGGGTATAAGGATCAGTGGTAGAAGGCTTAACAACTTGAGATTTGCTAATGACTTTGCATTACTGAAAAACGACAATGATGAACTCCAGACATTAGTTACTGATCTTGCCATGGAATGTTAGTCAGTCGGCTTGAAGATGAACCTGTCCAACAAGCGCGTTACAGCAGGAAATGTGAGCATTAAGAACACGCTGTTAGAGAAGGTCAATGAATACAGTATATCTACCTGGGCCAGTTGATGAATATGAAAGATGATATAAGACCAGGAATTTTTCGATGCATTCACCTAGGACGGAAGGCGTATGGAAGAAACTCAACTGTCTTTAGATCAAATATGCCAGTAAATATGAAGAAAAGAGTTTATGATCAGAGCATTCTACCTATGCTGACTTATGTCCGTGAGAGCTGGACACTGAACGAATTTACGAAAGGGAAACTTAGGACTGTGCAGAGAGGCATGGAAAGGTCAACGCTGGGTTTTACAAGGAAAGATAAGAGGAGAGCAGATGACACCAGATCAGTCACTAAAGTTAATGACATTCTTGAGAGAATAGCCACGTTAAAATGGCAATGGGCTGAACATATTGCTCGAAAGGAAGATAACAGATGGACGAAGCTAGTTTTAGAATGGAGTGCAAGAGATCATGAGAGGTCTAGAGGACGACCGCCGGATGACACAAATACATCAAGAGAATAACTGGTGCTACCTGGCAGAGAACTGCTGAAGACCGTTCCACCTGGAGAGTTCTGCTAAAGACTGAACTGAGTTCACGACTTATAGAGGCCACATCATGTAATGGCAGAATTGGCTGCTGCTGCTGCTGCTGCTGCTGCTGCTGATGATGATGATGATTAGATACAACAAAAGAGCGATATCTTACAAGGCAATGATCAGACACTATACCACGGTTATCAAGCCAGAGGGACTTTAGAGTTCAGAATATCTGATACTGAACAAAAAAGGGGAAGTGGACGAACTGGAGAAGAAAGAAAGACAAATCTTGGGAAAGGTCTTAGTCCCGAAAAGAGAAAGGATGATACATGGAGGAAGAGGAGAAATGAATATCTATACAGGCAGACAGAGACACCGTACGTAAGATGAGACTGATGTTTTATGGGCACCTCACAAGAATGAACGAAAGAAAATCTTTAACTCATCATCAAATACTAAACGGGTGGAAGAAACAAGAAAGGACATGGAGGAAGTTGGCATCAGTCCAATAGTAATTTTAATAGAGATATGTTTCGAGCTAAAATTGATAAATTGAAGGAGTTCCAGATAAAGCAAAATGAAAAGTCCAAGAACATGTAGTCAGAGCAGAGGAAGGGGAACCACAGCTAAATTATGAAAAAGTTGTGGGAGAAGGAAACAGGACCAACCAGCAAGTCAACTGTTTACCGTGGTGCAAAGTAGGCCAAAATCGAAAAAGAGGAAAGGAGAATCACATAGAGTGATAGAACATCTTAATTCGAGCTTAATGTTGTCGTCAACTCCCGTATGGAGCGCTGTGCCCGCATACAGCGAGCAATCTGGTGACGAATGATCGCACCACTACAGTTCCAGCGGTAAAGCGTTCTTAAATCCAAACCCTCATTATTGTAGAAGTCTTCCTCGTAAACAGTCGAGATTTTCTCCTGAAGACGTGGAACAAAGTTCTCTGAGAAACGTTTAGTATATAAATCAATAAATAAATAAATAAATAAATAAATAAATAAATAAATAAATAAATAAATAAATAAATAAATAAGTAAATCAATCAATCAATCAATCAATCAATCAATCAATCAATCAATCAATCAATCAATCAATCAATCAATCAATCAATCAATCAATCAATCAATCAATCAATCAATCAATCAATCAATCAATCAATCAATCAATCAATCAATCAATCAATCAATCAATCAATCAATCAATCAATCAATCAATCAATCAATCAATCAATCAATCAATCAATCAATCAATCAATCAATCAATCAATCAATCAATCAACATTGATCTTTACGTTGCACCGACACAGATACGTTTTATTGGGACAGTTGGATAGGAAAAGACTAGGACTGGGAGGGAAGCGACCGTTCCCATAATTAAAGTGCAGCCCCAGCATTTGCCCGGTGTGAAAATCGGAAACCACGGAAAACCATCATCAGTGATGCCGTCAGTGGGGTTCGACCACACCATCTCCTGAATATAATCTCACAGGTGGGCCACCCTCACCGCACGGTCAAAACGTTCGGTGAAGAACGAAGCTCGTAAAATGTTAACATATACATGTAACGCGCTTTTCGTTCATTCTACTGCAGTTACAGTACCACAGCTCTTTCTTTATTCCATTTTCTCTGCTAGACACATGAGCAGTCAACTACTCATTACAATTACAATAACTCGGTATTGATGTAGCATATTCCATTGTAACAAACAACATTATTAATCTACTTTTTCCTGTTGATAATACGGGGTTTACATTTAAGAATGCCTACGTTTGTGTTGAATTCCTAACATTTTTAATTAACTTTATCCAATAATTTCACAAGCTCTCTCTATGAACGTTGCTTTTCAAAATTCCTTGTAGTTTAAGAAATATAGCCGGAGATAATGTTAGGTAACCTATTGTACCCTGTACAGGCCTACATCTAGTGGAATTAGAATATAATAGAGTATTCTTGTCTCCTAGTGACCGGAGTAGTCCACCAACTGTGGAGACACTATTCATTACGTGCAGTTACTTGTTAATAATATAAAATATTCGTCCAAGTCATGCCTGATGCAGTATCTCGTGTAGGAGAAACTCTCACAGGCCCGCTCTTGCGCAGTTTATCTGTAAGTGACAAATTCCGTGATAGAAATCCCGATAACAATTTAAGACCTGCCTGTATGGTCTCTACAACTTCTTCAAAGACTGTGCACATATCCATTCTGCATTCTGGTTTGTGCGGCTGTTTTACCCTTATGGTAATAAAAAGCCAAAGATGTTTCCTTTTATCGACCATTCTCGTACATACGGAAGACAAGTCCACACTGCTACACGCAGTCACAAACACGAGCTGTTGCATCCCACAGGGGGTCTGTTTGTTGACTTTATTGGCGCAGGGGTGTCTCGACAACGTCTATATGTACAGTAGGGTGTCGCCAGGCGTTTCGGGATGGAACTTACGATACCAGAGAACGAACTTCTGATCCCATGCTTTAAGCAGTATAGTCCAATCAACCATCAAAAAATCCATCTTATTTTTTAAGTTAATATTTCGGCTCTTATGCTGATTTATTTTCTTTAAAGAATTCTACTAATATTCCCCTGTTGTTACATTATGTTTCTTATTGTTTTGAATTTTTATGTTTTTCACTATTCGTAACACCTTGTTACGCAATCTCCTGCGATATCTGCCAGTTGTGTCCTGCAATGCATTGGTGTGTAACAACTGATTTTCACAGGGGTATTACTGCCTGGAGGTTATTTCCGTCAGAATACGAAGAGATACCAACCGGACGTCGGCTCGCCGCATGTTCCTCAGTGCTACCGTCGAATGCGTCCTCTTGCGTTAGAAAGACTCGTAATAGTAATAGGTTGGTACTTGGTACAGCAGCGCCACGGTTGGTGTGAGATTTGTGCTGGACACAGCGGAGGGCGGACAGGTTTTCTCCGGATACTCCGGCTTACCCTGTCATCTTTCATTCCAGAAACACTCTTCACTATCATTTCATTTCATGTGCCATTCATTAATCGTTGCCCCAAAGGAGTGCGACAGGCTTTGGCAGACTGCACAATTCCTATCCTCGCCGCTAGATGGGGACTTCATTCATTCCATTCCTGACCCGGTTGAATGTTCAAAGACGAATACACAGACATAATTTTAATCTATGTAGAATCTGGCCGGAATGCAGCCGAAGCTCCCATATGGTATGTGCAGGAGTTTCCAAATAGCCGAACAGAGTTGTAATTAAGAGTTAATGGATCGTTCAAGGCACATGTCATATATTGTTTTGGTAGAATGGAATGTCTGTACATGTATAAATCAATGAGTTACTAAAATATACTTTCTGCATCTTTTGCGTGTCTGCAAATACACTCTGTTCCAGAATGTGTGTAGTAAAGTGACTGAACATTGTAGCGCTCCTTTCTGAAGTAGCGATTAGGCATCTCATTCACAAGTCATGCAATCGGGGCACTTATAAGTAGAGAGTACAGGGCTGGCAATATACTAATATGATTTTGTGAACAACAGACTGTATTCTGTGTGTAACTCAATATTCAATAGATACACTCTGAAGAACTCAGGAATATTTATTCTGTTCTGATGTTGAAATAATCCATGTTAGTATTCAGATGGCGATATCAGAAAGCAACTCAATCAAGAGCATGATGTATGAAAAAGATTCTGCGCACTTGTCAGTTATACTGCGTTATTCCTCAAGAGTGAACTCTGAACAAGTTTTCCTCGGATGAAGAAATCACAAAGAAAACTCTGGAAAGAGACAAAGCTCTAAAAATGTTAGCATTTTATTTGCTTACCGCACTCTACTTGAATATGAGTAAATATTCGCCAAGTTGAATGGAAAGAAGTTTGTTGTTGATTCCAGTCCCGTCTCAAAGCCTTCACCGCTGAGTGACAATGAATCGATAAATAAATACAATCACGGTTGTGATTTACATAAGAGACGGCAAGGGAGTCGAGGTAACGGTACGGAGTGTATCCAGTACTAACTGGAGCTTTGTGTCTGGGGAGGAATCTACAGCCTGTCACAACGTACATGTCTTAATTACAATCATCGGACAGTGGACTCTAGAGAAGTTCTACCAGGTGTATGTATTCACTAAGAGACGGCGCCAGCGAACAGTACGCAGCGTATGAATTTGACACATACGTCTGTTTGTTCGTCTGACATTAACATACACAAGTTGAGTCTGTGTTGTATCGTTCAGTGATCATGTCGACGTTTGTGCCTGAAAAAGAACATTTGCGGCTCGTATTGCTTTTTATTTAATCAAAAAACGCTGTTATCGTTTGCTGGTAGAAATATATGATGAACACGCTCCATCGATTAGAACATGCGACACATGGTTTCGACAATTTAAACATGCTGATTTCAATATGAAAGACAGTGGTGGGATCACACCCGTATGAACTCTTCAAGCCCGGCGAAACCGTTAATGCACAACGCTATAGCCAACAAATGATTAATTTAAATCACACGTTGATTGGAAGACGACCGGAATGGGGCGGAAGATATGGTCAAGTGATTTTGTTACACAACAATGCGCCGTCTCTCACACACAACCAGTGAAAGACATCTTGAAATCGCTTGGATGGGACGTCTTTCCGCACCCGTCGTACTGCACCGACCTGGCGCCATCTGACTATCACCTCTTAACATCAATGGGGCAGCGTTCGCAGAGCAGCACTTCAACAAGTTCGAGAAAGTTGGGAAATGGCTCGACGAATGGTTTACCCCAAAAGGCAAGCAGATTTTCTGGCATGGTATTCATAACTTACCTGAAAGTTGGGCGGAGTGTGTCGAAGCCGATGTCCAATATTTTGAATAAACAAACAATGAATTTCCCCTGAAAACTACGTGTTTTCTTTTGCACAAAAACTGACAAAGACCTATGCGTGCACCTGTACTCCTGTAAGCAGGGGCGGTCAAATACATCCGTGGCATCCCCTGCCTATCGTAGTCCACTTCTTGGAATGAATGATCAGCGTACAGGTGTTCGGTTCAGAGAGTCCGGGTTCAATTCGTGCCCAGAGTGTCGTTAAATCCTCTGATTTGTAGACTAAGTGTTTGTTCATCACCCAAAATCGTTCAACTCATTTCCGAGTGTCGTGGCCCCACCATCCCGGACGACCATAGTCTTCACTTATCCCATCCACCTGGTTGCAGACCTTCCCCGTGGTCTACTGCCCTCAACCTTCCCTTCTATGATTAACTTCTCTAGATTTTCTCCAGGTCGTCTCCCAATGTGTCCAAAGAACTGTTGTATTCTTTCATTGATATGAGGAAAAGGGAGTTTTATAACCTTCAGCTTCTGAAGAATGGACGAATCAGTTCTTCCTGCGGTCCAAGGCTGACATCGATGCAATTTCTGTCCAAAGCCTTGTTGTAACCACAGAGACGCACACACGAAATGTTGTCAATTGTGTACAGTTTTATTTACACATTACACACACATGATCCTTGCACTAATAAACTGCTGTCTTGAACAAAACAGTGCTATGGAGAAAAAGAAGACTGCAACATTCGCATGTCAACCTACAAAGAAAGTTCACATACTTGACTAACGACTTTCACTAGCAACTCTCGGTAACAACTGAAACTCCAACTCGCAAGACTGTCTCTTTATATACATTGCCTGGCCAGGCTTCTAGGAGAATATGGCACAACATGTTTTCTCATAATTTCTAGAGTCTCCAACAACCAATTTACAATGAATGGAATTTTCTGTAACTCTCTAGTGTCAAAGACACGTTGTTCTGGATTATAACCCTGTGTTACACAACATTCCATTGGATTTATACATCACATTTACAGATAATAATAATAATAATAAATTAAATACGTGTTCTTTCACTAAATACACTGTTATTAATATATATACAGCAGATGTATCATGACATAACCTGATATATTTTGTTACGACCACGATTTATACCAAATAAGGTCCGTACATAAAAATGTAAATAACAATAGTAATAATAATAATAACCATAATAATAATAATAATAATGGAGGTGGATATTTTCATTATTTACCCATGTGTTAGAGAAGTGTTTCCAAGTTATACTAGTCCACTACACTTGGCGGCCCAGGTCTCTTAGCCATATGAGAAAACGGATTGAACGAGGCAGATCTTTGTATTATTACAATACACGCTGGATAATTAGCGTCCAAAACACAGCGCTACTATGCTCTACAGAAACATCAGTAGTGAATACATTGCTAAACGTATGTTTAGCGTCAGGAAGGCCGATGCCTTAAAACTAGGTCAAATTCGAAATGATGGCATATCCTAATAAACTAGATGAAAGGCTACGAAGAAGGAGAAGAAGACGACCTACTGCCGGGTGTAAGAGGTGACTTAGACATCCTAGGAGTTACTATCTTCTGCATGTGCGTTTATGACCACGAGAACCTCAGCTGAGTCCAAAATTGCTTCTGCTTACTCGCAGCAGACTCCACAATTTCGTTTCTCTACGTCAAATGTGGTTTTCATTCCACCCTGACGATATTACGTTTGGAAATTCGAGAAAACCTTTCAATTCCGCAGCCTTCGTTGCCTTCCATTCCTTTTCCCGATACCCTCATTATTCGAAGTATCAACTTCTCCTGTTTCCCGTGTGATCAGTGTTATTATACTCATCGGATGGCTGTACGGTTGCATTCCCCTTAAAACAATACTTGTTCTGTGTGTATAGATGAAACTGTTTTTCGTGTAATTGTACATATTTGTAAATAACCAAATTGTAACAATGTATCCCCATGCCATACGAAATATATAAATATATATATACCACCATCACCAGCACACCATCCGAGCGAATTAACTTCTTGTTATGGATCATCTGGCTGTGAGTTTGAATTTGAATGACCGTGGGTTCGACTCCCACCTTAGGCAGACCTGAATTTTTTCGTGATTTCGCATTTTGCAGCAGAAATCTACTACCTGAAAATGTCTGAAGAGAGGTGCTTTTGGAAGTTGGCTTTCACGACCGACGTTATAAATCATCTTTTGGGCTTATGGGCCGTGGTTGAAGAGTATATGATAGCCCTGACTTTTCACCGAAGACTTCGTTCGTCATTTCCAAGGGTTCCGACTGATTTCGAAGACTGCGAAGCTTACAATGGAATGGAGTGGTGTTGAATTTTACCTCGTTGTATAGCGCAGCATGTGGTCCACCATGCCGGAGGGCGGTTATTGATTAGCTGTTCTTCGGCCGATGATAATGCAGGCCCGCTGCTAGCACGCCATGACATACTGTATAACACCACCAACGTACTGTCAACTACTGTCCTTACCACTCGTGGCTGCAAGAAGAAGCTATTGAAATCCTGAAGAACACTAACAGCTTCAACCGTAAGGAGGAATATGAAAGAGTTAAAAAGCCTGATTTCTGGTCCAGAAAGCTTTAAATCTTGAAAGACAGGTTTAATTTTAATTTGTGCGTAAATTGTATTAAAGAAAATGTTATTACTAGCCTCCCCCACTCCAGGGTTTTCGCCAGTGGTAGGTTAGAATGCAAACAAATTTGGTTAGTAGAAAGTGTCGTCTAGAGCGCTCATCAATACCATTGCGAGAGTAAAATACATTCTAGGCATTGTGATACACACTGCCCCCATATTGTTTATGCAGAACTCATATCATAACCGTTCTGCGGGCTGGAATATTCTTGTTACTCGCGTGAGTAACTTTGCTTTCAAACCGTTTAGTGCCTAAAAGTCCGCTCTCTATTCATCACATCAGGCTCATTGTTGTTTTTTTCTTCTTCTTTCTTTCTCCGTAATGGTCATCCAGGGACCACGAGACAATTTAAATGTTTCATCCTTTGTTGTTCCTCCTTCCTCCTCCAACACTCCTTCATCTGCGCACTGTGCCTTCTTTTCCTCCCCTCAGAGCATTTTGAGCTTGTTTTCTTTCCCTCGCGACCTTGGAATCCTTAAATTTTTAACACATTCTATCTAAAAATATCTCTCTCTGCTGCTTCTTCTTCCCTTATGTTTTTTCTTTCCAAATCTTTATTGACTTCATGAATACAGATTGTTGCTGACTTCTTGTTCCAAACATATTTGAAGATCCGTTTGGTTAATCTGTTGTCATCCATAAATGTCCAAAAAATGTCAATAGTGTCTTCCGCATTGTAATTGCTATTATTATTATTATTATTATTATTATTATTATTATTATTATTATTATTATTATTATTATTATTAGTATTATTATTATTATTACAATAAGAAAGACGGCGTGGGCATCTATCTACCTCCAGCCTGCCTCTTACGTTCGATGCCCGACCAAATAAAGGATTTTTTACTTGTTACTGAGGGTTGATTCGATGGTTCACTCTGCGTGCGTGATAACATTTGAGGAATGTATGTTCAAAAGATGATATTTCCACCTGAAGAAAGTTGTGGTAAAAGCGCAGGGAACAAAAAATATAAGGGACATGGAACGTACGCACAATCGGGTTTGGTATAATTTTTGAGGAATTACCTCTTTCTGGTCTGGATTACGAATGGAAATCGTTAATATTCAACAACTGTAATTCATGTGGACGAAATGCTGATTTGTTTCGGTAGTCTTCTCAATTGAAGAGCCGTGTGACGGCGAGAGGACCGAACTTCAGGCTCGTGGAAAGAAGAGCTATGGCCAGGGACTCGTGGGAGTAACTGTGCAGTGATAGAGGAGTTTAGGAGAAAATAAATTCTGGACGTACAAATCACGTCAAAACCTTTAAAGACGATTGTTTTCTCTTCGAGGGGATCTGTTGGTTGTCTGTATATCTCTGCGCATTGTTTGTGAACGAGTGGCAGTGCACTCGTAGAGAAAACGAGAGGGTGAAGAGGCGAGCGGCGAAGTAACTCGATTAACGCAGAAGAGCTTTCAGTCGCAACCTGTGCTCAACCTATAATTAGTTTGCTTGACGCCTAAATTAAGAGTTTATTCCAGAAGTTCGGAGCTGGCTGAAGAAATCAAATCCAACCTAACAGATATTTGCTAAATGCGAACTTTTAAATCGTGTAAACGAATTTAGAAAAATTAAAATTTAACATGAATTCAATACAGCATCCACAAAGGAAAAATACAAATATATAATTTACCATGCGTAATATTTATTACAACCTTATTTCACTACAGAGTGTTTCGGAGGTGCGTACGAATAATTTTTGTGTTTGCTAGTGGTAGCACCCTGATGCCAAAATAATATCCGATTTAAAAAACATGGAGCCAAATTCCCCTTTGAAGGAAATAAATGATCATAAATATGTCTTTTAATGCATGAAATTTAAATTGATAACGATGTTTATTTGGATCTAACGAATCATTTTCAAGAGAAATTTGGAGTCGTCAATTTCAGTGAATTGAGAAGGGGAAAATTGACACAGGGTGTCTGAAACTTCCAGGAATGTTCTCTAGAGTATGAGGAGTCTTCTCTATGTCCCTCATTAATGACAAACCATCAATATAACTTGAGACCAAAATTTATACTATCGTGAGAAGGAAAACACAATTCAACAACATGAATGGAACTGATATTTGCAGGATATAAGAACAATTCAAACAAGTTATATCCTACATTTCTCCGTGCGTCTGTCCTAAAGTGTCGGCCTCCGGATCACATGGTATAAGAATTCAAACCCGGCAGAGCTAGTCGGAATTTTGAAGGTCGGAAAAAAGTCCATTCGACACTCCATGTCGTACGATATCAGCATTTAAAAGATATTTAGTCACACATTTTGTATTTACCTCACAATATTTATTATAACTCAGCCATAGACTCCCAAGAGAGATTCGGTTCACTCTGCCATCTAGTGGGCCTGGAGAAGAACGGAACATTGAAATTGACGAGCAAGCAGCCAGACGGCGTCACATTAAATTTATTGCTCAAGGTAGCTGAGGCCATACGATTATTATTAGTAGTACTTGTCCGACTCGTTGGCTGAATGGTCAGCGTACTGGCCTTCGGTTCAGAGGGTCCGGCTTCGATTCCCGGCCGGGTCGGAGATTTTAACCTTCATTGGTTAATTCCAATGGCCGGGTGTCTGCGTGTTTGTGCTGTTCCCAACGTCCCTGCAACTCACACACCACATATAACACTATCCTCTACCACAATAACACGCAATTACCCACACTTGGCAGACGCCGCCCACACTCATCGGAGGGTCTGCCTTACAAGGGCTGCACTCGGCTAGAAATAGCCACACGAAATTATAATTATTATAGTAGTACTTCACATCACGGTTGCTAGGCAACATCTCTTCAGAAATTTTGTATCACTAAGTTCGTGACGCAAATTTTCAGACGACTCTCAGCCATAAGACATATTTATGTCAAAATATAAATTGATGTTTGTAGTTCAGGTAGTGTTTAACGATGAACGACTTAGGGTTTTTCTGACATACATTACAATATTACCCAGTGTGAAAACCTTCGCTTCTTATACGTGGAACGTTTCCAAACTACTTGAAGCTGCAGTGAAGTGATGCACCTGCGATATGTCTAATAAATCTTACACATGCTTACTGCTTGAAGCTCGGTATAGTGGGCGGTATAATCCTAGGGGCAACGAAACAACTACCAACGAAGTCAACTTGTTTGCAGAATCAATTGAAGAAATAATGAGCACAATGAAACAGAAACAACTAATAATATAGTGAACATTTCGAAATCACAAGGTATACTGCGTTGAAAGGAAAACATAGTTTAACAACATAAATTAAACTGATATTTTCAGCGTATAAGGAAAACAATACAAAAAGTTATGTATATTTCATAGGCACAACCTGGAATAATTCAGACAATCTAATTTGCAAAAGTTTAGTTAATTTGCTACTCTGAGAATGGAAGATCCTGAGTTAAACAAGCCTAACCCTGCGCTAAGTTTATAAGTACATAGGGGAGGAATGGGAGAACCTTACAGAAATCATTATGAGACATACTGAGGGAAATTACCGAATCGCGGCCAACAAACGTAATGAGG
This sequence comes from Anabrus simplex, assembly GCF_040414725.1. NCBI lineage: Eukaryota > Metazoa > Arthropoda > Insecta > Orthoptera > Tettigoniidae > Anabrus > Anabrus simplex. The sequence continues at coordinate 500,498,604 of NC_090267.1, forward strand.
AAAATAGCAACTTTGTATAATTTAACCCTTTCAGTCACGCATTTTTTCTAATTGGCCCAAAATTCTAAAATTTGGTACACTTGCTAAGTGAAACCTTGTGATTAATTATAACTGAGCTTGCAACACCTAGGCCGATCAGTTTTCAAGATTTTTAATGTGCATTGTAATGTACATTGTGACTCGAAGGCTGCAGATTACAAGACACAGTTAACATTATTTTTACAGTTTTATTCAATCTATCCAAGTAAATAGTATGTAAATTAGTCATAAAATAAGTTCCAAAACAATATATCAAAGATTCTAAATAAGAATATACCAAAATAATATTACTAAAAGTCTACCACAAAAGAAAAAAGAAAGAAAATTTCTGGAAAACGGCCAAGAAGTAACACAAAAGCTTGGTATTGGCAATTCAGCGCCTAGGATTGCCTTCTAGTTTACTGGATACGCTAGTTAATAGCACAGAAACAGTGCCTGAAGAATGAAAAACTTTCTTCCCCTACAGATTTATGGAGTATGATAACTCTGGAAGCAACTGCGTTCCCTCTGTATGCAAATATGAACATGACATTTCAGGCACAGGAAGTGCGTTCTGTTGTTGCATTCTGAAGCCTTTCATTTTGATGCAATTTTTTTGTCATCGAATCCTGGCATGTGGTTAATTTGATCCAAACGTACTTCGTTGATTTTGGATGCTACTCAGCTTGCTTGTGTCTTTTCACTTCTGGTACATCACATTCTGTATTGGCACTTGGACGGCATCTCTTTTTAGGCCGAAACTTTTTGAGAGAGGATAAAAGATTCACCGATGTGTTTCCTGAAGTGAACCAGGTCCAGAGAGTTCTTTCCTGATACACTAAGTACTTTGGCATCCCTTTTATATTCCAGCCAGCTGTTGGTGCAAGCCAACCTTTGAGGCACAATGTACATTAGAATGTGCATCCCACTTTATAAAAATCTCAGGGTGAAATAAACTAATTATCTGCAGTTTATTTCACATTTCCTAGCATATTAATCTATTTTATTTAGAATATAATGTTGTATGAACTTCAATCCTCACATATTATAGCAGAAATTTGCCTTCAGATAACACACTGTTTGCTGACGTCATAAACAGCAACTACGTAGCGGAGCAATTCCTGGTATTTTGCCGATAAAACCGCCAGATGTCGGGCCAAGTTACTCAGTCATGACACGGAAGATGTACATCTCAATGCACATTGTGACTCAACGGTCGCACTGCATCAAATATTTCCTAAACGGATACCGTAATATCGATGTGCATTATAATGTGCACAGTGACCGAACGGGTTAACCACGGTTCGAATTTCGAAGAAGAGGACTTTAAGAATAAAACATACAGAAATTCCGTTGAAAATTCACTACACAGGAAATCCTACAATAAATGGGCCAAAAACAAGATAAAACATTGGAAATTCAATGGAGAAGATGGTTCCGTGGAGAATATACTCAGGAATACCCATGAAAGTATATCACAATTGGAATAAAGATGCTAACAATGATCTTCACTAAATATGATGACTCAGTCCTAATTGATTGGCCCAATTCGAAATATAAATAGCCCTCAACAATAAGTAGTCTTAAACAAATTGAACTCCCATAAAAATTGTGGTATACAAATTAAAGTGTTTAAAAATGGCATAAATATAAAACTAGATCTCTCTAACTAGGAAAAAATTTCTTCTTGCGGCCTAAATTACTGCCTAATTTTTCCGAATCTCATTTGCACCATAGGATTTCATCGTACGGCCACTTTGGTATGTATCCACGTCATGTCCAGTACCAGTCCTCTTGATAGCTTTGCTACCAGTTCGTACACATGGTTGACAACGTTGAAAAGTTAGTTTACTTTATGACCTGCTCCGAATGCCTAAGCCAGATAGCAAGAACGTCACATCTATTTCACCACGATCAAACACATATTTAGGAGGCAAATGGAGTATCATAAGTTAAAATCATCTTCTACGTAATAACCTACAAACAGATTTGTTGAGACCGTTCAGCCATTCTACTGGACCGATTTTAATCCTTTTTAAAATTCTCTCCGGAATTACCTGCAGATGATAAGATAGATCTAAGTTCAATCAACTTTGAGTAATTGTAATATCAAATCACAACTAACACACATAAATGACCACTCCAATAATTTCACACCTGGACTTATCCCTGGCCCGCAATACATTCTGTACTTAGCGGGTTGCACACAGTTGAGGAGTAGTACCTTTACGCAAGGACATCGGCGAAACAACTAAGGATGAAAGTTGGTAGACAGACATAGGCAAACCTACAGGCTCACGTGTCCATGCAGGTTGCCTACCTAGCTATTACGTTAAACACATCAAGTACACTCGAAATCTTTAGTATCTCGTGGCCAGAAATATTCAACTCAGGCAAGAAATCAGTATAGCCCTCAGAACAACCCAGTACCTGCTTTCACACTCTCTCTCATTGGTCAAGTACATCAGACGCGTTAACACATGCACACATCTAAAGAGAGGGGAGGCGTAGAAAATGGATGTAGGAGGACATCTAGGATGAACAAAACACACGTTCCCAGACGTTCTACTGGCTCTACAATGAAGGGAGAGGGGAATGAAGGGCAGAACCATACGCCTCCTTTAAGGCAACAGACGTAATGTGTCTGTCAACTCATTAAGGGTCAAATTCTCCAGTTTCTTTGTAATTATTGTGTGTAAGGTCTGGCTGAAATGTTAGCGATCTCGACTATAACTTCATTATCAAATGGCATCGCGCTCAACCACTGTAAGAAACAATGGCCCTTATTTGAATCAATATAGGCCCTGTTAAATACTACTACTACTAATAATAACAATAATAATTTTTATCCTCAAAAACCAAAGTAAAGAAAAACCTGGCATTAAATAATTATGAATATCAGAGACGCAAGGGCGTTCAGAAAACCGTTTCTATGAAGTAATTATCAGCGCTGATCAATCAATTAAATGCCATAAATTGGGGTGGGATTACATTGTGTACACTTCATCGCAATTAAATTACAGTTAATTGTTTTCCTTGATTAGTATAGCCAGAATGTTTAACCGTAGAAACATCTTAATCAGTTCCTGAAAACATGGAGTTGAAAGTGGCGCAACATCGCAAGCCACACCTAATGGTAGAAGAACACATGTGACGTTGTCTTGGTTACTTCTCCTTTATCTTCAGGGTTGGCCAAAATCTTCGCCCATACGTTACCTGATTCCTTTTCCATCCGAAATTCTTGTGATCGCGATTGTACAAACCACACCACAATAAGTATCAAACTAAACTAATTCATTTTATCCAAGATTTCTTAGTTACACATACAGAAATAAGAAAAATGACTTGCACCTGGCAAACCCCCCCCCCCCCGTTAACCTTTGTGTGCTCCTTTCACTGGGAGGGGGAAAGGCATGCCGAATTATTTGCCTCAGAATCTGCGGACGAATACGAGGGGTAGACAAAAAGTCACCATACACATTCTAAGTGATAATCACGTCAACGGCAGTTACTGTAGCTAAAGCAGCAAATTATTATTATTGTTATCATTATTATTATTATTATTTTTATTTTTATTTTTCCGGGCTACCCGTGGAGCAGAAAGAGGTTAAAGAAGGTACCGGGGTGAATGGGTCTAACTACAATGTCAAGAATTGGATTAAAACTTTAACAAAGGTTATGTTTCTTTCAGGACGTCAAACTTAACAATTTTTCATAACAATGTTACAGGTACAAGTAGCAATCATTAAAAGAGATTGGGAAAATTCCAAGATTTAGAAACTTAACTCTTTGGGCTTTGAGCCCATAGTTTTACAATTTTACAAGAGGAAGAGTTATTATTTAATGAGGGGCAGAAAGTTATTTGGCCATTACCCTTTAGATGTTCTGTTGACCGATGAAAGAGGCCGCCCGCCTCCCGCTTTGGCACACACACTCAGTAATATGACGATCAATTGGCCAAGAAACTTGAAAAGCCGCAGTTTACAAACCCTCAGGGAAGGTTTGAGATCATTCAAGAGTACACCAGCCACACCCTCTCAATTTAATTGGTCAATTCAAAAGTAACACGCAAAATCGAACAAGAAACTTGTGATAGGTGGGAAATTAATTACAGAAATTAGGGATTGGCTAGATTCAAAACTGGCGGAAAGAAAAAGGAAATATTGCCAACCCAGAAATAAATGAACATCATTCAGTTACAAAAACCTAGGAATACAAAACTTCTTTAAATTCTAAATTCCTTCACTACGCACCAGGGTGCATGATCATAGTTTTTAGTGGTGTCATCTATGGGAGAATGTCCAAACTTCTTGATGAATAGCAAACAAAACTAGTAGAAATTCAGTCAGTTTAGGAAACTTCATAATAACAAAATTCCATCATATTTCTGTGGTGACACCTTCTGAGTAAAGTTCTAAGTGGGTGTAGTTTCAGTTTCACTGTTTTACCACTAGAGGAGTTCGTTTGGGCGTTGAATTTGAATGCGCGGCGTTGGGGTGTACCTCCCGGTACAATTATTATTATTGTTATTATTATTATTACTATTATTATTATTATTATTATTATTAACGTTAACATGACAATGGAAAAATGGAAATGAAATGGCGTTTGGATTTTAGTGCCGGGAGTGTCCGAGGACATCTTTGGCTTGCTAGGTGCAGGTTTTGATTTGACGTCCGTAGGTGACCTGCGTGTCGTGATGGGCATGAAATGATGATGAAGACGACACACACACCCAGCCCCCGTGCCAGCAAAATTAACCAATGATGGTTAAAATTCCAGACTCTGCCGAGAATTGAACCCGGGCTCTCTGTAACCAAAGGCCAGCTCGCTAACCATTTAGCCATGGAGCCGGTCATGACAATGGAATTTCCTGTTGATGAAAGCAGCGTGGCTTAGGATGGCAATAACGTTGGATCTCACAAAGCTTAAGTCGCCTTCCAAAGGATGGGATATTGCAGTTTCACTTCTGCTTTAAGTAACTTTTCTTTTTCTTTTATCGCTTGGCTCTCGCCACTTCCTTTTCACACCCATCAGCGTGTTTTGGTTGCCATGGTAACCACCAAAATAAACGGATTTTCTCAGAGCTGTGTCTTTTAGTTGATGTGCTGGTATTCTCCCCAGCGTACAATGACGTCCGCACTTTGCTTATTTCCTTCTAGGAGTGAGAGGGAATTGAGTTACGTGATCGACTCATGCCTGCGGGCTTTGGAAACGCATCAATTACGGGAAAGTGTTCGATATGTGAAGGTATCAGCCAACGAAGGAATAAGAAGTGATAGTTCGAGTCAAATGAAATGAAGTAACGTGATAAATTGCCGCAAACGTGTTACAGTGGCAATAAAATAATGAAAATGCATTTTTATTTTACTGGTTATAAATTTCTGACACTGTCATCGCCGTGTACGTTATGAGAGTTTTCCAGAAACTTAAATGAAGAATTCAGGGGATAAGCATGTAATGCACTGAAACTAAAATTTTCCAGGATATGAAATCTAAACTTTCAAGGTGAGACCTAGTGTTTATAGTAAAATCTGTCTTCTGGAGGGGGCTAGAAGACATTTGTTACTTTCATTGAGCTGATTCAGTGCCTTCCTTGGCTTTGACAATATGAAAGTGACTGAGGTATGAGCGATGCTAGTAATGCCATTCCTTATGCAATTAGTCCGTGTTATGAAGGGTGTGAAGATATCGCTCAGAGGGTCGGTTGGTGCGTGCATTCTAGTGGGCTTGGCAGGCTAATATGTAATAGCAACTTCTGGCTCGGTGACGAAAACAATGGTAAACTACTTCTCAATGCCCTCGTACACCTCTGACTGATGACTTCATTGCTTAAAACGCTGACAATGACAATGCGACTAAATGTTTTGGCTGTATATGTGATTACTGCATTCAGGCGGCCTATTTCTAGCCAGCATATGGGTAAACGAAGATATCGCTGACGGGAAGGAAACAGATAAAAAATAGAGTCCTGTAATGTTAATTTCAGTTCCATGTTTTACCATGCCTGTCCTAACATTTTCCCCTTTTTTAGATGAACAACTCCAATTTCAAGTCAATCCATACAAAAATAAAAGAAGACGCATTCAACAGAATTAAAACTAACACAAAGGACAAGAATTTGATATATCCAAGTGGAGAAACCAATAAGCAAATAAGGGAATATCCCATTTGATTGATAATTTTACCAAGGAGACGTCTTATGAGAATAAAGTAGTATGCTAAAAAAGTAATAAAGTTTACCTGAATGTACGTTCTAAATGTGACGAGGTTACTGAACATAACATTATTCTTCTTCTATCGCTTTATTCTTACTGGTGAGTCTCAGGTGCGGGGTTTGGTTTTACGTACGGGAGCCCTTCCTGACTCAAAATCCCCGTGTAGGGATGTATCATTATTGCATTCTTATGCCATTTTGGGAAGTGTGATGTGTTGTGTGAATATGAAGAGGAATGTTCTTTAACAAACACAAACACACAGTCCGCGAGCCGTAGGACCCATATACAGTTAAAATCTCTATCTCTCCCAGGAATAAAACCCGGAGGCCTATGAACAAAAGAATTAACATTTACAGGAAGAGTAACAGCAACCACTACATCCATTCATAACTCCTCATGCCACCGAATCTCATAAAGGGCAACATTTGGTGGTATACTTCATAGAGCATAAAATCATCCTTACCTGATGAATGTAGCACTAAAGAAATTTTAGCCATAAAGCAAATGGCCACGAAATATTTGCAGAATCCACATACGAAAGATAAAATATTTAGATGCATTGCGAATAAAGCAACAGGACAAAGAATGCAAGAAGGCGAACAACAAAAAGAAGAAATGAATTACCACAGCAAACCATTCATTGTAAAGGCAACATACGAAAGAGCAGAGCTCTTAAGATGCACAAGATACTCATAAGTAGGCTGGGAAATTTTTGGCAGTAATAGGTTAGATTGTAAACTAATAATATAAATAATAATAATTTAGTGTGTCTATTCATAGCCGAGGGCAGCCCTTGTAAGGCAGACCCTCCGGTGAGGGTGGGCAGCATCTGCCATGTTTAGTTAATTGCGTGTTATTGTGGTGGAGGATAGTGTTATGTGTGGTTTGTGAGTTGCAGGGATGTTGGGACAGCACAAACACCCAGCCCCCGGGCCATTGGAATTAACCAATGAAGGTTAAAATCCCCGACCCGGCCGGGAATCGAACTCGGGACCCTCTGAACCGAAGACCAGTACGCTGACTATTCAGCCAACGAGTCGGACAGATTGCAAACTAATTTGGTTATTAGGAAGTGTCGACTAGCCCACCCATCCGTAATGTAGAGAGAGTAACATGAATTCTAGGGGTCAGGTAGGCTGTATCCCTAATGCGTATAATGCATATGCAAAACTCATAACATAACCGTGGTGCAGATTAGAATATACTTTTTACTACAAATTCGAGCATTACTCAACAGCTGCTCAACTGTAAACAGTCTGTGTCAAATTCACCCACACTCAGGCAATACACCCGATAAATTCAAATAGACTGTAAACGAGTAGAAAATTGTGGATGTTCTTACATTGGAAAAACTGGAAGAGGATTTATCATCAGATTTCAAGGAGAGCTGGCGACAGCTCGGCTGCATAAGCATGACGAATAAGCAGTCGCTGCACATCTACATGGCACAGGACATGAAATATGAAATATACAGTGTTCCCTCACCATTTTACACACTCACCCAAAAGGGAAACTCTACACATATATATACATCGATTAATTGACCCACAACATAATGTTCGGTGATAAAACTGAAAATAAATATTTAAATACATATATTGAGCTTGAGCAGCAACGGTGTATTTCTACGTAGATTTAAGGTATTCACAATGTATACGTACGTAATCCCTGTTCTCAAATGGAATAGAATTATTTTCGTATTAAAATTTTGCTTTCAGTCGCACAGACACAGATAGGTCTAACGGTGACGATAGGATAGAAAAAAGCTAGGAGTGGAAAGCAAGTAACTGTGGCTTTAATTAAGGTACAGTTCCAGCGTTTGCGTGGAAACCCCGGAAATCCCTCTTCAGGGCTGCCGACTGTGGGGTTCGAACCCACCATCACGCTAATGCAAGCTTACAGCTACGCGACTCTAACCGCACGGCCAATTCGGTCGGTATGATATTCTTTGAAATCTATTATATAGCAAGTAAAGCAATAATTATATATCACTATTTCTGCGCCTGGCTATGGGGCGGAGTCTTTGAAACGCGTAGTCCATTAACGTAACATAACTGTTGTCCGGGTAGAGTATACTATTTGCTTTAAGCCTGCAGCCACTGAATTAGGTGGATGGGGAAAACTACACTGTTGTCACATATGGGAATGGCGAAGTGACAAATGGTCGGGAGCCGTTTACCTCTCAGCTGGGATTGGCAAAGCTGATCGTGCAGTGTTGTCTAGTCGAAGCCGCTCCTCTCCAGGTCCACGCATTCTTTAAAGTAGTTTTTCTATATAACGCTGTCCAATATATTGTATTTAAGTATTTAATGTTATGTTGTTAACCATACGCAAATAAAATATTTTATAAAATATTTATTGCAGTTAATATCCAAAAGACGGAATGATACAGACAAGGTAAAAGCGAATGTAGAATACATTATAAGTGCTAGCAGGCTAGTCGTTACAACTGAAGGACGTCAAGGATTCAAGTCTATGTGTACAGTGCGTCGCATAATACCTTTCACAATATTCACCGCAGCGTTCGCATACATATTCTGCGACTGGTTGGTGAAAATTCTTCAACCTGCACAGCTTATGATGGAAGCCATGTACGGCAAAGTGTGTGACCGTATGCCTTAGTTCGTAATTACCCCGTTTCTAGTCGTTGAAGGTCGTTGCATCAGTGATGTAAAAATCCCACCAGATGTCTCTCTTCTTTGCTTGCAGGTTCTGCATGTGTTGCACGTATGCTGGTGTCGACTGTAGCGGCAGGTGGAGGCGGAGCTCTTCCACGTAATATAATTCACGTGTTAGTTCATAAACTAGTCTTGATGGCGTGTATTTTGAGACACACAGATCCTTCTTCAAGAAAGTCGTCTTTAGTCTTTCTAGCTTTTCCAAGTGTTTCACCTTGAGGTGTGTCCAGATATTCTCTAATCCGTATGTTACGACAGGTGTAACATTGAGATGAAAGATTTCCAAGGCTGTTTTGATGGAGAGTTTTCTCAGCTGTCTGATGTCATTCATGGCCCTCGTAGCAGCGCCGATCCTATCGTTAACGTGGACCGTAAAGACGCTGCCAGCTGACTGGAGTATCAAGCCTAAGTACTTGAAGTTAGAGACACTCTCCAGGGGTTTTCTGTGTGTGTGAAAAACTGCTGGTTTACCTCCTTTTCGGAAAGTCATTGACACAGTCTCGTCTTCGTTTAGGGTCAGCTCGTTTTCTTCCGCCCATTCCAGTAGCAGATCAAAGGCAGATTGCAGCTTCTTTTCCGAACTCGAGGCCAACACAATATCATCAGTGTACATATATAGAATTACTTCCTTCGTGACTACCACTGTGATATCTGCCGTCGCGATGATGAACAGTAGTGGGCTTAGAGGGTCACCTTGCAATACACCGGTTGTTTATTCTGTTGATGTTGTTGATTCCATCGCTTATCTCTATGTAATTTGAGGCCGGGATGTTCGCGATAAACCGTTTTGCATAGCTGTTTCTTCTCATTTGTTTTCCTAACTTCTCTATGATACTTTTCCTATTGAGCGTGTCGAAAGCCTTGGAGAAGTCTATAAATATGGCATAAATATGGGACTGTCAGCGCCGTCTCGATATCACTTAGAAGGCATTGGATGGCCTGTGTTGTAGACCTTCCTTTTATGAAGCCAAATCGCTCCTCCGGGAGCTTGGGGCGTTGACATAAGAGTTTTGTTAGAAAGAGTAACACGCATTCCAGGGCGATGTCTTGATAGGAGTTTGGATCCTCGGTGCTTCCCTTTCCTTTATACAACAGTTTTACTGTGGACCTTCTCCAGGTATGGGGAATATTTCCTAGCCTGAGACATTCATGAGGGAGGGAAGTTATTGCTTTCTTTAACACTGGGAGAGCGATTTTAAGGTGCTCATTACATATCTTGTCTGGGCCACAAGCTTTATTATTTTTTGAACAGAGGATAGCTGCCTCTACTTCCTCAATTGTGAATATCTCCATGTCGAAGTCAGAGTTCCCCTCGATCTCGGGGATATCCGTTGGTCGAGTATCCCTGTATTGCAGTACATTGCTAAGGTGACTCACCCATGTCTCCATAGGGATGCTTCTGTAGTATCTCGGTTGCCTTGGGTTCAATGCTTTGTATGGGTACTGTTCTGCTGCCACTATCAGCCTCCGCTCCTCTTGCTCCTGATACTGTTCCTTTGTTTCCTTTAAGAGGGTCTTGTATGTCTTACTATGATTAGAATATTCCCTTAGATGATCTTCAGCTGTGTCTTTGAGAGCTGTGTGTAGGGCATCAAATATTGTTCTGCGGAGTCTATAACAGGCTTCGTCAAACCATGATTTCGATTTTCTCATTACGATGGCCTCTGGTATGACTTCGCCCTGTAAAAGATGTTCGAGCATGTTTGCTGATTCGTCAAGATCTCCCTTCGGGCCTTTTCAGATATTGCCTGGTTGTCGGTCTCACATATGAACTGGTGTAGAGTCTTCCTTGAAAATTTCATGTTTTTGGCTTATCCTGTTTGTTGCCATGACTGAGTAGGAAAGTCGTTTCTACTAGTTGGTGTTTCCGGTAGGGGGTTGGGATTATGTCTTGTTTTATTGGCTTTATTTCACCTTGTTTGTTGCCATGACTGAGTAGTCAAGTCGTTTCTACTAGTTGGTGTTTCCGGTAGGGGGTTGGGATTATGTTTTGTTTTATTGGCTTTATTTTACCCTGAATCGAAAATACGAGATCTATGGTGCTGGTGCCGTTATAACAGTCATACGTCTTCCGGTCTTTGTTGTTTACCAGTGATGTCCCTTCCTCTTCTAAGTAGCCTAAGACATCTATCGTCTTCTGTGTTGGAATTTCAGTGTGGCAATTTAGGTCTCCTGGTAGGATGATGTTATCCTCGCGTTCCGTTATATTCAGAGCGGTGCCTATTTCATCAATGATCTGATAAATTGTGAAACCTGGCTGAAAGTACACACATATTAACACGCGCAATTTAGTCTTCACTATGAGAACATTGTTGTTTTTATACATGACTTAGAATGGTGTGAAGTGAGCCTTTAAAAGGCAGGTGATTCCTCCCCACCGTACCTTGCTCTGCCAGATTGTTCGCTGTGTAGTGATTTCTCGTATTCCAGTCTGAAGTTAGGAAGGTTTCAACCAGTATTACGACGTCATAGGGGTCAAAAATAATTTCTGGCGTTGAGTTCGTGGCGCTTATCAGCCCTTCAGTATTCCATATTCAATAAAAGTGATACAGGTTAATGCGCGCGCGTCCAGAAAGACCTCAGCTAATGACATTTATATGGCCACTTTCCGAGCCATTTCCCAGGAAAGCTAAAACACTAATGGAAACATGTTTCAGATGAAAAATTTAAGTTACACTATTGTCTACGCTTTCCCCGCAGGCAACATTTTATTGATTGAAGAAAAGAAACGTGACCGCTTACTGAAAATTTCAATCCATGATTTTACGTACGGTATTTAAATTTACTTGTTCAGGTTTTTATTCTTAATAAATATTTTAATTGGTTTATGTGGAAAATAATTACACCGCTGAAATCGGGTAGTATTTCCTGAAGCTTGTATGAGGAGACATCAGGATCTGCCTCGTGTTCGGAAATGATATGTTCAGCAGTTGCTCCATAACATTGGCAACAGCGTAATTACTCTGATCCGTCTAATTTAGTGGCAGCTACTATGTTTGCATTGTGATAAACATCAGTGTCCGAGTGATATCACAGGAGATGTTCGCTATGAGCAGTCTCAAAATGGAGTGGCCAAATCGCTCGAAAGTATCAAGGTCCTGTCCAACAGCTGCTCAGGCTTTAGTGATTACGCTGTTCCAGATCATTGATATTGTCAACCGCAGCAACGTATATCGCACATTTCTAGCGTCCTCACAGACAAAAGTCCAATGGATTAAGGTCAGGAGACCGGGTAGGGCAATGCTAGGAACCTCGATGCTCGATCCACCGCCATGGCAAGGTGTTGTATAAAACCCGTACATGCAATCGGAAGTGTTCCGAAACCACATTGTGTCCAAAGTGCTGCTGATGATAAGCGACAACTGTACCATGAGCATGTCTCGACAGTCCAAATTACTTCCTCTCTTTCAAATGTGACATTGTCGATGAAGTAAACGGCAAACGGACGTCAGTATTGGTATTGACCATATGCAAGGACTGTACCTCAATACAAACGCACTGCATTATGGGAATCTGCAAATAACAAACGAAATTCCATGGCTCAACACCCTGAAGGGTCTTGGCCTACCAGGCGACCGCTACTCATCATAAAAGTCCTCTCGGCCATTATTCTTGGCTTTCTACTGTAGATCTGGGTTTCTATCTCAACATCAGATAACCCCTCACTTGTATACACGTAGGCTGAATAGACCTCGAAGCAGTCTTCCCTCCAAATAAAGATCATTGACCTCTTGATAAATCTAACCCGGGGTGACCGGGTAGGGGGCAGGCACGCTGCTCATACAATACTGTTGGGATAGGAATCAACAACACACCGCTATTTACAATACATCCATAGTTATCACGATGTCAAGGAGACTGCAGACAATACAGTCCGGCTTTAACGAAGTTGGAGATCTCTAAAAGAATTAAAAAATAGCAAAGATTGTCTTCTCTCTGAAGACATTAATGGATTCAAACAATACCCATACCCAGGTAAAAATTATGGAATTTAGTAAAGGACAGGCCAAAGCATTGCATGCAACGACATTTCTAGAATTGTTTGAAAACTGCTTGTTTATTGAAGAAGTGGAGTGGTTCCTCGTTAGGCAGAACAGCAATACAACAGTGTAACCATGTAAATATTTCAAAACTCGGCACTGACTGTACTAACCCATACCTCTAGCACTCGAATGCAGTGAACGGAGCGCCACGCGGCTAAATGAAAGCGTTGGTAATTCGAGTGGCAATAACGTGTTTAGTTCACAAACAAGCACCACTAAACGAATGTCCACACAAAAGATACTTCCTGTGAAACAAAATACACACCTGATTGAGCTCGTTTCAATATTTTAAAACCATTCACCGTAAAGTTTGATTTTGTCTATTCAGCTGCTCTGTGAACGCCACAAAAAGCGAATGGTGGCGATGAATGAAAAGCAACTACCGTCTAGAAAATTAAAATTCATAGAAACAGGTGACCTGAAATATCTCAGTTCAGAAATTTTAGTCCCACAAACAGAGCATAGCAATTAATATTCCGTAATAACTCAGTATCCATAAGACAGTGCGTCACGGTGATGTGTAAGTTGACAGTGCCTTGCTCGAAAACGTCTGCATTGTCTAGTTAAATTCGGTCGAAGTTCCAGAACGGAGGAATGAGTAGCGAAATTATAAGGAAAAATGAACCGTAAATACAGTATACTATAAGAGTAAGAAGATTCGTTGCGCAAACATACATTCCAACTACACTATGGTATGGTACGGTTCATTTTTACTTAGGCCTACACATAAGCATACGAAAATTAATACAACGAAGATTGTTCTAAGGGACTGCATGTCTACATGCGGCTTAGAAGCGAGTCCAATCCTAAGGAAAATAATTGATACTATTGTGATATACGATGTCTGGTTTCTTCAAGGATGATATGCAGTTTGAACCACTGGAAATACGCCTACGTAAGTATGGAAGTATAGAGAAAGAGAATCACTTAAAGTTGAAATAATAACCGAACGAGTTGGCCGTGCGTTTAAGGTCGAACAGCTGTAGTAGCTCACTGTCGGTAGCCTTGAAGATGTTTTCCGTGGTTTCTCGTTTGCACCCCAGGCATATGCTGGGGCTGTACCTCAATTAGGGCCAGCCCTGTCCTATCCTTCAGTGACCGACGTTAAACATACACATGAAGCAAACATTTGTAAAGAAGTTCGCACTTTTTGGAGTAGCGTTTAATGAATCCCACAAGAGGTAATTTCTGACTTCAGAGTCTGTAATGTGGGCTATGAGATCATTATCTGTAGTAAATTCTCTGAATTTACGCCCCATGTTTGTCACTCGAAACGATCTTATTATCATTTATTAATAACATGTTACAAGAACTCTATAATTCAAGGAAGTAACAATAATAATATTACAGGTATAATAGGCAGACCATTTAAACCTCATAAAGAACACCCGTATAGTTTTTAAAAGAGTTGTAATACGTGAAATAATAATAATAATAATAATAATAATAATAATAATAATAATAATAATAATAATAATAATAATAATATCAACAACAATGGTAATACTAAGTAAACACTAGGAGTAAAGCACCTGAAGGCAAAGTGCAGTGTGTCATTGAGCTGACCATGGTGGGGGGCGTGACCTAATTGGCGGGTCAGCGGAGTGGCAGCTGGTTTGAATTCGAGCCAATGAAAGAGCAACGGTTTATTTCAAACACCTCGCATTGTATACGGAGTGGAGACAAAGCAGGACTTCATTACGATACATTCCAAATTTCAAATTCCTAGATGTTTGGACTGAAATAAACATAAATATTTCCAAATACTCAGTGTGACTTGACAGAATCTGATGATGCTATTTTAAGAACGAAACATTTCTGGTTTAATTGTGTACTTTTACAAGCACGTACGTGATAGCATAATATTTGTATTGAGCTTCAAAAAAAGTTTGAGCGTATTGAACCAAGGAACACATTAAAGGAATAATTATGTAATTTAATTTGGCTAGGATTTACATCAAAAGGAAAATGGGGCCTATGACCTTAGATGTTAGGTCCCTTTAAACAACAAGCATAACCATCATCAAAAAGAAAAGGAGTAAAGAAACAAGCGATTTTAGGTTGTTCTTCCGGAACTGCATTTACTGTAAACCAAGACTCACAATTGTAAACATTTTCTGGTCCTTTAGCGCTTCAAATTTCGGGACGTTTGAGGGAATTGCTTAGTTTTACGTTTTTTTTTTTCATACAACCGGGCGAGTTGGCCGTGCGCGTAGAGGCGCGCGGCTGTGAGCTTGCATCCTGGAGATAGTAGGTTCGAATCCCACTATCTGCAGCCCTGAAGATGGTTTTCCGTGGTTTCCCATTTTCACACCAGGCAAATGCTAGGGCTGTACCTTAATGAAGGTCGCAGCCGCTTCCTTCCAACTCCTAGGCCTTTCCTATCCCATCGTCGCCATAAGACCTATCTGTGTCGGTGCGATGTAAAGCCCCTAGCAAAAAAAAAGTTTTTCATACAATGCGGCCCCCTACTTCTTTGTTAAGGAATGTTTCCAACATTAAAACAAAATAAAAAGAAAAGTGTCTATTAAACAGATAGAAAACAAAAATGAAGATACTGGTCCCAAATTTTGTCAAGTGAGCAAAAAACCTTAATAACCTCATGACTTTATTGAAGTTTACATATCCTGTCAGTGACGCATATGAGAGTATGGTCGTATTTTACTGTTCGTTAATCTAAAAATTAACTAGGACTGTACTAAAGCTATTGACTGACCCAGTAACGTGGTACGCCTAACTGTGCTGGGCTGCTGTGACGACTGAGTGATTGGATTCACGTGACAACACGAGAATCTGGCTTTAATTAAACCGCTATGTCAACTATCTGATGCCTGTTAGCTTCTCATTACATGATTCTCGCTTAATTCTTTGACGACTACCTGCGCAGTCACTGTAACTCGGTCGTATAATGTACTCATGAAAACTTCCTACAGGTTGAATGTCGTCGTTCTTTAATTAAGGGGGTTAAAAGCAGAGGGATATGAGTGCCAAAAATATACTTCTGAGAAAAGAGCAGCAAAGTAACCATATCATTTATATATATATAAGCAAATCGATTTCTAGCGATCTATACACATATAAAAGTGAAAATACCATAAACGTGAATTAATGAGGCACTTTTAGGCATCTCAAATACTTACAACTTCCTACCAGAGAAGCTGAAGACCTCCGGATCCCTAGAATAATAGAATATTCTCAAAATTACCTGAAACTCTTAAAAAAATTCTCAGCATAAGAACCCAGTCGTATATATTTATCCAAAGTGATGACCTATATGTTTCGTGGGCTTAAAAACTTCCATGAAATTCCTAATTTTAATATCCCTTGCCCAAAATCAAGATGGCGGCACAATCTCCCACACGAACTAGAAAGTTGAAAGTTGAAAGGTGAAATTATAGATTTTTAGAGATGCCAACTTTCAAGAAAGGCAATTCGTAATGCAGCCGTTAGGGCACGGGGGGTGGGGGCGACGGTGCAGCGGCCGTAGATTTATTTTTCGAAACCTTACCCACTTATATATAATTGATAAATCATTGAACAACATACAATCCAACCAGATGTAACATTCAAAGACTGGCTTATAAAGAGTGTATGATATTTACCTGAGAAAATAACAGGTGATCTGCTATACATATCTGAGACGAGGTTGAAGGATCATTTCTTTTGTTGAGTATTGTAGTTGCTCCCTTAGCAGCTTGCAGTTCCTGTTTACTAAACGTACGCTGGTGACATGCTTTTTCTTTTGATGTCATGTGCATCATGTGCACATATTACGGTGTTCACATTAGCACGGAATTCAGTCTTGCTCTTCCTCACGCGCATCTGAAAAATCGCGGCTACACACACTACAAAACACGTGTGGATGAGAATTTGAGGAACGCAGTAAACAGGGCGATTTTTTCGAGTATTCCTTCCTAAATTTTTGAACTAATTTTTGGTTTATTGCTAGCCTCACTAGTCATGGTAACGTCATCACACGTATTTTCCTGCATAAGAAATCGCTTCATTATTTCAAACCTTTCGCATTTCGTAACACATGATTAGCATATATCCTAGAAGTGCAATATATGTAAATTTGGCAACCAAAATTGCAATAAATACTTCTTCTACAGTCATGCACACAGTATTCACAATGAAACTGAGTTTGTCACCACTTTGCCGCCAAAACAAAGACAAAAGAACTCGCATACTTGCATGGAAGTCTGATCATATGACGAACAAAGACAACAACTCCGCAAGATATACCACTTCACAGGTACTGGGAGCACACATTGCGTTCGGCGTGTGAAAAGAAATATTCTTAAATGAGGGACAGGAAAGGGCTATAAATGATTGCTGAGAAATCCGAAAATAATATTCTGAGAATTCAAGCTGTAATGACATTCCTTGTGTAGCCTTTTGAACACTTCATACACCTAGATTTAAAAATCAACAAAAAATCGTAATTTGGGGCGTGTGACTCGTAAATGCGTAATTATGATGGGTAATTCGTAATTATTACGACTGAATCGTAATAGTTGGCATCATTTTAGCCTGTACCGGCGGAAAATTTCTTAGATTCTTATTTTTTTATTTTTGTCCCGAAATATCGACATTTGCAGGGTATTTTAATGACGGTGCAGTCCTTCTTTCAAGGTATTTGGCGACTAAACGGTATGTCATATCGCAAAACGGATGGGACAATCTCAATTCAATTTGGAGTGATCTTCAACTTTGGTCCTATGACTTTTTGTCGTATCTCTCTCCCGTACACGTTAGATTTGGCTGTGTTTCTCGATTGTACGAAAATTTTGTGATTTTTACACGTATATTTCATAGTTTGATACACTTATAAGAAAGATGGAGTGATGGTATTTGGCAAGCACATTTACATGATCAAGGGCCATATGCGGGCCAAATTTAATGATTCTAGTTTTCACATAACTATGCGAAAATATAATATAAAATGTTAAAAGTGTATCAAAATTTAACCCCATTCAAATTTTCCAACTCAATCGAACCAATGAATATGGGAAGTACAAGAATATATTACAGGACCATCATTTAGAACGATAAAAGGGGCGTCTGATCGTGCAATCTATTTGTCGATATGATGTACCGTTTATGAGCAGTAAATCTCGAAATAAAGTTCTGCACTTACAAACGTGCCCATGCTTATCTGTAATCTATATATTATATAGAAGCAAGTCGGTTTGGAACTATCAACATATATACCGTTTCTCGGATAACGCCAAGTGACATGCAATTTTAGAAAATCTTATTCACTGCGTGTACAGAAATTTACTTCGATATGCGTGTACTATGTAGGATACCTTAGCGAAGGGTGGGTACATTTTATAGTTATTAATATACGATCCGTTGCAGGAAAAGGAACGTAAACTGTAATTTAGGATTTTTGAGATTTTTGTGGTTCTAAATATGCCGTAAGAGCATTTAAAATAGTTCATGGCTGTATATGCAATACTTCAGAAGATATTAGTTATTGATATTGGTGGTAAGAAAATTGTACTTTGAGAAAAACTCAAAGAGAGAATAAACAAGGGATAGCTGCCCTAGAACAAGGGGTATCGTGCGGTAACACCATATTGATACACTATTAACTGTGGTCTTGAAAAGGACCAAAATGTTGTTTCCGTTATGAACGTATTAGCCGTTGCAAGGGGAATGGTCAGGTCAAAATTCAAAATACCTAGAAGTGACTCTTGATGGAGCTCTTACGTTCAAAACCCATTGTTTGAGTAATAAGATAAAAATCTCTGCACGAAACAATCTTATTCGCAAAATTGGAAGGGTCACAATGGGGTTTCATTCTCAAACATATCACTGTGCTTTTCGGCTGTTGAATATGCTTATCCAGATTGGCACATTCCATCTCATGCCAGACAGGTAGATACGGCTCTCAGTGAAAGCTGTAGATTGATTACGGGGTGCTTAAAGCCTACTCCGACAGAGAAGCTCTATTATCTGCCTGGAATAGAGCCACCCTGTGTTCGTGGAAAAGTACAGTAGCTGGCAACAGGGATAGGCTTAAAGTGGAACAGAACAGCATCGCGGATGGTTGCCACCAGCTGAGGAGTTACCAGCTGGACATAATGAAAGCTGGCTGATGTGGAAGTCCCTGAACGGAACCAGGGATAACTTGAAGAAATAAGTGTTCAGCATCAGTGATACAAGATGTGAATGTAGACAAGAACAAACTACGAGCTATATGGTTCAGTGCACAACACCTTGTATAGACGATGATCTCCTACAAGCCATTCCGAGTGCACTGGCCATGTATAATATGATCTCATATGTTATGTTTTGTATACTTCAAAATGACTTGTACTTCAAATGCAAACTTGTATATATTCGACTCGAGTATAAGATACAGGGTGACCCAAGAGCCCTTTAACATTTCACGAGGCAATACTTCACGGAATATTGGAGGTAGGGACGTAATAACTGACATGACATGGGGTTTCATTAACACCAAGTAAAGTAAATAAAGCTTCACTAACAGTGCCTCTTTTGGTAACGTCAACATGCCGCGATTGCAGCCGCATCTGACGCTTTCTCTCAGAACAGCTCGTTTTATACTGTGCACGGATATCATGTGGCATCACTGACGTGTTGCTGTCCAGCGCCTACTGTTGGGCTGTTTGAGCACTCGTCGTTGGTGTCAATGAAACACCATGTCATATCAAGCATGTGAGACCATTTGTAGCTGATGTGTTGCTGTCCAACGCCATCTGTTTGTCATTTTGTGCACATGTATTATAAATGAAATCGTAGGAGACAACATTGTAACATAAAATGTTCTGCTCTTGCTGCTGTCACGTGTCCTGGAAATGACTCGTCATTGGCTACATGGACATGTTACTTTTCGACCAATTCACCTCATAGGATTGCTTTCAACGCCCTGTTTGATACCGGTTTGGGCAATTTTGACTGTTTCTTTTCTTTCATATTATAGAGCTTCCGAACAACGTACATATTTCGTTTTCAACTCAATTTTGAATTTTTGGTATTTGGTTGGAAATTATTATACAGGTAACCCACAAGTCCGTTAACCATAAATATTGTTCATTATACAGGTGACCGGACAGTTCGTTAACAGTTGACGAGGCAACACTTGACTGAATATTTGAGCTCGAGATATAATAACTGACACTCATGATTGGTATTACATGGGTACACAAAATGACCTACAGCTGGCTTCATGCGATACACAAGCAGTACCGGTAATTAACATAACAATCGAGATTTAGCAAAGACGGTATTCTTCATAACACATTCTCAACATGTCGGCCATCATTCACCTGTAATTGAGGGGCAATGTTGTGAGGAATTGCCGTCCGATGTTGTCTTTTAGTACTTCTAATGAGGTCGGACGATCGCGGTAGACTTACGACTCCACGTAACCCCACAATCAATAATCACGCGGATTGAGGTCGGGCATGACGCGTCCTAATTTCAGGCGCATCTGACAGCTCCTTTTATACCGTACACGGGTCTCATGCGGCATCACTGACCAGCGCCATCTGTTGGTCTGTTTGTGGACTTGTTGCTGGTGGCAATAAAACGCAATGTCATGTCAAGCATGTGTGCCGATTTGTACCTTACGTGTAGCTGTCCAGCGCCATCTGTTGGTCTGTTTGTGTACTTTATTTTGGTGTCAATAAAACTCCGTGTCATGACAATCATGTGTGTTGATTACCTCTCTACCTCCAATATTCCGTCAAGTATTGCCTCATGATTTCTTAATGCCCTTTAGGGTCACCTGATGACTGCAGAGAAATATATGCCTTTGAGATGGAAGTATTTAGAGTTTAAGTGCCTGAACTTATCAGATCCATTCTGTTTTCTTAAGTATTTCTTAAACTACAAAAGATTTGACAGAAATACTTTGTATAACAGTGAATTTATTCTACTTAAACATAAAAAATGCTAAAATGAATATATATTTTAAGTTGAAATGTTACACTCTGAGCGTTTTTAGATTTGGTACCTAAGGTTTTCATTTGACACTAGCACTGAAACGTACTTTGCCTTCGGCTTCCAATGCACGTCCTGGATATTCTGCATTCCAGTGTTATCGGATGTTGTAACACAGTTTCCATGACTTATTTAACGACTCCCGTAGGAGGATACTTAATACAGGGTCGACGGTCGGAATTGCAGAGTGAATTATTGATATCAGTAACATGATTGCTCCAGGGTCTAATATGTTAAGTGCAGTGATGGACGCTTTGGAAGCAATTCTAGACCTGGTGGACGAAGATACAACTAGAGTTATTGCAAGTGCATTCAACGTGTTTAACGCGTCCAGTTTCTACTACAAAGTAAACGTTTGTCCCTAGCTACCTAAAGAGAGTGTATGTTAATTAATCCGGAAATAATCTCAGAGGTTTTGGGGACTGACGGACTCGAATAAACATTCAAACTTGTCTTGTTTGCAGTCAATAGACAAGTTCAAATATTATTCTTAAAAAAGTTCAGTTGTGTTGTTATTTGCGTCATCAGTTTGGTACAGCCCTTCATGCCACCCTATCCTATGTTAATCTTTTCATTTCTATGTAACTACTACAGCTATTCAAATCTGTTTTTCATGTTCTTACCTTTATCCATCCCTACCGTTCATACCGTCTGCATTTCCCTACAAATCTAACTGAACCAGACCTGGGTGTCTTAAGATGTGTCTACCGTTCTATTTCTTCTTCTGGTCAAATTTCGCGAAATCCTGTCCTCTTCATCAATTTTTTGCAGTATCACTTCATTCGTGATTCGATCTACCCATCTCATATTCAGCATTCTTATGTAACACCACATTTCAAACGTTCCCATTCTCTTTCTTTCTGAGCTAGTTGTTGGCAACGTTTCACTTCCATAGAACACCGCGCTCCAGACGAAAGTGTCCAAAGTCATCTTTATAAATTGTACATCGGTGTTTGAAATGAGAACATGTCTTTTCTGGTAAAATACTGGCTTCAGAGAGATGCCTAAAAATCAGCATCACCCTGGCTTTCAGTCGCTTCCACCGTAGCGTACTTGGATCCTGTTAGCTCGGAGGTCCTTGTTCAAATGCTTCCCATGGATAACTTTTCTTCGATTGATGGTCTTACGCCACGTACAAGTTTAGCAACACCACCTCGCAAAGCCCGTGAAGCGATCTGTTTGGCTAACTTTAGCGGCTGATAAAAGGACAACATCACGAGATATCGAATTATTCGTTTCAAATTAATTGTCAGTATGAAAAATCTTCTTCTTCTTCTTCTTATTATTATTATTGTACCGGAGGTACACCCGCTCCGTGCGTTTAAAACGAGCGCCTTTTAAAGAGCCATCTGTGATATGAACTGCGAAACTTCCAGTGGAAAAAGCTTGAACATTTATCCTCAGATATCTGTACTGTAGACTTTTGTGCGCTCTCTGAGGCGAAGATGAACAATCAATTTTTCAAAGTAATTTCGTGTGTCAAGGTTTCCTAAACTGACTTGTTTGTAGATTGTTTTTGGTATTCTAAGGTTTCCAACACTGCTATCCCTTCCCGCCGGCTTTAAATTTTGAAATTTACTTGACTATCCAACGATGTTCGAGGGTGTGTCCAGTGCTTCGGCCCAGATAACTCTGAAAACTTTCTCTCTGCTCTAAAAGCTGGAACCATTTGGGCCATGTGGTCTTTCGATCGCTCCAGGTCAACAGTAGTGTGTGTTCGTAGGAGAAGCAGGGGAATGCTTACCTCGTCCATTTCCGGAAGGTACACCAGCTCAAGGTAATGACAGGCATATTTTAATCATTAATAGTCTCAGAAAGCCAGTTTGAGGAAAGGTTTCAAAGTTCGTTCTTAATGTAACTCTGTCCATTTAAAACGTTAAACATAGTGACTTAGGTAATACATAGTGGGAATCCTCTTTCATTCCCCTTCAATTTGGCATTGAGGTAACTATGATTTCGTAAACCTTAAAATTTATCTCTTCCTTTTGTAATTTAAATTTTCTCTTCAACCAGTCACCTGCGTAGTATAGGCTTAGCCTCTGTAACGTCGGGCCATAAGCCCGCGTTGGGTTTTGAATTATGTTCTGGTGAATTTCAAAAGAGTGAAACTGTTCGCCTCCTAACATTTTGATTATAGGCCACTAGTGTTAACCTTCTTTTTTTCACTAAGGCCATGTTATTACCTCTGTTAAAGTAACCACTATTATTTCCTATGTAACTTCGACTGTCGAGCAGGTAAGACAGTGAATTCAGTTTATATTGTAAAGGTTAGGTTGTGCCTTGGAGAGGTTTTCAACTTGTAAATTTCGAAGAACAGTCTCCTACTTACTTATGGGTAGCAAAGCTCAGCCTCCTTGTGAATTTATTAAAGGAAGCATTACATTATTTGTTAAATCGTTGCTGTCTGATTGTTTTCCTAAATTGCTACTTAAACTCATTGTTATTTATTTATAGTTTAAAATATGAAAAGGAAAAGGGGAAGAAATGAAAGTCCTAATTTTAAAGTTTTAGATTAAAATTTGATCTTTTCTCTGTCTACCCATTCATGCCCGCACCTTCTTACATCTCTATGCTCCGCGGTATACCTGTAACAATTATTATTATTAATATCCAATACAAATGAACCCTACTTTACAAAGTATTTTAGGGTTATAGTTGAAACATACATAACATAATGATGGTGATTTACAGAACCAGTTTACGAAAGATGCGATGAATGAAAATTAGGAAATGTCTGTAACAGCATTTCTGTATGAAACTATGATATAGTGGTTGTGAAAGTTGAATATTAATGCAGTTCAAATGAGAGTCCAAATCAAATCTTGCACTTGTAAACACAGGGCAATAAAATATTAAATGATCAACTGTTTTGAGTAGACCCACAAAATCATTTTAAAAAGGTTCAAAATATGATTTGAAATTTCCATGGTCTGACATAAATTGTGTTAACTCGAAATTTGGCACCAAAAGTTTGTACTGAAGTAGGTTGTAAATTGTGGGAAAATATAGTCTTGTAGAAACAGATCCATTTGAAGCGGAGGTCCAAAAGACCTTCCACTGATTCAAAATATTTTCTCTGGTTTGTCTTCCTGCATAACATAAGATAGAACTGTCGTACCTGACTTCCAGATCTGATTGAGCATCCGATTTTGCTACTTGATTAGCCCCCTCATTTCCGGTAGATCCAGTGTGTCCACGAATCCAGAAAATGGAGATGTGACGTTTTCGTTGAGCTATAGTTCCTATAGCAACTGCTGACGGGTTCGTATTATGTTTGTTGTCTATAGACATCAACCCAGGTTGCGAGTAACTGAGTATTTGGACCGTTTTTTTTGTTGTCATGGCACCACTGTATTGCACATTTAACGCCTAGTAGTAGTGCCTGCTGACAGACCGAACACTAGGAGGATAGTTTATACTGTGCTGTAAAAACTTCACTTTCGTTTTCGTTGACTACAAAAGCACACCCAATAATGTCCTTTAAAGCTCATAGTCCCGCTTCATTTGCTTCAGAAAAAATAAATGGATCCATTTTTGACATGTTTGCTACACTCGTGTTCATAAAAATCAGAACAACTTCGGAGACTAGAGATAGGAAGTTCATATTCACAGAACATGTGCATTAGTATGTTCTGAAGAAATGATTAGCATTTGAACTATGTCGGCCCGCACGTTCAAGGTCCACATCGATATATCGGCGCATCACCACCGATTGATAAAATGTGCCTGCGGCTCTCGTTGTCGCTATAAACCGAAGGTAATGGATCAGTGTGACTTGAGCAGACGTGCAGGATGCCTCGAAGGCGTATGCGAAAACCGTACCGTCAAATGAATTAGTTTGAAAGAGGGCGCATTATTGGCATGAGTAAACAAGATGCATCCATCCGGGAAATTGCTACTCGTTTGGAACCAAGTGTGTCGGCAGTGCAACGTGTGTGTACAGAATGGTTCACAGAAGGCCGTAGAACACGACAAGATGGGTTTGGCCATCTTCCCCATGAGAAGTTCAACACTTCTTCCGAATGGTATTGTAGGACAGATCTGCGTCGTCCTCGGTTCTGGCGCAACAGTGGATCACGGTAACACATCGTATACTATCAGGACTTACAGTCCGTTGCCGTTTATTATGGTCTGGGTTACCGGCGCGTCGTCCACTTCTTCACCTACCTTTGACGAATGTGCATAAACATGCTAGAGTACAATGTGTTTGGAAAGACGTCACTGGGGACAGGAATGGCAGCAGATAAAGTTTTCGGACGAATCCAGGTTCTGTTCGTTTGAAAATGTTGGCCGCATTTTGGTTCGCCGCAGACCAGGGGAAAGGCATAACATTGACTGCATTCGCACAACAAAATACAGCGCCAGCTCAGGGCCTTATGGTGTGGGGTGCTATTGGGTACAATTATAAATCACAGTTGGTGCGTGTCCAGTTTGACCTACGAGAATGACATCCTGTGACCCCTAGCCATACCCTTTCTGCACGACACCCCAGACGCCATATTTCAGCAGGACAATGCGCGACCACATGTTGCTGCACGAGTACGTGCCTTCTTGTTGTAACAGGATGTCAGACTGTTACCCTGGCCCACCCGATCACTGGACTTGTCGCTAATCGAAAATGTATTGGATATGGTGAAGAGACGGGTGCGGCGTTGTGTCCCAATGTAAAACCACCAAACATGAAGTGTGGAACCAGGTGAATGCAGCATGGATGGCTATACCCCAGGACGCCATTCGCGCCTTGTATGTGTCGATGCTATCACGCATGGAACAGGTTATCAGTGGCCATGAAGGACCCAGTGCCTACTAGGCAACAGGACACATGCTGAACGAAGGTGACAGAAATGCTAATCATTTCTGAAGAACATAGTAATGAACATTGTCCTGTGAATATGAACTTCCTATCTCTAGGATTTTAAGGTGTTCAGCTTTTTTAAACATGAGTGTATTTTGAAAATGGTGTCTTACCAATAAACATTTTCTGTCTATATTATTAATCATTAATTTATAAAACTTTCAAAAATCAACTAATTAATTTAGAAACTGTTCCAAAAAAAGTAGGTCCTATTTCATATAATGCGAAAGAACACTTTTAAAAAGTGGTTCCTCCATTGATTTTTGAAATCACTATAAACAATACTTATCTCAATAGGCATATGTATAGAAATTTATGTTGGTCTATCTTAAATATTAAAAGAGTTATGTCAATTCAAAAACTTCTCTGTTTTTCAGCCGTCGTCTTCCCTTACTGGTTACCGCTTTTTTTCGTGATTCCATAATTTTAAAAATAAAAGTAGTACAGTTTAGCAACTGATCTGATTTTCTATATTCTCAACGTTGTGTTCATGGACAGTTCTGTTCAAAAAAAGAATGCCTATAACGATTCTTGTTCCATTACATGAACCGTATAAATAATTATTTATCTTCGGGAGCTACAATCAAAATCAAACAAAAAAACTCACCTCAGTTTTCACATAATCAAATTTTATCCTATGAGCCTCTCTTTCCCAGAATGTTTGGGTAAATGAAGCAAAAGTTCCGCTGTATACATACAATTGTTGTAATCATTCTCGAATTGCGTCATTCTCCTCACTTTTCTGCAATATTACGAATTTAGGCGATTCTCCCCTAATTTAGTGCGCTACAGTCTGCGATCGAGGGAGAGTGTGGTCATGTACCTGCCATGTGTGTAAAAGTTGATTTATACACATATTTATTTTTAGTTGAAGGTAATCTGTGCTCAATCGTACAATTCGTTACATACAACTTGTATGCCATAAGAAACATGATCTGCGGGCCAGTATTGTTAACATGGAAGGAGGCCGCAGCTGCAGAACGTTCTCCAAACTCCAGTGCAAGCATTATAAGGCTACTACTGGTGCAGCAAATCTTTTAACAATACTGTAATTTGTAAGGGCATCCATAACGATTTACAAATGCAGGTAAATTGGTTATCGACCAGCCTGAGTGAATTAGTGCCAGATAAATGTGTTTACTTAGCCATGTTTGCTCCAGTAAAATATATTTCCAATCAAAGAGATCTATTCCTTAAAGGTGTAGCAGTGCAGTACACTTCATGTCGTAATAACCTTCTTTGAAATATAATCACCGCCTTTCTTCAGACTGATCAAAGGAAAACGTAATAACAATTATAACTCGCAATATCCAAAAACCTCACTTTAAAATATAAAGCGATTTTAAAGATTCAAATGCATTTCACAGAGCTGAAGCACCACATTTTTGACTTGAATAAGTTCATCGACCACTACACTTCACGTCGTACTAACACATTGAAAGTCTTGTATAGGAAAGGGCTAGAACTGGGAAGGTACCTGCGTTGAGCATAGCCTAGTGTGAATGTGGGAAACCTCGGAAAACCACCTTCAAGGATGCTGACTCTGGGATTCAAGCCCACTATCTCCCGAATACAAGCTCAGAGCTACGCAGCCCTAACCGTGACGCAATACTCAGCATAGATATCTGTGCATCAGGGGGCAAACGGTGCAATGTCCAGTTTTCGGGATATGTTTGCTGTGCTTTCTGTGCTCTTTTTCGGTTTGCAAAACATTACACGAGCTAGCCATTTTGAGGTAAAAGGCACCAAGTCCAGTATACTTCCAAAACATGAAATAAAAAGTCAAATGAGAGAAATGGGAGCTGAAAAATCGAAAAATATTTGTATTATTACACAAAGAAAGAATAATTGAAGCAAGCACAGAAAAATATTCTTTTAACACTCCTTTAAAAATAATATCATTGGCTCTATGTCTCTCTAAATACTTTTACGGTTTTCGGAGACGCTGTGGTTCCGTCACACAGGAGTTGGTTTATGTGCACGTAAATCGATCGACACGAGGCTGACGTATTTGGCCACCTTCATATACACTGACTGACAGAGCAAATGCAACACCAAGAAGGAGTGGTTCGAAAGGGATGAAAGTTGGGGAAAAAACAGAGACGGCACGAACGAATAATTGATGTTTATTTCAAACCGATATGCAGGTTACACAATGCGCACGGCATCGACTCAGTAGGATGTAGGACCACCGCGAGCGGCGATGCACGCAGAAACACGTCGAGGTACAGAGTCAATAAGATTGCGGATGGTGTCCTGAGGGATGGTTCTCCATTCTCTGTCAACCATTTGCCACAGTTGGTCGTCCGTACGAGGCTGGGGCAGAGTTTGCAAACGGCGTCCAATGAGATCCCACACGTGTTCGATTGGTGAGAGATCCGGAGAGTACGCTGGCCACGGAAGCATCTGTACACCTCGTAGAGCCTGTTGGGAGATGCGAGCAGTGTGTAGGCGGGCATTATCCTGCTGAAACAGAGCATTGGGCAGCCCCTGAAGGTACGGGAGTGCCACCGCCGCAGCACATGCTGCACGTAGCAGTGGGCATTTAACGTGCCTTGAATACGCACTAGAGGTGACGTGGAATCATACGCAATAGCGCCCCAAACCATGATGCCGCGTTGTCTAGCGGTAGGGCTCTCCACAGTTACTGCCGGATTTGACCTTTCTCCACGCCGACGCCACACTCGTCTGCGGTGACTATCACTGACAGAACAGAAGCGTGACTCTTCGGAGAACACGACGTTCCGCCATTCCCTCATCCAAGTCGCTCTAGCCCGGCACCATGCCAGGCGTGCACGTCTATGCTGTGGAGTCAATGGTAGTCTTCTGAGCGGACGCCGGGAGTACAGGCCTCCTTCAACCAATCGACGGGAAATTGTTCTGGTCGATATTGGAACAGCCAGGGTGTCTTGCACATGCTGAAGAATGGCGGTTAACGTGGCGTGCGGGGCTGCCACCGCTTGGCGGCGGATGCGCCGATCCTCGCGTGCTGACGTCACTCGGGCTGCGCCTGGACCCCTCGCACGTGCCACATGTCCCTGCGCCAACCATCTTCGTCACAGGCGCTGCACCGTGGACACATCCCTATGGGTATCGGCTGCGATTTGACGAAGCGACCAACCTGCCCTTCTCAGCCCGATCACCATACCCCTCGTAAAGTCGTCTGTCTGCTGGAAATGCCTCCGTTGACGGCGGCCTGGCATTCTTAGCTATACACGTGTCCTGTGGCACACAACAACACGTTCTACAATGACTGTCGGCTGAGAAATCACGGTACGAAGTGGGCCATTCGCCAACGCCGTGTCCCATTTATCGTTCGCTACGTGCGCAGCACAGCGGCACATTTCACATCATGAGCATACCTCAGTGACGTCAGTCTACCCTGCAATTGGCATAAAGTTCTGATCACTCCCTCTTGGTGTTGCATTTGCTCTGTCAGTCAGTGTACTACCGGACTGAGCCAGGATCGAACCTGCCAAACTGGGTCAGAAGGCCAGCGCTCTACCGTCTGAGCCACTCAGCCCGGCTCTCATGTAAAATGCTTCATTTGTGAAATAATGGCCATTACCTCTGGGGGATAGTTATTTATTGATATGCAGTAATAGGTTATAATGTAAACTTACTGAGGCGAGTAACAAGTATACGCTTACCTGCACAACACTCGTGCTGTGTGATTTGCATAAATATTAGGGGCACAGTCTATCAGAACCCCTACTCTGGCCACATTATGGACGACACTTAGTGACAACCATTCTGTTCTTTACAATTTGCTTTACGTCACACCGACACAGATAAGAGACGAGGGACGGGGAAGCGCTAAGAAGTGGAAGGAAGTGGCCGTGACCTTAATTTAGGTACAGACCCAGCATTGGCTTGATATAAAAATGGGAAAACCCTCTTCAAGTCTGCCGACATTGGGGGGGATCGAAACCATTATCTTCCGAATGCAAACTGGCATGCGTCCTCCAATGTCACTCTTTTAGCGGAATACTCGAAACAAACAAAAAACACACATTAACCCAAAAGATTCTAAGTGGTGCGATTATTTTTATCACAATGTGTTCCTCTTAATATTATTCAAATAAAAATAACAAACTTATTAAATAAAATGTCACTTTTCAGGATGAAAGTGTTTATCGTACCAGTTTTGAAACATCTCAACTCATAAATAAAACTTCAATTTCGGCTCTTGTATGGAAAATAACTTCTCCCAGCGGGGATAAAATGTCTGAAAAATCCTGCATTGACATATCACTGATAATAAGCAGCTTATTCCTTCCCCCGAGGCGGATTTAATAGCCCCTCACACGCACCAGTGGCCATATTGCAACTTGACGCACCATGCAATTTCGCGTTCCGATGACTTACACGGTTAGACACACAGTCTCAATTATCGACCTCTACAATTAATTTTCTATCATTTTCTGACTTAAAAATTCCAAAACAAAAGTAATGGAGTTCAGTGGAATGAATTCAGTTTATGCAGAAAATGTTAGATTAGGAAATGTTGCCATAAAGGAAGTAGATACTGTACTAGTAAAAGACAGCCCTTAGGAACTTGTTATTTGAAAAGAGCATGAATTAAAGTTCTCAAGGTGCTTCCTAGGCAAAAATAGCTAGGGCTTGGTATAGAAGGATAAGTTCTATCTACAATAAATGAAGATTTAACTTGAATAGCCTGTTTATTCAAATTATTGGCAAGTTGAAATTCATATCACCTTGGTGCAGTGAACCGCCATCTCCCGAATAGTCTTACTGAATGGTTTCCCAGGCAACTCGTACTCCGAGGTCCCCTCGTCACTGTGGAACAGGACTCGTGCTCCGAAGTCCAATCAAGCCCGTGCCTCGTACCTGAAGGTCTCGAATTTCTCGGAGGTTTACGGCGATCTTGATGTGGGTTAATCACTTGTGGTTTAGCTTGATATGAGGGTTCACAGTCTTACAGTCCCCCGACACTTTCACAATTTGCAAAATACTGCCTTTAATGTATATGGACAGACAACACGTAATTTGATATATGCCAATATACTTCACTCCAAAATGTTAAAGATGAAAATGCGGATAGCATTGATTTAAGAAACGAAATGATGGAACGCATTTCATGGTTATTTACCACTGAAAATTAAAATTATAAAACTGAGCACAGTTCACTTGCAATACACTGTCTGTGATTACTTGCCACAACGAAAAATAATACTGTCGCAGTTGACACTCAAAAAGAGTTGTTAACGAGATAAATCCGTAAGACACTGCTAATAGCGATGAAATAAATAATAACTTGTCAGTCACTCTTACCACAGCGAGTCTCGTAAAATAATAAAGTCATTGAAGAATATTTAGAAGGAACTGTATACAATTACGTGCCGCGACACAGATACGACTTATGGCAACGATGAAACAAAAAAAGGCTACGCGTGGAAAGGAAGAGGCCGTGTCCTTAATTAAGGTACAGCCCCAGAACTTACCTGGTGTGAAAATGGAGACCACGGAAAACCTTCTTCAGGGCTGCCGACAGTGGGATTCGAAACCACTATCTCCCGGGTGCAAGCTCACATTTGCGCGCCCCTAATCACACGGCCAGCTCGCCCGGTACAATTAAATAGAATTACGGCATAATTATACAATTAAAATCATTTAGTATTTTAATACACACTAAGAAATTAATTGGCACTAAAAGAGAGTGCCAGACTGATGGATGCGCGCGGCAAGCGGGTGAATTATAACTCAGTGTCCACGACCTTGTCAAGAAAATATGTATCTCTACTACCCTTCCTCACAGCACATGCAAAGTCTCCACTACCTGCCGTAGCGCTATACAAATCGTTTAGCCGCGACGAACGGCATTTTGTGCGTATTTCCGCCAATAATTATGTTAATAATGAAAAAATAAGGGAAGGAAATAGCAGATAAGGCAACAAGGCTTGTGCAAATAGCGTTTTTAAATAATTCCTAGTTCCAGCTGGCTAAAGTGGAAAAAGTTGGGGGAGGGTGCCACTGTCCCTCCTCGCCCCACCCTCTACTAACCGCTACTGTTTGTAAACACGCCAAAGCTGCAGAAAAGGAAATTTAATAATAAGTTATAAACGTGTAGAAATTCCACTCGATAATAAAGTTGCTTGTATGAAACAAAAACTAATACTGTTCGTTGAAATACGTGCGTAGAAGCCATTGGCATACGTCTGTTTGGAGCTTCGGCTGCATTACGACCAGGTTGTCCAGATTAAAATAATGTCTGTGTATTTGCCACTGCTGAACACACTATCCATTGCCGATATGCTGACAGCAAATATAGTGTGGCTGTACCATACACCAGCCTAGAAATATGCGGTGGGAAACTATGTTTACTATTGCAAGGGGTGCATTAGAACTGTAACGGTGAGTAATATGCTGCGAGCGACAGGCTGATTCTTATCTCTTCATATTCTGACGCAATCTACCCGCTGCCAGTAGTGCGCCTGTGAAAATCAGTCTGTAGACATCCCATTCATCACTTGTGCATGCGAGACATTTGTAAGTAGAGAAAGTACGGCGTTCTTGAGCCACCTGGTATATAGCAAAGGTAATTGCTTGGTTACTGTACAATACACTTTCGTAATTACATTATATCACTTGCATTTAGGTAATGTATATTCTCATAAAATAACGTTTCAGCTTTCACAAGAATATGTCTACTTGTTTGATTAAAAATCGTCACTGTAAAAGTTACATTCATATAACACCTGCTTAATATAAGAAACACGGTTAGCAACTTCAAGGCAGAGTGAGCTTCCCATCTCCAGAAGCTGCTGCGTTCACCAAACTTCCGGTATTAGTAATATCATCGGCGATTTCACTGATATGATGACGCCATGGTTCAGCCGCTTGCTCGGTAATACGCTGACTCAATAGAAATATATTTATTAATTTATTAGTTCTGAATTAAGTACTGTAACTGTCTACAGATAGTTTTTAATGTCTAACTTGCTTCTGTTTTATATCAAAAACGTGGAGTATGGCTTTATAACAGATTGTCTAATAAAATCAAGAATAGTGCAGCACTGTAAATCTTGAAGTTGGTAGGTCTGTATTCATTATTTTCTGGATGTTCCTATTATTCCGAAATTTCGCTTCCTGGTCTGTGATTGGTCTCTTTTGAATCGACCGCTCTCAAACACTCTCGTAAATTCCCCGATTGACTCATATAAAATACCCGAGCTGCTCGCTGTTGCTATGAAAAATAACAGATTAATTCTGAAGCCACGTGCTACCGAGATCTTGTATTGCGCAACTTCCTCATTACATCATGACTCCCTTCGTATATTAAATGCACAATATTACATCATATTACGTACTGCACCGTTTGGTTTATTAATGTTCCCGCAGTGACTTCCTCTTTTGCGCCGCGTTGGAGCATTAAACATTGCTCCGGCTACGAAATTCACAACATAGGGTCAAGAATCGTACCTAGACTCTGTATTATATCATTTATGGATAATTTACATGAAAACGGGGATATCATGTATGAACACGAGCAATAACAATAAGGTGCATATTCGTTTCTCAGGGTAAATTACTTCCATTATATTCCCATATACTCTAGATAAGTCGTAGGTTCCGTTGAAGAGTATCTGTATGTTCAATCAGTCATTCAGTACTCATACATTTAAGTAATTGCCTGATCAACGCTTAATATTCGGCATAAACAAATTCAATTGATCCATATATTATCTTATTACTACGTACAATAAGTTACTTTAAGAATAGAAACGCAATAGTAATACTATATCTAGTTTATTAGCACGCTAATATATTATAAAGTGGAATCTCAATGCATCTATCGGCAATAAAGAAAAGAAAGTCGTACGAAATTACAAAGATCATTCTTAAATTCTTGACTTCTGAGATAAACATAGTTGAAAATCTTTAAATTACCATTATATTTGTTTACATTTACGTTAACCTTCAATAATATATCATATTTTCAGTATTTAAGCTGATTTATGGGAAAAGGTAAGGACCAAAACTTTATTCATCAAGGGGGAGTGGAATATCTTCCTGTTATTACTGTTTGGGACTGTCTTTGGGGCATCATTTGGGTTTTCATCTTTCCTTTTGGTCTATTTGTCTGAATTTATTTGGATACTAGTTTGGATTCTCACTTCTGACTCATCACGTCACGAGATAAGTATTACGTTGTTTAAATCTGGGTTCAAAAACACCAATACAGTTATTAACATTCCAATCATAGCTAAAATTGAGTAAATTAAAACTGTACACCATCATATGTACCTAATAAACCAAATATCCTTTCTACAGAGTGCCATAGATATAATAGTATATCAGTCTAACCTGCGAAAATCGTGCCACGTGAATTCCTAATCATATGCCAACGTATTTACTTATATTCTCAAATATCTTTTCGCTGTGGCAAGATTTTGTCAAAGAAAACCGTTCTTCATATTAGCGTTGACGCGCTGAACTTCTCAAATATATATACATGCGAGATTCCATTTTATTCTTGCATATTTACATTCAGCAACGTATAATAAACAAGTAACCTATCAATACCTTCATCTTGAAAGTCACTACGAAACATATTATGTTTGGCTCAAGTCATACACTCAACTTAACATGGCCTGAATCCTTCACTTGCAGTGCTAATTCTAATATAAATATCATATGTAACACAGGAACTCGCAATTCAATCAGCTATCCCTTACTCATGTGACGAACAGAAAATGTATCTCCTCATAATAACAACATCTTGCCATACTATTATTCCATTTCCTTTATATACCTCCATATTTAAAAACATATTCATTTAAGTCCATTTAAATAACCTCTGTGTTACGGTAGAAATACTTAATAGCCTGAATATTCTTTCACAAACTGCAACTCCGTAATATTTCAACATTTCCTTACAATACAATTATCGTACTGGCCATGTCTGCAACTCATATTGACCTTAAATATTAGGTTACGTCTCGTATCACGTATGCATTTTCTATAACCACAACTGGTTTAACGTTTCACGGTCTGCTCGTATATATTGGCACTAAACATGCACAAATGCTCATTCTGATCTCGTTTCCATTAACCTAAAATTATCTCATAAGCACTACATTTATACTGCAGAAAATGGCACATATCATCGGTTAATAATTGGCATTTACATTCTTGTATCCGTTCATTGGCACTAAATTTCTTACTGACTCCTGCACTCATACGAAATATTTTTCATCAACTAATTTCAAATTCAATACGATGCAACTCATAATACTTATCTCGTAACGGGATTCTGCTGCTGGATTTCTCCTGGCCTAGGACATCTTGGAACAGGCAGCCATCGCAGTCCAAAGGTTACGTCATCTGCGGCTCCGGCTGGGAATCTTGGCTTGAGCTATTTTCATCTTGAGCAATCAATCCATCTGTTTAGGCTGACTCCATCTTGTCACCAGTTCTCATGAAATGACAAAACAACAAATACATGGTAGAATGCATATTTCACTGGTGATCAATAGGTTATTCAATAAGTATTAATTGCCTTGTGGTTCTCATATTGGTCGTAAATATCTTTCTTAATTTGGTAATTTCTTTAACTCGGCCTACTTTTCCGTTAATTCTTTATCCTAAACAGATATTGTTTCCCACTTGGAAACAATAAATTATGCCTTCCCTAGCATAAATTGGCCGCTATAATATTGATTTCGGCAATGCTCGACTCGGCTGTCGTCTCTTTTTGCTTCTGAATTTGGCTGTTGCAATAATAAATATTTTCTTCAAATCTTCGTTTTTCCTGCCGATATTTTGCAGTTAAAGTCTTCAACGATGTCTGTATACTATTACTTTAATATTTAATGTTGCGCTAATCTTTTTCTTCTCCTTCAGTAGGTTGTGCTGATCCTCTTCAACTCGTAACTTTTTCTCAAGGAAGTCAAGAATCGGTTCAATTCAATTTTTTTATGGTCCTTCATTATTTAATCTTGAAACTCTTTTCTTTGCGACCGGTCGATATCGATTTACTATATCTCCATTCTGTGCATTTGCACATTGCCTGAAGCTATTGTACGCCATATTTGTCCACTCTTTCCATGACATTTACGGCCGCAAATGTAACGTAATGGTACAGTACATTATTATTTGGGGCATATATGATATGGCGCATTCTCACCATACCCGGTAAAAATATGTGACCACGTATTTTTTCTCTAATTTCATCTCATGGTTCACTACTGTGGCTCCACTTATGTTACTTTCTGTGATAATAACATTTCACGTTTATTTAGCAATCTCTCCTTCTCCTTCCGAGCTTCATGAAATATTTCCAAAAGAGCTTGAAACTTGCGTTCATTTCCGTTACACTGATGACAAATTTCTGCTGGTAATGGGTCTGCATCTTCTATATTTGCTATGTTTGCTTCCTCTGTAGCTTCTTCTTCATCTTCTTGATCCACATATTCTACTGGGCCATATTCTTCGTCGATGTCATCATCATCTTCATCATCTCCTAAGTCATCATCTTCTTGTACTTTCTTCAACTGCTATAGTTGAGTTCATTTTCTAGTAGCTCAAGTATGACGCATATCGTACACTCTCGTATTGAAATCTGGTGCATGTGGATTCAATCCTTTATTCTGTTCTGCTTCCCGGAATTCACGGTAAGCATTGCTCTCTGCACCATGGTTCTGGTCACTTGTATTTCCCTGTATTGCCTGTTGCCATTGATCTCCGTCCTGTCGTCTATTTCTCAACTCCGTCACGTACCTCTGTGAGTCAGCATTTCTTTGTTTATAATCAGGTCTTTGCCTGAAATCATTCCGACCATCTATATTCCTTCTGCTCTCCCATCCATTATAAGGTGGTCGCTGTCCTCCATAGCCTCTATGCCGATATCTAAATGTTCGTCCATTCCTTCCATATGAATAATTACATCCTCTATTATCATTTCTATCGTTGGTATAACCTTGTCCTCTCCTATTATGTGGATAATTATTGAAGTTCCATTCACCTCTCCGTGACTGCTCATTTTCAATCTGTCTAGCTTTCTGTGATGTCTTTTGCGTTCCTGAACTTAGAACTCTACCTCCTTTCCTAATTCTAGGTGGTGGACTGCTATCTTCCGTTAAATCAATCGTATGTAAAGCCTCTGCATGTCTGATCCTTGGTTGATTTTTTGTAGATGTTAAATCTAACTGACGTAAAGTCATCTCCGCCTCAGTCGCTGTTCTAACATTTGCTTCTATTAGAGTTCTCTGTATTTCCAACGGTAATTGTTTAGATATCGTTACTATCATCTCGGACTCGGAAGGTGGTGTATACACACCTCTGAAATTAATAATTTGGGAAATAACATAATTATCACACCTTGTTGGAACAAATGCCGGATATTGTCTTGAATAAAGTTCCATACGTAACGATTGCTGTATGGATATGTCCCAGAAATTTTTTTAAGAATGCTACCTTAAATTCCTCATACGTACTAAACGTATATTGGAACGCCATCATCCATTCTAACGCTGATTCAGATAAGAATTTGCCAATTGTAAGTAATCTTCTATCAGCTGGTACCCTATTATCTGTCATATAATCCTCCATCTCTCGAAGAAATGCACGTGGTGTTCTATCACTTAATCCACGAAATTTACGGGGTTTGTCTTCTGAAGATGTACGAAATATATTGTAGATTTGGCCTCCGCTCGTCTCTCTTGGCGTAGATGATCTTTCTTCCGGTCATGGTAAATTTAAAAGGTCGCTAAGCAAAGCTGGTTCACTAGCTTGACTAGCTTCTCTTTCAATACTATTAGGCTGCATTGAACGCTCCAGCTAATCCATCTCCTTATTTGTTCTCAAGTCAAGTAATTCTCTTTTATCTTTCAAATGCTGCACTTCCTTTTTTTACAGATATCAACTTATTCGTGTTCTTCTGCGAAGAATCAGCCCATGCCTCGATACTTGCACCTACGTCTTGTATATTCACTCTAGCATTCTCTCTATCTAATAACATCTTTTTGAATTTTTCACACTTGCATGTGATTTGATCTGTGACCTCTTGTCTCAGTTCTTCTTCCATAGTCCTCATCTTCGAATCAGTTTCCCGTTGTTTTTCAGATAACTTTTTTGCTATTTGCTTTACGTCGCACCGACACAGATATGTCTTATGGCGACGATGGGATAGGAAAGGCCTAGGAAGTGGAAGGAAGCGGCCGTGGCCTTAATTAAGGTACAGCCCCGGCATTTGCCTGGTGTAAAAATGTGAAACCACGGAGAACCATCTTCAGCGCTGCCAACAGTGGGGCTCGAACCCACTATCTCCCGATTACTGGATTCTGGCCGCACTTAAGCGACTGCAGCTATCGAGCTCGGTTTCAGATAACTTCGCTTCCAGCTTATCCTCATTCTTCTGTTGTACGTCGGCTATCTGGGTACTAATTTCCTCCGTAATATTTGAAAATATTTCTTTTGTAGCCTCACTTAAGTGGTCGATCGCGCTTCGATTCTTGCTTATCTCAGTTCGCGCCACCTAAGTTGTTTGTCATTGCCTCCAATTGCTTTTCAGTCTTTAAGGCTCCATCTGTTATTTTGCAAGTTAACTCCTCAACTGTTTTTCTAGTCCGGTCTACCTGTTCCTCATTTATATTCTCTATATCATTCATACGCTTCTCTAAACGTATCATTCCTCCCTGACAGCACTTTTGAACTGTATCGTCTTTTCCTCCAGTTTACCATTCCCCTCTGCTATTTTATCAGAAAGTTCATTAATGTTCTTTAAGTTCGCGATTTATTGTTTCCTGATCACGTTCCCTTTCACGTTTTCCGCTTCCGCAGACATCAAGTCTATTTTCTCCGTAATCTTCTGCATACGCTCCTTTTCACGTTTCTCATCTTCAACCGCTGCTAACTCCATTGTCTCCATGATTCCTGTCATGCTTCTATCCACTTCCGCAGTCACATAATCTATTTTCTCCTTAATCTGTTGCATATGCTCCTGTTCGCGTTTCTGCGCCTCTTGTTCACGCCTTTCAGCTGTTTTCTCACGCTCCTTCGCCTCTTGTTCACGCCTTTCAGCTGCTTGCTCACGCTCCTTCGCCTCTTTCTCCGCCAAGTCCATCTTATCCAACAGGTCAGCTAAGGTTACTGCCATAATACCAAATCAAAATACGACTACGCGGCCTAGAATCCATTACGAAAGCTTTAAGTGTATTCCCCAGGTTTGTAAATTAATTTCATCAGTTTCTGCGATTTACATCACTCAGACAACAAACAATATGGCTTTACAATCCGCCATGCACAAACTGCCTACCAAATATCAATAATGTTCTCATCACGCATAGTGAATATAAAATCCACGCATATTGAAGTATTTAAAAACATTTAATCCGTAGCCCCAAATATTTCAATAAATACAGGCTTTTCCTAGTATGGGCTCAAATCTATGCATTAAACAACAATGCCTAACTATATTTACATATTATCTCCAGCTAAAGGATAATATTTCCTGTTACAATGGTCCATACACCTTCAACCTTCAATAACAATGCCACTAGGGACCTATAGTTATCTCTTTCCATCCGAGATTGACGCTATCTCGTGTCCCTAACTGAATCTAAATAACAAAATCTACTAACTTACTGGCTATTTTAAATTTGCTGTACAAACAAATTCTTCAGGCTATGTCTTCGATCAATTATATCCGAAGGATATAACAACATCTGCCTCACGTGAAATTATTTTATTGTTCACGAATTACAATGGAATCTTTTAATATTTGACATGCATTTCTCATCGGCTAACATGTTCTATCCACGATATGTACCATAACAATAAATATAAAAGCCGATATTTACCCACCGTAATTTAATATATTCAATAATTACTAACTTTTCTAAATATACTTTTGTCCTCTTGTATTCTCATACCAACAAGTAATATCGAAAGTCTACGTTAGGTTGCCAGTTCACATGACTACGTCTGGTTATCGAATAAGAATCTGAGACTTCATCTTCTATCATTCGCCCATTCGAAATTATCTCTACCTATCTAAATTTATGAATATTTAAGCTCATGTATCCATTACGGACATTCCCAAAATTTCGAATTCCAAAATCCTATAAAAACCTATATAACAACTTGCTATGTGTGCGAAGAGCATCATTCTGTTGGCTCGAAATAGGTACGACGTCTTTTCACTATTTGTGGTTTCAACAACAATATAATAGTCTTAAAATATATAATGTCTGCCTACTTCAAATTTTCAATCGCACATTCAGGGTTAACGATATAAATTTAAATAATATACTACTCCGTCCCTGAATAACAATATCCGGACATAGCAATGATAATTGGCGACAACAATACGCTACCATGGCTATGCAGCTTATCCGATCAACATGATAACCAGCCCCACGTACGGAAGCCAAGATAATTATGTACCGTTCCCGTCTAAAATACTGTCTTCCGGCACCGTCGGAGAGCTGCGTGTTCGGTTCTTAAAAAATATGATCAGGGCAAGAATAAATTAAAAATCTCAGGATAAAATATACCATGGGTTTGTGAACATAATTCCAAAATTAGATACAAAATAGGGGGTAAGATAGATTTATTATCTAAGAAATATTATTGAAACTCGATAAATAAACAAATTAATATGAAAAACGATAAAAAATATGGCTCAAATAAGTGCCAAAAATTCCACTATGTGCCGTGCACATGGATACACAAAAATTATTACGAGTCACAAAAAGACGGGCAATGTCCCGTTTTAAAGTAAAAATATTTACAAAATAAAAACAACAACCTGGGGAAGAAATTCACACTTCGCATCGAATCAACGCAGTTAAATTAACCTTATCGAATCCTGACGGATATCATTCAATTTACGGTTATAGGACATACCGCGACAGAACAAAATTATGCTAAATCATTTAGATAATAAAATTATATGTACAGCTCTTATCAAGAAAACAATGTTCCAGGGTCCCTAACTTATAGCTACACTGAGTTTACTAACAGACCGCTCTGTTAAAAATGGCTTGAAAGCCTACCTCCCAATAAAATGAGCTCCTGACTCATATTTGAGAACGAATCTTTATCAACGATGACAATGACATGATCAGCAATAATACATGTACCACAAATTAATATAAAATAAACACTCCAAAAAACCTGTAAAATTCATGCAAATAAAATAAACAAAATATCTGTGTATCCGTTATCTGAAATAGAAGCAATAAGATGCTAAACTCCTTCATATTAAAAAGAACACCGAACTCCTGGCTCAGCTATCCATGTGTTGGTCTTTCACTTAGCATGCCGCATTTTAAATCAAGTGACACTTCTAATGCTCCAGCTATGAAACATCCTGCCTCGCAAGAAAAGACACTAACTAATTGGATTGGTAATTCCTTCCTGTGAGATTCTAATATATCTGGGAACATAAAATAACGCTGACATTCACTTCTCTGTTCATTAAACTGACACAAGGCCTCGAACTCAACTTAAGGCATCACAATACACATTCATATGGCCTTAAATACATATTCCAATTTAACATGGCTATTATATATGACACAGGGCACATCTGGCCTAACACTTCGGAGTCTATGCGTTCGACTCTCATAGTAGTAATGAACACTCAAGGCAAATCAAGCCTCTCTCTTATCGTGCAGCTAACACCATTATATTTTCCCCTGTGTTCATTACTAGGCACTTCCGTCCTGTATTAACACACATGGTAATCTCAGTATCAGGCTAATCTTGCCTTTTTCTCGTAAGTTCATAACACAATACCAATTAGCTAGTCCTCTTTGCCGATCTAAAAGATACTAGTTCAACGGTGCACTTTCACGCTAGTTACAACTGCCATGCACTCCTGTAAACATGCTACATGCTTAAAAGCATTCCCTACTGAAATTTATTCCCAAACAAGCTTTAGGCCGCGCAGCCTTCTTATTAAAAGAGTCTACATCTTATTACAAAAAGGGAATACACAGTTACCTCTTGACATACATATATCCTCATCTACACCTAACCATTTCCCTCTTTCCCATCTAA
The DNA here is from genome assembly GCF_040414725.1 of Anabrus simplex. Lineage (NCBI taxonomy): Eukaryota > Metazoa > Arthropoda > Insecta > Orthoptera > Tettigoniidae > Anabrus > Anabrus simplex. Next base: position 500,540,422 of record NC_090267.1, read on the forward strand.
TAAAGGGGATATAAAATAATATACAAATATCAAGGTTCAAACATGCATCTTCCCTGAAATATGACATTAAAATATAAAAAGAAAACATAGCTCAGCCACAAAAGGACTGACATTTACATTTAAACTAAAATAGGATCGAATTAGCCTAATTTCTTCTCTCGAAGCATGCCTATAATTTTTTAAAGATGAACTTAACTGGTGTCGTCTCAGCTTCTTCATGGTTCCAGGCCGCTGTGTCTGCAAACATTACGCCATTATTGCAAAAAAACTGCATGGCGTTACCAAATACACTGCAGGTCCTTTCTTCTTCCATCATCCTTGAGATGTGGTGCTTCGCACACACCACTAAATTGAACCGAAACGATAACGACGATTCGCACACGTTCTTCGTGATACCGGGCGCGTACTGATCACAATATTTGCACTATGCGGATGCAAATTACATATACGGGTTTGGAAATGTCGATAGTAATTATCGTCTTAGTTATTGTCAATCCCGTGCCACAGCCGCACTCTGGCATACTGTATCATCATACGTGATCTTATATATATAGCAAAGATAATTGTTTTGTTACTGTACAATACACTTTCGTAATTAAATTATATCACTTGCATTTAGGTAATGTATATTCTCATAAAATAACGTTTCAGCTTTCACAAGAATATGTCTACTTGTTTGATTAAAAATCGTCACTATAAAAGTTACTTTCATATAACACTGGCTTAATATAAGAAACACGACCTGCGCGGTTAGCAACTTCAAGGCAGAGTGAGCTTCCCATCTCCAAAAGCTGCTGCGTTCACCAAACTTCCGGTATTAGTAATATCATCGGGGACTTCACTGATATGATGACGCCATGGCTCATCCGCTTGCTCAGTAATACGCTGACTCAATAGAAATATATTTATTACTTTATTAGTTCTGAATTAAGTACTGTAATTGCCTACAGGTAGTTTGTAATGTCTGACTTGCTTCTATTTTATATCAAAAACGTGGAGTATGGCTTTATAACAGATTGTCTAATAAAATCATGAATAGTGCAGCAGTGTAAATCTCGAAGTTGGTAGGTCTGAATTCATTTTTTCTGGATATTCCTATTATTCCGAAATTTCGCTTCCTGGTCTGTGATTGGTCTCTTTTGAATCGGCCGCTCTCAAACACTCTCGTAAATTCCCCGTTTGACTCATATAAAATACCCGAGCTGCTAGCTGTTGCTATGAAAAATAACAGATTAATTCTGAAGCCACACGCTACCGAGATCTTGTATTGCGCAACTTCATCATTACATCATGACTCCCTTCGTATATTAAATGCACAATATTACACCATATTACCTACATTATTGTTTGGGGCATATCTGATATGGCGCATTACAGCCAATCACTTTGTTGTATCACTAATTATAATATTTACAGCACATAAATCAGGGATGAAGAAGGATTTAAGCAAGAAACAAGAATGTTTCCAAGCTCAAGTTCCTCACTGTTTGTTACTGACTACTTTTTCCTCTGATAAACCCGATAGATGCATTTCGAACAAGACACATTTCTCTTTCAGAATCTCAGGTCCCTACAGCATTTCACCATTTGTACGATATTTTACTCTTCATCTTGGTAGCTAAGTGGAGACTTTTTCCTGATAAGATACAGCGTTTGAAGTTCCCTACGTCTTCGGTTATGATCTAGAACAAATTGTTTTCTTTCATTGGTGTATCTCATTCGTATTTTTTGGCCGAGGTGCTGGAATTGGGTAGTCCCAGAGGAATTCTTTTACTTGTCAGTAAATCATCCAACACGAAACTGACGTATTTGAGCACTTTCAAATACCACTGGACTGAGCCAGAATCTAATCTGCCAACTAGGGGTCAGAAGGCCAGCGCTTCAACCATCTGAGCCACTCAGCCCGGCCTGTGAAGATATGAAAGAAACCCAGCATGTAACACCTCTCTTTGGCTCAGTGAGGAATGCAACGGGAAACTGTCTCACTCCTCATTTCCCTAGTCATTGACGCGTAGACTACGACAGCTTATAGGAAGCTTCCGGATATCCAACCAGTCTTTGGGGTGAGTACTCAACAGACCTACCAAATTAGTTGAACTGTTTACTTAAGATTTATTTATTTCTCAATTTATGGATTGATGGTCATGGCAAAGTATATCATATCAGCAATATTGAATAACAACAATGAACAGTGGTTCTTAAAGTGGACCACTGTTTCATTAAGGAACCGTTGAAAGAAGTGGATATAAATATTGTTGAAAGTAGCTTATATTTACGGTTATCTCTGGGTTAGCTAACAAAAGAATCCCCGGTTCTGAGAGAGTCTTATCGGGTTGGCTGTCAAAGGTCATCCAGAATCCAGACTCTGCAGACGGCCCTCATCAATCACCGCTGAACGTGACGCGCCAAGGAGTAAAGCTACTTCTTGTGCATCGCAGCACCTGCTCTTCATCACACCACTCTCAAGAAATATATTAAAAATGTGGAACTAGAACAACATCACGAACACAACGTAGAGACGTGTCGCCGGCCAGCAGCTCACGGTCGAGCTCTAATTCTAGCAGTCTTATATACTAAAGAAATGTCATACTAACAGAGTTTACTCACATCAGGCTATGCTTCTTGCTATAGGTTCACATTAACCCATTCAGGCTGAGAAAATAGTATCATTCTCGTCCATTCACAACTTCTTTTCATTCAGGCCGAGAACGGATTGGGTTAATTCTATTTAACCCACTTCCAGGTTTCGATCTGCGTCCAGCACTCCCTCACTCCTTCAATCTGCATTCTTCTCATTTTCCCCATACAATCTTTATTAGAAACTCATGGTATTCATGATTGCGGAATTGTAACCTTTCCTGTCACTGATTTCCATTCCTTGTATTCGTATTTTCTCTACGTTATTTTTCACTCAATTTTGCATATTGTGTCTTAATGCATTTTCTAAAAATACAGTATTTTACATAAAGTTTTATTTCTAACACATGACCGCTGCGTTCTCCCTTCCCCCACCAAGCCTGCATGCAGCGAGGACTCTAGTACTTCCTGCCTCAAATTCTGTGTACACAAAACAATGTTACCTTATAACAGATGCTGGAAATCTCATCCTTCCTGGGTTACATAGACACTTCATATTTTGAAAGCACATTCTGACTGATGCGAGTGAGTGAGTTCTTCCGCTGTAATGTTCCTTGTTGTGCTAATTTCAGGGAAGGTTTATTCAGCGGTTGTTCAAGTGTTGTAAGAATTCTGTTTAGATTTTTGCGTGTTAAGGTTTTCGTTTGCACTTGGATTTCTTGTTTTTCACTGAGCCAGTAGTGCCAATTTTTTATAATATCGTGAACTATCTGTTCTAAAAGGCAGTACTTCACAAGGAAAGTTCCGAGCAAATTAAACACACACTCGACGAGCCAATTCGTATTTGAAGTACTTTTTAAAACACGAAGATGCGCTGCTGTAATGAAAGCATCTCTGTAAATGAACAATCCAATTGTGCACTCCTCGACTGTGCACAGATCGGAGCCGGGAGCTATCGCGCCCCTGGCAGAGGAGAAGGGAAAAGCTCAGTCACCGGTAAAGAGTTAAAAATAAAGCCCTGTATGAGCGGACATTATATATTATCAAGGGTATATAAAAAAGAGGAAAAACGACTTGCAAGTCAGCTAAGGGAAGCAACATAAACTCAACAAAGGCGCAAAGTTCGTACCGTGCATCCGGGAGATAGTGGGTTTTAACCCCACTGTCAGCGGCCCTGAAGATGGTTTTCCGTAGTTTCTCATTTTCATACCAGGCAAATGCTGCGGCTGTACCTTAATGAAGGCCACGGCCACTTCCTTCCCATTCCTGGGCGTTTCCTATCTCATCCTCGCCATAAGATCTATATCTGTCGGTGAGACGTAAAGCAAATTGCAAAAGTTGGTAACGTCGGATTTTGGATACAAAATTATCGTCTATTATGTGGGAAATCAAGACCGAGTATAACCATTTTGGGCACTGAGGCAGGCTTGCATACGATGACGCGTATTCACCACCAAACAATTCAACTTATCGCACTCTTATTTAGCAGCTTAGGTCAGCTCCTGAATGTTAGCAAGAGGATTAGGTTAGTAGGAAATTGGTCTCTTCAGTTCACGCTATGCATGCTCAACACATGTTATACTCCTAGAACATGCCAGCCATACCATTCGCTGTATGCCATGCATCTCCAAGAAGTGATTAATCACTCTGGCTCGTTGGGGACGAGAATTACCATCCACCATTGTAAATACCTTGCCCACAGTGGCAGTGAATTCTATAACTACGCGTTGGAGAATGTTTTCTCTGTAAACCATGTACCCTAGACAGGTATGACCGGTGTGCGACGACCAAGCATGATTCCACCTCAAAACATGGCGGAACCCTCTTGCCGTTTACGATACTTCAGAATGAAGGGATTGTACCATCTCTCAGCCCATCAGACCGACTCCAGACTGGAATGCTGCTCATACGACTGATCTATTGTGTCATTTAAGAGGCACAGGCCTCCTCGATATCAGTCCTCATCGTGCAGCCGATTTCGTACCGTCTGATTCAGACATATTCACTCTGGTGGACCTCCGAGGGTCCTGGTGGAAGAAGGTGGTAGTAGCAGTGGATCTAAGATGTGCTGAAACAATAAATACCGATCCATCCTACGAGTTACTTTTCGTAAATGTCCGATCCGATCAGCAACCATTTGCGCCTCTTTGAATCCTTTCCAAACTTTGTAGACGTCACTCTGAGTCACTCCAACACTTATTGCAGTAATCTCACAATTTTAATGCGGTCACTGGCAGAAAAGAGCACTCTCCCCACGTTTATGTCATGTGCTGTCTATACCAAGCGGCTCGCGACCGCCATTTTACACTAATAATGTAACAAATTTAAATAAGTATTGAGCCATGTATTTGATTTTCCCTCCCCCTTATACTATTTATTATGTCTGTTTTAATGGTTTCCAACTTTTATGCACTACTGTATTTTTTCGCCCGTTGAGTTGTCCCCTTGGGCAAATAATGATAAATTATTCCTAAATTATGGTCCCAGGGTAAAGGAGCTTTTTCCGCCCTGGGAACGGCCCGGCCTGTACTGCCTCCCACTTGCCTTCCCCCCCTTACCCCTGCGGATGCGCCGAGCTCTTCTCACGCAGCCTGACCGTGTCGCTTTGCGTCACGTGGTCGTGCGTCATCGGTACTCTTGGCGAGGCCCTGCGGCCTGGCTGGGAGTAAGTGTTATTCTTGCCTTGCTCTCTGACTTGAGCACGTCTCGCACCCGCCTTCGAACTCCGCACCGCGAGGGGTATGGGAGGTAAGCGTCTAAAACTTGCTTAAGATTACGGATGATGGGAGGCCATTCTTTGATTGTAAACCACTGAATAGGCGCTGAATGTTGTTTCAAGGCATCGTAATAGCCGAGTTGCTTGGAAACTGTAAAGTATGTGTGAACCCCTTGGGTCTGTTTACTGCAGTTTTCTGCAGCTTAATTTATTGGGAGTTTGTGCCCTTGGTAGTTGAAAATATATATGTGTGTTGAATGATGTATTCAACTCCCCTAGGAGTCTTAGGTGCTTAGAAGCGTCCTTTAATGAATGTAAACTGTACCATGGTATGTTATGTTAGGGGAAATTTGCGCTCCTCCTTGAGTCACTTGAGGTGGCGTATTATCAATAAGCCCCATCTAGAATTATCTATTACACTGTTCTCTGGTCATAAACTGTGAACAGGGCTGGATCCCTGTAAATTACTATAGGGCACGTGTCGGAGGAACCTGAGTGATGTTGGTGTTTAAATATTTTAATCTTTCTAACTCTTCTTGGTGTTTATCTATTTGTTCAATAAACTCTGTTAACCTGATTTCCTCGGGTATCAGTGATCTTGCCCTCTGGGTGGTACCCTATCCTCGCAAAGTCCAGATCCTATGGGGGCCGCACCTTCTGAAGGTTTGCCAGTGATAATTTACGGCACAAAACTGGTAGCAGAGCGTGGTTTGATCTGGACTTGTTTTCGATTAGCCGAGGAATTTGAGCCCGTGACATTCTTTCCGTTTCCAGGATTTCTTTAGTTGTTGTGTGGTTTATATCCATTGCACCATGTCCGTTCGAGACATACCTTATCCGGGTTCCCTGCGGAAGGAGGAGCTTTTGTATGAACTTGGGATACGTAACTTAGAGTCTAAAGGCACCGTCAAGGCCGATGAAATTTTGTTACGGAATAACTTAAATAGACCGATTACGGTACCCCATTATACTGAAGGTGAGGTCGCTAGCGCGCGGTCCCTTATTCAGGCTAACCTTTCTAATATTGCATATCTGATGGATTTTCTGGAGAATGACGTGGTTTCTCCTCACCAACTTAAGAGACTACAGGGTAGATTAAATCATTATTGTCAACGAGTGGAAGATCTCCTTTCCCTGGAATTGAAGGAAGAGATATCGGGTCAGGTTCTCGAATTAAAGGACACATCAGCTGACCTTTTACAGAAGGTGGAGGCCTGGTTAGCAGGGCTTTCCATTAAATCAAAGCCCGTTTTTCCCCACCTGCCCAGGTGGAAGGCGAGTTGAATCAACAGTTTCGTAGCTGTGAGTTTGACGAGGAGAGAGCTTCGCTTCCACCGCAGCAGTCTGTTCATTTAAATGCTCCTTCTGATTGTCGCCCGTTGAATCAACAGTCTACTGTGCATCTTTGAGCTCACCCTTTTCGAATATGCCTCACCCTTTGAATATGATGTTGAAAAGTGCCCCTCGTTACTCAGTAAACTCGGCAAGCGATGCGGTTTCTTTTCTTCGGTTTCTGGTTGAATTTTTGGATCATGCCTTAGTCTTTGGGTTAACGCATGCTCAAATTCTACAGATTATTTACTCATATACGATTGGGGTTTTGTCAAATAAAATAGTAAACGCTATTTCGAGTCAATCCTCACTACATCAGTTTCATGCTCATTTATTGGCTCAGTTCATTCCTCCTAGGGCTCTTCATTCGTTAGTCCAGAAATTTTATTTCAGAGTGCAGCGCCTGGATGAGCCTCTATCGGAGTTTATTTCGGATATCAAGTTTTATGCCAAGGTTTTTGCGCTGAATTTCACTGAAGAGCAAATTGTAGCTACAATTGTGGAGGGCATTTCTCCCTTGTACCGTTCATGTTTATGCTTCGCGTCCCAGCCTCGTAATTTTGACGAGTTGGAAGCGATGGTTGTGTCCGCGGAGGGTTTTCGGCATGCTGATTCACTTCGAGTTGAGAATACTTCTTCCTTGCCCTGTGATAATTCTGGTTCTTCGTTGGTTAATAAACCTGCCCCATTAAAAAGATGTTTTGGTTGCGGGGCTTCCGATCATCTTCGAAATTAGTGTCCTGCTCGTTCTACTAGCGCACAGGTGTCGGGTGCCAGTTCGGGCACCAGGGTTCAGTCTAGGCCTTCTAATGTTGTATGTTTCAAGTGTGGGGTTCCTGGCCACGTGGCGCGGCAGTGTTCGCGTAAGCCAAAGGTTAGTTGACTAGATCGGGAAGCGGGAAGTGTTGGCCTCCCCGATCTAGCGCCTGTAGAACCAGGTTATTCTCGCCTTTCTTCCCGCGAATATTCTCCTGGGTGCCCTGATCAGTGTTTAGCCATATCTACCGAGGTTAAGGGATTAGCCCCTTTCGTCAAGGTAGAGATAAATAATGAACCGGTATCGGCCCTTTTGGACTCGGGAAGCGTAGCCTCGTTTATCAGTGAGAAGTGGTTTGCTCTCAATAGTTCTGTTTGTAAATTTTCCGATGTACAGCCTGTTTCTCTGTCGTTTGTTGCTGCAAATTCTTCGAGAGTGGAAGTTTCCGGCGTGGTAAAGTGTAAAGTTCGACTGGCTAATTTCTCCTGGAAATTTCCCCTTTATGTAACTAAAACTGCTGGTTTAAATTCTGCATGGCTACTAAGATACCCTTATTTATGTGTAATTCTCTTTCTTCATTTGTTGCCTCACCTCCTCAAGACCAAATGGCATTAGACCTTAGTCATTTGCCCGAGAATCAAGCTGAATGTATTAGGGAAATATGTGATGACTTCCCGGACGTTTTCACCGAAGAATTGGGGATGACGAATCTTTTAGAGTTCAAGATCGAGGTCACGGACTCGGTTCCGGTTAGGTCACCGTCCTATCGCTTGGCTCCTCCCAAAATGCAAGCGTTAAAGGAGATAGTTAATAAAATGTTGGATCAGGGCATTATTCGGCCATCGACTTCTGCCTACTCCTCCCCCATCTTCCTTGTCCCGAAGCCTCAAGGTGGTTGTCGGCCTGTGTTGGACTATAGGGCTTTGAATAAGAAAGTCGTATTGCAGTCAGTTCCTCTCCCTGATCTGCATTCTTGCTTCTCATGGTTCAAGAAGGCTAGATATTTTACAGTTTTAGATTTAAATCAGGCGTATTACCAGATTCCGTTAGCTGAAGAGTCTCGTCATTTGACAGCCTTCGCTACGGATTGGAATCTTCACGAATTTTTTCGTTTGCCCTTTGGTTTTTCCACAGGCGCTGCCGTCCTCACTAGGCTGCTTGATCAACTGTTTTCTGACATCAAGTTCAACTATCTTTATCACTATCTTGACGCTGTCGTAATTTTTTCCGAAACCTTCGAGGATCATCTCCGCCATTTGAGGGAAGTGTTGTCCCGTCTTCGCAAGGCTGGTCTTACGGTCAAACTTTCTAAGGTATCCTTTGCCAAGCCCCAAATGTCCTTCTTGGGACATAATGTGTCATCAAATGGCGTCTCTGTTGATCATTCTCGCACCGAGGCCATTCGCCAGTTCAAACCTCCTCTGGATCTTAAGGGTGTTGCTCGCTTTGTTGGGATGGTGAATTTTTTTCGAAAATTCATTCCAAATTTTGCCAATCGAGCCGGGCCTCTCAACGCCCTCCGACGTAAAGGGGTTAAATTTGAATGGGGGCCCTCCCAACAAGCTGCCTTTCATGATTTAAAGTTTGCCATATCTAACGCTCCGGTGTTGGCTATGCCTGACATTTCCAAGCCTGTCATTGTTCACACCGATGCGTCGGCGCCTGCCGTTGCGGCCGTCCTTTTGCAGGACTCGGAATTGGGGAGACGTCCCATTGCATATGCTTCTAGGACCTTGTCTTCTGTCGAAGCCAAGTATTCTGTATACGAGCTAGAAGGATTGGCGGTATTGTTCGCTTCAGAAAGGTTTCGTATTTACCTAGAGCATGAAAGGTTCGAACTCGAGACTGACAACCAGGCTCTGAGTTGGGTTTATGGAAACCTAGGAAAACCGGCCGTCTGGCCCGTTGGGCCATTAGGATCTCAGCTTTCCAGTTCAGCGTACGTCATATCCGTGGTTCGGACAACGTAGTCGCCGACTCTCTCAGTCGCATGTTTTCGGATCAGCCTACTCAGGAGGGCGAATCGTCAAGTTCTGAGCTTCCCTTGTCTTTACCCTCAGCGGGGGCTATCTTGTCTGATACCCCATTACTGTATCATGACATTGCTAAGTTTCAAGTGGAGGACCCTATTTTGGGACCTATTGTTCAAGATCTTAAGGAAGGGAAAATTATTGATCCTTATGTGTTAAGGAATGACGTACTGTGTTGTCCCGCCCGTCACGATCATAAAATGAAGGTCGTTATTCCCTCAGTCCTGGTGCCTATGATTTTTAAATACTTTCATGAAACTCCTCTCGGTGGCCACCTAGGAGTATTTAAGACCAGGGAGAAGATTAGGGAAAATTTTATTTGGAAGGGGTTGGACGCTGAAGTACGTGTTGTTGTTTGAGTCATCAGTCCATAGACTGGTTTGATGCAGCTCTCCATGCCACCCTATCCTGTGCTAACCTTTTCATTTCTACGTAACTATTGCATCCTACATCTGCTCTAATCTGTTTGTCATATTCATACCTTGGTCTACCCCTACCGTTCTTGCCACCTACACTTCCTTCAAAAACCAACTGAACAAGTCCTGGGTGTCTTAAGATGTGTCCTATCATTATATCTCTTCTTCTCGTCAAATTTAGCCAAATCGATCTCCTCTCACCAATTCGATTCAGTATCTCTTCATTCGTGATTCGATCTATCCATCTCACCTTCAGCATTCTTCTGTAACACCACATTTCAAAAGCTCCTATTCTCTTTCTTTCTGAGCTAGTTATCGTCCATGTTTCACTTCCATACAATGCCACGCTCCACACAAAAGTCTTCAAAAACATCTTTCTAATTCCGATATCAATGTTTGAAGTGAACAGATTTCTTTTCTTAAGAAAGCTCTTCCTTGCTTGTGCTAGTCTGCATTTTATGTCCTCCTTACTTCTGCCATCGTTGGTTATTTTACTACCCAAGTAACAATATTCATCTACTTCCTTTAAGACTTCGTTTTCTAATCTAATATTTCCTACATCACCTGCCTTCGTTCGACTGCACTCCATTACTTTTGTTTTGGACTTATTTATTTTCATCTTGTACTCCTTACCTAAGACTTCATCCATACCATTCAGCAACTTCTCGAGATCTTCTGCAGTCTCAGATAAAATAACAATATCATCCGCAAATCTCAAGGTTTTGATTTCCTCTCCTTGGACTGTGATTCCCTTTCCAAATTTCTCTTTGATTTCCTTTACTGCCTGTTCTATGTAAACATTGAAAAGGAGAGGGGACAAACTGCAGCCTTGCCTCACTCCTTTCTGGATTGCAGCTTCTTTTTCAAAGCCCTCGATTCTTATCACTGCAGACTGATTTTTATACAGGTTGTAGATAATTCTTCGTTCGCGGTATCTGATCCCTATCATCTTCAGGATCATAAATAGCCTGGTCCAATCAACATTATCGAATGCCTTTTCTAGATCTACGAATGCCATGTACGTGGGCTTGTCCTTCTTGATTCGATCCTCTAAGATCAGACGTAAAGTCAGGATTGCTTCACGTGTTCCTACATTTCTTCTGAAGCCAAATTGATCTTCCCCCAACTCAGCTTCAACTTGTTTTTCCATTCTTCTGTAAATAATACGTGTTAAAATTTTGCAGGCATGAGATACTAAACTAATAGTGCGGTAGTTTTCACACCTGTCAGCACCGGCTTTCTTGGGAATAGGTATAACAACATTCTGCCGAAAATCGGATGGGACTTCTCCTGTCTCATACATCTTGCACACTAAATGAAATAACCTTGCCATGCTGGTTTCTCCTAAGGCAGTCAGTAATTCAGAGGGAATATCATCAATTCCAGGTGCCTTGTTCCTGTTGAGGTCACTCACAGCTCTGTCAAACTCTGACCTCAAAATTGGGTCTCCCATTTCATCAGCATCAACAGTCTCTTCATGTTCCAGAACCAAATTATTTACATCTTTACCTTGATACAACTGTTGGATATGCTCCTGCCATCTTTCTGCTTTGTCTTCTTTCCCTAGAAGTGGCTTTCCATCTGAGCTCTTAATATTCATGCACCTAGATTTCCTTTCTCCAAAGGTTTCCTTGATTTTCCTGTATGCAGCATCTACCTTTCCCAGGACCATACAGCCTTCGACATCCTTGCACTTCTCCTTCAGCCATTCTTCTTTAGCTACCTTGCACTTTCTATCCACTTGATTCTTTAATCGCCTGTATTCTTTTCTGCCCTCTTCATTTCTAGCATTCTTGTATTTTCGTCGTTCATCAATCAGGTCTAGTATCTCCTGAGTTATCCACTGATTCTTAGTTGATCTTTTCTTCCTTCCTAACATTTCTTCAGTAGCCCTACTGACGTCATTTTTCATGACTCTCCACTCTTCCTCTACTGTGTTTCCTTCGGCCTTTTCATTTAGTCCTTGTGCAACATGTTCCTTGAAACACTCTTTTCTTTCAACTTGTCTAGATCCCATCTTTTTGCATTCTTTCCTTTCTTTAATTTCTTCAACTTCAGATGGCATTTCATGACCAACAATTTGTGGTCAGAGTCCACGTGTGCTCCTGGGAAAGTTTTGCAATCCAACACCTGGTTTCTGAATCTCTGCCTAATCATAATGAAGTCTATTTGATACCTTCCAGTGTCTCCAGGTCTCGTCCACGTATTCAGCCGTCGTTTGTGGTGTTCGAACCAAGTATTGGCGAGGACTAAATTATGGTCAGTGCAGAATTCAACCAGCCGACTTCCTCTTTCGTTCCTTTGTCCCAATCCAAATTCTCCTACTGTGCTACCTTCTCTTCCTTGGCCTACCACTGCGTTCCAGTCTCCCATCACAATTAGATTCTCGTCACCTTTGACATATTGTATTAAATATTCTATCTCCTCATATATTCTTTCAAATTCTTCATCATCCGCTGAACTAGTAGGCATATAGACCTGCACAATTGTGGTGGGCATTGGTTTGGTGTCTATCTTGGCGACAATAATTCTTTCACTATGCTGGTCGTAGTAGCTTATCCGCTGCCCTATTTTCTTATTCATTATTAAACCAACTCCTGCATTACCCCTGTTTGATTTCGTGTTGATAATTCGGTAGTCGCCTGACCAAAAATCCTGTTCTTCCTGCCAACGTACTTGTACTTGTTAAAACATGTAAGGTTTGTGAGCTCAGTAAGCCTTCTCCTAACACACGTGTAGGCTTACTGTCTTCTAGCCAAGCTACCCTCCCTATGCAGCGGCTCTATATCGATTATGTAGGTCCCTTGCCGAAAACTAGGACTGATGGTAATAGGTTCGTTTTCGTTTGTGTGGATGGTTTTACCCGTTTTTCCTGGTTGATTCCGACGAGGTTAGCCACTTCTGAGACTACTATTAGATGTTTGAAGTCCATATTTACGTCCTTTGGTCCTTGCCCGTACTTGGTCTCTGACAACGCCAAGGCCTTTACATCGAACCTGTTTAAGAAATTTTGTTTCAGCTTGTCCATTTCTCATGTTTCCACATCCCCCTATTACCCACAACCTTCTTACGCTGAGAGGGTTAACCGAAACTTGCGGTCTGCTCTCATTGCCTTTCACCACGACGACGTTTTGAGGTGGGGCACGTCGTTGCCTTGACTTGCATTTGCTTTCAATTCTGCGGTACACGAGGCTCATAAATTTTCCCCTAATTCTCTCATGTTTTCTTTCGTTCCTAACTCTCCGCTCACCAACTTGTGGAATATAAATGAGTTGTTGCCTGAAAAGATTGCTCCCCCTAACATCAGGGTCATTTGGAGGAAGGCTAAGCAAAATCTGAAGGTCTCGTATGAGAAGAAACGGGAGCGCTATGATAAGGGGCGCCGTCCTACCGATCTTGCCGTCGGCGACAGGGTGTTTGTTAAGAATTTCGTTCCTTCGGGGAAACTCGCTCCTCGCTTTCGCGGGCCCTGCGAGATTATTGATTTCTTGACACCAGTCACCCTGTTGGTGAAAGATCCAGACACGGAGAGAGTGTTCCGAGTCCATTTGTCCAGGTTAAAGCTGCCTTGTGCTATCTAGGTTTTGTGGCACCTTGTTGCTATGAGTATTTTCTCTGTTATTCTTTTCCTTGTGTTTACCTTCCCTTCGGTTCCCTTGACACGTGTTCTGTCTAAAGGGGAGCTATTTTCTTTAGATTTAAAATTTTAGTGGTATGTTTAATGATTATGTGAGTCCTCCCGGAGTCCCGTTTCTCCCTTATCACTCCCATACCCCGGTCCGGTTGTTCGAACCGTCTCTTGCCTGTATCTCCCCAATGTGCTGGGCCTCCATTCGACACCATTGCTGGCGCTTGATTTATTTTACAGTGTACTGGAGTGACTATCTTCGCCCGTGCCTGCATGGGAAGGGCCCCCCGTGTGGGCTGCCTTGGCGTGCCTCGTCTCCAGCTCCCGAGCCCTTCGACCTTTGCTCTTGTTGGACTATCTACTGCCAGCCTACTGGTAACCTAGTGTGTGCAGGTCGCTACTGCCTTTCTCTCGTCATGTGGCGTGTTTCTGCCACAAGAACTGTCCATTTGCCTGGGAAGATATTTTTCGTTGTATTGGCGATGGTGTGTGAGGCTGGGCTCGTCTGGTCTCGTTAATCTACTAAGATGTGATTTTGTGAAACTATTACTTAACTAACTGATTTAAGCTGAAACTATTACTTGTCTACATCCCGGGATATTATGACAAGAACCTTCGTCTATTATATTGCAAGAACTTTCGTCTATTATACTGCAAGAACTTTCGTCTATTGTACTGCAAGTTATTTATTTATTAATCTTATTAATTGTAAAGCAAGATTTTATTATATTATTAGCCTATGAGCAAGTGAATGGACTATACTGCAAGAGTATTTTATTGATGAAAATTTATTGCTCACCCTGGTTGGTGCTTTAGTGGGGGGGGGGAGATCTGAGCCATGTAATTGATTTTCCCTCCTCCCTTATACTATTTATTATGTCTGTTTTAATGGTTTCCAACTTTTATGCACTACTGTATTTTTTCGCCCGTTGAGTTGTCCCCTTGGGCAAATAATGATAAATTATTCCTAAATTATGGTCCCAGGGTAAAGGAGCTTTTTCCGCCCTGGGAACGGCCCGGCCTGTACTGCCTCCCCCTTGCCTTCCTCCCCTTACCCCTGCGGATGCGCCGAGCTCTTCTCACGCAGCCTGACCGTGTCGCTTTGCGTCACGTGGTCGTGCGTCATCGGTACTCTTGGCGAGGCCCTGCGGCCTGGCTGGGAGTAAGTGTTATTCTTGCCTTGCTCTCTGACTTGAGCACGTCTCGCACCCGCCTTCGAACTCAGCACCGCGAGGGGTATGGGAGGTAAGCGTCTAAAACTTGCTTAAGATTACGGATGATGGGAGGCCATTCTTTGATTGTAAACCACTGAATAGGCGCTGAATGTTGTTTCAAGGCATCGTAATAGCCGAGTTGCTTGGAAACTGTAAAGTATGTGTGAACCCCTTGGGTCTGTTTACTGCAGTTTTCTGCAGCTTAAGTTATTGGGAGTTTGTGCCCTTGGTAGTTGAAAATATATATGTGTGTTGAATGATGTATTCAACTCCCCTAGGAGTCTTAGGTACTTAGAAGCGTCCTTTAATGAATGTAAACTGTACCATGGTATGTTATGTTAGGGGAAATTTGCGCTCCTCCTTGAGTCACTTGAGGTGGCGTATTATCAATAAGCCCCATCTAGAATTATCTATTACACTGTTCTCTGGTCATAAACTGTGAACAGGGCTGGATCCCTGTAAATTACTATAGGGCACGTGTCGGAGGAACCTGAGTGATGTTGGTGTTTAAATATTTTAATCTTTCTAACTCTTCTTGGTGTTTATCTATTTGTTCAATAAACTCTGTTAACCTGATTTCCTCGGGTATCAGTGATCTTGCCCTCTGGGTGGCACCCTATCCTCGCAAAGTCCAGATCCTATGGGGGCCGCACCTTCTGAAGGTTTGCCAGTGATAATTTACGGCACAAGTATAATAAGATAACAATCAATATCAACAGTAAGTTATCAACAATAACAATGTAACAACAATGGCACCAATAACTTGCAAGGGTCGGTTGCAGAGTTAGCAAGAGGACAGGTCATGGGTTGGATGGACGGAAGAAAGTGGAAACCTGGAGAGGACTTCAAAGGAATTTTTAATTTTATGTTTGAGGGATGAAAAGGGTGTGAATATGTCAATGTTGGCGTGTGAGCTACCAAGGGTAGGGATGATAGAGGGTTGTTTTAAGGTTAAGAGCGGTCGGGACACATGATGAGTATGCCGGTTGCATGTTGGGCAATGGGGAACGTGTATAGGGGAGTACATTCGCAGAGTATTGGATTTGGTATAGCCATTGATTATTTTATGAAGGTAACGTAAATCGGAGAACTGTAAACAGATTTTCAGGTCAAGTATACTCAGGTAGTTCAAGATGTTTTAAAAACTGAATTGTGATTCTTAACAATTAAAGTGAAAACTTTGAAAATACTATTAAGTTAAGAATTAACCTGTGACAATAAATTTCGGTGAATGAAGTCAGAACGGTCGATCCGGCAGAAATGGCGACACATAACGCTGCACCTACGCAGCAGCAGGTTTTGACCACCTGCTCCCAACGTTGTTCAGTTGAGCATCGTGTGTGTGCCATGTAAGACCTGACAGGCACAGTGCGTGTTTAGTGCGTTGATTCTGAACTGCGAACAGGAACATGAACGACCAAAAGATCAATGTACACTTTTGTTTTAAGCTTGGCAAGAGACCAAAAGAAACGCATGCGATGCTGGTACGTGTTCGTGAAGTGCGTATACGAGTGGTTCGCCCGATTTGGAGGAGGCCGGGAAAGTGTTTCTGACAACCCCCGTAGTGGCGACTGCCGTCAGTGACGAAAACATTGAGCAGGCGAGGACATTAATCACGAACGATCGGCAATCAACTGTGCGCATGATAGCGGATGAACTGCAGATTAACCGTGAATCCGTGAGACAACTCGTTACCCAGAAGTTAGCGAGGAGGGAGACGTGTTCTCGTCTTGTGCCACATCACTTGACTGACGATCAGAAGCAGACACGTTTGGAGGTCTCACAGGATTTTGTCGAAACGACGGATGCGACACCAGATTTCTTTAACTGTGTTGTCACTGAGGATGAAACCTGGTGTCTCTGGTACGACCTTGCAACGAAACGGCAAAGCATGGAATGGCGTTCTCCGGGATCCCCTCGTCGGAAATAGGTCACAGCCGAAAGGAAAGAAATTGGTCGATATTTCTGACTCCAACGAAACTTGACGAGGCTTTTGACCACCATCCCAAAGGAAGCCTTCTTGTAAAGTTTCCAGGACATGTATCGCCGATATCAGAAGTGCATAGTTATGGGAGGGGACTATTTCGAAGGACAGTAAGGTCATTGTCTTGCATTATTCATCTATATTGATAGTACAGGAATATTCACCGAACTTTATAGTCACAAGTTGTATGTTTGTGAAAGGAGGTGAGGACCAGGTAGGGGAATATAAATCAATAATGGGGAGAACAGGGGAGGCAAAGCATAATTTTAAGACGTTAATATAAAATTAATTTCAGTGAAGATGTAAAGAATGGCTAGGCTACGCCTAGCTCGGTATTTTATAGACTCGATGTGAGCTGAGAAGGTCAGTTTACAGTCATTTTGTTAGATGAAGTTCGTGATGCTACATATTTCATTCGACTAATTGGAACTTGCTATCTCTCCTGTGGGCGGATTGAAACTCGCTGTACTCGCTTCCTCGACTTCTAAGCCCAAAATCACATCCATGAATTTATTCATTTCCGTTAAGCAGAAATATTCACTTTGAAGCTTCACATCACCCTCACCAGTAGGAACCACTGTTTAATGTTCATTTGTACTGGGGACGTAAGTAGATATCTGGGTGACTGCTACCAACTGATGTGATGTAATTAGTTCCTGGTAGCAACTTAAGTGAGTTCCTATTTCCTAATACCAACTTTGGTCACCCTCGACCATTTACTCCTCCTGTCGAAAATTCTATTTCTATTATTTTTGTCCCATGAATTACGAGAGTGACATCAGCGCAATCTATGCCATACAGGAGCGGGATCGAAATTACGGTATGGCTAGCCCTGGAACATTAGAAATATTATTTCTTCTTTTTGTTAATTATTAATCATGGCTGGCGGTGGCACGAATGGACTCTGCCATTGCCTGTAGATTTGCCCAATGAAATGTTACTCCCATAATAAGAAACAGCGAGATATTGTTCCTATTAATTATATATGCTTATTCTTTCTCTTCCTCCTCCCGACTACAAGGATGTTTAGTGTGTCGGTAATATTGCTTCATCGTTTTAGCTCTTTTTATACCGCCTACGCTGGTCATGGCATCTCGCTCTCTTGAATTAAGGGAGCGATGTTTCACTGGGCTAATCTTCAACGAATGACGTGAAATGGGGTATGGCTTTTAGTGCCAGGAGTGTCCAACGACAAGATCGGCTCGCCAGATGCAGGTCTTTTGACTTGACACCCGTAGGCGACCTGCGCGTCATGGTGAGGATGAAAATGATGATGAAGACGACACATACATCCAGCCCCCGTGCCAGCGAAATTAACCAATTAAGGTTAAAATTCCCGACCCTGCCGGAAATCGAACCCGGAACCCCTGTGACCAAAGGACAGCATGCGAACCATTTAGCCATGGAGGCAGACGGTTAAATATTGCATGCACTATA
Organism: Anabrus simplex; assembly: GCF_040414725.1. Taxonomy (NCBI): domain Eukaryota; kingdom Metazoa; phylum Arthropoda; class Insecta; order Orthoptera; family Tettigoniidae; genus Anabrus; species Anabrus simplex. Next base: position 500,558,513 of record NC_090267.1, read on the forward strand.
TCAACGTATTTTCGTTCTAGCTGGTACATGTGCTGCGGGTCAGTATTTCTCTGATATTCCAAGGCGCAGGGACTATATATTTCTGCAAACATTTGTCCGGCTATGAAATATTTAATTTTATACATTATCGAAAAGTGAGGATATTCGTAAACTGTGGATAGCCGAAGAGATTATACTTGGAATCTATTTCAAACAAGATAATTTTGAAAGAAAGTCAACTTCTGCGACGGCCAGATTTTCCTGCCTTGAGTATACCTTAATCTGAGGTCATGTCACCTGCCTCTCCAGTTCTAGACATGTCCCATTCTACCGTCGCCACAAAAACATGTATTTGTCAACTGACGTTATAACGCCAGCAAAATAAATAATTGTTGATAGTTTCTGAATGTATCACTACTTAACGTAACCTCATCCAGGTCAAGAAAACCGGACAGTACGCTGACCGTCGAAAACTCCATTATCTGAACCCTAGGCAGATAGTCACCAGCGGTGCTTTCTAGCTAACTTCGTTAATCCAGTCAATGCCAAATACACCAGAATGCTGAACAGGACATTCCTCGCTATTCCAAAGTATAAATACTAAATCTAAACGCAATTTCTTCACAATTGTTGCCTGCCGTGAATGGAAGAATTTCCTTGCGCAGGAGGTCTGAGGGATGTTAAACCACGGAAGATTTAACAGAGGATGAGAGGATGCTCACAATATCTCCATGATATTTGCCCGTAGTACGACAGTTTCTCTTCTTGTTCTTCTTCTTATAACCATCATATAATTCATCGCTACTGTTAGAGCAGTAATAGTACTCAGCTGTGTTCATTCCGATCCCTATTTTATAATGTTTTCCGCCGACAGTCATAACACGGAAACTAGTCTTTCATCGCTGTGAGAAATTTCTGGAATCGAATAATAAGTTGCAAATAATAGTACGGTTATCTATTTTATTCTTCTTATTGTAATTTATTGCAATTTTAATCCTTCGTAGGTATTATAGTATTGTACTCAGGAAGCAAAATGGTTTTATATTGTGTAGTATAATATATATTTTATATACAGTTAGATAGCATAGTGGCATAGTAATTTGTTTTAGGCTATTATTTCTTTAAAATATTTTAATATTGTTATTTTATATTATTTATGTATCCACTGGTTAAGTTAAGACATGGACACAGTCATGTCCTTAACTTTGCCATATAAAATAATCCACCTATCTATCTGTAAATCTACGTATCTGTCTACCTACCGAGCTCGATAGCTGCAGTCCCTTAAGTGCGGCCAGTATCCGGTATTCGGGTGATAGTGGGTTCGAATCCCATTATCCGCAGCCCTGACGATGGTTTTTCGTGGTTTCCCATTTTAAAACCAGACAAATACCGGAGCTGTACCTTAATTGAGGCCACGGCTGTTTCCTTCCCACTCATAGCCTTTTCCTATCCCATCGTCGCCATAAGACCTACCTGTGTTGGTGCGACGTAAAGCAACTTGTAGAACAAAAATAAAATATATCAATCTATCTGTATGTTTTGGCGCAGTGTCTTCTTCGCCGAGCTCATATATATACGCGATATGCTGTCATGCTTTGAATTTCCATGAAATATTCAAAGAAGTTCAGTATGGCAAAATTTGACGAGAAGAAGAGGTAGAATGGTAGGACACATGGAGAGGTGCATGAAACCAGTGTATGGAGTGATGACACAAACAACAACAACAACAACAACAACAAGCTATCCATTTCGCGTGTTTTGAGAGCGATCTGATGTTATTTAGGCTTCGTTGGAGTATGATATCGTGTGGACATCTTGAAGTATACGTTCATCTCTTGTCGTAGAAGAATTTGAATGTTTCCTCATATATTGTGATCCAGGAGAGCAATATTTCGATAAGGACGATTAACAATGTGTAGGGGACGATAATGAACCATAAGAATGTGTCATACAAAGGCAAATGAATCTGATACCTAAGGAATTTTAACCACCTACTCAGATACGTTCCCCCCCCCCCCAGAAAATGTTCATGATTTTGATAATCACCAATTTCATATTATATTACAGTAATAGTATCACCAAGCAGAGTACCGATCGTCTTAACATGCTACGGCTATGAAACCAATCTCTGCATTCGGGAGGTAAGTGGGGTTCGAACTCGAAGGTAGGATGTCCTGAGAATGGTTTCCCTTTTTTACTTCTATTCAAAGGCCACCGCTGATTCCTTCCACTTCCGCTCCCAGTTTCATTCACCATCGTTCATTTCACCTTTATTATCTTCTCAACTGTGCTTTGCATCGGGAAGGGCATCCGCCAGTAAAAACATGCTGTAAAATACTTCACCACATCATCCTTGATCCCGTGTCTGGAAACGGGCTAACGGCTAGATATACATTCCGTTAATAGTTTCAGTAAAAACGTATCTGTAAAAGTGTTTCTTCCTGTAAAAATACCAGAAGTGTCATGTTTTCACCTGAATAATCTCCAAGCTGGCATTAAACTTCACGTACCTTTTTGTCATCGTGAACTTCGGCACAGCTGGCATCCAAAATATTTGGGCACACTATTTTACAAACAAACAAGATCTTATGAATCTGTCCAAAAGCTCAAAACACGTAATAATATCCTTCAGAGATTGTGTGGCTCAAGTTGGGGTTTCTCAGCAAAAACTTTGAAATCTTCTGCTTTGGGACTGGTTTTCTCCTGTGCTGAGTACTGTGCACCAGTTTGGCTGAATAGCCCGTATACAAGACTCATTGATAGTCAACTCAATGCTAGCATGCGGTTAATATCTGGTACTTTCCAGTCCACACCCCTTTATTGGCTCGAAATTCTGTCAGGTATAATGCCGCCTGATTTAAGGAAATCAAATGCTCTCATTCGAGAGTTCGAACCCTCAACTGCCTGTTTGGGGTGATAACGAGGCTCAGCTCACGCGCGAGGCTGTCACATTTGGCTGATGGGAATTTTCACCTTTTAGGAGAATGGAGAAGTCGCTGGAAAGTTGCCACAGACAGTTCCTTACATATTCCTGGTGAACATCATCTACCGTGTAAGATTTGGATCACACTGAATCCGCTGAGAACAAATCATGGACGATGCAGGGAAGCCCTTCATAAGTGGAAATATATTTCATCACCAGAGTGAGACTGTAGTGCCTCTCGACAGACGATCCCCCAAAATGTAAGTGAATGTACACGACGGTCCTACACAGGTAGCCCGAGTGACATTTTAGAGCCGACAGAGGAAGCCATACAGTGGATCACCCAACTGGACATTCAGCTATAAAACATGTTTCTTGTCTGTGTATATTTGTAAATACGTATTATGTACTTGTATATATGTATCTAACTTGTTGCCAATAATAATAACCAGCTCGAAGTGTTCGCCTGGTCATCAAAACTTCGCAGTTTGATATGAGTTAATGTTATCAATTAATCATATCATTTTAACTCGTATATGAATACAATTGTGGGAGAGCTTGTCAGTTAACATTTGACAATATAAATTCTTACTCTCTGTATTGCCACGAACCATTTTATGTTTCGCACAGTACATGCCAGTTTTTGATGAAAGTAACACTGAAATGCACTCGGCAATATACAAGGCAATTGAACTGATGATGTGTACGGCTCTGAAATTGACGTCGCTGCATGAATGTTGTTCAATGAAGTAACTATCAGAGCGTTATTTCTAAAGGCATACAGGAAGCATCAAAATTTGCAGTCAGTAACAACAATATTAATTATATGCCCATAGCTAGCATGTGCAAGCATGTTGACATCGTATGATACCATATGGGCTGCGTGCGTGTCAATTCCTAAGTCTACCAGATGGCAGGGAAATTGAACGGGATGGTCAGACAATGTTACCTAGCAACAGTGCAGGTAGTGATGTAACGTACTTAGGAATGCTCAGACAATGTTATCTACCAAACGAGCAGGTAGTGATGTAAGGTACGGAGGAATGGTCAAACAATGTTACCTAGCAACAGTGCAGGTAGTGATGTAAGGTATGGACGGATGGCCAGACAATGTTACCTAGCAACAGTGCAGGTAGTGATGTAAGGTACGGAGGAATGGTCAAACAATGTTACCTAGCAACAGTGCAGGTAGTGATGTAAGGTACGGAGGAATGGTCAAACAATGTTACCTAGCAACAGTGCAGGTAGTGATGTAAGGTATGGACGGATGGCCAGACAATGTTACCTAGCAACAGTGCAGGTAGTGATGTAAGGTATGGACGGATGGCCAGACAATGTTACCTAGCAACAGTGCAGGTAGTGATGTAAGGTATGGACGGATGGTCAGACAATGTTACCTAGCAACAGTGCAGGTAGTGATGTAAGGTATGGATGGATGGCCAGACAATGTTACCTAGCAACAGTGCAGGTAGTGATGTAACGTACTTAGGAATGTTCAGACAATGTTATCTAGCAAACGAGCAGCTAGTGATGTAAGGTACGGAGGAATGGTCAAACAATGTTACCTAGCAACAGTGCAGGTAGTGATGTAAGGTATGGACGGATGGTCAGACAATGTTACCTAGCAACCGTGCAGGTAGTGATGTAAGGTACGGAGGAATGGTCAAACAATGTTACCTAGCAACAGTGCAGGTAGTGATGTAAGGTACGGAGGAATGGTCAAACAATGTTACCTAGCAACAGTGCAGGTAGTGATGTAAGGTATGGACGGATGGTCAAACAATGTTATCTAGCAACAGTGCAGGTAGTGATGTAAGGTACGGAGGAATGCTCAGACAATGTTATCTAGCAAACGAGCAGGTAGTGATGTAAGGTACGGAGGAATGGTCAAACAATGTTACCTAGCAACAGTGCAGGTAGTCATGTAAGGTACGGAGGAATGGTCAAACAATGTTACCTAGCAACAGTGCAGGTAGTGATGTAAGGTACGGAGGAATGCTCAGACAATGTTATCTACCAAACGAGCAAGTAGTGATGTAAGGTACGGAGGAATGGTCAAACAATGTTACCTAGCAACAGTGCAGGTAGTCATGTAAGGTACGGATGGATGGCCAGACAATATTATCTAGCAACCGTGCAGGTAGTGATGTAAGGTATGGATGGATGGTCAGACAATGTTACCTAGCAACCGTGCAGGTAGTGATGTAAGGTACGGATGGATGGCCAGACAATGTTATCTAGCAACAATGCAGGCAGTGATGTAAGGTATGGATGCATGGCCAGACAATGTTACCTAGCAACCTTGCAGGTGGTGATGTAAAGTATGGATGAATGGCCAGACAACGTTACCTAGCGAACGTGTAGGCTGTGTCTTTTGGCCGGTTGTCACCTGAAATTAGCAGCCGTTGATGGAGGCCATGGCCGAGAGACATATTGAGACATATTTATCAATCATTTGATTGTTGCTAAGTGAAGAGCGGTTTCATTTTATTTTACAGGTTCTATTTTAATGTTAAATCATTTCTTAGCAGACAAAGTAGGCGTCCCCATACAACGAAAGACGTAAAATTAAGCAATTTCTTCAATTGTGCTGAAATTTGTAGGGCTAAATGTCCCGGAAAAGTTTCAAAGTGCGAGTGTTGGATAGCTCTTCAAACTAAAAAGAACTTCGAAAATCACTTTCGGTCTAAATGCAGTTACGGAAAAACAGCCTAAACTCACTTGTTCCTTTACTCTTTTTCTTTTCGGTTAAAATCCCAACCAAATTAACTTATTTACACCATTCTTTCTGTAATGTGTTCCTTAGTTCAATACCCTCAGGCGCTCCTAGATTTTTTAAAAATGTCCACACTGAAGTTATAAGAACTTAAGTGAAGCTCTACATTGACTCACATTAGCGCTCGTAGTGGTGCTTAAGTCAAACAATGCTTTGACTCATATTAGCGATCGTAGTGGTAGAAACAGGCAAACTGCTGTTCTAATCGACCGGATAACGATAAGGAAAGCGTTGTAATTTTTATAAATATCGTTAGGATGTATTCAACATTGAGTTTCTTGCCTAAATTGCTACAACTGTGGAATTTTATCTGTCGAATGGAGCGAAGAAAATGATAATTATCAAATATTATTGTAGTTAAGTGCCATGTAACGTTAATTTTCCATGCCCTGTCTTTGGAACAGACTGTTGGTTCCACTGAGGTTGGTCGACAATGCCACCTGCCCTCCACACTGTTAACATCAATATACGTGAATAATGCTGTTTGCTACCAACTATTGGTTATTCATTTCGCTGGAACTGCCAGCCAAACAATGTAACATGGTCAGTACGAATAAAACAAGATACAAACACACATTTAATGTGAGAAACAGTAGTTGATGTTAATTTATTTGCAGCGACAATTGCGCTGCTTTATTGCACAGTCGATCTACCACTTTCCAATTAAAACAACACAAAAGAAACATTCGGTGCCAATAACGTGATCGTTCGTAAATTAGAACTGTTGAGTGCGTTTATAGTAGGGCGGCTATGCACGGTGCTACTCTGAAGTAGATGGAGAGTAGTCAAGACAAAATAAGTTTTCCTTCTTCTTCTTCTTCTTCTTCTTCTTCTTCTACTTCTTCTCCTGGAGGCGTGTTCTGACTGGGGACACCCATGGAGTAACTTTCCCTAGTTTTGATTTGCGTATCAGATATGTCGTTCCGTGGATAATGAACCACTGTGCGAGGTCTACATTTTCCTTCAGTCTCGCCTTCTATGATCAGTTGTATGAGGCTCCATGTCACTGAAGAAGGTTGCTTTCCTGCACTTGCGGGCCTGGCTGACTGTCGCTGGCCTTGTAAGAGTGATGGTGGGGTGATTATTGTTTTAAAGGGAAGTGCAAGTAGTCAACCATCCTCTGTTAATAATAATCAGGGGAAAAATTGAAGGGCTCACACAATTAAAAATGAAGGTATCGGCCAAAGGAAAACAAAGGCCACGAAGGGCGTGAAAATGAACGACTCTCCAGTCCTCGAGTGCTCTAATACAGTCGGGGTAGGAGAAGAACATGAGTTGACTAAGAGAGGTCGGATAGAATAGATGAAAGGTGGAAAGGTGGAGCCCTGTTGTTGCCAAACCACAGCCCCACGTTCAGAGCCCCTGACACCCCTTTTAGCTGCCTCTTGCCGCAGGCAGGGGATACCTTGGATAATACCTTAGCACCCCTAATCACAGGGTGGCAGGTGTATTAGGCTGCATTTTACATTTATGAAGATGTCACGGAGGGACGCTGCTTTTCCGGTTTTTGCGGACCAGGTTGAGTGTCGCTGGCCTTCCGAGACCAAGCTGGCGGGTTCGATCCCTACTCAGTCCGAGGATACATGAAGGTACTCAAATACCACGTGTAGCTCGTAAAGATACTTCTGTAGGACGAAATTCCAGCAGCTCTATTCCTCAGAATAAAGTAGTTAGTGGGACGAAAAATCAATAACATTTATAATAAAAATAATAATAATAATAATAATAATAATAATAATAATAATAATAATAATAATAATAATAATAACAATAATAATTCTGAGAATATGACCTTAGAATTTCAACCTCCTTTTCCTGATAGTGTCCGAGATGTTTTCAGTATGATAATAAATTTCATGAGATTTCCTTTTTATCCATGTTCCCTCTGTGCAGACTGGGCCGAACATTTTCCGTAAAATGTTTCTTTCTTGCTTTTCTATATCTTTTATGAGTGATTTACCGCCAATGGTTAAGGTTTGCGATGCGTATAATGCTTCAGATTTTATTACTGTAGTTAGTTTTGTTTTCCGAGATAATGATTTTTTTGTTATATGTATTCCAAGTGATTCGATATGGTTTCTCTAATTTAGTAATTCTCTCCTTACTTTCTTCACGATTTACTACAGAAGGTTGAATGATTTCTCCAAGGTATTTGAATTTATTTACTTGGGAAAATTATCCAAATTTAGTCATCATCTGGCTAAATGGAATAGAATCAGATCTTCAGGAAATTAACATCAATCAGGAAATTGTGAAGAACCGATCTGCTTTTAAACACTGATTAATAACCATTGTTTCGTGAAGCCAAAAATTGAAGTGATAAAACCTAGACAGAAGAATTTCAGTGAGAGGATGAAGAGATTTTGGGAATAGAAGAAAGCAAAATCACCAGTTAAAGTGCTCCAAGTGCTTCAAGTGTGCTCCTCATGTGAAAAATTATTAATATGCGAGTAAGAATGTTAAGACCTCCCATGACGTCATTGGTGACGTGGTAAGTCCATACATTCACATTTTAAAACCCTGTGGTCAGTTCACAGATGAATCCTTTAGTGTCCACTTCAGTAATTATACATTTTGTACCACCACTTCTCTTACATGGTCCGGGGTCCTGAAGGAGGCTATTTCCCACCAACCACGTTCTCAAGCCTTAAAGGTCATGGCCGCTAGACTAACAATGAAAGGAAAATTCTGTGAGTCAGTTGCGAGATTTGCAATGCTGTATGAAGAACAAGCAGAGTGCAGGAGAAAGGACTAGAGGACTAAGTCTGTCTCTTAGCTCGTAGTCAAATAGAGTCGAACCTCGATATCTCGACTCTCCATTACTCGAATTTTCAGTGTATAGGAATAATTTAAATTTTCCGGTCGTTTGTCCTATTACTCGAAATTCGGTTACACGAATTTCTCGATTTCTCGAAACACAAACTTCCTCCCTTGAAGCAAAAAAACTCTATATCTCGAATTTTGTTCAACATTAACTGTTGTGGTCTGTAGGGTTACAGTGATGCTGGGAGCTGAAAAACTAAAACTTCTAGTGATTGGTGAAGCCACGCTGTTTCTCGGATGTGAATTAATTAACAGGTCAATACGAAAGCAATCCCCCTAAGTCGCTCCATTTATGAATCTCAGCTGCGTTGTATTGACGTGAAGGGAGAAAAGGTTAACCGTAACAATGAGAAGAGATTAATGAATTTTTTTCCAAGAATGTTTCTTGTTTCACTGCTGTATCCTGTCTTCTAAAACGTTACTATAATAAAGGTTATAATTGAAGTGATGTGGTAAAATAGAGTTTGTTTGCATATTTTTAAGTACTGTTGAAAGTAATGTATAAACCCGTAGATACATGTGATTAAATCATGTGCTATACACGCTCGAAAACAGTATTCTCTATCTCGAAATGTTGATAACTCGAAATGAAATTTGTCTCCCGAGGTGATTCGAGATATCGACGTTCCACTGTATGTGCGATTATTGTTCTTTTTGTGAAAGTTTTATTTATAACACTGAAACAAAATCTCAAAAATGTATTATTACCGCACTTAAGTCGGTAGCTTGTCAAGTTTTCCGGCAAACCCTCACTAACTTGAATCAACTATACTTAATTCAATCAAATATTGAAGACCCCTTAATTTTTCAAAATTTGACGCTACCTGTCGAAATTCACTCACAGATCATCAAAGATCTTACCATTTTGTAGCTATTTTTCAGCTTTGATGTATAAGCCCCCTCCTCCACCCCCTCCCCCGCCTACTATATTCCTCAAACCTGCTTTTGTCTCTACATTTTTGTACCCCGTCACTTCTAATTCCAAATCTTCGCTGCTAATTCGACCGAATCTGGAATGGTATGAATACATTCTTGTTCTACCCGCCTCTATGGTGTAGTGGTTAGTGTGATTTGCTGCCACACCCGCAGGCCTGGTTTCGATTCCGAGCTCTGCCACGAAATTTGAAAAGTATTACGATGACTGGAACAGAAGGTCAACTGAGTAGAAATGGGATCCTATTCCTACCTCAGACACCTTCGAAGTGCCTTTCTGTGGTTTCCCACTTCTCCTCCAGACAAATACCGAGCTCGTTCCTAACCTAAGGCCACGGTCGCTTCCTTCCTTCTTCCTTGTCTATCCCTTCCAATCTTTTCATCCTCCACAAGACCACTGTTGAGCATAGCAGGTGAGGCTGCCTAGGCGAGGTACTGGTTCTCTGTCCCAGTTTTATACAGACCCAAATGTTTGACGTTCCAGGACACTGCCCTTGAGATGGTACAGTGCGAGGAGTGCGAGTGCGAGGGATAAACCTTCTCTGGAGGATAAACGGATTATGAAAGAAAGAAAGAAAGAAAGAAAGAAAGAAAGAAAGAAAGAAAGAAAGAAAGTAAGAAAGAAAGAAAGAATATTTGTTTTGGTTCTGAAACAATATTTTTTCCTATAATCTGGAACACAGAGATCTCCGGTAGGAATCTGTAGTTCCGTAAAGGTCACAGACTGTGGCCAGGGGAAGGGAGGATTTGCATTAGGTTCATCACTGCGGGATTCATACGTCGGTTTGTATTCTGTGATTCCACATGTTGCCTGTCTCTCGCAGTTGGACTTAATGACGCACCTGTTACAGTTGCGACACGCTTACAATGCCCGACCAGACATCAGTATGTGATTATCGTACTCTATATATGTGGGGAACACAATTTCGCTATTCACACACATTTACTAGGAGACTTCACGTCCGCTGGCAGCGCTGATAACGCCAGTCTATTGTCAACAGCTAATCAACCTCCACAGTTAGCACAGGCGTCCTCGAAAAAAGAAAGGCGCAGGCAGATTAGAAACTATCATTATCACATTTACATTCCTCTTTGTACTGATCTGTACTGTACGGATGTCATGTTCCTGTTCTACATTCAGGAAGTGGTTCATTGTAATGTTCCTTTCAGATGACCACGGTGAAAATTAGGTTATGTTTATGCATAGAATTGTTGCACGGAATAATACAGAGCTGTTAACACAACCGAATGTAAATCAGTCTTGCTTTAGCCAGGAAGTGTATAGCCTCTATGAGAGCTCCATTTGAATACGCTTGTAAAATGGATTCAATTGTGAAGTTTTCCCCGGTTACGTCGCACTTTGATCAAAGTATTCTTCAAATAATCAAGACATTAATCCCAAAAGTAAATGCATCGATGGATCTCTGATGGAACTAATCGGTTGTCGTCAGGTTCATCGAATTTCATGTACAACTATTCTGATCAGCTGATAGACTGAAGGTTACGTATATCATTTCATGTCGAGATAGATGGTAAGCAATAGCGGTATTTTCTAATAACAATCAATGTACAGTTATTATACTGTAGTTAGAAATGGAGTACGTTTGTCTGCAATGGTAATCAAATTCTTTATCGAAGTCGGAAACTTCTTTTAGGAGTAGATGACAGTCTGTTTTGTTTCATACATGGTCACTGCCGAGCCAAAACACCGAATCGCTTTATTAGATTATGTTAACTTAATTCGCGCCAGTCAAGGGGTTCGTGCCAAAGAGTATAGAGTCTACTATCAAATCTGACTTTACTCCATGGCGAAAGAGAAGTCCAATTTTAGCGCTGGCAACTGGAAACAATTGGAATTTACTGTCCGAATGAAAACCCGAATGCAGACGGTAACAATCGGTTGTAACTGTAGTTGACGACTATCGAATAATTCGGTAGTTTTCATTCCATAGTATGGTCACTAACCTGACCACATATTGATATGCATTCTATCAAAGGAATGCTAGTTGAGTTCATTTTTGTATGCGATTATGTAAGGGAAAATGCGCCTTAAATACATCCTAGTCATATATCATGCAAACATACACAGTATTTCTACAGTGGGGTACAGTAAGTTTCATTTTCCTTTACACACGTCATGGGAAACTTGTTCTGATGGACCGCATATCCATATATGACTGGAAGGCGTGACTAGTCTTAAGGAAAATAATAGTGTGCATTAAGTAATCCCATGGCACTACAGGCCTGAAGGCCTTGGCCTACCAAGTGATCACTGCTTATCCCGAAGGCCTGCAGATTACGTGATAGCGTGCGGTCCGTACGACGAAACCTCTCGGCCATTATTCTTGGATTTCTAGACCGCGGCCGCTATCTCACCGTCAGATAGCTACTTAATTCTAATAACGTAGGCTGATTGGACCTCGAATCAGCCCTCAGATATAGGTAAAAGTCCCTGACCTGACCGGGAATCGAAACCGGGGGCTCCAGGTAAGAGGCAGGGACGCTACCCCTACACCACGGGGCCGGCGGTGATCATTGTTAGATTTGGGGTTTTGGTACAGAATTCGACCGTAACTACCGTAATTCTAAAATATGATGAAACTACCTTCTAGCAATATGTCTCGCTATCAAAGGGAGTGGTTGTGGTTTGTAATGATAGAACTACGCACTCTTCACGGGAACCGTAGAACCATGGATATGTTTTAGAAGATGAGAAATTATTATTGCAATTTGCTTTATGCCACACCAGCACAGATAGCCTCTGGTGTGAAAATGGGAAACCACATGTTCTTGGATTTTCATTGTGATTTTCCTGGAACCCCTTGAATTAATCAGTTTTAGTTCTAAACATGTCTCTATTCAAGATTTATTTTTGATTGATGCCAACTTTCGCCATGTCTTTACTTTCTTCTTCTACTAACTTCGTAATTATTATTATTATTATTATTATTATTATTATTATTATTATTATTATTATTATTATTATTATTATTATTATTATTATTATTATTATTTCTCCGTTAGGGTATTTTAGGGACCACGAGACAATTTCAATGCTTCATCTTTTGTTGTTCCTTCTTCTTCCTCCAACACTCCATCTGCTCACTATGCCTCCTTTTATTCTCCTCAGACGATTTGAGCCTGTTTTCTTTCCTTCGCAACCTTGGAATTCTTATATTTTCAATACTTTCTTCTTAAAACCTCTCTCTCTGTTGCTTCTTCTTCCATAACGTTGTTTCTTTCCAAATCTTTCTTGACTTCATGAATCCAGTTTGTTCTTGATTTCTTGTTCCAAACATATTTGAAGATTTGTTTGGTTAACGTGTTGTCGTTCATTCTGTATAAATGTCCAAAAAATATCAGTCACCTCTTCCTCATTGTATTTGTTATGTTTTCTATGTTCCGGTATATCTCATCCTTACTTCTTGATTTCCAGCGTTCTGTAGTTCTTAGTGGTCCGAGTATTTTCCCTATAATTTTTCTTTCAAGTATTTCTAATTTATTCAGCTTCCATTTCAGTAGTAGACATTCACTCGCGTATAGGTGTTCCGGTTTGACTACTGTTTTGTAGCGTTGTATTTTGAGGTTTTTAGATAAACACATTTTTTGTAGATATTCCCTGTTATACCGTATGCTCATTCCATCTTGCGCACCCTTTCTTCTACAGCGGATTTTTCTAAACCAATTTATGTTAATAAAAGTTCTGGAGCATTTTTATGTTTCTCATGAATGTGTTTCTCTTTTTCTACAGAAATTCTTAAACCTGATCTATTGGCTATTTTACATTATGTAGAAATAGCGTGCCTGTCTCTTATTCCAAAGCCCTGGGTTCGTTTTCCACCCACTTCAAGGATTTTCATTCTGGACTAACGAACAGAACGCAGTTCACTTGATTCGAGATTTTCTCAAGCTCTTAGTTACAGGAAGAAAACACATCGTGAAAAGATGGCGCTAATGACTTAGTGTACATAGACGAACAGTTGTTGTCATGGTTACAACGGTGTCAGCGAATTGATGACGGAAATAATTGCAGTTAGACAACTGGCACATCTGGTAGCCTTGATCGTCAATGCGTTGAAGTCTAAACAGTCTGACACCATGCTCAGCTGGTTCGAGTCCCGTTGGAAAAAAATTTACACCTCCAGAATATTGGCTGGGAGGGTAGGGAAGGTGGTGGTATCCAATTTCTAATCACTAGATTGCGTACCGAGAAAGTGGATTAAATTCCAAACCTATCCGCAGTGCTCATATGGAGTGAGGGCATATGACGCTGTTGATGGTGATTCGTCCGTCGGATGGGGACGTTAAGCTTTGGGCAGACCCTTTGGTGCTATTGGACAGGCGTGGGCTATGAGCCGGCACAGGGTTTCATCCTCTCCCTTCCTACTATCATATATCGCGTCATTCATTTCATCTCATTAACTCCTCTGACGAGGTTAAAGTCAAGAAGGGCATCCGGTAATAAAAACTCGCCACTACAGGTTCATCTCATCTCATACCCGACCCCACAGAGAAACAGCACAAGAGTTGGACAAACGATTGCAAGAACATAATTTATTCGTTCAGTTCAGGAGAGTTGACTAGGGTAAGTACGCGCTTGGCATTCGTGGTGCAAACACGGCTGACTAGTGTTAAATACTGAATGTTAACCTATCAATCGCTAGCATCGACTAGCTTCCCATTAATTCATTTAACAACCACACTGAATAAAAACATTGCACTGCTTTTAGGAAATTTCAGACGCTGACCTTAGCTTGTAAAGAAATTACTTCATAAAAACCGTAAATATATCCAGAACGTTTAAAAGAGTTTAACATCGCGTTCGTCGTCTGCCGACGGCCGCTCGTGACAGAGACTACTGCAGCAACAAGAAAATTGACGTGCGTCTTCTGTCCCACCCATATTAAACCTACTAGGTTTGCGCATGTTCAGAAAAAGGAGGTATTCCAGAAAATCTCTTGCTACCGCCACGGAAGTGCTACCTTTGTTCTTGGTATATGAGGCGTGTTTTGATCGACTAATGGGTAATGATTAATTAATTGATTTATTGGTGAACTGATAAATCTAGGCTTGCTTTTGAGGAAGTGATTCAAGAGAAGGGTAATTTAGTCGTGGGCGGATGCAGAGTGGGTCTCGGCTGGTCTGCACTCCGAGCAAAGGAGCGGTGGCCATGGCTCTACTCCTCTGGCTGCTCCCCAATGTCGGCTGTCCTGAGAATGGTTTTCTGTGGTTTTCTATTTCCCTTGCACTATGGCGAATGCGGGGACAGTTCCTAGTATAGGCCACGGCTGCCAACCCCCAACTTCACCGATACAAAACTCCTGGCCTGAGACACGGCGTCACCGTCTTGGGGGCCCGCCTCCCCCTTCAGGGAAGGAATGAAAACTGTATTAGTAGTAAATTAGTTAACTTGTATAACGATGGCTTTCTTTCAAAACCACGTATCTTCCATTGCTCTTCCTACCTATTATAAACCTAGACTGGTCACGCCTCCCAGTTAATGTGTCTGTAGGAGTGCGTAAGCTCGCCATACAAACACCATCCCTATAGTACGGCATGGTAAAGTACATTTTCCTTCAAACATTAGCATAGTAAAAAGAACACAATGAAAATTATTCAGATAGACTGTATATAAATATGTGGCTTGGAAACGTTACCAGTCTTACAAAACGTAATGCGTAAGAAGAGTCTTGGGACATATGAGGTTTTAAAAGATAGGCATCGATAATCATCGCAGAATATAATGCAAACTAAACTGCGTGTAGGGTCTAAACATTTAGTTATCCAGAGGCAAAAAATGACTGGTTCAACTTCGCCTAAAAAAGGGAAACCCTGACAGGCAGAAGAAAACAATGTTATTAAAGGTTTTATCGGAAAGCTAGCTGCTCGTTTATCTTTAGAAACAATGTCCTGCTCTATTTCTGTGCTAACCGCCGATCTAGAAGTCTACACTTTTGATCGCCGCGTTATTCATACAAAAAGAAAAATTTATCCCCAGGTTAACCCCTGGAAGATAGGTAGTGAATCTGAACATGAAAAGTATTCGTCGTAGACTTCCAAAAGCTGTTCAACTGAACTTTATACCAAGCAACAATTTTTACAGAAGATTAATTGAACCTAATCACTTAATTCATAGCACAAAGTGTATAGAGTCTATAGGCGCAGCAAGCATTTGAAAAATAAGAACATTGTTGGAGAAAGTGATGCATGACAACCAGATACTAAGAGATGCACCATGTAACTGCGTAATGCAGCTAGAGGAAGAGATAAAATTATTACTACGTTTTGTTCATGTAGTTGTGGCGCACCCTAATTGTCAAGTAATTTTCCATTACTGCGGCTCCCACACAACACCCGATGGTGATACTCTCCAATACTCGATTGGACAAAGTACGGTCAATTCGCGGGTGTGGAAGATTTTTCTGTGCCTCAAGTCGAAGATCTCCCCGAAAATATTCGGTCCAGTGTCGCTCTATTGTTCTAAAAGATGGCCAGCAATAAAGAGACATGAGCAGTACCATCGTGGAGATGATTTATAAACGTGACAGGAAGTGGACCATATCAGAAATGAAACCATAGAGAATACCTTATGAATAGCCCGTATTCTTGACAAGATGCGGGAAGCGAGCGTCGGTATTTATTTATATATTTATTTATTTATTTACTCCGCACTACAAAAAATCCAATCCCAATTACGGTAAACGAAATGAAATGGCGTATGGCTTTTTGTGCCGGGTGTGTCCGAGGACATGTTCTGCTCGCCAGGTGCAGGTCTTTCGATTTGACTCCCGTAGGCGACCTGCGCGTCGTGATGAAATGATGAAGACGACACATACACCCAGCCACCGTGCCACAGAAATTAACCAATGATGTTTAAAATTTCCGACCCTGCCGGGAATCGAATCCGGGACCCCTGTGACCAAAGACCAGCTCGCTAACCATTTAGTCATAGAGCCGGACCCAAATGCGGTAACAATTGTTTACATGAATGAATGAATGAATGACTGAATGAATGAATACACTTCTCTCCCAGTCACGGATGACCACCAACTGGGGAGAGTGCATTCGTTGATTGTAATCTAAAACATTACATGTAGTTAAATTTGAACGTACTCCAAGCCAACAAACCAATAACTGAAAGCAAAATACACAAAAATTCAAAGAATTTAAAATTCGTTTACAGTCAGTAATGTTAGGATATACTGCAAACCGCATACATATTATACATCCTTATAAAAACGGCGAACAGACCCCCCCCCCAAGTCAAGGACAACCGCCCACCGGGGAGGGGGAGAAGGTCCGCCCGCCGCAACCACTGTACACACATGCGACCAGGATTATTAATTACAGTAAATCGAATATATTTAACTCCACACGACCGATTGGAAACAATGAACGGACATCCCCCTCCCCAGCCACGGATAACCACCAACCCGGGGGAGAGACCGTCCGATCATCGCATCCATCGCTATCACATGTCACTGGTTCGAAATGCCGCTCACTTGTAACTGATACCACATTCAATTATAATTTACTACCACAGACATATTCTTTAATAGTTACTTACATATATCTTTGAACGTATACAACCTTATACTTATGAGGTATTTCCTGGATTTTAACTA
The DNA here is from genome assembly GCF_040414725.1 of Anabrus simplex. NCBI lineage: Eukaryota > Metazoa > Arthropoda > Insecta > Orthoptera > Tettigoniidae > Anabrus > Anabrus simplex. The sequence continues at coordinate 500,575,575 of NC_090267.1, forward strand.
AGCTGTACAGTCCAGGACACCTCTTCCTTAACTACATGGAATTATCTCTGTTTTCTTTACATTTTCCCCCCAAATACCTCTAATAATATTAAATAATTTTGCTATTTTTCCCGGTTTCTTCCATTCTCTGCTTAATAGACTTGAAAGTGTGTACAGTTCATGTTCATTTAGAATTGTATCCAACTCTTTCCTTTCTATGTATTTCTCTCTGACGGTTCTTATTTCTCTGCAGTCCTTAGTCAAATGTGCCACTTCCATATTTGAATTACATAAAATACATTTATTTTCGCCATTTTTTCTCTTAGAGCTTTATTTTTATACACTCCCATCAACCACCAGATTATTCCTCTCATTTACCTTTTTGTTAACATTTGCGTCCTTTTAGTCATATTCTCACTTATTTTACAAAATTCTATTAGTGTTCTCTTGCTGCTACATTCTGCCCTTATTGTTTGTCTTTCTATATCTTTCACTCTTTGAACTACTTTCTTATGCAATCTCCTGTCATCCCTTGAAATGTTACTTACCCAGTATGATCCCAATCCTCTGTACTCTTCACCCCATCCATCCAGTAGCCTTCGTTTAGATGTTTCATTTGGTGTTGGTAGGCTAAGCCTAATATTCCACCACCTCCCCCAGTCTTTAATCTCAACCAATACTTGACTATTCGTTTTGCAATATCAGCCCGTATACTCACCCCTTCACACATCATTCTTACTCCACTGTTTGCAGTACAGTTTGGTAGTCCCATAATTATTTTGGCAAATTTGCTAACGATTACATCTAATGCTACAATTCCCTGATCTATTCCCCAAATTTCTGATCCATACACAATACCTTAGCTTTAACTATTGCATTAAATATGTTTTCCTGAATTTTGTATTCTACGTTAGGCATATTTTTATCTAATATTTTGATACTTGCCAAACCACTTATTCCCCTTATTTTCGATCTTTTTATTTGGTCAGACCAACTACCATTACTACTTATAATCGTCCCTAAGTATTCGATTTTTTGACCACTTCTAACTTTGTCTTACCCATCCACCACTGTTCACCCTTAGAAAGTTTTACAGCCGTTTACAAACCATTACTCTGGTTTTCTGTGGGTTAACCTATAAATTCCACTCTTTACAGTAGTTCTCTACTATTTTGCATCTTGTTGGGTGTTAATGCGAGTGGAATGGAATATCTTGATACTCGAGACATGGATAAGCTCCTTTCTCAAATTCTTTCGAGTGGAAAATATCGTTAATAAACAATACAAGTAATATGGGGAAAGTTTACACCCTTGTTCAAGACCCACTTTAGAAGTTATTTCTCCCACTACTAACCTATTTTTAACTTTGACAGTATATTTAAATTCCGAATATATATTATCAATTACTCTTATAATTTTAGCTGATACTCTGATCTGCCCCAACTCGTGGACGACAGCTTTTCTACTCACAGAATCGAAAGCTTTTTCTAAATCGATTACAGTAATGTACAACTTGCCTCTTTTCTTCGTATCAATCAATCAATACTGATCTGCATTTAGGGCAGTCGCCCAAGTGGCAGAATCCCTATCTATTGTTTTCCTAGCCTTTTCCTAAATGATTTCAAAGAAATTGGAAATTTATTGAACATCTCCCTTGGTAAGTTATTCCAATCCTCAACACCCCTTCCTATAAATGAATATTTGCCCCAGTTTGTCCTCTTGAATTGCAACTTTATCTTCATATTGTGATCTCTCCTACTTTTATAAACGCCATTCAAACTTATTCGTCTACTAATGTCATTCCACGCCATCTCTCCGCTGACAGCTCGGAACATACCACTTAGTCGAGTAGCTCGTCTTCTTTCTCCCAATTCTTCGCAGCCCAAACTTTGCAACATTTTTGTAACGCTACTCTTTTGTCGGAAATCACCCAGAACAAATCGAGCTGATTTTCTTTAGACTTTTTCCAGTTCTTGAATCAGGTAATCCTGGTGACGGTCCCATATACTGGAACTCTAGTTGAGGTCTTACCAGAGACTTATATGCCATCTCCTTTACATCCTTACTACAACCCCTAAACAACCTCATAACCATGTGCAGAGATCTGTACCCTTTATTTACAATCCCATTTATGTGCTTACCCCAATGAAGATCTTTCCTTATATCAACACCTAGATACTTACAGTGATCCCCAAAAGGAACTTTCACCCCATCAACGCAGTAATTAAAACTGGGAGGACTTTTCCTACTTGTGAAACTCACAACCTGACTTTTAACCCCGTTTATCATCATACCATTGCCTGCTGTCCATCTCACTACATTTTCGAGGTCACGTTGCAGTTGCTCACAATCTTGTAACTTATTTATTACTCTATGCAGAATAACATCATCCGCAAAAAGCCTTACCTCCGATTCCACTTCTTTATTCATATCATTTATATATATAATAAAACATAAAGGTCCAATAATTACTGCCTTGAGGAATACCCCTGTTAATTATTACAGGGTCAGATAAAGCTTCACCTACTCTAATTCTCTGAGGTCTATTTTCTAGAAATATAGCAACCCATTCAGTCATTCTTTTGTCTAGTCCAATTGCACTCATTTTTGCCAGTAGTCTCCCATGATCAAATCAATAAATGCTTTAGACAGGTCAATCGCGATACAGTCTATTTAACCTCCTGAATCCAAGATATCTGCTATATCTTGCTGGAATCCTAAAAGTTGAACTTCAGTGGAATAACCTTTCCTAAAACCGAACTGCCTTCTATCGAACCAGTTATTAATTTCATAAACATGTCTAATATAATCAGAAAGAATGCTTTCCCAAAGCTTACATACAATGCATGTCAAACTTACTGGCCTGTAATTTTCAGCTTTATGTCTATCACCCTTTCCTTTATACACAGGGGCTACTATAGCAACTCTCCATTCATCTGGTATAGCTCCTTCGACCAAACAATATTCAAACCGGTCTAGAAAGCCAAGATTAACGGCCGAGAGGATTCGTTGTGCTGACCACACGACACCTCGTAATCTGCAGGCCTTCGGGCTGAGCAGCGGTCGCTTGGTAAGCCAAGGCCCTTCACGGGCTGTAGTGCCATGGGGTTTGGTTTTTCTTTTTTTTTCCAATCTTCCCATGCCTTCACAAGGACCCTGTTCAGCATAAAAGGCGAGGCTGTCTGGGAAAGGTACTAGTCACCCTCCCCGGTTGTATTCCCCGACCCAAAGTCCCACGCTCGAGGACACTGCCCTTGACACGGTAAAGATGGGATCCTTCGCTGAGTCCGAGGAAAAAACATACCCTGGAGGGTAAACAGATTAAGAAAGAAAGAAAGGACAGACACACAGAAATAAAGTATTTCAGTTGTAAATGTTTATTTTCGCGGGTTTTGAATCAAAGTTCAAATTACCGATTTTTAATTTTCAGCCACTCTGTGACAAGAGACCATCGGCGTTCTAACTCCTCGTTCAGGAATAAAATGACTATCTACATTTTAGTAATATAAATTATTGAAAGTTCACAACTAATATAGCATTACAACAAAATTAACTTTCCACAATACGTAAATTAATAGGCCTATAAATACTACAATGAAATGCGATCGTAGTTCAGTTACAAAAAAAGATACAAGGAACAAACGAACTTACCAAGCTTGGCAGAAGACTACTTTTCCATCCGTAGTGATCCGCCGCTTCAGCCAGTAGGGCTTCCGACGATTTTTCTTTGCAATTACATTTTTTACGTCACGCCGACGCAGATAGGTCTAATGGGGATGATGGGATGGGAAAGGCCTAGGAGTGGGAAGGAAGCAACCGTGGCCTTAATTAAGGTACAGCCCCACCTTTTGCCTGGTGTCAAAATGGGAAAACAAAGAAAACCGTTTTCAGGGCTGCCGACAGTGGGACTCGAACCCATTATCTCCCGGATGCCAGCTCACAGCTGCGCGCCCCTAAGCGCACATCCAACTCGCCCGATGATTTTTCTTCGGGTATTGCCACAGACACCCTTCTTCTTCACAATAAATCGCAACACGTTTTGAAGATAAAGCGTACGCGTACAACAGTTCACGTCAAGAAGGAGGTATAAGGGTTCGACGTTGATTGGTTCTCGCATATGTCTTAGAATTTTGGAGGGGTTGAAGGCTTCGAGGTCAAATTGTTCCTTGTTTCTCCTGACGGAAATTTCCCAAGAACTATTTCTGGTGACTTCCAAGAATTCCCATTTTTGTTCGTGGGGTAAACAGATCTTGAGAAATAATGATTTCGTGTGGCTCTTTCTAGACGAGTGCAGCCCTTGTAAGGCAGACCCTCCGACGAGGGTGGGCGGCATCTGCCATGTGTAGGTAACTGCGTGTTATTGTGGTGGAGGATAGTGTTATGTGTGGTGTGTGAGTTGCAGGGATGTTGGGGACAGCACAAACACCCAGCCCCCGAGCCAGTGGAATTAACCAATGAAGGTTAAAATCCCCGACCCGGCCGGGAATCGAACCCGGGGCCCTCTGAACCGAAGGCCAGTACGCTGACCATTCAGCCAACGAGTCGGACATCTAGAGAAATGAGAAGATAATACTGTCGAGCGCATCAGTTACAATATAATGCACTGGAAGAAAACCCCCTTCTTTAAAATAGATTAAAAAGGCATCAAATAGGCATCGAATAGGCAATTATACTCGAAATAGGCACAAACCCCTGAAATAGGCATTTATAGGCGCAATAAAACCAACTAAATCTAGCACAAAGGAAAATGAAATGGGTTTATATCTCAAAAGCCTACGTTCCTGAGTACAGGAATAAAATAGGCAAATAGGCAAATTCCCGTTTCTACTTATCATCGCTCACTAGGCCACCCCGTTTCCCTGAATGTACCTCCCTATAACCCTTCTAAACGAATTTCCTAACTCATACGTACCACTGCGGTTTAAGTGAAGGCCATCTGAGCGCAGATCCCTATCTCCTACCCATCCACTAGGATCTAGAAATTTCACTCCCAGTTTCCCACATACCCACTCCATAGTCTCATTTAAATCCCCAATCACCCTCCAGTCAGTATCCCTCCTACATAGTATTCCACTAATAACAATCTCCCCTTTCTTAAACTTCACCCGTGCTGCATTTACCAGATCCCACACATCTCCAACTATGTTGGTAATTATATAAGCTTGCCTTACGTTGTTGGTACCAATGTGAAACACTACTACCTTCTCCTTCCCCTCCTCTCTCTCTTCTACTTTCCTCAACATATACCTCAACCCAATTCCTGGTGAAATCGCAAGACTCTCTGTTCCATGACTGTCTCTTTCTCCATTTCTCTTCTTACCCAAATCCTTTCTCCTTTTAAGTTCTTCCCATTGAGGATAATTTTGTTCGCCTTCAGAGCCGAAATCAACTTAACTTTAATAGGTCTTTTCCCTTTGACTCTCCCCAGCCTATAGATTTCATCAATATCTTCTCCTTTACAATTTATCTTTATATGATTATTTACAATATCCAACACTTTACTCGTTAAATCATTCAAATCCTCCTTGTCGTTCTCCGGAATGCCGTATATGAAAATATTTTTCCTCTTTGCTTCCTGGATAGTCATTTTCAGTTGCCACTTCAATTTATCCATTTCTCCTTCAATCACCTTCATTTTCGACTTTAATAATTCTATTTCCCTAGTGTTTTCCACCACCTTTTCTGTCATAATTCTTATCTCTTCTTTTATACAGACTTTCATTTCTGACATATCATTTCTCAACTCGCGAATTAGTTCCTTCGTTTGCTCAATCTGACAAGCATCTCTGACTATTTCCCTAATCTTTTCTATGTCCTCTCAGCTCAATGATCCCGGTCCAGGGTTCACTTCTACGCCTCCTATTATCAGAAGAATTGCCACCAATGCTGCCACCATCATAGTTTCCTCGAGCCCAGATTTTTGTAGATTCACCTTATCACTTGGCGTACACACACACTTCACTCGCCCGTGCCATCGACCCATGGCCGCGCGATATTGCTCTATAGCACTATTCATACTTCTCACTCAGCACTCACTGAACAATATAACCTATCGCTTCGCTAGTTCGATTACAACTGACAATTGTTTACTTACGCTTATTTTTCAAAGTTTCAAATTAGTCTAATAATCTAATATCTAATATCTAAACTATTCTAAATTTATATGTACACTGAGGAAGAAACAATATTTCATATCTAATTTAATCTTCACAAGAAATGTATGTTGGGTATTCAGCCAGAAGGCTGGTTTGATCCTCATAGCTCTGCCAGCAGCTATAATTATAGCCCAGGCATCACTGACGAGGCATACAAGGAAAATGAGAAGAGAGGTAGTTTTCCGTTGCTTTCCCCACCGAGCCAGAAGTTTCTATTGCATACCAGTATACCAACCCCACTGAAATGCATGCACCAACTGACCCTATGAGCGATATTTCACACCATTCAAATAGGGTCTGGCTGCATGAGGAATGGTATTTCAACCATCACTCATACCTCAGTCACTTTCATATTGTCAAAGCCAAGAATGAGACTTAGACATGTCAATGAAAGTAACAAATTTATTCTAGCACGTACCAGAAGACATAGTACACTGTAAACACTAGGTCCTGCCAGCAATGGCAACACAAGAAATAGTAAAATAAAAAAAACGTAATTTCTTATCTAATCTATTATTTTCTTCTAGTTATAACACTTAATGATTATATTTATGGAGTAGGGTTTTATGTAGAAGGTTCGAAGTACATTTTGTGGTTCAAATCAGCATTCAAAGTTATTAGAGAGTTTTCACGAAGGTAGTGAGTTTCTGTAAATAGGTCTAGAGGTACCCAGAGGCCTATGTCAGCGAAAGCAGTAGCGTGATTGGGAATTGAAGTGGAGCACGCACATTTACGGAGAACAGAAGTACCCAGGATTGATAGGGTTCGAATTGCTAATCTCTGGACAATCGCGAGAGTAACAATAAGGCCTAAGAATTGGAGGAAGGTATTCGTTATAGATACGGCACTGTTGTCTCTTTTTATTTAAAAGAGGGTAAAATATCGCCCATACCAAAACAGTAAGGTATAATTTCTATCTGTAGACAAAATTGTGTGGTGAGCTATATTTTTCAGGTAGAAAGATTAAATTGAATCGTGTCCTGGCGTTTTATATCGATATTAATTACTGGATAGAACACAGCGGCCCTGCGAACAAAAGGCAGCGCATGAATGATTCAAGCCAACGTCGCCCTGGTCTGCGAGTAATTCACTTAAAAATTTACTTCGACATTGGTGGTTCGCTTAGTTTGGAGTTGGGGCGCAGTTCTCGCCAGATTATTCATGAAGAGGGTTACTTGACGAAGAGTTGGGGATATATGGGGCAGTATCAAAGGAGCCGCTTTATAAACAGCTTCATGGTGACCGAGTAGCTGGGAATATCGCAGTGCTTTTCTTGAGGTGGAACAGGATCTGAGAAATGTTCGTGACTATACAATGGAAATGACTAACAAAAGGAGTTATATACAGGATGTTGTGTGGAAAGCTGCAGTTGTTAGAAAGGAGGGAGTGTACTGAACTGAAATTCCCACAAAAATGGATATTAAATTAATATCTTCTGAGAAATAAAGACCAGAAAATCGTTTACTATCAACCATATGACAAGGAGAAAATGAGGAAACAGATGGAAATTGTTTGTTACTAAATGTTTCCGAGCATAATTTTGTTAGTATTTGTACGAATAGGATGCTAAATCAGTCGCCAATACGTAGACTGCGTAATACCCTAAGTTATTCAATACTGCAGTATTACAGTATCAGTCGGTTAAATTACTTTCGTACCTATTGAATTATTTGTAACAGTAAGTACTGTCGATTTTTGTTTAATAATTTAACAACTTAATTACCTAATTGAAACGGTTATTTTTGAAAACCCCGTAGGAAACGAAATGTAAACCACTGACTGGTGAATAGACCAGAAACAATCTGTAAACCTTTTGTCTCTGAGGATTAATACTTATAATGATATATCATTGGAGTAGGATATTCAGTGTTGTTCTTTATTAACTTTACTTATAGAGTAATTTAAAACTCTGTGACTTACGGGATCTTAAAGCCAAATGAACAACACTGTATTATTGACTTAAAGAAAAACCAAAGTTTATATGATTTACTAAGTATATCTGCTTTATTAATGCATGAAAAGCTATAAACATTTACAGTACCAATAAATTCCGCCCAAATTTTAAAAAAGAAAATATAATATTATGAATAGTTTAATACATAATGATACATGGAACATGCTTCTCAAATGAAAATTCCCCATTTACTCCTTGTTAGTGGTGCTCCAGTATTCCAGAAGACAGATTAGTACGGTTGGAGAAGTTACTTTCAATTAAGTTATGCATCATTAGTCAGCGAATATTAAGTTAAATAGCAAACTACCTGAAAGGTACATTAGTATTTCGGGGAATACACTTCTTCGTTATTGTAACCTATATGAATTTTGTTTCACTCTTGCTGTTAGTATTTTGTTACACTCATGTAAATGCGTATTTCTAATTCCTTTTTTGACACAAACATCATTATCGTCTAGTGAAGACATGCGTGCAAAACAATCGGAAACGCTTCTACAGGGTGATTAATTTAAAAGTTCAGAGCGGAGTGCCGAGGATTAGGCGCGCTGGGAAGCGGAGACAGCGAGCGCAGTGCCCGCAATGACAAGCATGATTACGCCTATAGAAACTAAACGAAACTGAACTCACCGGCTACATGGATGCTCTGGACAAATAAGTAAATGAATAAACAAATAAATAAATCAACTAGGAAATTAAACTGAACTCACCAGTATTTACAGACGATGCTGAAAATGAACTCCTTCAGCTGCAATGCAAGCTTCACATCTTATAATGAGGTTTTGAAACACACTTTGTAGTTCATGGACACCGATAGAACACACAATGTTCATAATTTCAATTTTTAATTCTTCTGCAGTTCGAGGATTATTCCTGTAAAATTTTCCTTTAAGATTTCCCCATAGATAAAAATCACATGTGCTTAAATCAGACGAACGAGGGGCCATAAGCCTTTACTGATGATCTGATCATCATCGAACACTTCCCGTAACCGTCGCATAGACGTACGCTCCGTATGGGCCGTTGCACTATTCTGATGGAAATAGCCGTACCTTTCCTGTTCTTCAGGCAGTTCAACAAAAAATGGTTCCAGAATGTTGTGAATATGACGGTTAGAAGTAATCGTAACCTGAAAACAATATCGGACCAATAATTCGTCGGGCACTGATAGCGCACCACACCCCCCCCCCCTTCACATTGTACAGAGGTCTCGGCTGTAAAATGTGCGGGTTATCTGTATCCCAGATTCTATTATTCTGTGAATTGACATATCCACTCAAATTAAACCAGGCTTCGTCACTCATAAAAAGAAAGTTCGGATCCACAATACCGTCGTGGACACTATTCATTAGCCAATTGCAAAATCGTATTCTTGCATTGAAATCTGTAGGCAGTATGTTATGGACTGAATGAGTCCGATAAGATTGTAAACGTAACAATTTTGTTGCATTACGTGCTGAGCTACTCTCCGACTGACCTGGAGTCTTGCCTCTATATCTTCTAATCTCTCCCGTGTAAGAGCTGTTCTCCTTCGCTTCTTTTCCTTATTGCTTACGGAACCAGTACTACGCCACTTGTAAATGAGCTGATGCACGTAATATTTTGATGGTACTGTCGCACCGAGAAATTGTCTACGGAAATTTCGAAGGTACCTTTTAATTGGTTTCTTCTTCTTGTGCAACTAACACTCGACCAGAAATATTGTTTGCTCTATAAGGTATTTAACCATCGTGATAATAACTACACAACACACTTTAAAAGTCAAATAGTTTCTAGAGAACTGAGGGACAGAGTGGTAAACAGCTGCGCGCTGGCAGTGAACACTTCTTACCTCGCCAGTGTTGACACAAGCCATATGGCGGTCGCTAGGGACTTCCCACGGCATGCGAGCAGAAGTCTGAACTCTTAAATTATTCTTCCTGTATAACAAACGCATAACAATGTGCTTCGCGTGATTAGTGAAATTCGTGTTACCAACAGCTGATGCTGACAGCACACTAGCAGTAAGACACTGTTATCTTGAGAAACCCCGCAAGTCAGCGACTTACGGAGTTTTAAAACCAAACTTAATATTGAAGATCCCTTCACGGGCATTGTATAGAGTAGACTTACGGGGATTCTACACAGAAAGATGTATCTACCCTTCAACATTCATTTTGTCACATAAAACGAAATGTCAAAAAATGTGACTTACGGGGTTTTTAAACTAACCGATTAAATTCAGGGCATGACATTCAAAATCATAAGGCACTAGCCACTCATGGTACTTTGGCCACCTCAAAGCACAATCCTTGTAAGTTATAATATAGAAGTTATAACGTACTTCTCCATGGTTTAGTTTATTCTGCTCAGGAAAAGTATTAAAATGAATTTCCACATACAGAATTTATTTTCGATGGTATGCAAAAACATTGCTATGAAATAAAGGTGACTTAAAAATTATTGCTGAGCTACAAAGAGACTCTTGTATTTTCATATGGGATGTAGTCCGATCATCTCTAACTCCTCACTGTTAATTATCACCAGATCCTGGAGTTGTAGGCAGTAATTATTTTAGAATGCAAGCTTAGCGAAACGAGTAACATGAGGGGAGAGCTATTCGATTGTAAATTCAGTCAACTAAGAGAACATTTCAATTTCCGAAGAAACCCTCATTTCAATAATTTTTTTACAAGAAAGCGCTAGCATTTATTGAACATCTTCCGCGTAGTCATGTCTTAGACGGCTCTTTGATCAAGTTAATAGCTCTACAACTTCATGCTTCAAAATAGAAACTTCGAGCTGAGCATTCAACTAAAACATCCCACCAGGAACTGGCAACATCCAATCAATGGCTACACAAAGAATGGCGAATGAGATCATCCCTACAGGAGAAAAACGGAAAATACATGGGCAGCTAGTGGATGACAGATGCTCTCTATGTGATTGTACAGACATTCTTGTTTGTCGGATTACTACGGCCTAAATGGTGCTGTAATATGGAAATGGACGTTGAAAGTTAACAAAATAATATAGGGTACAGGGACTGATAATTCTCTGCAACAAGAGATTCTGCAAATTTACGTTCCACAACGATCGACGAAGAAAAGGAACACAGTCCTACGGTTTCTAGCCGCTGCATACTTCATTTTAATAATTTTAATAATTGAAGACCTCGGAGGAAAATAGCGATAAGCCTCATTTGGTAAGTTCTGAGATATAATGAAATCAATATTTACAAAATATTTACTGCTAACATTTTTGAAATATATTACTCATGACAGTGGTACTTGTAGTTCTTTATAAAATCCTCGAGAAAAAATTCATAAATAACCAGTATTATAGGGAATTAGAGTATATTAAACACTGAATGTGCCTACCAATTTGAGGGTTATAATTATTTACATGCAATGTGGCTAAAGTAGTGAAGAATTGGCAACACAAGAAAACACCTCTATGAAATATACGAAATAGGTAGCGAAATAAACAAGTCAGCAACACAATTATAATTATAAAATGCTTTGATTAATTTCAGTCAAGTAGTCTCTCTCATTCTCAACTGGACTTATCTAACTCTCATCATCCTCCTCATCTATGAATATTTCAGTATTGTTTGTGCCAATGCACTTCAAATTAGCATAAATTTCAGAATATACTGGTGGTACCCACTGAAGTGCTTCCCTTACCGCCCAGGAAAGGAAGAAAAATACTGAATGTACACTTATGTTTAATAATATGAACTAAGTTAAATTTATATAATTTAATAATATGTTATTGCTTTTAAGTATTACTAAATACTTTTATGGATTTCGGATACGCCGAGATGCTGAAATTTAGTCCCGTAGGAGTTCTTAACATGCTGGTAAACCGACACGAAGCTGACATATTTGAGCACCTTCAAATACCACTGCACTGAGCCTAGATTGAACCCCCTAACTTGAGCTCAGAAAACCAGCGTTCCACCACCTAATCTACCCACCCCGGCATGTTAAATGGAGTTCTGTACGTTTTTTAAAATTTTATACAATGCATATACCCAATTATTTTAAAGAAAATATCAGGTAAACTAATTATTGTAACCTGTATAGTACCGGTACATCAACAAGTGTAAACAGTTATAACCCACTATAGTCACATAAAGTACGTGTGGAGAGCAGTTATGTTTATAAAATATCAGATAATGACAATAGTTAATAGTATGGGTCAGCGTGATTTGATAATAATAATGAATAATAATACTTGTACCGGGCGGTACACCTCCACGCCGCTAATTTAAAAATTGCGCCAGGTGAAACTCCTCTGCTGGAGGAAGTCTGAACTTTATCTACGCTGTTAATTCTTTACCTTCTCAGAAGATGTCACCACGTGGAAAATTTTGAGTTTTTGAACTGTGTCATTTTTGATGTGTTTTTGTTTCGCTTGAAGTAAGAAGTGTAAACTTTCTCTCCTAGAGGACACTACTGAAGATCAACAATAGTGCACCCTAGTGCGGAGTCAAAGAACTATTTTGTTGGAGAAAATTTAATTTCAAGAGTTTGTTCTTTGTTAAATTTCTTTCTGTCATTGTTTAAGTTGGCTGTATACCCCTCTTTTTCCCCTTGTTTTAGGTTTATCCAATCCCGAATTTCTTTTAGTAATTTCCGACCAATCCGATGTATTTTCCCCCAACTTGGATATGTTTCTGTACCCTAGCCAATAAAATTATTGTGGGCGGGTGTTTTCATTCCCCTAACGCCTAGAACCTTCCGCGAGAGGATATAAACTGCTGATTTTTGGGTCTATGCGCCACTTCTGTTCCATCTTTCAGTGTGTTAAGTACATAGCAGGGGGCGGGAAGCGCCTCTTTCTTCGGCAGCGGTCAACAACAAGGTAATGGCCGATTAATAACTTCTTTCTTTGCTAGCTCAGCAGTTTAACTTTCGGGGCGGGTTCTAAGCGTTCAACCATGTAACCTTTTCCTAAAATGTAACTACTCTTTTCATATATTCTCTTTTAAAACGACATATCGGGATAGAGAGTGCTTAACCCTCTCGAGCTCCCACTCACATCGTCTTGAGGTGAATTTATTTTTCTCAACCAATTCTTCCGTAATGTAATGTAAATTGCTATTAAGTCACCTCTGTAGTATGGGATTAGCCCTTGTATTAACGGCCTAGTGCCAAGTAGGTCTTAAGCAAAGTGTATTAGGAGTGCAAATTCGCCTCCTCTCAAATTGTATTTTAGAGGTCATGTATTAACTTTCTTGTCATTTAACAGACCTCAGTAGGTTGGGTATTTTACCCCCGTGTATACGTCCTTGGAGGACAGCTTAAAAGTGGAGTTCGGAGTGGCCTATGATAGGCTTGTATTTTAAGGGGAAGTTGCCCTTTATTGAAAATTGTGTCTCTGCCTCAAGGAGGCTTTTGGGTGTAATTGGAAGCAAATGTTTCTGGCATGTTTGGGGGTTTTCGGCCCCTTTGTTGTATGGTGTTCATTGTAAGGTTGGGCTCATTGCTCAAGAATTATGTTTCTGACTTTTGAAGCCCCAAATGGGGTACCTATGTAAATGTATTTTTCAATCGTGTTTCGGCTACTAAGTACCTGTTCTATTTGTTGTTATCTAATTTTGAAAAGAAAATATAACCTTGTTAAATTTTAAAATTAATTTCACTTTAGTAGCTTGAGACCTATTCACCACCCAGCACCTTCTTTCATGCATAACTACCACCAAAACACGGTAACAAGTGGTAGCAGAGCGTGGTTGAATGGGTCTCAATTTAGCCCCTTTTGACGGCTAAATATTGTTTGTTCCGAACTCTAACTATTTTCCCAGTTGCTGGAATTTTTTGACTTTTTCAAAATTGTTCTGTCATCATGCCAGGCCCTCGCGATGTTCTCCATCTTAATTATTTGCGCAAAGAGGAGTTGATCTATGAATTAACTATCAGAAATGTGCAATCTGGAGGCACGGTTGCAGTAGACACTAACAAGCTTAGAGAGTCCCTAGATTTTCCCATTTCCATCCCCAATTTGGGAGAGAAAGAAATTGACGACTCTCTTTCCACGATCACGGAGAATATTACTGGGCTAGCTTCTGTAGTTAGTTTTTTGATGAAAATGATCCTTCTCCCAATCAAATTAAGCGTGTGCAAGGCAGGCTATATCATTTTTCGAATAGGGTTAACGATCTGTTGTCTCTAAAACTGAATGACGTTCAGAGGAAGGAAGCTAGTACGCTCCTGGAAAATATTTCCGAATTATCTAGTAAGGTCACTCTATAGTTGACTGGGGAAGTTCCTCCCAAATCTGATCAACCCACCATAGTGAATGCAGGTAGCGAGGAAGCACCTCCTAAGGGAGAAGTAAATAGGAAAACCATTGCTGCCCAAACTATCTCTGCCCCATTGGACAACGAGCCTGAACGCCGTGCATCGTTGAGTAACATCCGTTCTGAATTAACTTCCTTGCCATTGAAACCTTTACCTACTATGTCACCCGGGTTTAGCAGCTTGCCTCATCCATTGGCAATGTTGCTTAGAGGTATCTCTAAGTTTTCGGTTAATACCACCAGTGAAATAATTTCATTTTTAAGATTTCTGGTTGAATTTCAGGATCATGCCCTTGTGTTTCCTCTTTCTCCATGTCAAATTTTGCAAATTATCTATCCGTATGCTATTGGTATTCTCTCTGATAAAATCGTAAGAGCCATTGCCGAGCAATCATCTATTGAGGATTTCCATGCCCATTTGCTAGCTAATTTCATCCCGGCTAGGGCCAGGTCCTCCCTTATTCAGAAGTACTATTACCGTGTACAGCGCTTGGATGAAAACTTGGCAGACTTCATCCAAGATATTAAGTTTTATACTAGGGTGTTTGCCCTTCATTTTCCTGAAGATCAGATTGTACAGGCTATTGTGGAAGGCATTTCACCATCTTATAGGTCATACTTGTGTTTCGCGGCGTGCCCGCAAACTTTCTCTGAACTTGAAGCGTTGGCCGTCTCAGCGGAAGGAGTTAGATACGCCGATTCTTTGCGTGTAGCGAAAGAACCCCCGCCTTCCTTTAGTAACACTCGGCCTCCACCTCGCCGACCAGTCACACCCCGTAAATGTTATGCTTGCGGGTCGCCTGACCATCTTCGCAATAAATGTCCATTGGTCAAAACTAGTAGGGCAAATAATGGAGCTGGTTCAGCACAAGGTTGTTTTAAATGTGGGGCTTTCTCACATATCGCCAAGAATTGCCCAAACTCGAATAGCACCCCCTCCTGCTCAACTTCTGGTGCAAATTCTACCTATGCCAATAATAAAAAGTGACTAGTGGCTTCGGCTGAGTCAACTAATCCATCTTCCCGAGACTCAGCCCCTGGTAAACAGGTTGTAAATTTAGAGAACGAGCAATTTTCAAATTTATCTTTTGAAGGTCCCAAAGAGTGTCTTAGGATTGCGGCGGATTCCCCCGCACCGGTTCCTTTTCTTAAGATTGAGTTAAATAACGAGCCTATTACAGCTCTCTTAGACTCAGGCAGTGTTTGTTCGATTATTTCGGCTGAATGGTATTCTAAATTAAAATCTGTTTGTAAACTACCTGACTATGTCTCATCTCCTGTGCAATATGTTTCGGCTAATTCATCCCCTTTAGAAATTCTAGGTTCCCTATTGGTCAAAATTCGTATTTTTAAATTCACTTGGAAAATTAAATTGTTTGTGGCCAAACAATTGTCTTGCCCCATTATATTGGGAGCTGACTTTATTTCTCACACTGGTCTTGTGCTCGATCTTCAGAGTAGCTCTTGCACTTTCAAATTTGCCTCTAATTGTAGCATTCCTCTATTAAAGTGTAAATCTGCATCATGTTCTTCTATTTCGCCTACCCAGGATGAGATGTTGTTAGACCTTAGACATCTACCTGAGGAGCAGGCTGATAGTATTCGCACATTGTGTCAGTCGTTTCCCGAGGTGTTCTCTGATACTCTTGGTGTTACTGACCTGATCGAATACAAAATTGAGGTCACGGATTCGATTTCTGTTCGTTTTCCACCGTATAGGCTATCTCCACCTAAAATGAAGGCTCTGAAAGAAATTATCGATCAGATGTTGAAGGATGGTATTATTAGGCCCTCTAAGTCGGCGTATTCTTCGCCTATTTTTCTAGTTCCGAAACCTCAAGGAGGCTTCAGGCCTGTCATTGATTATAGGGCTCTCAATCGGAAGGTGGTGTTGCAATCTGTGCCCCTTCCTGACCTTCATTCTTGTTTTTCATGGTTTCGTAAGGCCAAGTTCTTTACTATCTTGGACTTAAATCAGGCCTACAATCAAATTCCCCTTGCCGAAGAGTCTAAACACCTTACAGCGTTTGCCACGGACTGGAATTTATATGAATACAACCGCGTGCCTTTCGGGCTCCCCACCGGAGCAGCTGTACTCACTAGGCTACTAGATAGGGTCTTCTCCGACATCAAATTTGAGTACTTATATCACTACTTAGATGATGTCGTCGTATTTTTAGAGACTTTTGAAGAACATCTAGATCATTTGCGAGAAGTTCTCGATCGCCTTCGTCAGGCTGGGTTAACTGTTAAGTTGTCCAAGGTTGCCTTTGCTAAGCCCTCTATGTCATTCCTAGGGCATATTGTGTCACCCGATGGTGTATCAGTCGATCATTCTAGAACACAGGCCGTCCGTGATTTTAAACCTCCCAAGGACATTGAAGGTATCGCCAGGTTCATTGGTATGGTGAATTTCTTCAGAAAGTTCATTCCTAACTTTGCTAATAGAGCGGCGCCCTTAAACCTTCTTCGTAGGAAAGGCATCAAATTCGAGTGGGGACCTTCTCAACAAGCCGCTTTTGAAGACCTTAAATTAGCACTTTGTAATGCCCCTGTACTTGCTATGCCTGATTTCTCGAAGAAATTCATCGTCCAAACCGACGCGTCGTCGTCAGCGGTAGCTGCAGTCCTTCTTCAAGAGACTGAACTAGGGAGGCGCCCCATCGCCTATGCGTCTAGGACATTGTCGGCTCAAGAAGCCAAGTATTCCATCTATGAGCTCGAAGGTTTGGCAGTCTTATTCGCCTTAGAGAAGTTCCGCCTCTATCTGGAGCATGTCAAATTCGACCTGGAGACAGATAATCAAGCCCTAAGCTGGGTCTTAGGTAGGCCGCGTCGTACTGGTCGTATAGCCCGTTGGGCCATCCGTATTTCTGCCTTCCAATTTGATGTCAGGCATATCAGAGGTACCGAAAATGTTGTTGCTGATGGACTCATCCGTATGTTTTCTAACGACGTCGAGACCCAGGAACCGGTCGACAGTTCATCACCTCTCGAGTCCATACTATCTGGTGTTAATGCCATCTTAACAGATGCTCCCATGCTTTTTAGGGATATTGAGAAATACCAACGTGAAGATCCGACGCTGGCTCCGATAATGGAAACCCTTGCTTCTGGGGAACATGTCGTCCCTTATGTTCTGAGGAATGGTGTTCTATGTTGCCTTTCGAGGCATGATAAGATGATGAAGGTTGTTGTTCCAGCGGTTCTTGTACCTATGATCTTCAAGTATTATCATGAGACCCCATTAGGAGGGCATCTTTGTATCTTTAAAACTCGTGAAAAGATTCGGGAAATGTTCATCTGGAAAGGTATGGACGGTGAAATCCGTGAACTAGTAAAGGCTTGTAAATCCTGTTTGATTAGTAAACCAACCATGTCCACCAAGGTAGGCCTCTTGTCTTCGCATCAAGCATCGCGCCCCATGGAACGCCTGTATATTGATTATGTAGGACCCTTCCCCCAGTCGAAGGGAAATGCCAACAAATTCATCTTTGTATGTGTAGATGGTTTTACCAGATTTTCCTGGTTATTTCCGACTAAGCTGGCTACCGCTCAGTCCACCATTACTTGTCTAAATTCTATTTTTGCTTCGTTTGGTCCGTGCCAATATATTGTATCTGATAATGCTAAGGCTTTTACATCTAATTTATTTCGTAAATTCTGTTTTGACTTATCCATCTCTCATGTAACTACTTCTGCTTATTACCCTCAACCATCTCTGGCTGAACGGGTTAATCGTAATCTCAGGTCCGCACTTATTGCCTATCATCATGAAGATCATTCCAGGTGGGACACGTCCCTGCATTGGTTAGCTTTTGCTTTGAATTCGGCGGTTCATGAATCTCATAAGTTCACTCCAGCTTCCTTGATGTTCATGTTTATTCCCAACACGCCGCTCTCTAACCTTTGGTCTCTGAGTGACATTCTACCCGAGACAATAGATCCGGATAATATTAAAGACCTTTGGAAGAAGGCTAAAGCCAATCTTAAGGTATCTCATGAAAAGGTTAGAGAAAAGTATGATCGTGGACGGAGACCCACCACTTTGAAGGTAGGTGACCAGGTGATGGTCAAGAATTTTGTTCCCGCGGGCAAGCTTGCCCCCAGATTTCATGGGCCTTGTATAATTCTCGATTTTCTTACGCCAGTTACGTTGTTAGTAAGCAATCCAGCCACCGAGAGGATATTTAGGGTTCACCTGTCACAGGTGAAACCAGTGTAAATTTTGTGTCAACTTGTTTCATATAATTTGAAAGGAATATGAAGGTTATATTTTTTTTTTTTGAGTTCAACTTTTAAGGCTTTCTGCCTCTTCTATAATATTTTGTCTTATATGTAAGCCTCTTGTAAAACCTTCCCCGATCCGTTAAACTGCCATTCTGTCCTTGCCTCGGCCATTACCACGCTCCCGTCTCCTGCTTCAATACACACTGTGGCTTGATTTGAGTAAATGCCATGGATATCTGCACGCCGCTGACCCCTCAACCTCCTCACCAAGCCTGTGCCCTTAAAAAAAAGATGATGGTCCAACACAATTCTGCCGCCAAGCTTTAATGTTTCAGTGCCCCCGCAGCCGCGCGGCGCCGTGCAGCTACTGGAGCAGAGGACGGGCCCCCTCGGCCCCAGCGAGGACGACGTGTGCACGGCGAGCCGGAGCTCTCCTCCCGGCCAAGGCTGATGTGCGGCGCACGACCTGCTACTTGCCCGCAGCCTGTATATGTTCACCGCGGGCGCGGCGTGCTTCAACACCTCTGCTCCCCTCATAGTGCGGGCGAGCGGTATCTCAGGGTACTTGAGGGGTCCGAGCAGCCTCCTTTGTACGCAAGCCGCAACGGCCGGTCTGGCCATCCCACTTCATCACCATCTACTACATGAACAGTTACTATAAGTAATGACTACACTTGGGAATTCAACTGCAATATTTGGTGGACTTTGAAAAATTTTTTTTTCCTTCACTTTCAAGTATAAAAAGTTATCTTCAGAAATTCAACTTCTACAAATATAAAGACTTTACTTCATCTGCAACAACAAAATTTTGAAACTAAATCAAACCAAATTAAGAAATCTTATAAAGGCTTCTGCAATCAATCTTCATATCCACAGCATAACTTGGACCTTGTTTCAAACAGATTTCATGTGTCACCCCTGGAGGAACTTTTGGGGGGGAGGTCTGTACCGGGCGGTACACCTCCACGCCGCTAATTTAAAAATTGCGCCAGGTGAAACTCCTCTGCTGGAGGAAGTCTGAACTTTATCTACGCTGTTAATTCTTTACCTTCTCAGAAGATGTCACCACGTGGAAAATTTTGAGTTTTTGAACTGTGTCATTTTTGATGTGTTTTTGTTTCGCTTGAAGTAAGAAGTGTAAACTTTCTCTCCTAGAGGACACTACTGAAGATCAACAATAGTGCACCCTAGTGCGGAGTCAAAGAACTATTTTGTTGGAGAAAATTTAATTTCAAGAGTTTGTTCTTTGTTAAATTTCTTTCTGTCATTGTTTAAGTTGGCTGTATACCCCTCTTTTTCCCCTTGTTTTAGGTTTATCCAATCCCGAATTTCTTTTAGTAATTTCCGACCAATCCGATGTATTTTCCCCCAACTTGGATATGTTTCTGTACCCTAGCCAATAAAATTATTGTGGGCGGGTGTTTTCATTCCCCTAACGCCTAGAACCTTCCGCGAGAGGATATAAACTGCTGATTTTTGGGTCTCTGCGCCACTTCTGTTCCATCTTTCAGTGTGTTAAGTACATAGCAGGGGGCGGGAAGCGCCTCTTTCTTCGGCAGCGGTCAACAACAAGGTAATGGCCGATTAATAACTTCTTTCTTTGCTAGCTCAGCAGTTTAACTTTCGGGGCGGGTTCTAAGCGTTCAACCATGTAACCTTTTCCTAAAATGTAACTACTCTTTTCATATATTCTCTTTTAAAACGACATATCGGGATAGAGAGTGCTTAACCCTCTCGAGCTCCCACTCACATCGTCTTGAGGTGAATTTATTTTTCTCAACCAATTCTTCCGTAATGTAATGTAAATTGCTATTAAGTCACCTCTGTAGTATGGGATTAGCCCTTGTATTAACGGCCTAGTGCCAAGTAGGTCTTAAGCAAAGTGTATTAGGAGTGCAAATTCGCCTCCTCTCAAATTGTATTTTAGAGGTCATGTATTAACTTTCTTGTCATTTAACAGACCTCAGTAGGTTGGGTATTTTACCCCTGTGTATACGTCCTTGGAGGACAGCTTAAAAGTGGAGTTCGGAGTGGCCTATGATAGGCTTGTATTTTAAGGGGAAGTTGCCCTTTATTGAAAATTGTGTCTCTGCCTCAAGGAGGCTTTTGGGTGTAATTGGAAGCAAATGTTTCTGGCATGTTTGGGGGTTTTCGGCCCCTTTGTTGTATGGTGTTCATTGTAAGGTTGGGCTCATTGCTCAAGAATTATGTTTCTGACTTTTGAAGCCCCAAATGGGGTACCTATGTAAATGTATTTTTCAATCGTGTTTCGGCTACTAAGTACTTGTTCTATTTGTTGTTATCTAATTTTGAAAAGAAAATATAACCTTGTTAAATTTTAAAATTAATTTCACTTTAGTAGCTTGAGACCTATTCACCACCCAGCACCTTCTTTCATGCATAACTACCACCAAAACACGGTAACAATACTAATACTTTTGCAAAAGGTATTTTATATCACAGCATGTAAGTAGTTACAACCAACATTCAAAACCACATGGTAAACAAAGCTGCTAGCTATCTGGGAAATTGACTTGTTCGCAACTTCCAGATGAACTTCCAGCAAATTCCTGGGTTTCAACATAATCTGGATCCTTTAAACTGTCATCTCCGTCCATAAATTCCTCAAATTAATGTTTTCTCTGGCAGAAAGCACATCTTCAGAAACATGATCCACCATCTTGGAAATGTGGATTGTCATTGTTTACTGCAGAGACATGTGGTTTGTTATAAAATTGAAGCTCAATTGTGCTGCCACCTCTCATTAAAAAACTAGCATCTTGATAAAAAAGAAACTTCATGTTGGATAGAAACGTTTACTACAAAAAACTGAAAAATTTAAGATTTGAGGGTTATCACTATTTTCCCCCGAGGTCAAAATATTATCCACCTTCCATGTAGATAGTAACTCTCCTAATACCCACAAGAATCATTAGTCTACTGCTTCAATTGTTCCTGAGAAATCTGTGCCTGCAAGGAATTTTGATATTGTTATTATAAACTAGCTGATGCGCCCGTGCTTCGGCCCGGAATTATACATTGTATACAGAAATCTAGGTTAAATAGTGTACATGTTGTGAGTAAGATTGTATTAAATTGCAAAGCTCTTAACGTTACCTCAGAAAGGCGACGGGGAAGTCACCATACGTCTTTCCTCATGTGAAGAATGAGTTAGGGAATTTTCATTGTAATGGCAGGCCTTCTTGTCTACTATCAGTCACAATCAAGTGGGAGAGTTTTAATTATGACGGCAGGCCCACTTGACTACTGTCAGTCAGTCGAGTTGGGTAGTTTTCATTACAATGACAGACACTCGCTCTCCGCCTGCCTTTTCAAATCCTCAGGAAGACTGCGTTTGTGGTTTTCCCAAACGAAATCAACACAGATCATTACAATGAAGTCATTAGGAATGTCGTGATTAAAAGCAATGCTATCATATGAAACACTCAATCAAATGAAAAACAGCGAACTTTCTCAATTTTAACGAACAGTACTACGCTGCCGACCTAAGAGTCAAAAGTTCCCGAACTGGAATGACCAGGCCGCAGACAGCCATGAATAATCCTCTGCCATTATTCCTTTAAGTGTGCAGATTGCTTATTCGAATCAGCGCCTCGGAGTAGAGATCGAATAGCTGGAATATTATGATGAACCAGAGGATGGCATACTAAAGAAGAAAGTTACCTGACTTCCCACCAATATTCAGACAGACTGTTATACTCCGTAATACCATCTATCGGAGATGAGTGGCAACAGAAGAGACAAGGGATATCACAAAAACAATGGGCAATGTAATATTATTGTTGATCACTTTTATGAGCTTTCGACACTGTAGGCCTTCACATTTAGTTTCTTTTCAACTCCGTGATTATAGCGCACCTTTCTTTCACGACTCCCTCCTGTCATACTCTTCAAAGGATAGTCGCTTTACGATCTGCCTACGTCAACTCTCGTTCTCTCCTGACGCCGACAGTCTTCGTGGCCTTTGTCTTTCTTGGGCCGATACCTTCATTTCTGGAAATGCGGAAACTCGTCTACTTTTCTCCCTGATCGTTGCCTAGTTATACTTCCTCTTAAAATAATAATCACCACCATTATCGGAAATTGTATTCTCCATAATGTTTGTTATGTAGTAAACATTCTGATAGGATAAAAACATAGTTATTTAAAAATTAATTTTCAGGTTCCTTCCGTGAAACTACCATTTCAACCAGCGTGATAAAAATTATTTATAGCCTAGACCGTAGTTCCTTATTCCTCGACTTTACATACCTGTTTTCATTAAATACTGTTTACCCATTTTCTCGTGGGTCGGCACTGATATGGACTTAGCAATAAAAATCGAAATTCATGAATATCTCCGTTATCATAGACGGTACTGTAAAATATATGAGGGATAAACGTCCGAAAATTTAATTTGTATAACTTAAGTTATATAGTATTTATCGGAAGGACCACTGATAAAAATATTTAAGAATACTTTTTTACAAGTTGCTTTACGTCGCTCCGACACAGATAGGTCTTATGGCGACGGTGGGACAGGAAAGGAATAGGAATGGGAAGGAAGCAGCCGTGGACTTAACTAACGTACAGCCCCCACCATTTGCCTGGTGCGAAAATGGGAAACCACGGAAAACCATCTTCAAGGCTGCCGACAGTGGGGATCGATTACACTATTTCCCGAATACTGGATACTGACCGCACTTAAGCGACTGCAGCTATCGAGCTCGGTGAATACAATTTTAGGCCTTCCCCTAAACTACCACTTCACTTAGCGTGAATAAAATTGTGTATAGCCAAGATTGTAGTGGCTCATTCCCCAACTTTACAAACCGATTTTCATTAAATTGTCTTCAGCCATTTTCTCACGATGCCCATACATACATACATACATACATACATACATACATACATACATACATACATACATACATACATACATACATACATACATACATACAAACATAGACAGACAGACAGACAGACAGACATAGGTGAAGGAAATAAAAAAATGCACTTCCTTGTTACTGTGGACTCGACCGATACAGAAATACCATTCCTTTTTAAATTCTGAGCAATGTAAAGACAAAACTCTTATTCCTATATTATAAAACTCCTGAAGTCCAGACTGGATTCATGAAAGGAAAAGGCACTCGCGAACAGATCTTAAGCCTAAGACAAATCATAGAAAAGGCTAGAGAATACAATGTCCCGGTAAACCTGTGCTTTATTAACTACCAAAGGCCTTCGATACCGTCAAATGGAACCATCTTCGGAAAATCTTGGATGACATGGGTTTGCCACGCCATTTGATTGATCTCCTGAAGTCTTTGTATAAGGAAAATACAGCCACTGTGAAGATTCAAAACAGTCAGTCACAACAGCTACGTACGAGGGCTGGAGTCCGTCAGGGATGTATCCTGTCACCGTTACTTTTCAATCTCTATAGTGAATATGCAATGAGAACTGCATTAGATGGCTGGGACAAAGGATTTTCCAATGGGGGATGCAAGATCAACAACTTGAGATTTGCTGATGACACCACCTTGATAGCATCATCTGAAGAGGAGTTGACAGAGCTGATCAAGAGAGTAGAGAAAGCAAGCCTAGAAATTGGATTACGCCTAAATCGACAGAAAACCAAAGTCATGATCGTTGATCGTAACATATCCAACAGATTGGAGGTAGTACATCAGTATGTATATCTAGGCTCCTTACTGTCCAATTCTGGTGGTTCCAAAGATGAAATAAAGCGAAGAATTGAAATAGCAAAGGTAGCAATGATCCGTCTGCGGAAGATCTGGAAAGATAATAACGTCACCGTCAATACTAAAAAGAAGTTTGTTGAATCTCTAGTCTTCTCATTCTTCTTGTATGGCGCACAGATGTGGACCATGAACGGATAGAAAGCTTTGAAATGTGGTGCTGGAGGAGAATGTTGAGGGTTCCTTAGACAGCTCATCGCACGAACACATGAATTCCGAACCAACTTCAGATAAAAGTTCGTCTATCGTGTAAGGTCTCCCAGCGGATCGTACGCTACTTTGGACATATAATGCGCCGAGATGGTAGTCTCCAAAAATTGATTGTTGAGGGCAAAGTCCAGGGAACCAGACAACGAGGACGAGTACCAACGCGATGGGTTGGCATGGTGAACGGCCGCCTACAGTGTTCTCACACAATGAAAGCTTTAGATAGGGAAGAATGGTGGAATATGGTTCGTCGGCTAGATGGCTGAATATTATGATAGTCACGACGCCTCAGTCATGAGGCAAAACGAAGAATAATAATATATAGATAAGAGCAGAGTAATATGTAAAGTCGAGGAATGATGCACTACAATACAGGCTATACATAATGGTAGTTTAGGAGAAGGCCAAACTTTCAATTATCAATATTTTTTGCTAGTTGCTTTACGTCGCACCGACACCGATAGGTCTTATGGCGACGATGGAACAGTAAAGGGCTAGGAGTGGGAAGGAAGCGGCCGTGGCCTTAATTAAGGTACAGCCCCAGCATTTGAATTTTTATTTTATTAGTGATCCTATCGCTAAATACTACCTAACTATATAGAATAAAATCCTATACATGTTTACCGTACCGGCTATGATAACAGAGAAATTCAAGAATTTGGACTCTGTTTGCTTAGTCGATATTAACGCCGAGCGTTGCAGACATGGAATTATTGATCAATCGTGTTAGGTGGTGATGGTTTATGTCATGATGTGGTGGTCATTGATCCAAATTGACAAGCAAAATTGTCAAGATTATTATAAAAGTGAGAAAAACAGCAAAGGAACGATAGCTTAAAGAATAAGACACGAAGGAGTCATGAAACAAAGAAAGACTCTCTTTACATTAGATGCCCTCATATCACAAAGTCCGAAGAAAACTAAATGTTAAGGCTTAGAATATCGAAAGCTCATAAAATTGATCAACAATAACATTATATTGATCATTACTTGTTTGTTGTGACGTGCTTTTTCTCTTCTGTTGCTACTCATTTCCGATAAATGGGATTGCTGCTGCGTACCGAGTACAACATCCTATCCGAATATTGGCAGGAAGTAGATGTAGAGCTAGATAACTTTCTTCTTTAGCATATCGTTTCTCTGGTACATACATTTTCTGATACAGCTGGTACGTAACACAATTATTTATCACAGTATTGCAGGTATTCGATCCTTATTCTGAGGCGCTGATTGGAATGAGCAGCCTGCACACTTAACGGAATAATGGCAGAGGAGTGTTCATGGCTGTCTGCTGCCTGGTCATGCCAGCTCTGGAACTTTAGACTGTTTAGTCGGCAGCGTTCGTTCAAAGTGAGAAAATGTGCGTTGTATATTTTATTTGATCGAGCATTTCATATGAGAGCATTGCATTTAATCGCGACATTCCCACTGGTGTTGTTGTAATGACATTTGGATAGAGTACAAAGAAGACTTCTGAGGATGTAATCACGGCAGATGGAGACTTAGTATCTGCCATTATAATCAAATCCACTCAAGTCGATAGCGACTGGCAATACGCAAGTGGGCCTGTCATTAAAATAAAAATTCTCTAAACCTATCTTCACAAGAGAAAAGGAATATGGTGACTTCTTCGTAGCGTTTCAGGAGTTACGTTAAGAGTTATGAAATTTAAGACACTCTTACTCATAGAGTGTATACTACTTAACATAGAATTCTGTATACAATGTTCAATTCCGTAGCGAAGCACGGGTACATCAGCTATTTAGACTATAAACATGAATGTGATGTATGATGGGCCTTGTGCAATTGTGAACATTAAGAATACGTTCAACTGTTATTCAAAATTTAAATTAATCACCTATTCACACTGTTCTTAAAAATGTAATAACGACTGAAATGTTTAAGGTTATCTGTCAATCAATCACTTAGAGCTGTCAAGTAGGTGGCAGATACCCTATCTGCCCTTTACATAGTTGTTTCTTAAATAATTTGGAAATTAATTGTACATTTACTTTCGTAAATTATTCCAATCTCCAACTGATCTTCCTCCTTCAACATTATCTTCCCCAATATTAAAAACACCACACAAACGTATTCGTTCTCTAATGTCATTCCATTCCATCTCTCCACTGACAGCTTGGAACATACTACTTACTGTAGTCGAGCAGCTCGTTTCCTTTCTCCTAAGTCTTCCCAACCCAATCTTTGCATCATTTTCGTAACGTTACCGTTTTCTCGGAAATCATTCAGTAATAGAGATGATTTTCTTTTGGTTTTTGATTTTCGTAACGCTACTGTTTCCTCAGAAATCGTCCAGAAATAGAGCTGATTTTCTTTTCAAATTTTTCCTTTTATCAAATTAAATAATCCTGGTGAGGCTCCCATTCGCTGGAACCATACTCTAATTGGGGTGATACCAGAGACGGATATGGCCTCTAATTTACTTCCTTACACGTACATAAGTTCGCCTTGCAAACTCGCAACAGCTCAATAATTCTTTATTGCCAAATGCTTAAAGCAT
This sequence comes from Anabrus simplex, assembly GCF_040414725.1. Lineage (NCBI taxonomy): Eukaryota > Metazoa > Arthropoda > Insecta > Orthoptera > Tettigoniidae > Anabrus > Anabrus simplex. The sequence continues at coordinate 500,602,669 of NC_090267.1, forward strand.
GTAAATAGATGCAAATTTCACTATCCCTTTCATTATAGATGTTACGGAGATATCCGTGGTAGTTAGAGGTGAAAGAAGGTGCGGGCAGGAATAGGTCTCAACTACAAAATTAAAGTTAATTTAAAACTTTAACAAAAGTTATATTTTCTTTTAAAAAATCAATCAATAACAAAGTATAACAGGTACCAAGTAGCAGATCAACAAATTAAGAAATTACAATTACAGTTCGTTACAAGATTTGGGCTTCGAGCCCCACACTCACAATCCTTGAGCTATGAGCCCAACTTTACCAATGTACCAAGTTCAAACAAAGGGGCAGAAAACCCCAATCATGCCAAGGATTACTTGCTCCCAATTACCATGTTAAGCCTCCTAGAGGCACACAGAAATCAAATTTAGGAAAGAGCAGACACGCTCTCAAAAATTCAAGCCTATCCAAGGCCACAACGAATTTCACTACTAATTGCCCTCAAGGCACACATATAATGTTACAGGGGTACCTCGTACCCAATCTACTGGGCCTTCGCAGGAAGGAAAACAAAACGGGTTAAGTAAATGGCCCACAATACAAAATTGAATGGAGGCGATAACTTGCACTCCTATACAAGATTTTGTCTTAAAACCTATGTGGCGCAAGGCCGATAATACAGGGGCTAATCCCAAGCTAGGGAGGTGACCCGTATGAGAAAACTTTACTACATTAAAGAAGAGAAGAACGGTTATGAAAACGTAGTCACCTCCATTTCAAAAATGAAGGGGAGTTCGAGAGGGTGAAGCACTCTCTATCCCCGCTTTACAGTAAAAGATATTTGTAGATTTTACATAGATAGAAAAGGAATTTACATTTTTAAAAGATGGGTTACATATTAAAGGATTCGAACCTTCTCCGAGAGTTAAACTGCTGAGCTAGCACGAAATAAAGATGTTAACAGGCCATTACCTTGTTGAAGAACTGCTGCTTGAAGAAAGAGGCGCTACCCGCCCCTGCTACATATTCACACACTGAGTTAGATGTTATACTAGTGGCACTGAGACAAAAAAATCAGCAGTTTTATACCCTCGTGGAAAATTCGAGACCTTTCAGGAATGAGTAGACACACCCCCTCAATTTTATTGGATAGCTAAAAGTTACACATCAACAGCGAAAAAGAAAGACACTATTGGTCAGAAATTAATTACAAAAATTAGTGATTGGTTAAATTCAAAACAGGCGGAAAGAAAGGATAACTGTTGCCAACCCACAAACCACTGAACAAAATTTAGTAAAAACAAAACTTAGGAATACAATATTTCTTTAGGAGAGTACATTCCTTTACACCAGAGTGCGTTATCATAGTTTGTGGTAGAGACATCTGTTAGAGATTGTCCACACTCCTTAATCGTTGAAAAACAAAGGCAAATCAAAAACCGCTCCGTAACATCTTCTGAATAACCGTGGAATTAGTCATTAGTTAAATTTCCAAGTTTCTCCAGTAGAGAAGTTTCAATTGGCGCAACATTTGAATTGGCGGCGTGGAGGTGTACCGCCCGGTACAGACCTCCCCACCTAAAGTCCTTCCAAGGGGTCACACAGAAGAAAACAAAAAAAAATTGTTTTAAAACAAAGTCCAAGTTTTTGCTGATGAGTTGAAGAATTTAGAAGAGAAAAATATAACTTTTCAGTAGTCGGGGGTCTCAGAAGTTGTTTGATATAGGTGGGTGCGACTAGATTAAGTTCAGTTTTAAACTTTTTTGTGGTAGATATTGATGAAAGGTCTCTTTGTTTGTAGTAGTTACATTCAGAAAAAACTTTAATTCTTGAAAGAAAAAAGTTTTTGGAGTCCACCAAATGTTAATTGGAGCAAAAATGTAGTAACTGCGGATATGGAATGCCCTGGTAGCTTAAGTAGTACATAAGCTGTCGATTAATGTTGACTGTGAGAACTGTCGCCGCTGCTTGTATTCAGGAGGCCGCTCGGACCCCTCAAGTACCCTGAGATACACCTCTCCCGCTACTATGAGGCGGGTAGTCGTGGTGAAGCACGCCGCAAAAATGTAGTAATGTTTATAGTCCTCGAGCAATTGCAGGTGGTTCGCCGCACATCAGCCTTGGCCGGAAGGAGGACTCCGGCTCGCCGTACACAGGTTGACCTCACTGGAGGGGAGTGGGCCCGTACCCCACCTCAGTGGCAGTACAGTGCCGCACGGCTGCGGGAGCACTGAGACATTAAGATCTCGGCGGCAGAATTTGTGTTGGACCATAATGGTTATAGGGTACTGTCTTGGAGTTGAGGCAGAGGGGCCAGCGGCGTGGAAACTTTTATTTCATTACTTTTATTTGAATGCCACTGGTGTGGTTTAGAAGGAGACGGGAGCTTGGTAATGGCCTTACGGAGAGGACAGCAGAGTAACCTCAGGGAAGGTTTCACAAAATTTATACGGAGCAGATAAGAAAAAAACGAAATGTTAAACTATAAGGGGCAGAAGGCCTAGGATTTAGAGAAAAATATAACCTTTTGGGGTTCTTACAAGATGTTAAGGATCCAATGAGCAAGTAATTTACACAGGTTTCACCTGGGACAGGTGAACCCTAAATATTCTCTCGGTGGCTGGATTGCTCACTAACAATGTCACCGGCGTTAAAAAATCCGAGAAAGTGCACGGCCCGTGAAATCTGGGGGCAAGCTTGCCCCCTCGGGAACAAAATTCTTGACCATAACTTGGTCTCCTACATTTAAGTTGGTGGTGCTCCGTCCTTGATCATATCTTTCCCTAACCTTTTCATGAGAAATTTTAAGATTGGCCTTGGCCTTCTTCCAAAGATCTCTAATATTATCTGGATCTATTGTCTCAGGTAGAATATCATTAGGAGACCAAAGGTTAGAGAGCGGCGTGTTGGGAACAAACTTGAACATCAAAGAAGCTGGAGTAAATTTATGGGATTCATGAACCGCCGAATTCTAAGCAAAAGCTAACCAATGCAGGGACGTGTCCCACCTAGAATGATCGTCGTGATAATAGGCAATAAGAGCCGACCTCAGATTACGATTGACCCGTTCAGCTAGAGATGGTTGAGGATAGTATGCAGAAGTTGTTACATGTGAGATAAATAGGTCAAAACAGAAATTACGAAAGAGATTAGAGGTAAAGGCTTTAGCATTATCCGACACAATATATTGACACGGACCAAAAGAAGCAAAAATAGAATTTAAACAAGAAATGGTGGACTGAGCGGTAGCCAGCTTAGTCGGAAATAACCATGAAAATCTTGTGAAACCATCTACACACACCAAAATGAATTCGTTAGCGTTCCCCTTTGACTGGGGGAAGGGGCCTACGTAGTCGATATAAAGACGCTCCATGGGGCGCGACGCTTGATGAGAAGACAAGAGCCCTTGTTTAGTGGACATGGAGGGTTTACTAAGCCAACAAGATTTACAAGATTTTACCAATTCACGAATTTCACTGTCCATACCTTTCCAGATGAACATTTCTCGGATCTTTTCTCGCGTTTTGAAGATACCTAAATGCCCCCCTAATGGGGTCACATGATAGTACTTGAAGATCATGGGCACAAGAACGGCTGGAACCACCACCTTCATCTTATAATCATGCCTCGACGGGCAACATAAAACACCATTCCTAAATACATAAGGGACGACATGTTCTCCAGAAGAAAGGGTTTCCATGATAGGGGCCAGCGTCGGATCTTCACGTTGATATTTCTCAAGATCCCTAAACAACATGGGAGCATCCGTTAGTATGGCATTTACATCAGCAGATATGGACTCGGGAAGTGAAGAACAGTCTTCCTGTTCAAGGGGCTCTACATCATTAGAAAACATACGGCTTAGTCCATCAGCCACAACATTTTTAGTTCCCCTTATATGCCTAACATCAAATTGGAAGGCAGAAATTCTGATGGCCCACCGGGCTATGCGCCCCGTACGACGCGGCCTAGCTAAGACCCAGCTTAAGGTTTGGTTATCTGTTTCCAAGTCGAACTTGACATGTTCCAGATAGAGGCGGAACTTTTCTAGAGCAAATAAGACTGCTAAACCTTCAAGTTCATAGATGGAACACTTGGATTCTTGCGCCGATAATGTCCTAGAGGCATAGGCGATGGGTCGTCTCTCTAGTTCAGTCTCTTGGACTGCAGCTACCGCCGACGACGACGCGTCGGTTTGGACGATGAATTTCTTAGAGAAATCAGGCATAGCGAGGACAGGGGCATTACAAAGAGCTAATTTCAGGTCTTCAAAAGCGGCTTGTTGAGAAGACCCCCACTCAAATTTGACGCCTTTCCTACGAAGAAGATTCAAGGGCGCCGCTCTATCAGCAACTATCTATCTAGGTATTCTGCCTTATGGCAGGTCTTGTCATGGGATGAACCTCTTCCACTGTTGCCTGTCTTGCGCCAAGTTTTTCATGTCCGAATATTTATTTCCTTGGATATTGTCCAACATTTGATATTTTTTCCTCCCTCTTCCTCGTTTGCCTTTCACCATTCCTTCTATTCCTTCTTTCAGTAAACAGTCCCTCCTCAAACAATGTCCAACCCAGTTCATTTTTCTCCTTCTAATGGTTTGTAAAATACTTCGTTCTTCTCCAACTCTTCGTAATCAGCAAAGTTGGGAATAAGTTTCCTGAAGGAGTTCACCATACCAATGAACCTAGCGATACCTTTGATGTCCTTGGGAGGTTTGAAATCACGGATGGCCTGTGTTCTAGAATGATCTACAGCGACACCATCGGGCGACACAATATGCCCTAGAAATGATATGGAAGGCTTAGCAAAAGCGACTTTGGACAGCTTAACTGTTAACCCTGCCTTACGAAGACGATTAAGGACCTCTTTCAGATGATCAAGGTGTTCTTCAAAAGTCTCAGAAAATACGACGACATCATCCAGATAATGATATAAGTACTCAAATTTGATGTCGGAGAAGACACTGTCTAGCAGTCTCGTAAGCACGGCTGCCCCCGTGGGGAGCCCGAAAGGCACGCGGTTGTACTCATACAAGTTCCAATCCGTGGCAAACGCTGTCCGGTGTTTAGATTCCTCCGCTAGTGGTATCTGATTATAAGCCTGATTGAGGTCTAAGATGGTGAAGAACTTAGCTTTACGAAACCAAGAAAAACAAGAATGAAGGTCTGGAAGGGGCACCGACTGTAACACCACCTTCCGATTGAGAGCCCTGTAATCAATCACAGGCCTGAAACCACCTTGGGGTTTCGGGACTAGAAAAATAGGCGATGAGTATGCCGACTTAGAGGGGCGAATAATACCATCTTTAAGCATATGATCTATGATTTCTTTCAATGCCTTCATTTTAGGTGGAGATAACCTATAAGGTGGAAAACGGACAGGAATCGAATCCGTCAATTCAATCTTGTATTCGATAAGGTCAGTAACACCAAGAGTATCAGAGAAAACATCTGGAAACGACTGACACAACTTACGAATACTATCAGCCTGCTCCTCAGGTACAGATGTCTAAGGTCTAACAACATCTCATCCTGGGTAGGCGAAACAGATGAACATGATACAGAACTACATTTTAATAAAGGGATATGGAATTTACTAGCAAATTTGAAAGTGCACGACTTGCTCTGAAGGTCGAGTACTAGTCCCGTGTGAGACATGAAGTTCGCTCCCAAAATAATGGGGCAAGACAAGTGCTTCGCCACGAGCAGTTTTACTTTCCAAGTGAATTTCAAAATGCGTATTTTAGCATACAGAGAACCAAAAATTTCTAATGGAGATGAGTTAGCCGAAACATATTCAACCGAAGACGAACAAAAATCAGGAAGATTACAAACAGTTTTCAATTTGGAGTACCATTCAGCCGAAATAATAGAACAAACACTGCCAGAATCTAATACAGCAGTTACAGGTTTGTTATTTAATTCTATTTTGAGAAAGGGAACAGGTGCGGTTGAATCCGCCGCAATCCTAAGACATTCTCTGGGACCTTCAAATGGGAATGTATAACAGTTCTGATTTTTCCCTGCATTTTCGTCGGATTTAATTAGGGCTGAGCCTTGGAAAGATGAATCTGTCGACTCAGCCGGAGCCACTAGTCACTTATGCTTGTTGGTGGAAGTTGCACCCGAAGTTGAGCAGGAGGGGGTGCTGTTAGCATTAGGGCAGTTCTTGGCAATATGGGAAAAAGCGCCGCATTTAAAACAGCCTTGGGATGACCCTGCTCCATTCCTTGTCCCACTGGATTTAATTAATGGACACTGGTTCCGAAGATGGTCAGGTGTCCCACAAGCATAACATTTACGGGTAGTGAAGGTTCGGCGAGGTGGAGGCCGAAAATTACTAGAGGATGGAGGGGGTTCTTTCGCGACACGCAAGGTATCGGCGTATCTAACTCCTTCCGCTGAGACAGCCATAGCCTCTAACTCGGCGAAAGTTTGCGGACGCGACGCAAAGCACAAGTATGACCTGTATGATGGTGAAATTCCTTCCACAATGGCCTGTACAATCTGATCTTCAGGAAAATGGAGGGCAAATACTCTGGTATAGAATTTAATATCTTGGATGAAGTCGGCAAATTTTCATCCAGACGCTGTATACGGTAATAGTACTTCTGTATTAGAGATGACCTTGCCCTAGCCGGAATGAAGTCTGCTAATAAATGGGCGTGGAAGTCTTCTATAGATTATTGGTCAGCATTGGCTCTTACTATTTTGTCAGAACACCAATTGAATAGGGATAAATAATCTGCAAAATTTGACACGGAGAAAGAGGCTAAACAAGAGTATGATCTTGAAACTCGACGAAAAATCTTAGAAATGAAATAACGTCACTGGTAGAGTTAACAGAAAACTTAGAAATCCCTCTGAGCAACATAGCTAAAGGATGGGGCAAACTGCTGGAACCAGGTGACGTAGTAGGAAGGGGCCTAAGTGGCGGAGAAGCAGATTCAGAAGGTGCATTATTCAACACAAAGGGTGGAATGGATGTGCGACGAACGGACTCAGTTCTTAATGGAACAGAAGTTTGTTGGGCTTCTGCAGATTTTGTACTTTCTTGCCCCCTGGGAGAATGCTCCTCGCTGACAACGTTTACGAGAGTGGGATTGTCGGTTTTTTTTGGGGGGGGCTGCCCCAGTTAACAAAAGGCTAACCTTACTGGACAAATCAGAAAGATTTTCGAGAACGACACTAGCTTCCTTCCTTTGAATGTCATTCAACTTTAGAGACAATAGATCGGTGACCCTATTGTAAAAATGAAACAATCTAGCTTGCACACGTTAAAGTTGATTTGGAGAAGGATCATTTTCTTCAAAAAACTAACTACAGATGCTAGCTCAGTAGTATTGTCAGTGATCGTAGAGAGAGCGTCGTCAATCTCTTTCTCTCCCAAAGTGGGGATGGAAAGAGGCAAATCAAGGGACTCTTTAAGCTTGTTGGTATCTACTGCAACCGTGCCTCCAGATTGCACATTTCTAATTGTTAATTCATAAATCAATTCCTCCTTGCGCAAATAGCCGGGGTGGAGGACATCACGAGGGCCGGACATGATAGAAAAATATTACAAATATAGAAAAATTGAAAATTCCAGCGACTGAAAAAAATTATTAGAGTTCAAAAGCAAAGCAATGTTTAGCCGTCAAAAGGGGCTAAATTGAGACCCATTCAACCACGCTCTGCTACCACTTGTTACGGAGATATCCGTGGTAGTTAGAGGTGAAAGAAGGTGCGGGCTGGAATAGGTCTCAACCACAAAATTAAAGTTAATTTAAAACTTTAACAAAGGTTATATTTTCTTTTCAAAAATCAATCAATAACAAAGTATAACAGGTACCAAGTAGCAGATCAACAAATTAAGAAATTACAATTACAGTTCGTTACAAGAAATGGGCTTCGAGCCCCACACTCACAATCCTTGAGCTATGAGCCCAACTTTACCAATGTACCAAGTTCAAACAAAATGGCAGAAAAGCCCAATCATGCCAAGGATTACTTGCTCCCAATTACCATGTTAAGCCTCCTAGAGGCACACAGAAATCAAATTTAGGAAAGAGCAGACCCGCTCTCAAAAATTCAAGCCTATCAAAGGCCACAACGAATGTCCTCGTATCCAATCTACTGGGCCTTCGCAGGAAGGAAAACAAAACGGGTTAACCCTCTACTGCCCAATGTGACTTTGAAGTCACTCATCATTCTGTACACATTTCCTACTGTTAGAATGCAATTGAGCCACTACTTCCCAGTGTAACTTTCAAGTTACAGTATGGCTGTGTGATTTTCAACTGTTTATAGTTTAATAGTTATATGCATAAACCACCAGGAAGCGCCAAATGTATGGTTGGGAGCATTTACCAGGCACATGGCGGATAGCTAGTTTTACAATTATGTTTTGTATTATTACTAACAAATTATATGCATGAAAAATATAGAAACCAAAGGTAAGCATCTTGAATATTTTATGAGACTGTTATTTTATAAATTAGTCAATTTTCACATATCAGAACATTACTGCCCAGTGTGACCTGGAAGTCACAAACCTAATTTTTGAAAATTAAAAATGAAAATTCAATAAAAACTGCATTTATGTGTAGTTTACAACATATTTACTTAGTATATGGCAGAGAAAAATTTTTAAAACACAACAAAATAATTTGGGCAGTAGAGGGTTAAGTAAATGGCCCAAAATACAAAATTGAATGGAGGCGATAACTTGCACTCCTACACAAGATTTTGTCTTAAAACCTATGTGGCGCAAGGCCGATAATACAGGGGCTAATCCCAAGCTAGGGAGGTGACCCGTATGAGAAAACTTTACTACATTAAAGAAGAGAAGAACGGTTATGAAAACGTAGTCACCTCCATTTCAAAAATGAAGGGGAGTTCGAGAGGGTGAAGCACTCTCTATCCCCGCTTTACAGTAAAAGATATTTGTAGATTTTACATAGATAGAAAAGGAATTTACATTTTTAAAAGATGGGTTACATATTAAAGGATTCGAACCTTCTCCGAGAGTTAAACTGCTGAGCTAGCACGAAATAAGGATGTTAGCAGGCCATTACCTTGTTGAAGAACTGCTGCTTGAAGAAAGAGGCGCTACCCGCCGCCTGCTACATATTCACACACTGAGTTAGATGTTATACTAGTGGCACTGAGACAAAAAAATCAGCAGTTTTGTACCCTCGTGGAAAATTCGAGACCTTTCAGGAATGAGTAGACACACCCCCTCAATTTTATTGGATAGCTAAAAGTTACACATCTACAGTGAAAAAGAAAGACACTATTGGTCAGAAATTAATTACAAAAATTAGTGATTGGTTAAATTCAAAACAGGCGGAAAGAAAGGATAACTGTTGCCAACCCACAAACCACAGAACAAAATTTAGTAAAAACAAACTTAGGAATACAATATTTCTTTAGGAGAGTACATTCCTTTACACCAGAGTGCGTTATCATAGTTTTTTGGTTAGAGACATCTATTAGAGATTGTCCACACTCCTTAATCATTGAAAAACAAAGGAAAATCAAAATACGCTCCGTGACATCTTCTGAATAACCGTGGAATTAGTTCAGTAGTTAAAGTTCCAAGTTTCTCCAGTAGAGAAGTTTCAATTGGCGCAACATTTGATTTGGCGGCGTGGAAGTGGAGAAATAAGAAAAGCAAACAAATTCCACTGGTGCTATACATAAGTGTGTTTGATAATACTTTTTTAATATCAGCATTATTCTTTGTGTATAACACACCTGTTTATTTTTTAATGAAAGGTAGTATATTATGTTGTACATGAAATCATTGCTAAGAATGTTAATATACAGGCTCATTAATTTATATAGTCTATCTAATTTTAACATGGAATTTGTCAGTTCCTGGCACATTTACTGCACTGTTTGTGTTGTTGACAGTGCATATAGTTTCCTAATATTGTTTGTATCAACGGAGATACTTCTTCCGGTCATCAAGCTTTATTGTTCGAGTCTGTACCAATTAGAGCCCCTTGTTATTGTTATCATAGGTGTTGAGAACATCAACATATGGAATGGTGATTCCTCTCTATTAACCTTGGGTCATTCCATTGCGACCACATTGTTAAAACCTTTTATATAGATCGAAATACTTCGGGAACGCTGTTTGATTCACACTGCATTTGATCTCCTATTATTACTCTAATGTAATAGTGAAGTGAAATGCTTTTTCTGAGGTGATGTTAAAATATTCCCTTATCTCTAACTCGTGGCTATAACAGAATAGCTCACAACTGCGTATTACCTCGTACAGAAGACAAGGCGGTGAGGTTTCTCGATGACGTCACCGACGGCCAAGAGTGGTGAGGAGACCTGCGCGTGATCTACCTCCTACTCTAACTACCTTGATGTGTACCAAGTTTGGTTGAGATTGCTCCAGTGGTTTACGAGGAGATGTGGAACATACATATATACATTTATATATATACTAGCAAATGTACCCGTGCTTCGCTACGGTATTCTATATTGTATACGGATATCTAAGTAGATTATTGTACATGCAGTGAATAACATGTTTTGATTAATTCCATGTCTCTGAGCGTTATCCGAGAAACAGCATAGGAAGGTCCACATACTTTGCTTCTAATGTAAAGAGTGAGTTGGGGACTTGTGACGATAACGGCAGGTCCACTAACCTATTGCCATTCACAATCGATTTGGGAATATTCATTATAATGACGGGCCTCATTGCCTGCTGCGTGGTCACAATATATTTGGGGAGTTTTCGTTGCAATGAGAGGCCCCATTTCCTACTTCCAGACAGATAACAATCGAGGATTTTTTATTATAATGGCAGGAACCTTCCCTACAGCCAGTCAAAATTGAGTTGTGCTGTTATCAATATAATGACAGGGCCATTTTCCTTATGCCAGTCAGCTTACTGTCAGTCACACCGAGTTGGTGAGTTTCAACTACGATAGCAGGCCACTATGCCTAACGTCAAGCATATTTTAGATGGGCAAATTTGTTTATAATGGCGAGCACCCCAGTCTAATACCAAACACAATCGGTTATGGGAACTTTAAAAAAATTGTATGTTGCCTGGCCTTCTGCCAGTCAAATCGAGAAGGAAAATATTTATTATAATGGTACACAGGAGTTGAAGGTAGACCCTATTCATACTGCCAGTTTAAGTCGATGTGGGAAGTACTGATTACAACAGCAGATGCCCTCCTGCTGAGAGTCATTATCGATTTGTAAAGTATTAATTACAAAGGCACGCAAACTCCTTCTGGATCGCTACAAATCGATTTCAATGAATACATGGAGATCGACATACGAAAGTAAGTGCATTTTTACCCTCATTTGAAGATTAACTGCTCTAAAAGGTACACCATATTGACAAAAGGATTCTAGGCCTACGATGAGACGCCATATATAACGGTCTAAATGGCTGGTCATATGATATGTCCTCGTATCTCATCTATTCTCGGGTAAGAATGAGTTAGAATATTGAATACGGTAAAATGTAGGTTAAAGTTTTCTCACAGTGAAGTACTCTTCGGACACATATGTGACAACTACAAACATAGAATTTGGTAAACATATAGCTACTGCGTGGGCCAAGGTTCACGTAGAAGTTGATGATTCTATCTTTCGGATAAGTGAATCAAACTACCAATTATACGTGTAAAAAGTGCAAAAAACGTACAATCCAGAAATACAGTTAAATTTAACGTATAAGGGATAGAGATACGAAAAGAGTCATAGGACCAAATTTGTAGATCACTCCAAATTGAACCTAGAATGTGCCATCCGTTTTGTGATACGACTTACCGTTTAGCCTCCAAATACCTCAAAAGGAAGGTCTGTACCGTCTTTAAAATTGCCTCCATATTTCGATATTTTTGGGGGGTAAAAAATAAACATTTTTAACATCTCGTAATTTTTCCGTCGATTACAGGCTAAAAGCTATAATTTTGCTTAATTTCAATTTTATAGCTCGTCTGGAAGATTTTGCCGCCATCTTGATATGAGGGAGAGGATTAAAAATTAAGACCTTCAGGAGACTTTTAAGCCCATGAAACCTGTGGGTTATCGTTTAGGGTAAATATATCCGACAGCGTTCTTATGCTGAGCCCCAAATTTGACATTCCCAGCGAGCCCCTCAGGGCAATTTGAAAATTTTCTAGTTTCCTTGGGTTCCTGAAGTCACCAGCTTCTCTGGTACCGGTACCAAGTTTTAAGTTTCTAGGATGCCTGGAAGTGCCTCATTAATTCACGTCTATTTTAATTTTATACCTTAACTTATATATACAGTACAGTATACTACGTTATAGATAGTTCCAAACCGCCTTTCATTTATTAATGTGGATTATATCTAACCCCGTTCCCTATGGGTTCTAGGAGTTTCCAGCCCCCACAGTATATTTTCCAGATAGTAGGTAGTATTTGTACGCCTCCCACCCCAAAGCGGGCCGAACTTGTATTTTTAAAATATCCTGAGTGATACTATGCATCTCAGCAAGCCCGAAAAGTATGAATTCGACACTATTTTTGATTATTTTCATATATCACTAACAAATCGCCCCCCCCCCACACCAAGGGGGGCTGAAGTTGGACTTAAAAAATTCCGGAATGTCACTATTCACCTCAGCGACCACGAAATCTATAGATTCGTCGCTATTTTGGATTATTTTAATATACCACTCCCCCTCGGACCCCCACTCCAAAGGGGGATGAAGTTGGACTTTAAACATTTTCGGAGTGTTACTATTCATCTCAGCGACCCCGAAATCAATGGTTTCGACGCTATTATAGATTATTTTTTATATATCACTGACCCCTCGCCCCCCTTCACGAAGGGGGCTGACTTGGACTTTTAAAAATTCCGGCGTGTCACTTTTCATTTCAGCGAACCCGCAAACTATGTATTCGACACTATTTTCTGTTAATTTTATATATAACATCCCTGAACCCCCACCCTTATGGGGGCTAGGGATGGCATACCCCCACAGTGCTCGTCTCCAGATGGTAAATTATAAGTGTACCAAATTTATTTGATTTTTCTCCAGTGGTTTAGGAGGAGATGTGTCATTTACATACAAACATATATTCATTTATATATATATATATATATATATAATTAGATAGATAGATAGATAGATAGATAGATAGATAGATAGATAGATAGATAGATAGATAGATAGATAGATAGATAGATAGATTTAAGGAAAACAAAAGCACACAGAAAATAATAAAACAGCCATTATGAAAGCTTACTGGATGGAATGTCTATTGCAGGTTCAATGACGTATCAGAATATCTCGTAACACAGTGGTTCTCTTCACGGGCTCATCTGCCAAGAAACCTTCCTTTGTTATTTTTGTGTGTTTCCGAGTTTGGCCAACTGTGGACCGCGTTGCCTTTATTCTCTTCTCTTCTCTTCTCTTCTTTTCTCTTCTCTTCTCTTCTCTTCTCTTCTCTTCTCTTCTCCTCCCAGAACCATTTCATTCTTTTCTCTCCTCTTCGGAAATGATCCGTTTTGATCTTACTTTTTAAGTGGTTTCTCTTCAAATGACTTTTGGTCTGTCGACTCTCCTTCTCCGCCTATCCTAGGCGGCTGCTGCAGTCTACTGGATAAAGTATGAACTATAGGGCAGGCTTTCCGCAAAAATATTTGTCTCAAAGGTAATTTGTGTGTTAACTTTGTGCGTTATGGTGGACGATATTCATGAGCCCTGATGAACTGAGTTTATTGAAGACTTTGGGCTTCTGAAAGTTAATATAAACCCTATCTCCTTTCCTTACGTATTAGGAATATTTTCTCGAAATTTTCTTAGCATAGTTTAGTTACACCCTATATATCACGTCGGTCACACAGTCTAGTGAGTGTGAAAGAAAGCAGGGAGTACGAGAAAATCCCATTGAGCTGATGAAGTGAAGGAAATGTACAGTGAAATTAGCCCTCCTCCGCGGAGAATGTAGCCTACTTGTTAACCTCTTATCGCTGAGTCTGTGCCCGTCATCAATCACGTGTCCCTGTACAAGGGGGTGATCATCAATTACAGTAACTCGCCTCTAAGAGGCTGCAATTGTCTTTTTACAGTTGTGACAACAAGAGATAGTGAATGATAGTCTACAATCGTGTGTCTTGATTTTGTAAATGTGTTACACATTTCTACGACATCATGTGCTCATGGACAGATCTTGTTTCTGTATACTAACATATTACCAGCAATTCTGCTGTTAAATAACCACCGGGAATCACTGGAGCTCAGGAATAATTGGATTTTAATTCATTCATTAATTCTCCTCCGCCTCTGTGGTAGTGTAGTGGTTTGTGTGATTAGCTGCTACCCCCGGAGGCCCGGGTTCGATTCCCGCCTCTGCCACGAAATTTGAAAAGTGGTACGAGGGCTGAAACGGGGTCCACTCAGCCTCGGGAGGTCAACTGAGTAGAGGTGGGTTCGATTCCCATCTCAGCCATCCTAGATGTGTTTTTCCGTGGTTTCCCATTTCTCCTCCAGGCAAATGCCGGGATGGTACCTAACTTAAGGCCACGCCCGCTTCCTTCTCTCTTCCTTGCCTATCCCTTCCAACCTACTCATCCCCCACAAGACCTCTGTTCAACATAGAAGGTGAGGCCGCCTATGTATCCTCCGCAGTTGTATCCCCCGACCCAGAGTCTGAAGCTCCAGGACACTGCCTTTGAGGCGGTAGAGGTGGGATCCCTCGCTGAGTCCGAGGGAAAAGCCGACCCTGGACTGTAAGCAGATAAAGAAAGAAAGAAAATTAATTCTCCTTCTTAATTCTCAATCCGAAGATTGTTTGGCAGCGATTCTTCTCTTCCACTCCGCTGTACTCTGTTAATCTCTTCATTTCCTCATATGATGCTGCCCTGATCTCTCTAGGGTAATGAAGCCTAGGTCTTTCTCCTCCTCTCTTGACTTGAATAATTCCCTCCATCACAATAACTATAAATCTAATGTGCCAATTAATTAGTCACTTCTCCTTCTTACTGGTCAACGGGCGTAGCCGTGTTGAAACACCGGATCCAGCGAGATCTCTGAAGTTAAGCAACAGTGGGCGTGGTCATGATTTGGATGAGTTGCCACGTGATGTTGGTGGGGGGTAAGGAAATGGAGGAGCGGAAAGGAACTGGCAATCCCACCGTACGTAAACTCCGGCTCAGGCACACCTCTGCGGAGTTTCGGACCTGCTTTCGGGCAGAATACACCCTTACCCTCTCTTTCTTACTGCTGACAATGAAGATTTTTTTCATCTATTCTAAGAATTTCTTCATTTGTGAGGTTTGCTGTCCATGTGATCTTTTCCACCATTCTCCAGCATCACATCTCAAAATCCTCCAGACTTTTCTTAACGCATTGATTAATTAATCGATTGATAGATAAACGTAGAGTACCGGTCAAAAGGTTAACCATAGAAATGTCAGGAACTTTAGTTTCACTGTAAGTTACTGAACAGATGCATAGCTTATAGGTTAGCGTCTTGACATTCAGTCCACGGAGACTTGGGTTCAATTCTCGACCTGAATTTTTAATCTTGAAATATTAATTCCTTTGTCTCTGTGTTTGTGTTCCCCCAACATACCACACACAGCACTCAGCACTATCCTCGACCATAAGCTGTGACGGTGAGAAACCACGGAATACCATATTCATGGCTGTTGACAGTGGGATTCTAACCTACAATCTCGCAAGCTTGCGTGATTCCAGCTGCGAAGCCTTCTTTCTGACATAAGAGTAAAGGTGCAAGAAGGGGAGGAATGTTTTATTAATTCTGCATAAACTAAAAGTCAATCAGCAAACAAGAGAGTTTGTGGTATTGTCTGATTCTTAATACCGTTATCATGGCCATGAGAACTCAATACGAACTACTAGAGCCTGATTTCCCACAGACATTGGGTGGGATTTAAATCAGGGCAACCTAAGTGAGAAGCCAAAACTAAGTCGCTACCTTGAAGCAGGAAGTTGATAAAGGAGACAGAACACAGTAAAGGAATCAATGTGCTGATGGGGTGAAAGTTCCTTATAAGGATCTGTGTAAGTAATTATGTGTTAACATATGGAAAGTTCTTCATTGGGGTAATCACATAAACGGGATTTTAAATAAAGTGGGTGTTCAGAGGTTGTAGTAAGAACATAAAGGAGAGGGTAAGACCACAATTCAGGAGTATTTGTTCAAAAGAAAGTTGTGGATAAACGCAAGGAAACGTATAATAAAAGGTACATTGAATATTCCCATGAATTGGTATGGTACAAACTTTAAGGAATTACATCTTTCTGGTCCAGATTGCTCGTGACATTTGACAGTATTCAGCTACTGCCAATGGATAAGGACGAAATACGAAAATATTTTGTGAAGAGGAAATAGCACCTAGACACTTCTCAATTGTAGTGTATGGGAATCTCACCAGGCGTACTTGACTAATGAACTGGGAAAAATATCCAAAGAAAAGCAGCTCGATTTGTTCTGGATGATTTCCGACAAGAAAAAAGTAGTGTTAAGAAAATATTGCAAAGTATGGGCTGGGAAGACTTGCGAGTAAGGATGTCGCGAACTTACAAGCTAGGTATTTCACAACAGTAGTTGCACGATCCAGGGAAATAAATTAAATAAATCAGTACTAATTTTCCCAAAGGAAGATCGTAGCTAGCGTGGAAACAGCTAGGCTAAACAGAGGTCAAGTGGATAGAAAGAGAAATAATGCTTACTGACTAAAATCATAATTCATTTTCGGATTACACCAAACTTTATTGAGAGAAGATTAAATAATAGTAATTAAATTTCAATTTCAGTCAGGCAAATAAAAGGGATAAAATTAATAGATGGTAATTAAAGCTTAACCTCAAATCAAGAGAGGAAAGTAAAAGGAAATTAAATTAATAAATCGTAATTAAAGATAAATTTCAAATTCAATGGAGTAAAATAGAAAGGAATAAATTAATTATACAACCTTCAGGTTCTTTAAAATTAAAAACATGGAAACCAATTAAAATGAAAATAATCTGAGCTCACAAACCAGTACTTTCAAGAAATCTTCAGATAGGGTAAACTAGGAATAGGAAAAAACCCAAAGAAATGAACCCAAGAATGGGGTACTTAATTGATCACTTTTTCCAAACCAGGTTTTCACACAACAAAATATTTCAGAGTGAAAAATGTTCCTTAATGACCACTTCAACTGCAGAACCGGAGCAGTAACATGTGAAATCCACAATAAATAGATTCCACCAAAAACATTAGGAAGGAGTAAACAGATAATATATTTAAGTGATCCACAGTTAGAACAAGTCGTCAAGGACCAAAATTATCCCCAAAAATTTTAGTAAATCACAACAGTCAAGCATACGGAGAAATAGAGACGCATTACAGAATCACGTCTCATCCCAAGACCCGAAATCAACAATCTCCTCCAGAAACGCCCGTCAGCTGTCTGCACATAACAAAGGACAGAGACGGCAAATGTCAAAATAACAGGGGCAACGCCCACACACATGTAAACACTGCTGTCATGGCGACGGGGTCACATGACGAAGGACCACAAAATGGCTATCCACCCAGAAAGAAAAAAACAACACACAGCCGAATGGTGACAAGAAACAATCTCCAACTCTTAATGACTTCCCTGATGGGGATTTTCAGATTATAAGGAATTAACACGTTGAACAACATTACAACCAGTTACACCAAGCCCCAAATAATTGATAATTAATTTACAATTAAAAGGTTCTAGATTACAGTCTTTCATTGGTAACGGCAGCTGCCTCTGTGGATCAGCGGTAGAGTGTCGGCCTCCGGATCCCAAGATAGCGGGTTCAAACCCGGCAGAGGTAGTCGGATTTTTGAAGGGCGGAAAAAAGTCCATTCGACACTCCATGTCGTACGATGTCGTCATGTAAAAGATCTCTGGTGACACATTTGGTGTTTACCCGACAAAATTAATTAAATCTCAGCCATAGACGCCCAAGAGAGTTTCGGTTTACTCGGTCTGCCATCTAGTGGGGGCCTAGAGTAAAACGGAACGTCGAAATTGACGAGCAGACAGCCAGATGGCGTCAAATTGAAATGTCTGCAAACGGTAGCTGAGGCCATACGATTATTATTATTATTATTATTATTATTGGTAACGGCAGAATACTTTTCTTGTGCACAAATATGATTTAGACAGTAAAATATTATCCCTTTAAGTACTTCATTAAGCCAAACGAATTTAACTTGGGTTTATCTGGTTCCCTTCTCACATCGTTAGATTTCCTGGTAACAAAAGTGGATGCTTACAGATTGTACTAAGGTCGTAGAGAAAAAAAATTAATAAAAGGAAATAGAACGGCGATAAGGACATCGCCCCTTGGCAATGCGATCACCCAGGGTCAATTACAACCCATATCCTTTCTTCTTTCTTCACTTAAAACGGTCAAAATCCAACAGTAATCACAGAAGCCAGCTCCGTCGTGTCTTCACTTTTCAAAACAAAAACAGTCGCCTATTATCGTGCGTGCAAGGAGTAAAAGTGAGTCTAGTTCCGTGGTTGCTCCTAGGTGGCAGCACAGACTCCACAGCATGCCTACCGAAAGCCGGCGCTACAGTGGCGGACAGCGTAACTATTATCTCAAGACATAAGACACTCCTAGATCAATTTTCATGAGTCGAAATAATTATTAAATTTAGCCTAGATCAAAAGGCAACTTGACAAGTCTCCAGGCACACCACAATACGCGTCCAAATTCCGTGACAGTTCCTCCTCCCCCGAAAGACTAACATGGGGTAGGACGAAACGAAGATGATCGGAGATAAAGGAGCACTTCAAATATACATGCAATAAAATTTCTTACTTGACGTTTCTAGGAGAAGCGAGGTTACCGGTTAGAACAAGATCCTTGAGCTTACACGATAAGCTGATAACTCAACAGGCAGTTGAAGCAGATCAACGTGCGTCGAAGTCCATAATTAGATTTGTAGAACAACTTCACATCACATCATACGATAATGATCTGTTAACACAGAAACAGTCTATTTTGAAGAAGTAATACACCAACCGTTATAGTCACTTCTGATATTTGCACGAGGTTTCATACTAAATTCCCGACGGCAAGAACCAGGTTTCAACAATCTTTGAACAATACTAAGAAATTAATTTTTCTAAATGAAAATTTGGGGCTTTTACTATAGAGAAAGGCACGATTCACATTAAAAAAAACATTTACATACACCCAGGAAGAAATAGTAAACAAGTAACCCAAAAAATTAGTGCATAAAAATCATTTAACCAAAGGGAAACAAGAAGCATCATGGCCATCGCTACATCATCAGGCATCCAACCACTCCACGAAAGTTACCAACAGAAGAAACAAAGAGATACAAAATAAACCCCAAAGAAGGACCCCAAGAAAGGAGTTACATAGGAAACCAAGAAAAAATTACCCCAAAAAATAATACATAGACCAAGGACAGGTCTCAAACAAATTCAATTAAATAGAAAACAAAGAAAGTTAAAATATACTTTGAGCATAATAGCACAAGCACTACCAATCAGTGAGTTAAATGGTCAATATTTCAAAATCTTCGTTGTACAACCAACACTACAGAATCATTTCAAAACTTGGATCAACATCTCAAGGATTCAAGGCATCACAAACAGGAAGGGAAAGGAGAAAAGGATACAACTCAACCAATAGAAGAAAAACACAGAAAGCACAGAATTCAGATCAATGCCAATTCCATGACTATCAGATAAACCATTTTCAAGCAAGAGTAGCTCAGAGCCGATCGGTTGGAGATCTTTTTCAAATCAAGATGGTAGGGCTGCGCATAGTCGGTCCTCGACAACAGATCACCCAAGAAATACCAAGCAAGAATAGTTTACAGATCAACAGCAAACACTCCTCTGAACATAATAAAGAACATGGAATTAACAGGACAGAAACGGAGCAAAAAAAAACTCAGGAGGGAATACAATCCGGAATCTAATAACCAACCTATTATATGGCATCACTAAATAATTCATCCCACAATGGCACATCCAATCAAATCAAAAGGCAAAGGTAAGACCTCAGATTAGATAACCAAGCAGGAAGATAAGGAGCGATACCCTACACAACGCACACTACCGGATGTCCCTTACAGAACCACTGGGGAAAAGAAAACGCCATAGAGTGGCACATAACATAAATAGAACCATGTAGTAAAAAAACAACTCAAAATTACGTCGGATTAGCAGGTAACGCAGAGAAACGTGAGATGAAGCAACCAAGTACACGATACCAAGAAGAAATAAATGGCAAGACAAGTTAATTCACTATGAGTTGCAGATACACCTCTTAATTCCTCCCAAAATCTACTGAGACACAGAGGTACAATTGAAAGAAACACACTCCCATACCAAAGTGCCATAGCTACTAAATACTTGACACAATACCCATAGGAACGACCACAGACAAGACACATGGGTTAACTCATTAGAGTTTAAAAGGTAAACATCCTTCACACCATGATCTACAGCCATAATTCCATCTCAATAAACATTAAATTAGAATTACTCCACCAAAACATCATAAATCAATGCCCTTAGGCATACCGATTAGGTCCAAGAAGATACATGCTTCGGAAAAGATCCCATTAGCAAACCAATATAACACTAACAACCAGTAGATAGGTAAATTACATAACACCAGCAGTGATCTGCAACTCAAGAATGAAAACAAACTCTAGATACCACTAAGGTTGAAAGTTAAGGAAATTCAACAACAATACTCAAGTAGTGCACAACCCAATTCCATTACACCAGAAGTAAATATTAGAATTCCAATATAGTTTCCACCCAAGTAAGCAATGTAAATACATTTACCAAACAAAAAGATCAGGGAATGTTTCACGCTTAGAACAAACCCAGAAATGGTTCACAAGGCTAACCAAGGAGAGAACACAAGGTCATTGAGCTATAGATAAGTACAAGGTATCAGTATGTAGGAAATGAAGCTCGATTAAGACACAGAGTCCATGCACTAGGCAAACGAACCGTTATCTCCACCACTAACCAACCATACAACATCAAAGCTAATAACCACTCCAAAACAAACAACATACGACGTCACTCGAATCACTACCAATCCCACACACTCACACAATGAAAATATGACAGATGGAAATCATTCACGCAGTAAACACCCATGATTCATATCACTACAATTACTCTTCAGGATAGCAATGATCAAGTCACATTGCGACAAATTAATCTGGTGTTCAACATTCAATGCGGAAACAACCAGGACATGATTCCTTAGGTTAAATTACCCACTTAATGGATAGAAACTATCTGAGAAGTACAATTAGCAAGGTAAATACCATAAATTACTAAAATGGTAATTCAGAAGTACACCACACAAGCATCAGTTTTCAAATAAATAATGATGATAATTTGGGAAATAACACAAGAACACTAAAACAGAAAAGATTACCAAAATTTCACAAGTAACAAGTTCCCAATCAGAAAATCATCAATAAGTTACCAAATGAACCATCCGAAAATACTTAACACAAGGCAAATAATAAATTCACTCACCAATCAGTAGTATGCAAAACAACTTCAACAGAGGGTGTTAATTCTCCACCCACGTTACACTTAACAAAAGGTTTCAACAAGAAAAATTACCAGTTAACCAGGTTTAATTTGAGAAAGGTGAACACGCCTAATACGTTTAGCAATTGGATCACTGACTAAGACGGATACCGGAGTTAGAAACTGCAACAAGGTACAGGGCCCTTGATACCTGGGGGCAAGTTTAGCAGAAAACTTATGGACAGCCTTGCTGATGGGGTAACACTTTACATAGCCCTGATCACCAACTTTCAATTCTGATGACTTTCTCCCTTTATCATACCTATTTTTAACCTTTTCGTAGGACACAGCCAAATTTTTCTTCGCCTCATCCCAAATTTTTTGGACATCTTTAGGTTTAGAGAATTCAGGCAACAGATCTTCAATAGACAACAGATTAGACATAGGAGAATATGGAGTATAACAGAACATAAGATCCATAGGTGTCTTCCGGTGAGATTCATGAGTAGCACAGTTGAAGGCGTGGGCCAGCCAATGCAAACAAGAATCCCATTTCCATTGGTTGTCGTGATGATATGCAATCAGAGCAGATCTTAAATTTCTATTTAACCTTTCAGCATATGAAGGGTTCGGATAATAGGGGGTGGTAGTAACGTGGGAGATGGACAATTCAAATAGATATTTCCTGAAAGAATTACTCGTGAAGGAACTAGCATTGTCCGAAACCAGAAACTTGGGAGGACCGAAGGATGAGAAGATGGAATTTAGGCAGTTAATAGAAGTACGGGAGTTGGTGGACCGGGTAGGGAATATCCAGCAAAATCTAGAGAAAGCATCAATACATACAAAGATATGGGTGTTTCCTAGGGAAGAGCGGGGGAAAGGTCCTACGTAGTCTATAAACAACCGTTCCATGGGGGGAGAGGCTTGGGAAGATGACAGCAATCCAATTCTGTTGTTCAAGTTAGGCTTACTAATGCCACAAGATTGGCAAGATTTGATCATCGTTCTAATGTCATGATCCATTTTCTTCCAAATGAAAAACTGCCGGATCTTTTCCCTGGTTTTGTAAGTACGTAGATGGCCACCAATGGGTGAAGAGTGATAGTACTTAAAAATGATGGGTACAAGAACCTTTGGAACAACGATTTTTAGGTTACGGTCCTTTCGACCCTTACAACAAAGGACACCTTTAGACAAAGAATAGGGTTTTACTTCCGTACCATTATTAATTGCGTCTATGATCTTCTTCAATTCAGGATCCGACTTCTGATGATCTTCGAACTCATGATACAATAGAGGAAAGTCTGAAAGGATTGCGCCGACACCAACAGCATTGACTTCAAGTTCTCCCACATTAGGATTCAGTTCAGACTCGTCATTCCCTTCGAACATTCTACTTAAGCAATCTGCAATGACATTCTCAGAACCCCTAATATGACGAACGTTGAACTTGAAAGAAGAAATACGGAACGCCCACCTGGTTATCCTTCCGGATCTTTTGGGCCTATTTAGCACCCAAGAAAGAGCCTGATTGTCTGTTTCCAACTCGAAGTTCACATGCTCAATGAATGGTCTAAACCTTTCAAGAGCGAACAAGACTGCAAGACATTCTAGTTCATAGACAGAGTACTTACTTTCCAAACTATTAAGAGTTCTAGATACATAGGCAATAGGTCTACGCTCACCATCATACTCCTGCAAGAGTACCCCGGCAATAGCCTTATTGGAAGCATCGGTTTGCACAACAAATCCCTTGTTAAAGTCAGGAATTGCCAACACCGGAGCATTGGTCAAGGCAGCTTTCAGAGAATCGAAGGCTACTTGTTGGGCGTTACCCCAGGTGAACATCACACCTTTGCGTCTAAGACAATTCAATTTGGAATGAATTTCCGAAAAAAATTGACCATACCAATGAAGCGGGCAACACCTTTAACGTCCCTAGGAGGTTTGAAGTCCCTGATACCTTGAGTTCTAGACTGATCTATGGAGACACCATCTGAGGAAACTACATGCCCCAGGAAGGACATGCTAGGCTTTGCGAAGGCAACCTTAGATAGCTTGACAGTAAGTCCAGTCTTCTTCAGGCGTACCAAGACTTCCCTAATATGTTCTAGATGTTCTTCGAAGGTGTTTGAAAAAATTACGACATCGTCCAAATAATTATACACAAACTTGAACTTTATGTCCGACAGAATGGAATTTAGCAGCCTCGACAACACAGCTGCTCCACAGCTCAGACCGAACGGCAGTCTCAGGAACTCATACAGGTTCCAGTCGGTTATAAAGGCAGTCAGGGGAATGGATCTCTTAGAAAGGGGGACCTGGTAGTACGCTTGGTTCAAGTCCAGAACGGTGAAAAACTTCGCCCCAGAAAACCATCCGAAACAAGTGTGGAGATCAGGCAAAGGAATCGATTGGAGTACTATCTTACTATTTAGGGCTCGATAGTCTATTACAGCACGGAAACCGCCAGAAAACTTGGGCACTAAGAACACCGGAGAGGCATATGGAGAGGTAGAAGGTCTGATGACACCATCCTTTTCCATCTGTTCCACAATCTTCTTCAATTCTAGCATACGTGGTGGAGACAGACGATACGGAGGAGATCTGACCGGTTGATGATCTAACAACTCAATGTCATATTCTAGGACATCAGTCAACCCTAATTTACTTGTTAAGACTTCCGGAAATTCTTTACAGAGGTTTCGCACTTGTTCAGCTTCAATTTCCCCTAGATGCCCCAGATCAAGGCAATTCAGATCACTATCCTCGACAGCAGATGGGTAACCCACACACGAAGAAATGGGTATCTTCAACGGAGCATCAACCAAAGCAAACTTAACATCTGGAGAAAATTTAGAAAAGAAATTCCTACTCTGTAAGTCTAACACTAGACCTACGCTAGACAGAAAATTCGAACCAAGAATTACGTTACAAGTCAAATTAGGCGTTACTAAACATCTGACCTTCCAGGTAAACCTGCCAATCCTCAACTTAACCTTGACTGAACCTAAAATTTTCAAAAACTGCGAGTTATCAGTGACGCATTTGACTTTCGTAGATTCCAATTCCGGCAATTTACATGGAGATTTAATTTTATAGTACCATGTCGAATTAATTAGGCACACCACACTTCCGGTATCAAGTAAAGCGTTTACCGGTTCATTATTGATTTCTACGGGAGTACAAGTACCTTGGGAGGGAACATGAACAGAAATCTTGTTACACTGATGCGGGCAAATAAATTTTTCATAACCCAGAGGTCCATGGATCGAAACCACGCTCTGCTACCAAAATACTGTCGCGAACTTACAAGCTAGGTATTTCACAACAGTAGTTGCACGATCGAGGGAAACAAATTAAATAAATCAGTACTAATTTTCCCAAAGGAAGATCGTAGCAAGCGTGGAAACAGCTAGGCTAAACAGAGGTCAAGTGGATAGAAAGAGAAATAATGCTTACTGACTAAAATCATAATTCATTTTCGGATTACACCAAACTTTATTGAGAGAAGATTAAATAATAGTAATTAAATTTCAATTTCAGTCAGACAAATAAAAGGGATAAAATTAATAGATGGTAATTAAAGCTTAACCTCAAATCAAGAGAGGAAAGTAAAAGGAAATTAAATTAATAAATCGTAATTAAAGATAAATTTCAAATTCAATGGAGTAAAATAGAAAGGAATAAATTAATTATACAACCTTCAGGTTCTTTAAAATTAAAAACATGGAAACCAATTAAAATGAAAATAATCTGAGCTCACAAACCAGTACTTTCAAGAAATCTTCAGATAGGGTAAACTAGGAATAGGAAAAAACCCAAAGAAATGAACCCAAGAATGGGGTACTTAATTGATCACTTTTTCCAAACCAGGTTTTCACACAACAAAATATTTCAGAGTGAAAAATGTTCCTTAATGACCACTTCAACTGCAGAACCGGAGCAGTAACATGTGAAATCCACAATAAATAGATTCCACCAAAAACATTAGGAAGGAGTAAACAGATAAAATATTTAAGTGATCCACAGTTAGAACAAGTCGTCAAGGACCAAAATTATCCCCAAAAAATTTTAGTAAGTCACAACAGTCAAGCATACGGAGAAATAGAGACGCATTACAGAATCACGTCTCATCCCAAGACCCGAAATCAACAATCTCCTCCAAAAACGCCCGTCAGCTGTCTGCACATAACAAAGGACAGAGACGGCAAATGTCAAAATAACAGGGGCAATGCCCACACACATGTAAACACTGCTGTCATGGCGACGGGGTCACATGACGAAGGACCACAAAATGGCTACCCACCCAGAAAGAAAAAAAAACACACAGCCGAATGGTGACAAGAAACAATCTCCAACTCTTAATGACTTCCCTGATGGGGATTTTCAGATTATAAGGAATTAACACGTTGAACAACATTACAACCAGTTACAGCAAGCCCCAAATAATTGATAATTAATTTACAATTAAAAGGATCTAGATTACAGTCTTTCATTGGTAACGGCAGAATACTTTTCTTGTGCACAAATATGATTTAGACAGTAAAATATTATCCCTTTAAGTACTTCATTAAGCCAAACGAATTTAACTTGGGTTTATCTGGTTCCCTTCTCACATCGTTAGATTTCCTGGTAACAAAAGTGGATGCTTACTTACAGATTGTACTAAGGTCGTAGAGAAAAAAAATTAATAAAAGGAAATAGAACGGCGATAAGGACATCGCCCCTTGGCAATGCGATCACCCAGGGTCAATTACAACCCACATCCTTTCTTCTTTCTTCACTTAAAACGGTCAAAATCCAACAGTAATCACAGAAGCCAGCTCCGTCGTGTCTTCACTTTTCAAAACAAAAACAATCGCCTATTATCGTGCGTGCAAGGAGTAAAAGTGAGTCTAGTTCCGTGGTTGCTCCTAGGTGGCAGCACAGACTCCACAGCATGCCTACCGAAAGCCGGCGCTACAGTGGCGGACAGCGTAACTATTATCTCAAGACATAAGACACTCCTAGATCAATTTTCATGAGTCGAAATAATTATTAAATTTAGCCTAGATCAAAAGGCAACTTGACAAGTCTCCAGGCACACAACAATACGCGTCCAAATTCCGTGACAAGGAGACGAGATGCTGGACTGAGTGGCATGTTGCGACCTGTCAGTGGAGAGATGGCGTGTAATGACGTTAGTTGACGCATACGTTTGAGAGGTGTCTTTAAAAGTAGGAAAGATCACAATATGAAGATAAAGTTGGAATTCCAGAAGACAAATGCGGGAAAATACTCGTTTATAGGAAGATCAGTTAGGGATTGTAATAATTTACGTATTATTTAATGAAAGACAGGGAATCTTCCACCAGGGCGACTGAACTGAACGCAGATCAGTGGTGATCCTATAACACAAGAACCTCGTTTATCCGGATTAAGTGGGAGCTGAACTGATCCGGATTATCGAAAATCCTAATAATCCGGCAATACTAAGAAACAAATACAGTACACGTTATATAATCTATTAACATAAGTTGTACAGTAATACATTTTTTCAATTGTACAAAAAAAATATAAGGACACTTTTCGTACATTTAAGACTCTGTTTTATGCATTAAAGTAATGTGTGAGTTTTTCTGTTTTATATTTGTATAACGTTTGCGCGCAGCACGATCACGAAGACAGTCTGCCGGTGTGGAGTCCAGCTGCACTATGAGTCATTGTTTCTTCTGATGGAGCGCCGGTTTCATTTTGGAATTCATCAGTGAATTAGTAGCGTGTTGCATTCGAAAGAGCGAGGGTTCGAATTCCACTCGGCCGTCCTGGGAATGGTTTTCCAAGGTTTCGCATTCTTAATTCCTGGTGAACGCCGGCTAGGTACCTTTGTTAGACCGTGGTCGAATTACTTCCAATTTCTGTCCTTAACTATCCTTGGTGGAAATGATATTCAAGAAGAGTTGACGCCGTAAATGAAGTACCAAAATAAATCTTTATTATTTTCGATCCGGATAAACCGGAGATCCGGATTAATGACAGCTGGATAAACGGTTGTGTGCCACGAAATAAATAAGAAGAAACAAAATATATTTCTATTTAAATTTAGAAACTAAAATACACATGTTGTATGCATAAAGAATGGAGGAACCTTGGAGAATAATGAACTCTGTTATGGAGAATAAAAAGCGTAATGGGAGACCTGACGACGCGCACGTCAGCTACAGGCATCAACTCAAAAGACCTGCACCTGGCGAGTCGAACACGTCTTCGGACTCTCCCGGCACTAAAAGCCATGCCGGCTGAAATTAGAGACATACCTGGTGCTCAGCTGCATAAAAGGTGTTGCAAACATTACTTATATATAAGAATATAATCTATAGAACATATCTAAGATAATTTACTTTCTTCATGTAGACACTAACCGTATGAACTAGACGATAAGCTTTCCCAGTTAGTCTATAAGTTACACAATTTTAGTATGTTGCAGATTTTCAATTTAATTAAAGTGCCTGAGCCACGTCATAAAAACAAGACGATAATAAAAAGTAATTAATTAAATTAATTGAACAGTAATAAATGTCTTGGTATGATCACTTCCGAAGCGAATGTTCAATTATTTCTCCGAACTACTATAGGGTTTTACAGCCGAGACAGATTTTTGAAGTTCATTACTCATATTCTGTTCCCGTGAATATTTTGCTCACATCTGTCACCCCAGAACGATGTAAGTAGTTGATTATGCGGGAAACACGCGGTGAACAAACTCCCTGGCGTGAGGTTTCCAAGCTATTCGTTTTCTGCTCTTCTGGTCCTCGTTACGACGGGTTGCGCTGGCAAAAATCCTCTTTATGTTCGGAATAAAGCTTCCGTTGTCGGCTTGAATATACAATTACTGTTTCGCTCTAGGATAGTGGAAAACGATCGTTCGTGAATAGGAAATATCTTGAGGCAAAGTCAAGTGTAGCCGATAAGAGGCGACGAGGGATTGTTACCGTCTCAGGTTTGAATCATCGATGTGAGTCTACAGATCTAGTTATTATGCAAATGTGTGTGTTATTTCAAGGAGAAACGTTTGTAAAAATTATTTTCGAATTAACGAGAATATCGTCGCTGTTACAGCAACACTTCGTATCTCTGAATGCTCTTCTTATTCATTATTTTCATGATAAGTGATAATAATCGAGGGCTATGAAAAAGAAGCGGCAATCCAGAAAGGGGTGAAACAAGGCTGCAGTTTGTCCGGGCCGCCTTTTCGATGTTAACATAGAACAGTCAGTAAAGGAAATCGAAGAAAAATTTGAAAGGTGAATTACAATCCAAGGGGAGGAAATGAAAGCCCTGAGATTTGCGTATGATATTGTTATTTTACATGATGCTGCAGAAGATCTGGAGGAGTTGCTGAATGGTATGGACAGAGTCTTGGGTAAGGAGTGCAAGATGAAAATAAACAAGTCCTAAACGAAAGGGAAAGGATAATTTAAGTAATAGATACATCAAAGGTCAATGTATGTAAATAGGTAATATGTAAAACAACCACCCCCTCTGTCGATCATCCTGTGCATTGTTACTCACATTCAGTACTAAATAACTGAAGTATCGTAGCATATTTAAGGGAACTATAGAATGGTAATTTTTAACACTTTCTTTATCGATGTCTCTACTTTTACTGTGAAAGGCACCTGATTTTATCATTGTAAGTATCAGAGTTTATAGATCCACCATTGAATATATTATTCATTGTACAGTTCCTCTGTATGAGCCTTTGGCAGGCTGGAATAAATTACTGCAATAAATATCATCTATCAAGTGATGGAGTGCAGCCGTACGGAGTCAGGTGATGCAGGAATTATGAGTGTAAAGTGAAGTACATGGAGTACGGACATCAGGGAGAGAAAAGCATGGAAGTGAAGTGTGGAAAGGTTAGAAAAGTAGAAAAGTTTAAGTATTTGGGAGAACTGATCCAACCCAATGGACTAGACAAGGAGGCAAACAAGGAAAGAGCTAGAAAATTGGAACTGGCCTACAGACTGACACAGAACAGGTAAAATAAAAGGGAAATATCCTACAAAGCTAAAATTAAACACTACAACGCTGTTGTAAGACCAGGGGGGCTGTACGGTTCAGAATGCCTTATATTAAATAGAAAAGGGGAACTTAAAGAAATTGATAAGAAGGAAAGAAAAATTCTGAGGAAAAATTCTTGGACCTCAGAAAACGACGGATGGTACGTGGAGGAAAAGGAGAAATGAGGATCTCTACAAGTATTCAGAAAATATCATGGACACAATGCGAAAACGAGGACTGAAATTTTACGGACATCTCGTCAGAATGAATGACAACCGCCTGACTAAAAGGATATTTAATTATATAATTGGATTGAGGAGAACAACGAAATGGGTGGAGGAGGTTAAGAAGGACGCAGAAGAAATTAAAATAACACCAGAATTGATCCTCAGCGGAAAGAAGTTCAGAACTCGAGTAGATACTGTAACCACAAATTTCATGAAGAGCAGCGGAAGAACAGGCCCATCTGAGGAGCAGAGAAAAATAAGGAGTGAACGGATGAAGAAGTTCTGGGAATAGAAAAGAAGAAGACTGGCCAGAATGCATTAGGTTTCACGCGGTCCACAGTTGGCCAAATTCGAAAGCAAGAAGAAGTCTTACAGGAAGTAGATGAATGTTGTTACTTGGGCTGTAAAATAATTAATGATGACAAAACTAAGGAGGACATAAAATGCAGACTAGCTCAAGTAAGGAGGCCTTTCTTAAGAATAGAAATTTGCTCACTTCAAACGTTGATATAGGAATTAGATAAATGTTTTTGAAGACTTCCGTCTGGAGCGTGGCATTGTATGGAAGTGAAACATGGACGACAATTAGCTCAGAAAGAAAGATATAGAAGCTTTCGAAACGTAGTGTTACAAAAGAATGCTGAAGGTGAGATGGATAGAACGAATCACGAACAAAGAAATGCTGAATCGAATTGGTGAGAGGAGATCGTTGTAGCTGAATTTGACGAGAAGAAGAGATAGAATGATAGGACACTTCTTAAGACACCCAGGACTTGTGCAGTTGGTTTCTGAGGGAATTTTAGAGGGTAAGAACGGTAGGGGTACACCAAGGTATGAATATGACAAGCATATTAGATGTAGGGTGCAGCAGTTATGTAGAAATGAAAAGGTTAGCACAGGATAGGGTTGCATGGAGAGGTGTCTACGGACTGAAGACTCAAACAACAGGACTGGTCACGCCTCCCAGCCACATATTCATATGTAGTCCAGCAGAACATTGTTCTTTGTGTTTATTTTCCTATGCATACGTGTAAAGGAAAATGAGCTCTGCCGTGCTGTAGTAATGTGTGTTTGCGTGGCGTATTCCCGCTCAGTAAGGTTCATTTCCCCTTGGTCATCAGAGCATGTGGGACATGTATAGGTAGGAGGTATGGCGCTGGAACATCAGGAGAACACACAACTAACGTCGACTGCAAAAAAAAATGTCGTAAGGCCTATAACAAAGCCCAGATTTTGAGACAGTAATACGTTAGAACAGTCATTTAAAAACTGTGGTTCGCGGGCCGCTAGGGTTCCGCAATAATAATGTAAGTTGTATTTAAAGAGTGAAATTATATTGTACACAAACAATTCATAGACTATTATACTAAATCTAGGAACTATCTCTTCACTTATTTAATTATTTTTACTGGTTGAACAGTGTTAGTGTTTTCTGTACATTACGTACAGTTTGACGACGTTTCGAATACATTGCAGTATTCTTTGTCAGGGTGACTGAACACTACGAGAGTTGTTTCTGACCTTCGTCTTATATATTCTACCCTTTATGGCTTACATTCGTGGTACTCAGCTGCTCAAACAAAGGTGTTGCAAACATTACTTATATATAAGATCATACAAGCTGATGTACCCGTGCTTCGCTACGGGATTGGATTCTCAGAGAGACTGAACTTGTGGTTTTCCTAACTGAAGTCAACACAGGTCATTACAAAAACGTCGGTAGGAAAGTAGCGATTAAAAGCAATGATATCATACAAAATACTCGATCAAATGAAAAACCGCACATTTTCTCACTTTAACGAACAGGACTACGCTGCCGATTTAACAGTTCAAAGTTCCAGATCAAAGCCGCAGATAGCCGTGATCCGTGACCACCCTTCGTCTTTTTTCGGCAGGGAGGGGGTCGAATAGTGGAGACTCCCACGGCATAAACTATGCCCTTCTACTAATCTTTTTCCTAGGAGTGCCCAATGAGTCGGAAAATCTTAATTCACTACACTGGCGGCGGAAAAATCTATCTGATTTGGAGACAAATTTTTCCTCCATGCAAGAGGAGAAACCCACTCTTCACTGCTAATTTGGAATAAAATGAATGCAGAATTTAATAAAAGTAAAGAGGAAGAAGCTTTAATTAAGAAACGGCTCTTTTCAGGGTCGAATTTTGAGTCATTTAGTGAATTGTGGTGCTATAATTTAGAATAGGTCTAAACTGTTATTCTATACCAGGCCATACTACTACTACTAACACTACTACTACTAAGTGAGCCTCTGCCTTAAGTATGCACGCTGCTCATTCAAAACAGCGCGTCAGATTAGGGATCGCATAGCTGGAATACTATGAAGAACCTGCGTGTTACGTACCAGTTGTATCTGAAAGTGTATGAACCAAAGGAACGGCATGCTAAAGAAGAAAGTTTTCTATCTCCCCAGCTATTTTCCGCTAATATTCAGTCAGGCTGTTATACTCGGTACGCAGCAGTAATCCCATCTATTGGAGTTGAGAGGCAGCATAAGAGACAAAGAACATCACGTCAAACAATGGTCAATGTAATGTCACTGTTGAACAATGCTATGCGCTTTTGATATTGTAGGTCTTCACATTTTGTTTTCTTCCGACTCTGAAATACCACTCTTACGGTACGGTAAAACTGATTAAAACATAAATGATCGGAAATTGTATTCAATATAACTTTTGTTATGTAATACTTTTCGATAGCACCAATAACATAGGTATTTACAAATTACATTTTAGGCGCCTTCCCCTAAACTGCAATTCCATCCGGGGTGAATAAATTTGTTTATAGCTTAGACTGTTGTTTCTCATTCCCCGACTCTATATAACGATTTTCATTAAATTCTGTTAACCCATTTTCTCGTGGCTCGATATGGACTTAGCAAAAAAATTACAATTTCATGAATATGTTTTATCACAGTCGCTACGATAAAAATGTATAAGACATAAATGGTCGGAAATTTAATTCTATATAACTTTGGTTATGTAGTATTTATCGATACGACCACTAATAATTTAAATATTTGAGAATTCAATTTCAGGCCTTCCCCTAAACCACCATTTCACTCAGTGTAATAGAATTATTCATAACCTAGATTATAATGGCTCATTCTCCGACTATGCATGCCAATTTTCATTGAGATAGGACCACTCATGACGTATATATTCAAATATAAATTTTTTTAACTTCCCCTTAACTACCATTCCACTCAGCGTGAATAAAATTATTTATAGTCTAGATTGCAGCGACTCATTCCTCGGCTTTGAATACCAATTTTCATTACAATAGGACCATTAATAACATAAATATTTGAAAATTAAATTTTAGGCCTTCCCCTGAACTACCATTTCTGTCAGCGTAAATAAAATTATTTATGGCCTAGATTGTAGCGATTTATTCCCCGACTTTACATACCGATTTTCATTGTGTTCTCTTTAGCCGTTTTCTAGTGATGCGTGTACATACATACAGACAGATAGACAGACAGACAGAAATTACGGAAAAGTCAAAAGTGCATTTCTTTGTTACTGTGGACATGACCGATACAGAAATACCATTCTTTTCAAATTCTGAGCAATGTACAGACAAAACTCTTATTTTATATATATAGATATAAAGTAATTTACTTTCTTCATGTAAATATTAACCGTAGGAACTAAATGATAAGATTTCCCCGTTAATCAATAAGTTACACAAGTTTAATATGTTGTAGAGTTGAACTTAAACTAAGCAGTGTATTATGGGTGGCCATAATAGCCTGAGCCACGAGACACCCAGTGGGCTTACGTCAGTCAGAGAGCGTAGGATATATAAGGCCACTCTCGTTTTTTCCACATGTTTGTATATACTGTATATATGTAATTATACATCATTGTATATACCACCACTGGAAAAATGCACTAGTTACAGATCGTAATTTGTAAATGAAACGTTGTAAAATTCTGATATAATTGTAAAAGACCCAAGTTAGTAATAAAGCACACAGCCTGAGAAAAATTCCCCCTCACCTCGTTCACCATGCCAAATCACCCTAGCCCATTATCCTACTCCAATAAACCCACAACTCCGCCGAATCTCCTTCTAGGTGGCCCGCCACTGCCCCTCGGGGGTGGGGGAATGAAAATTTTTTATGATGAACCACTCTTGTAGTGTGATTGCTGCGTGGGAGACTGATTACCTCGGATCGAGTAGGGGTATTTCAGTTGCCTTGACAAAGAATACTGCAATGTATTCCAAACGTTGCAAACTGTACGTTATGTACAAAAACAACAACACTGTTCAGCCCGAAAAAAAGAATTAAACAACTCTACACACCTTAGAAGCTTCACTTGTAAGATGTGTCTTCACAGTTGTATATCTTGTATAGAGTACATGGAATTCTCGGTCGATATAAGTTGGCAGTATTTTGTGAACACACTGTGTCACGTCTCTGATCGACGTTTGGGTCCATGACATCCCCTATACCCTACAATTTCTCTGCTTAATGCCCTTCATGACAACATATCTGTGTGAGTGTACCATTTCTGCTCTCACACGAATTAAAACGTAGTACAGAAACGGAGCTAATGTAGAGGCTGATCTTCGGTTCGAGTGACTACGCTTTAAAATCCTTAGTCTTCATAAACCAGCACCATCCGTGCCATAGATCCAACAACCGTACTAAGTTAATTTACGGAAGTAACTTTTCAGAGCCATATTAACGAAGTGTCACATTGTTTTATAATTTCCATGCATATGTAAATTATTCCTCCTCTTCTTCTTCTGGTCAATTTAGACCACAATGGACCACGGAGTAACAACTGCGGTATCCTACATCATCTTTTCCCTCCCCTGGCGTTGATCTTCTGCCAACACAGCTTCATTTGTTGCTTGCTTCTTTCTTCTGAAAAATATCACTTTTGAAGATTTCTTTTCTCCTCTGAAGTCTGAAACTAATTGTGGAAAGTGGTTCCTGTTTTGGATGTCTTCATGACTAATGCCAATTCTCTCCATATCAGCATATATCTCCATAAACCATCTGGGAACAATTATTTTTCCTTCGAAATCTATAATGAGTTTTCGAGTCAGCCTTTCTTGATTCATGCGTAGGAAATGGCCATAAAATTGTGTTCGTCTCTTCTTCATCGAATCAATAATTCCCGCAGTATTTTTGTTAGGTCTTAATCTTCGTTGTCCACCGACATATATAGGTACCAGAATATTCCTTAGGATCTTCCTTTCTTTCTTCTCCAGTTGTTCCAGCAATTCTCTGCTTGTTAAATCCAAGGCCTCAGCAGCGTACAGTCCTTCTGGTTTGGTCACGGTGTTGTAGTGCCTTAGTTTTACCCTCAGACTTAATGATTTCTTGTTGTACACAGCTTTCGTCAACTGGTACGCTAATTCCATCTTTCCCTTGATTAGCTCTTGTTCTAGGCCATTACACTCGATCATCTCACAGAGATAT
Source organism: Anabrus simplex (assembly GCF_040414725.1). NCBI lineage: Eukaryota > Metazoa > Arthropoda > Insecta > Orthoptera > Tettigoniidae > Anabrus > Anabrus simplex. Next base: position 500,637,907 of record NC_090267.1, read on the forward strand.
TTGAAGCTCTTGACCTTCCCTCCTATTGAGTTCATTGTTCTTGGAGCTGATTTGATGTTTGTCATACATTTTGTTTTCTTTCAAAAGAGTTTTTGTATTAGTTTCATAAAGAATACTAATTCTTCTACTAGCTGATTCGACACTACTCGCAAAGATAGCCAGATCATCTGCAAGCATATATACATTATTTTTATGTAAATGAAGTTAAATTTAAGTAAACTAAATATTAGCCCTAAATTATACGAATAAAACCAAATGTGCTACCTTTACAAAATTTTGTTTTCTGTTCACTGAAATCTGAATTATGTTCTGTGGCTAAGGGGGCCTCAGACACAAAAGTTATTGAAACGCCGGGTTAGAATGCAGACTTACTGAAGGAATTAACAAGTATACTCCAGCCCGCACAACAGTTCTTCTATGTCATTTGCATAAACATTAGGGGTACAATTATTACAGCCCCAAGAATTTATGTTACTCTTGCTACATGACAGATGACATTTTCCACTGACCAAATTAGTTTGCAATCTAACTCATTGCTGGCTAAAATTCGAGTTCTAATGACACAGTGACACAACACAAAAGCCGGGAGGATCTGGTGTTATCGGGTGCTAATTCCGGAATGTATGAAATGCTATCTTGTGACAGACACATCCATTTGAATGTGGTCTGGCGAAGATAGCAGACCGCAGAAACCCTCCGATCCACTAACTCACTCTCCATCTGCCACATAAATTCTCCTCGCGTACATCTGCGGTTTATCGAATACCTCAGTGTCTGCCACCAGAATAGAAATACCACAAACTTTCTCCACTTCACTTGTTCCTGGAACCTGTGACAATTTTTTTCCTAGTCTCCCGTCGAATGCCAGACTTGAATAGCTGTTACAGTAGGTCATAAATAAGAAGCAGGAGATTTAACTGAGAAATTCACTTTAAAATTTCTGAAAGTGTTTTCTGCGTCCGGAGCAAATGGCCGTGAAACAAAACAACTCTATTCTAATGCGTGTTCAGTACTCCTACCATGCAAGACTATTTTCAGGCTGGGTGCACAAGAATACTTTTCCTGATCAACTCAACGTTCCTGCTATAGAGACGAGATCAATTCCTTCCGTTTCATTACCTGCCTGCAGGTAGATGATGATTATGATGATGATGATGTACAACACCCCCCCCCGTCACATTTTGTTTCATTTTTATGTGATAATAATAATAATAATAATAATAATAATAATAATAATAATAATAATTGTACCGGGCGGTACACCTCCACTCCGCTAATTTAAAATGTGCGCCTGTTGAAACTCCTCTGCTGGAGGAAGTCTGAACTTTATCTACGCTGTTACTTCTTTACCTTCTCAGAAGATGTCACCACGTGGAAAATTTTGAGTTTTTGAACTGTGTCATTTTTGATGTGTTTTTTTTTCGCTTGAAGTAAGAAGTGTGAACTTTCTCTTCTAGAGGACACTACTGAAGATCTACAATAGTGCAACCTAGTGCGGAGTCAAAGAACTATTTTTTTGGAGAAAATTTAATTTCAAGAGTTTGTTCTTTGTTAAATTTCTTTCTATCATTGTTTAAGTTGGCAATATTTACCCCTTTCTTCCCCTTGTTATGAATGTATCCAATCCCGAATTTCTTCAATTAATTTCTATCCAATCAGGTGTATCTTCCCCCAACTTGAATCTGTTGCGGGGTCCTATCCAATAAAGAGTTTGTGGGAGGGTGTTTTCTTTCCCCTAACGCCTAGAAACTTCCGCGAGAGTATTTAAACTGCTGATTTTTGGGTCTCTAGGCCACTTCTGTTCCATCTTTCAGTGTGTTAAGTACATAGCAGGGGGCGGGAAGCGCCTCTTTCTTCTCCAGCTGTTCAACACAAGGTAATGGCCGATTAATAACTTCTTTCTTTGCTAGCTCAGCAGTTTAACTTTCGGGGCGGGTTCTAAGCGTTCAACCATGTTACCTTTTCCTAAAATGTAACTTCTCTTTTCATCTATTCTCTTGTAAAACGACATATTGGGATAGAGAGTGCTAACCCTCTCGAGCTCCCACTCACATTGTATTGAGGTGAACTTATTTTCTCAACCTATTTTTCGTTAATGTAAAACAAATGGTTCTTTTCTTAAGTCACCTCTTTAGCATGGGATTAGCCCTTGTATTAACGGCCTAGTGCCAAGTAGGTCTTAATCAAAGTGTATTAGGAGTGCAAGTTCGCCTCCTCTCAAATTGTTATTTTAGAGGTCATTTAATTAACCTGCTTTTCTTTTAGTAGACCTCAGTAGATTGGGTATTTTACCCCTGTGTTTATGTCCGTTGAGGACAACTTGAAGGTGGAGTTTGGTGTGGCCTGGGAGAGGCTTAAATTTTGAGAGCGAGTGGCTCTTTTGAAAATTCTGGGTCGTATGCCTCATGGAGGTTTTACAGTGTAATTTGGAGCAAGGGCTCCTAGGTATGAATGGGGTTTTCTCCCCCTCTGTTAAAACTTGTGTTTGGGGTAAAACTGAGCTGATTGCTCAAGCATTGTGAAGTCAGGGCGCGAAGCCCAAATTCTGTAAATATTGTAACTAACCCCTTTTGAATTACTACTTTGTATCTGCCATGTTTGTTATTTCTTTGTTTTCGAAAAGAAAATATAACCTTGTTAACTTTTAAATTAATTTTACATTGCACTATAATTTCGTAGCTTGAAACCCATTCACACCCGCACCTTCTTTCACCTCTACCTACCACGGAAAAGTCCGTAACAAGTGGTAGCAGAGCGTGGTTGAATGGGTCTCAATTTAGCCCCTTTTGACGGCTAAATATTGTTTGTTCCGAACTCTAACTATTTTCCCAGTTGCTGGAATTTTTTGACTTTTTCAAAATTGGTCTGTCATCATGCCCGGCCCTCGCGATGTTCTCCTTCTTAACTATTTGCGCAAGGAGGAGTTGACCTATGAATTAACTATCAGAAATGTGCAATCTGGAGGCACGGTTGCAATAGACACTAACAAACTTAGAGAGTCCCTTGATTTGCCCATTTCTATCCCCAATTTGGGAGAGAAAGAAATTGACGACTCTCTTTCCACGATCACGGAGAATATTACTGGGCTAGCTTCTGTAGTTAGTTTTTTTGATGAAAATGATCCGTCTCCTAATCAAATTAAGCGTGTGCAAGGCAGGCTATATCATTTTTCGAATAGGGTTAACGATCTGTTGTCTCTAAAACTGAATGATGTTCAGAGGAAGGAAGCTAGTACGCTCCTGGAAAATATTTCCGAATTATCTAGTAAGGTAACTCAATTGTTAACTGGGGAAGTTCCTCCCAAATCTGATCAACCCACCATAGTAAATGCAGGTAGTGAGGAAGCGCCTCCCAAGGGAGAAGTTAATAGAATAACCGTTGCTGCTCAAACTATCCCTGCCCCATTGGACAACGAGTCTGAACGCCGTGCATCGCTGAGTAACATCCGTTCTGAATTAACTTCCTTGCCATTGAAACCTTTACCTACTATGTCACCCGGGTTTAGCAGCTTGCCTCATCCATTGGCAATGTTGCTCAGAGGTATATCTAAGTTTTCCGTTAATACCACCAGTGACGTAATTTCATTTTTAAGATTTCTAGTGGAATTCCAGGATCATGCCCTTGTTTTTTCTCTTTCTCCATGTCAAATCTTGCAAATTATCTATCCGTATGCTATTGGTATTCTCTCTGATAAAATCGTAAGAGCCATTGCCGAGCAATCATCTATTGAGGATTTCCATGCCCATTTGCTAGCTAACTTCATCCCTGCTAGGGCCAGGTCCTCCCTTATTCAGAAGTACTATTATCGTGTACAGCGCTTGGATGAAAACTTGGCTGATTTCATACAGGACATTAAGTTTTATACTAGGGTGTTTGCCCTTCATTTTCCTGAAGATCAGATTGTACAGGCTATTGTAGAGGGAATTTCACCTCCCTATAGGTCATATTTGTGTTTCGCGGCGTGCCCGCAAACTTTCTCGGAACTTGAAGCATTGGCCGTCTCAGCGGAAGGAGTTAGATACGCCGATTCTTTGCGTGTCGCGAAAGAACCCCCGCCTTCCATTAGTAATACTCGGCCTCCACCTCGCCGATCAGTCACTCCCCGTAAATGATATGCTTGCGGGTCGCCTGACCATCTGCGCAATAAGTGTCCTCTGATCAAAACTAGTAGGGCAAATAATGGAGCTGGTTCATCACAAGGCTGTTTTAAATGTGGGGCTTTATCACATATCGCAGAGAATTGTCCCAATTCGAATAGCACCCCCTCCTGCTCAACTTCTGGTGTAACTTCCAACAACAATCAAAAGTGACTAGTGGCTGCGGCTGAGTCAACTAATTCTGCTTCCCAAGGCTCAGCCCCTGGCAAAAAGGTCGAGAATTCTGGGAACGATAAGTCTTCGAATACATCTTTTGAATGCCCCAAAGAGTGTCTTAGGATTGCGGCGGATACCCCCGCACCTGTTCCTTTTCTTAAGATTGAGTTAAATAACGAGCCTATAACAGCTCTCTTAGATTCAGGCAGTGTTTGTTCGATTATTTCGGCTGAATGGTATTCTAAATTGAAAGCTGTTTGTAAACTACCTGACTACGTCTCATCTTCTATTCAATATGTTTCGGCTAATTCATCTCCATTAGAAATTCTAGGTTCCGTACTGGTCAAAATTCGTATTTTTAAGTTTACTTGGAAAATTAAATTGTTTGTGGCTAAGCACCTGTCTTGCCCCATCATACTGGGAGCGGACTTTATTTCTCACACTGGTCTTGTGCTCGATCTTCAGAGTAAGTCGTGCACATTCAAATTTGTGTCCAATTGTAAAATTCCCTTGTTAAAGTGTAATTCTGTGTCGTGTTCATCTATTTCGCCTACCAGGATGAGATGTTGTTAGACCTTAGACATCTACCTGAGGAGCAGGCTGATAGTATTCGTAAATTATGTCAGTCATTTCCAGAGGTGTTCTCTGATACTCTTGGTGTTACTGACCTTATTGAATACAAAATTGAGGTCACGGATTCGATTCCTGTCCGTTTTCCACCTTACAGGCTATCTCCACCTAAAATGAAGGCTCTGAAAGAAATTATCGATCAGATGTTGAAGGATGGTATTATTAGGCCCTCTAAGTCGGCGTATTCATCGCCTATTTTTCTAGTCCCGAAACCCCAAGGAGGATTCAGGCCTGTCATTGATTACAGGGCTCTCAATCGGAAGGTGGTGTTGCAATCTGTGCCCCTTCCTGACCTTCATTCTTGTTTTTCATGGTTTCGTAAGGCCAAGTTCTTCACCATCTTGGACTTAAATCAGGCCTACAATCAAATTCCCCTTGCCGAAGAGTCTAAACACCTTACAGCGTTTGCCACGGACTGGAATTTATACGAATACAACCGCGTGCCTTTCGGGCTCTCCACGGGGGCAGCTGTGCTCACTAGGCTACTAGATAAGGTCTTCTCCGACATCAAATTCGAGTACTTATATCACTATTTAGATGATGTCGTCGTATTTTCAGAGACTTTTGAAGAACACCTAGATCATTTGCGAGAAGTTCTCGATCGCCTTCGTAAGGCTGGGTTAACTGTTAAGTTGTCCAAGGTTGCCTTTGCTAAGCCCTCTATGTCATTCCTAGGGCACATTGTGTCACCCGATGGTGTAGCAGTCGATCATTCTAGAACACAGGCCATCCGTGATTTTAAACCTCCCAAGGACATTAAAGGTATCGCCAGGTTCATTGGTATGGTGAATTTCTTCAGGAAGTTCATTCCTAACTTTGCTAATAGAGCGGCGCCCTTAAACCTTCTTCGTAGGAAAGGCATCAAGTTCGAGTGGGGACCTTCTCAACAAGCCGCTTTTGAAGATCTTAAATTAGCGCTTTGTAATGCCCCTGTACTGGCTATGCCTGATTTCTCGAAGAAATTCATCGTCCAAACCGACGCGTCGTCGTCAGCAGTAGCTGCAGTCCTTCTTCAAGAGACTGAACTAGGGAGGCGACCCATCGCCTATGCATCTAGGACTCTATCGGCTCAAGAAACCAAGTATTCCATCTATGAGCTCGAAGGTTTGGCAGTCTTATTCGCCGTAGAAAAGTTCCGTCTCTATCTGGAACACGTCAAATTCGACCTGGAGACAGATAATCAAGCATTAAGCTGGGTCTTAGGTAGGCCGCGTCGTACTGGTCGTATAGCCCGCTGGGCTATTCGTATTTCCGCCTTCCAGTTTGATGTTAGACATATCCGAGGTACCGAAAATGTTGTCGCTGATGGACTCAGCCGTATGTTTTCAGACGACGTTGAGAACCACGAACCGGTCGACAGTTCATCACCTCCCGAGTCCATACTATCTGGTTTTAATGCCATCTTAACAAATGCTCCCATGCTTTTTAGGGATATTGAGAAATACCAACGTGAAGATCCGACGCTGGCTCCGATAATGGAAACCCTTTCTTCTGGGGAACATGTTGTCCCTTATGTTCTGAGGAATGGTGTTCTATGTTGCCCATCGAGGCATGATAGGATGATGAAAGTTGTCGTTCCAGCTGTTCTTGTACCTATGATCTTCAAGTATTATCATGAGACCCCATTAGGAGGGCATCTTGGAATCTTTAAAACTCGTGAGAAGATTCGTGAAATATTCATCTGGAAAGGTATGGACGGTGAAATCCGGGAACTTGTAAAAGCTTGTAAATCTTGTTTGCTCAGTAAACCCACCATGTCCACCAAGGTAGGCCTTTTGTCTTCGTATCAAGCGTCGCGACCCATGGAACGTCTGTATATCGATTATGTAGGACCCTTCCCCCCAGTCAAAGGGTAATGCTAACAAGTTCATCTTTGTGTGCGTAGATGGTTTTACCAGATTTTCTTGGTTATTTCCGACTAAGCTGGCTACCGCTCAGTCTACCATTACCTGCTTAAATTCTATTTTTGCTTCTTTTGGTCCGTGTCAATATATTGTATCTGATAATGCTAAGGCTTTTACATCTAATTTATTTCGTAAATTCTGTTTTGACTTATCAATCTCTCATGTAACTACTTCTGCTTATTACCCTCAACCATCTCTGGCTGAACGGGTTAACCGTAATCTCAGGTCCGCACTTATTGCCTATCATCATGAAGATCATTCCAGGTGGGACACGTCCCTGCATTGGATAGCTTTTGCTTTGAATTCGGCGGTTCATGAATCTCACAAGTTTACTCCAGCTTCTTTGATGTTCAAGTTTGTTCCCAACTCGCCGCTCTCTAACCTCTGGTCTCTGAATGACATTCTACCCGAGACAATAGATCCGGATAACATTAAAGATCTTTGGAAGAAGGCTAAAGCTAATCTTAAAGTGTCTCATGAAAAGGTTAGGGAAAGGTATGATCGTGGACGGAGACCCACCACTTTGAAGGTAGGTGACCAGGTGATGGTCAAGAATTTTGTTCCCGCGGGCAAGCTTGCCCCCAGATTTCATGGGCCATGCATCATTCTCGATTTTCTTACGCCGGTTACCTTGTTAGTAAGCAATCCAGCCACCGAGAGGATATTTAGGGTTCACCTGTCACAGGTGAAACCAGTGTAAATTTTGTGTCAACTTGCTTCATATAATTTGATAGGAATATGAAGGTTATATTTTTTTTGAGTTCCACTCTTAAGGCATTCTGCTCCTTCTATTTTATTTTATATGTAAGCATTTCTTGTAAACCTCCCCGATTGTTAAACTGCCTTCCTGTCCTTACCTCGGCCATTACCACGCTCCCGTCTCCTGCGTCAATACACACAGTGGCTTGACTTATGCCATGGATATTTGCACGCCGCTGGCCCCTCAACCTCTCCACAAGCCTGTACCCTCAAAAAAGATGATGGTCCAACACAATTCTGCCGCCAAGCTTTAATGTTTCAGTGCCCCCGCAGCCGCGCGGCGCCGTGCAGCAACTGGAGCTGAGGACGGGCCCCCTCGACCCCAGCGAGGAAGACGTGTGCACGGCGAGCCGGAGCTCTCCTCCCGGCCAAGGCTGATGTGCGGCGCACAACCTGCTACTTGCCCGCAGCCTGTTTATGTTCACCGCGGGCGCGGCGTGCTTCAACACCTCTGCTCCCCTCATAGTGCGGGCGAGCGGTATCTCAGGGTACTTGAGGGGTCCGAGCGACCTTCTTTGGACGCAAGCAGCAACGGCCGGTCTGGCCATCCCACTTCATCACCATCTACTACATGAACAGATACTATAAGTAATGACTACACTTGGGAATTCAACTGCAATATTTGGTGGACTTTGAAATTTTTTTCCTTCAGTTTCAAGTATAAAAAGTTATCTTCAGAAATTCAACTTCTACAAATATAAAGACTTTACTTCATCTGCAACAACAAATTTTGAAACCAAATCAACCCAAATTAAGAAAATCTTATAAACTGTTTTTGGCAATCAATCTTCATACCCACAGCATAACTTGGACCTTGTTTCAAACTGATTTCATGTGTCATCCCTGGAGGAACTTTTGGGGGGGGGAGGTCTGTACCGGGCGGTACACCTCCACTCCGCTAATTTAAAATGTGCGCCTGTTGAAACTCCTCTGCTGGAGGAAGTCTGAACTTTATCTACGCTGTTACTTCTTTACCTTCTCAGAAGATGTCACCACGTGGAAAATTTTGAGTTTTTGAACTGTGTCATTTTTGATGTGTTTTTTTTTTTCGCTTGAAGTAAGAAGTGTGAACTTTCTCTTCTAGAGGACACTACTGAAGATCTACAATAGTGCAACCTAGTGCGGAGTCAAAGAACTATTTTTTTGGAGAAAATTTAATTTCAAGAGTTTGTTCTTTGTTAAATTTCTTTCTATCATTGTTTAAGTTGGCAATATTTACCCCTTTCTTCCCCTTGTTATGAATGTATCCAATCCCGAATTTCTTCAATTAATTTCTATCCAATCAGATGTATCTTCCCCCAACTTGAATCTGTTGCGGGGTCCTATCCAATAAAGAGTTTGTGGGAGGGTGTTTTCTTTCCCCTAACGCCTAGAAACTTCCGCGAGAGTATTTAAACTGCTGATTTTTGGGTCTCTAGGCCACTTCTGTTCCATCTTTCAGTGTGTTAAGTACATAGCAGGGGGCGGGAAGCGCCTCTTTCTTCTCCAGCTGTTCAACACAAGGTAATGGCCGATTAATAACTTCTTTCTTTGCTAGCTCAGCAGTTTAACTTTCGGGGCGGGTTCTAAGCGTTCAACCATGTTACCTTTTCCTAAAATGTAACTTCTCTTTTCATCTATTCTCTTGTAAAACGACATATTGGGATAGAGAGTGCTAACCCTCTCGAGCTCCCACTCACATTGTATTGAGGTGAACTTATTTTCTCAACCTATTTTTCGTTAATGTAAAACAAATGGTTCTTTTCTTAAGTCACCTCTTTAGCATGGGATTAGCCCTTGTATTAACGGCCTAGTGCCAAGTAGGTCTTAATCAAAGTGTATTAGGAGTGCAAGTTCGCCTCCTCTCAAATTGTTATTTTAGAGGTCATTTAATTAACCTGCTTTTCTTTTAATAGACCTCAGTAGATTGGGTATTTTACCCCTGTGTTTATGTCCGTTGAGGACAACTTGAAGGTGGAGTTTGGTGTGGCCTGGGAGAGGCTTAAATTTTGAGAGCGAGTGGCTCTTTTGAAAATTCTGGGTCGTATGCCTCATGGAGGTTTTTCAGTGTAATTTGGAGCAAGGGCTCCTAGGTATGAATGGGGTTTTCTCCCCCTCTGTTAAAACTTGTGTTTGGGGTAAAACTGAGCTGATTGCCCAAGCATTGTGAAGTCAGGGCGCGAAGCCCAAATTCTGTAAATATTGTAACTAACCCCTTTTGAATTACTACTTTGTATCTGCCATGTTTGTTATTTCTTTGTTTTCGAAAAGAAAATATAACCTTGTTAACTTTTAAATTAATTTTACATTGCACTATAATTTCGTAGCTTGAAACCCATTCACACCCGCACCTTCTTTCACCTCTACCTACCACGGAAAAGTCCGTAACAATAATAATAATAATAATAATAATAATAATAATAATAATAATAATAATAATAATAATAATAATAATAATAATAATAATAATTGTCCTCAGCTACCATGTGCAAGAATTTTACTACCACTGGCGGGTTTGAACCAGGTATCTTGCGGTCCGGAGGCCGGTGCTCTACTAATGATCTGCGTACAAAGGGAACTAGTTCCTACGTGTTTCAATAAATGCAGCATTTCGCTGCTCTCAAACAGTTGGCTACCTTATGAGTGGATAATTTGTCTTCAGTTCAGAATTCTTGACCATAGACGTTTCCTTTTCCTCTTGTTCTGTTCTAAAACTGATCAAAATAATAAAGTGACCATGTAGAATTTTGATGATGAAACACTACAGCTTAAGAACCTAAAATTACTATTATTTATTGAACATATAATGCTGCAGTTGACAATCGACTCCATGTGTTAAGAAGGAAGCCATACTATGTCGACTTAGTCAAACAGAATATAGAAATATTTCCAGGGTATCAAACACACAATATTTCAATATAAATTATAACACTATAAAAGATACACACTATTGCACAAAGCATGACATGTTTCGTTCTACAAGAACATCCTCAGATTCTATCAAATCTCTTATCATGCGTGAATATGTACAGTAATCTTTCTTTTCTCTTTCATTCATTCCTTCTTTCGTTCTTAATTTGTTTACCCTACAGGGTTGTTTTTTCACCTCGGACTCAGCGAGGGATCCACCTTTACCGCCTTAAGGGCAGTGTCATGGAGAGTGAGACTTTGGGTCAGGGGATACAACTGGGGAGGAGAACCAATACCTCGGCCAGGCAGTCTCACCTGCTCTGCTGAATAGAGGGATGATAAGATGTGAAGGGAAGGCCAGTACGCTGAACATTCATCCAACGAATCGGATAGTTGGAAACAATGATAGGAGGTTACCAGGAATGAGGATATAAAGGAAAAGTTAGGAGTGAATTCGATTGATGAGGATCTACGCAGAAACCGGCTTAGGTGATGGAGTCATGAGAGGCGAAAGGAGGATGATAAGTTACCTTTCATTCCAGCAACACTCTCCAGTATCATTTCATTTCATCTGTCAGTCAATAGGGATGTACTGAAACACTACCGATAGATGTGTCACGTGTAGTACCCGGTATGCGCTTGTCGATCATCATTTGTTTGTATATGTTTTTAATGGAAGTTACCTAGTTAAATGATGAAGTTAAAGATTTAACATACCGGGCGAGTTGGCCGTGCGCGTAGAGGCGCGCGGCTGTGAGCTTGCATCCGGGAGATAGTAGGTTCGAATCCCACTATCGGCAGCCCTGAAAATGGTTTTCCGTGGTTTCCCATTTTCACACCAGGCAAATGCTGGGGCTGTACCTTAATTAAGGCCACGGCCGCTTCCTTCCAACTCCTAGGCCTCTCCTATCCCATCGTCGCCATAAGACCTATCTGTGTCGGTGCGACGTAAAGCCCCTAGCAAAAAAAAAAAAAAAAAAAGATTTAACATATCGTTACGACAACAAAGACAACAAGAAAATTGTGAGGCCTGACTATTGCTATGTCCCAATGCCCCAAAATCAAGGTCGACCGTATTCATACCATCAATTTCCTAAGCAGGATCCTTTCCGTAAAAAGTGGTTGCATGCTATTCGTAGGCAGGACCTACAAAATAGGTGACTCCTAATATCAAAGTCTGCTCGAAACATTTTACAGTTGAAGATTATGTCATTACTGAAACTGGTATATAAGCTAATTAGTACTAATTAAGAAATAATTTTATAATAAAGTAGTGACATTCTGAAAAGTTAATATGACCTATTTCAATAATTTTAGGCGAAAGACGAAGACTTAAGGAGAACGCTGTACCTTCGATATTTTCTTGATGAGGCACCGATACCTTGGAAATAACTCCGAGAGCAAGAAGATACAGAAGTAGAAAAACAGCCATAACACCGCGTGTGGTACAGTACCGGTACCCTGAATCACACAGTGACCCATAATTTGACACTGGAGCAACATCAATTTCAGACTTCCTGAACAGGAAATAACTCATTATTTCCAAATATGAAATCTTTATATTTGTCTTATGGTCCGAAACAAGATCCTGAAACCCCTGCGCTGCAGGGAAATGAAGTTCAGTCGTACTGGATGTAGCCCATGGCACTGCTGTTACACCAATGTCGTGCCTTATGTACGCCTATAACCTGCAAAGAAAAGAAAAATACCGTATTAGGAATGTTTTTCAAAATTCTATTTGTACTTTAAGAATTAAATCTTAACAAAAACGCTATAAGAAGGAGTTGTTGCATTTATTTCTTACCTTTCAATCAACTCTTGCATTTTTACTGATATTTTTTCGCTCCTTTTCTTCAATTCTACTTCCAAATCCGCAATCGTCATTGCACCTATACCATTTCCAGTCTTGTTAAAAACATTAGCAGAATATGGTAACTCCATTTTAATGCATTTAAAGCAAAAGTTTCGCTTCGATGATCACAAATGTAAGAATACTCCATATAAGTCACATGTAAAACAATCGAGGAGCGGAAAGCGCATACCGGATATTACCATTACGCTGCCTAGCGGACAAGTTTTGCGTGATACATCCCTATAATCGTTGTAGAGTGAATTTCTCACTTTAACGTAAGATACAAACGATCTCGGTACCTTGAGGGGTCTCCTGTCCAGCCAAGGTCAGGGAATGTTCGTTTCATGACCACTTTCTGCGGTTCTATTGCGAACTATAAAACGCGGGATTTTTTAATATTTAAACATATTCTGTTGCTCTATTACAATTATAAATATTCTACAGATATCTGTTTTGCTTCATAACAAAATTAATGATGTAATCCTCATACTGTACTGCCCAAATCTCCAGTACTAAAAGCTAGCTATTTTCTTTCGATTTATTATAAACAGATACATTCATAACTTCAAAATTAAGAGTGATATTTTAATGAAAATTTTAGCAAATGTTGCTCGAAATATGTTCTAGTTTCCTGTAGAAAATCATATGCCTCACACCAAACGTTTATGGACAGGAATCATGTTTATGAAGTATGTATGTGTCCTTAAACGATTGGTAGGACCTTTATCTGTTTGGCTTCAACTACTTAGGACATAACGAGTGTATGCAGGTGAGTACACGCTTCTCTTCATCCTCTCAAATATCAAGAACGCTGTCTTCCACTACATTTAAAAATCGTTTGATTATTGTGATATTGTACTTACTGGAGCGACTATTGAACAGAACAGTAAGCAATAAATTCGTGCATAATATTCGTATTTCCATTAAATTACCCTGCTATACAACATACTATTTAAAAAAACTAGGCTGGTTCAAAATCGACGAACTACGTAATCGACAAGAGCTAAACTTGTTTATAGATTATTCAATGCATCTCAAGCCCTATATCTTTCTTCTTTGTTTAACTAACCTTGACAGTAATATACGATCCGGCCGGCCCCGCGGTGTAGCGGTAACGTGTTCGCCTCTCATTCGGTGGCCCCGGGTTCGATTCCGGTCAGGTCAGGGAATTTTACCTGGATCTGGGGGCTGGTTCGAGGTCTATTAAACCTACATAATTATATTTAAAGAGATATCTGGCTGTCAGATGGCGGCTCTGGTTTAGAAAGCCAAGAAAAACGGCTGAGAGGCTACGGCACCTCGTAATCTGCAGGCCTTCGGGCTGAGCAGCGGTCGCTTGGTGGGCCATAGCCCTTCGAGAACCCGGGCCTCTGGGGATGGCAGCTAATCGCACTAACCACTACACCACAGAGGCGGGAATAGTTAAACTTACATTAGTTAAATTAATTAAGTTGTATTTTGTAAGATTATTACCACAGTTATTGTTGAATTGTTTGTTTGTAATATACATTATAATCATATTTTTATATTATGCTTAAGTGTAAGACATGGCCAGGAGCCCTAGCTTTGCCATTAATAATAATAATAATAATGATAATAATAATAATAATAATAATAATAATAATAATAATAATAATAATAATAATAATAATAATAAATACATTAATACTGAAGTCTGTTTGAATAACGGAAGTGTCTGTCTTCTATTGTAAAGTTATATTTTAACTGGAATTTAGAAAACAAATTTCTACATGTAGGTACGCTTTGCTCTAGAAGAACGTATGGGGAGATAGTAGGTTCGAGCCCCAGTGTCGGCAGCCCTGAATATGGTTTTCCGTGGTTTTAACATTTTCATGCGAGGATAATGTACCTTAATCAAGACCACGGAATTTTCCTCCCCACTCCTAGCTCTTTCTTGTGACATCGTCGCCGTAAGACCTATCTGTGTAGGTGCGACGTAAGACAACTTGTAAAAGTAAGAAGAGTCCGCCTCTGTGGTGTAGTGGTTAGTGAGATAACCTGCCATCCCCGGAGGCCCGGGTTCAATTCCCGGCTCTGCCACAAAATTTGAAAAGTGCTACGAGGGATGGAACGGGGTCCACTCAGCCTCGGGAGATCAACTCAGTAGAGGTGGGTTCGATTCCCACCTCAGCCATCCTGGAAGTGGTTTTCCGTGGTTTCCGACTTCTCCTCCATACATAACTTAAGGTCACGGCCGCTTCCTTCCCTCTTCATTGCATACCCCTTCCAATCTTCCCATCCCCCACTAAGGCCCCTGTTTAGCATAGCAGGTGAGTCTGCATGGGCGAGGTACCGGTCCTCCTCCTCCTTTTTGTCCCCCGGCCCAACGTCTCGTGCTCCAGGACACTGCCCTGGTAGAGGTGGGATCCCTCGCTGAGTCCGGGGAAAAAACCAACCCTGGACGTTAAACAGATTAAGAAATAAAGAAAGAAAGAAAGAAAATAAGAACATTTCTTTCTTTCTTTCTTTCTTTCTTTCTTTCTTTCTTGCCGGGCTGAGTGGCTCAGACGGTTGAGGCGCTGGCCTTCTGACCCCAACTTGGCAGGTTCGATCCTGGCTCAGTCCGGGGGTATTTGAAGGTGCTCAAATACGTCAGCCTCGTGTCGGTAAATTTAATGGCACGTAAAAGAACTCCTGC
Organism: Anabrus simplex; assembly: GCF_040414725.1. Classification (NCBI taxonomy): domain Eukaryota; kingdom Metazoa; phylum Arthropoda; class Insecta; order Orthoptera; family Tettigoniidae; genus Anabrus; species Anabrus simplex. Next base: position 500,652,913 of record NC_090267.1, read on the forward strand.
GGGACTAAATTTCGGCACCTCGGCGTCTCCGAAAAACCGTAAAAGTAGTTAGTGGGACGTAAAGCCAATAACATTAAAAAAACTTTCTTTCTTACTTACTTACCTACGCTGCCAGAACAATTATTTACTCGCAACTAATTTGCTAGGCTTGACAGAGCCCGAATCCCTCTGAACCGAAAGCTGCTTCTCCAAGGAGTCGGAATTCGCTTTAGAATAACATACATAGACCTATATATGTATTGTCAAGAACAAGCAATTTTTCACTCCTATGCCAGTGTGGTTTTTCAAATACATTTAAAACCGTAATCAATTTCTCAGCCATTCAATACATTCTGTACATTGATGGCTGTCGATATAATTATGTGGCCTTTAGGTCTCCTGTTCGCAATGAGCTCCCAAGGCTGTACACAGGTTTGATTGACATTTAGCTGTGACAGAGAGTAATTTCAGCTACAGGCGTGCTGTCAAGTATTCAGTTGTTACCAAGCCGTTAATTCCTGGACATAATACTACGAAGTGAGGGATATATTGTGGAAGTCCCTGGCTTATACTTTGAGATTAAACATTTTACAGGAAACGAGGGAACTTTATGAATGATAGACATGCAATAATTCAATGAACACTGACTGACCAAAACGTTGAAGCACCCAGAATAAATGCTCGGATGTCAACGTAACTTCATACATATACACAACACCGGTGAGTATGTAAATGATTGGAGTTGTGACAGGTAGAACAACCACCAGAGTGCATTAGTGTTGTTCGTGTTTAGTGTTGTTACCAGACCTGATAGGGTATATATAAGAGGCGTGAACAGCCTCAGATGTTGTACTTGTGGTGAGCAACGCCCTACATACGCCCGCCACTCCGCCTCGCCCCGCCCCCCAGCAAACCAGAACTAGTAGCACCTGTTAGAACAATTGACACCCCCACAACACCAGCTCGCTCATTACTACCCCCGACAACAACAGAAGATTTGATTCGCTTTATCACAATCGCACCCTACAATATCCATCGCCCTCACGTACTCGCAGCAGCGAGTCAAACTATCAACCTACATCTCTATACTTCACAGAATGGACTTAATACGCATTTCACTTTCAGCCCTCTGGAAACATAAGTCTAAACACCACCTCCTTGCCAGCAGCTGTTCCACTAGATAATTCAACCAACCTATAATCCCCATTTCATTCATAGTATTAACATCAATCCGTCAAACACAATTAAGATCTCTTCCTGCCCTTCATGCATTCTCGCTCTGCACCATCCATCCAGTAACACTATTCTTCTTTTGCTACCGCTTTTCCCCACACCTGTGGGGTCGCGGGTGCGAAATGCGTCGCACTTGTGGAGTTGTTCCTGTTTTACGGCGAGATGCCCTGCCAGACACCAACCCTCTATGGAGGGATATAATCACTTTTGCGTGTTTCTGTGGTGGAATATGATAAGGAGACTGTTGGGAAGGACACATACACCCAGTCCCGGAGCCAGAAGAATTCATCAGAAGTGATTAAAATCCCCGACCCGGTCGGGAATCGTACCCGGGACCCTCTGAACCGAAGGCCAGTACGTCGACCATTCAGCCAACGAGATCCAATAACACTATGTTAAAATAAATAAATAAATAAATAAATAAATAAATAAATAAATAAATAAATAAATAAATAAATAAATAAATAAATAACCCACCATCCCCTAGCCACCGATGCTCCCACTCTGAACTATTTCGCATCCAATACACTGAGCCATCTCGCAAACTTGACAATGTGAATAAAACCAAGATAAAATGCTGTTGAAATGTAATAAAATGCCTAATACCCTCCCATGAGACGGAATAGTTTCTCCCTCTCCTATATCCGCACATCGAATTAAGCACCTCCCGAATCTTTAATTCCTTCAAACCCCGCCCGAATCTCCTGGCCGGAGAGAAGGTGTTACCATCTAGGTGGCCCGCCCCATCCCTTCAGGATGGGGAATGAAAACACATTTATAGATAGATAGATCAGATGTTGAGTGATCACTGTCAAGGACACGGAGGTGCCAAGTACTCAGCACTTGAGAGAATCTGAAAGGGGCCCATAGTGGGTCTCTATTTGACTGGCTGGTCGAATCGTCCAATATCCAAGTAATGGACTCTCTGCAACAATCTGTGTCATCCCGTGCCAATGGTCTGAGACTAGCAGGAGCTGGCAAAGGGAATTACCGTCCCGTCAACACCACAGTGGTGTCCTGACCGGGAAACAAAGTCTCTTGATGAATGTCGTCGCATTGTGTTCAGCGAGGAATCGCGATTCTGCACTTCCCCGGATGGCCGTCGTCTGTGAGTATGGCGGCCACCTGGGGAGAAGTCGCATTGTTCCAATGTTTTTGGAGAGGCACAGCGGTGTTTCTCCTGGCGTCATCGGGTATGACGTGAAGTTATTGCTGGTAGTGATTGGGGAACTCTGGGCGTCCTGCGTCCTGATGTGTTACCTCTCATCGTTGTTCCATCGTTCAACAAGACAGTGGTGGTCCACACACAGCACCCGTCTGTATGAACTGTATGAGCTACTCCCATTGCCAGCAAGATCCCCAAATCTGTCCTCGACAGAACATATGTGCGTCAAATCCGTCCCATTGCCAGTATCCAGGATTTCAAGGACGAGTTACAACAGTTGCGGGCCAGCTTACCTCAAGTGACAATACAACGGCTTATTGACACCCGTCCCAACAGCATCAGTGCATGAATCCAGGCCAGAGGGGATGCAACGTCATACTAATACGTGGACTCATACCGCCAAGTCCTTTGTACATTTGACTCGAATAACACTGAATAACATAATGTACTCTCGCAACACTTGAAGTTCCATTTCGTTTCCCCCCTGCCCCCTTATGAGTGATGGAATTGTTTTGTCAGACAGTGTACAACGTTCAATGAATATGGAATTTCCACGACCGCTTTGTATTCGAAATAATCTTTCAAAGTGTTAGGTAGTATTCAGAACATATAATACGTATTAAAGTGATGTAGTGTACTGACCGAGCTGGCCGTGTGCTTAGGGTCGCGCAGCTGTGAGCTTGCATTCGGGAGATGGTGCGTTCAAATCCCACAATCGGCATCACTAAAGATGATTTTTCCCCTCTCTCAATCTCGATTCTAGTCCTGAACCTCGCCGGTAATGTAAGCGGCGTTTATAACATATAAAACATCAAAGGGACTGCTAGGACTCGAGTTGACTCCGAGTATCGTACAGTGTTGTATACAAGAAGCACTATATAAAAAACATAACATAAAAGTTTATTAGTTTGTAGTATTTCATACAATATGTACAAAATGAAAGGAATTGAGACTTGCCTCTTGGAATGCGGTGCACTCTTGATAACACATACGTTATGTGGCAGTTTGTCGAAATAAATATATACATACATACAATCTGAATTTTATATGTACAAGGCGATCTATCTTGATGAGATAGGATGTCCAAAGAAGTGAAAGTTCTCGATAGCAGATGGCTATCTGAAGTTTGAGAACCTTGAAGGAAACTTGGAACAAGTTCGTGTTAGCAGAATGCTAGGTAGGTGTGTGTCAGTGGTGCGGGAGGCGGGTATCTTGGGGCGCAGTGTCCCGAGGTGAAACCTCCCGACCAGAGTTAGTCCACCTGTTCAGTACACGTTTTTAAGAGGGTGCCTCCGTGCCTGACATACGGTGTAGTCTAATCGCTGGACACAGCTGAATGCCTGGTAGGTAGACCACGCGTCTCGGAGGATATGTGGATGACACAGATATGGTGAGCAGTTTATGCCCTTCGGCCTTATGGGCCTTGAGTGCAACGTTCGATGGGTAATATAGCTAAACTGCATTGATGTTGGAAGTGGTGGTACTTTGAGAACGGAATCGCACTGGTCAGAATGTGACCTGCATCCCGGAGGGTGGATTAGTTTAAGATGGACTTGGGCCCTTTGTGGCGAAGGCAGTCAGTTTCATAATTACCCATACTTGAGATGAGAGGGTTTGGGTTGGAGTTGAGATTAGAGTAGAATTTTTTGGCTGATGTCAGGATTCTGGAGTAGATATAATCAATGTGTAGGTCATTATGTATGTCACGATTCCGTTCGTACCAATGTGCACCTGTGATCATGCGGAGTGCACGATTTTGAAGACGCTGAACATTGTTGAGGTGCGTGTTGGCTGCGATCCCCCAGACGGGACTGGCATATTCGAGGATTGGCCGAATTAAGGATTTGTACAGCAGGAGCATGTTTTCTCCTCTTCTCCAAACGTACTCGTTCAGACTCTCTGCCACTGGCCTTTTTCGGCGAGGTGATCCGGTGGTCTGATGTCACAAAATACCTGCGTGTTTCCCTGGATCGTGGACTAACGTTTCGGCAACATATTGATAGAATCTCGGCCCAGGCGTATTGGCGCCTGTATGAAATTATACTTATTATGAAAGCCTGGAGCGCTGAGGACGTCGCCCCAATATGTACACGCCGGCTGATGTCACACAATTACGTCAGCGCACTGCTGTCCGCACCTCGTAGCAACGAGTAGCTTCCATGCGCAAGCGGGTTGAGGAGCTCCCAGGCGAGGACACACAACATACAGGAGTCGAATGATGGCATTTTTCCACTTCTCAGGTAAGATTCAGGTCATAAGAGAGGTGTTAATAATGTGCGTTATTGTAGGAAAATGCGTCTAGAATTGTTCTTAAACGGGACAGGTTCATTCCATCGTGTCCAGTAGACCACAATTTTCTGTCATTGTGGGCGATCTTTACATCACCTGGAGTCACATGGGAGAAATAGTATGTTTTCCGCCATTCTTTCCCTTTGAAGATATTCTGTCAATAGTGGCTCTCTCAGTATTTCCGTTCGTCTGGATGGTTCTTGAGCTAAAATAATAATTCAGATCGTCCAAACGTACATTACAGTTACTATCATTTATCTTTGTTATACTTAGAGCCATATTGCGGAGAGTTTTCAATACTTTAGTTCATTCCGTGTTAAGGAAACAGTACCGCTCTTGTGGACCTACAGCTGTCTTTGTGAATCAGTGATAGAGTGTCGGCCTCCGGATCCCAACATAGTGGGTTCAAACCTGGTAGAGGTAATCGGATTTTCGAACGTTGGAAAAAGTCCATTCGACACCTCACGTCGTACGATGACGGCATGTAAAATATATATGGTGACACATTTGATGTTTAAAGACAAAGACACAGTCACCTCCGTACAGACCATGAAGGCCCTTGGAGGAGTGGAAGGTAAAGGTTTCCACCATTGTTAACCGCGGCACGTGATGAGGTAGAGTGGTTAACTCGACCCCCGGCCGCCTTTGCCCCCAGGAATTAACCTGGTACTAATTTTTGGTGTGGGCTAAGTGAACCTCAGGGCCATATGCACCTCCGAAAGTGGAAAACTCGTTTCTTAAATTTTACGACTTCCTGACGGCGATTCGAAACCACGTCCTTCCGGGCGAACCGAACACGCCTTTACCGCCTCGGCCAGGCAGCCCCTACATTTGGTGTTTACCCAACAAAATTAATTAAATCTCAGCCATAGACGCCCAAGAGTGTTCCGGTTGACTCGGTCTGCCAACTTGTATGCCTAGAGTAAAACAAAGTCGAAATTGATGAGCAGACAGCCAGATGGCGTCAAATTGAAATGTCTGCACAGGGTAGGACGCCATACGATTATTATTATTATTATTATTATTATTATTATTATTATTATTATTATTATTATTATTATTATTATTATTATTATTATTATTATTATTATTATTATTATTATTATTATGGAGCTAAAAGGAGTAAACACACCCCTTCCTAGACACCTATAATTCCTCGCGATCAAGGATTACTATAATATACTTAACGTTTGTGTTAAGAAAGAAAGAAAAAAGTATAAAGCTGGCTTTTCGCGTGAGTTATTGAAATTGAATAATTACTTAATATTTTCTATTTCACAAATATATTCGCAGGTGCCTCCGTAGCTCAGGCGGCAGCACGTCGGCTTCTCACCGCAGGGTTCCGAGCTGGACGAAGCGGAGGAGGAGCAGGATTTTCTCCGGGTATTCCGGTTTTCCCTGTCATCTTTCATTCCAGAAACACTCTCCATTATCATTTCATTTCATCTGTCAGTCATCAATTATTGCCCCAGAGGAGTGCGACAGGCTTCGGCAGCCCGCACAATTCCAATCTTCGCCGCAGGATGGGGGCTTCATTCATTCCATCCCTGACTGGAAAAACGTTTGTAGTTTTTTTTCAAATACATTCGCAGGGACGAAGCACAATGTTGGGAAAGGCCATCGTTGTGTTGCCTTCCTTTATTTTCTTTCTGAGTTGCTGCAAGAGCCGCAATAACCTACTTCAGAGCTTATCCGGAACATCATGAGGTGCTGATGCCAACACAATGAGAACAACTGCTCTGGTGCTTACCTACTATATTCTTCAGCTGAGTATGGCTTAACAGCTGCCACACTCACCTTGTCGAAGTTCATCTCCATGGCAATCATAACCGGTAAATTGCTTCTTACTCCAGGCCAGTGGCATCCAGTGCTGAGTAACACCCTTCTTCGTCTGATCGAAAGACCAAAAAACCTTGTTCAGGAATGTGCAAGAACATAGCTCTCCAAATACATGAAGACGTAAGTCTATTAGGAACATAGTAGTCCCGCAAACCGCCATAGGAAACTGCCTTGAAATTGATAAACAATCACTTCAGTCCCGAAGACAACTGGCGGAATGAGTGGACATCTTCTATACCACGAGGCATCCAGAGTGTAAAAACTTAGTGGCATCAGTACCTCGGCCAGGCGGCATCATCTGCTATGCTGAACAGGGGCTTTTTGGAGGGTATGGGAAGATTGGAAGGCATTGACAAGGCAGATGAAAGGAAGCGGTCGTGGCCTTACACTAAGCTAGATACCATCCCGGCATTTGCCTGGAGGAGAAGTGGGAAACCTCGGAAAATCACTTTGAGGATAACGGGGGTGGAAATCGAACTCCCTCGAGTCAGTTGACCTTCCGAAGCTGAGTGGACCAGGTTCCAGCCCCCTTACCACTTTTTAAATTTCTTGGCAGAGCCGGTTATCGAACCCGGACCTCCGGCGGTAGTAGATAATCACACTAACCACTACACCACAGAGACGGACATTGTATTATCTGCTACGCTAAACAAATGGGAAATCACGGAAAACCATTTGCCGACTGCCGAAGCTTGTCGCACTCCTCTGGGGCATATGATAAATGACTGACAGATGAGATTATATTGGAGAATGAAATATGACAGGAAAAACCGGAGTACCCGGAGAAAACGCTCTCCAGCCTCGGCTTTGTCCGGCATAAATCTCACATGGAGTGACCGGGATTTGAACCACGTAGTAGTGAGATGCAGACGCGCTGCCGCCTGAACCAAGAGGCTCTTTTATCGGTTTCATAAATACTGTCACTTTAAGTACAACTAGATTTAAGTTAGTTCTTATAAATAATATATGTCTGTGAATTTAACACGTAGTTAGTCAGTAGGTAACTTACACAAATTGAATGTTTGAATTCCTGTGCAAATATATACGCAAAAATCATGATAGTTCAAGTATCAATAGTGCCTAAGTTCAATTAGTTTAGTTCACTTCTTCTTCCTTTCTTAATCTGTTTACCCTCCAGGTTTGGTTTTCCCTTCGGACTGAGCGAGAGATCCCACCTCTACCGCCAAAAGGGCAGTGTCCTGGAGATTCAGACTTTGGGACTGGAGATAAAACTGGGGACGAGAACCAGTACCTCGCCCAATTGGCCTCACCTGCTGTGCTGAACAGGGGCCTTGTGGAGGGGGGGGGTGAGAAGATTGGAAGGGGTAGAAAAGGTAGAGGGAAGGAAGCGGCCGTGGCCTTAAGTTAGGTACCATCCCGGCATTTGCCTGGAGAAGAATTGGGAAACGACGGAAAATCACTTCCAGGATGGCTGAGGTGGGAATCGAACCCACCTCTACTCAGTTGACCTCCCGAGGCTGAGTGGACCCCGTTCCAGCCCTCGTACCACTTTTCACATTTCGTGGCAGAGCCGGGAATCGGATCTGGGATTCCGAGGGTGGCAGCTAATCACACTAACTACTATACCACAGAAGCGGACGTAGTAGGTACTTCTTGCTATTATTTGTCATAATTTTAAGTTGGCATCATTTGGTAACCCGAAATCAAATGATTCTAATTTCAGCCTCCTTTCTCCATTGTCCCAGGCAGTCAAACCAGCTTCTCGCAGAATACCACTAATCGTCTCAAAGCATTCTCTCGCCCTACCCTACTTCTCTACAAATAGCAGAGCATTTTGCTGAATTCTCCGAAATATTTTCAGCCTGCAATCTGCATGCTATAATGAATTCAGAGTCATGGCTACGCCAGTCTATCCCTTCAGCACTAGTTAAAATGGGCGGATACACCACTTCTAGTACTAAATGAGTTAATTCCCCCCCTGAAGGGGAGGTGCGCCTCCTTGATGGTGACACCGTCTCATAGACCAGGAGATTTGTATCGGAGAAGGAGTTGTGCGGAGAATGTGAGGGCTGGCGGCGGAACTGTCCCGGCATTTGCCTTAGTGTGGGAGGATAGAAACAGTCGATCTTGGGGATCAGCCCCTCTCCGTCTCTCGTAGAGATACGGTAGATCCATGGCCAACCCTCCCCGCTCGGTTGGCGGGACGGAGTGTAGACGTACATCTGTCGGACCACGCACATGCCGTGAGCCTAGACCCACTCTGCATGGACCGACCGCGGACACACTTTACGTAGGAATAATAATGTTATTTGCTTTACGTCCCACTAACTCCTTTTACGGTTTTCGGAGACGCTGAGGTAGCGGAATTTAGTCCCGCAAGGTGTTTTGCTACGTGGCAATAAATCTACCGATACGAGGCTGACGTATTTCAGCACCTTCAGATACCACCGGACGGAGCCAGGATCGAACCTGCCAAATTGGCGTCAGAAGTCCAGCGGTTGAGCTGTCTGAGGCACTCAGGCTGACGAAAGAACGATAGGGAAAGAAAGACCGGTGGCGGAGTCGGAATATTCATACGTGATCGCCCACCGAAGACTTCAAACCACAGCCGTCTCAATCCTATATACTGCCTGCTTTATGCTATGCGGTTAACATGTTTCTCCTCATGAGCTCTTAGTGCCACAAACCTCCGGAACAGGCGCCAGCTAACGCACCCAAATTATCTCCATACCCACGTCGTTGTGTTCCAGTACGTCTGCATCGAGCAATTATGTGTGTGTCTCTGGTTGTAAAATGATAGATTGTTGTGTTCCTCTCTGTATATCATAGCAGGAAATCCAAATTCTTCAGGTGTGAGGATTCCTGAATTCCCCTGGGAAAATTGGCTTAACGCTAGCCTATATCAAGGCAAGGATCGACCAAGGATAGTCAATCTATTCCACCCGATTATTCTCGTGTTTGTAGCCTGAATTTTAGAGATGGAGACAAAACGTAAAACTAAAAGAAAAATATATTGAAGCCAGTGAGAACCTAGTTGGTCTTCGAATTATCCCCATTACCTTCAAACCAGAAAAATAGCTCAACGAAAGACCAAACAACGACAAGATACTTCTTCGGCAGAAATCTATGATGAAACAAGCTCTTGAACCGCAGGTAATACATTGGTTGACATCTACGAAATTCATGTGAACAACGATGTCTCAATCCAAATCAATATTCCAATGAGTGATCAGAAAATCAGACATTAGAGGCTCCGATCGAGAATTCTGAGACTACGATAACAGCTGATGACTTGCCATAATGAAGTTAAGAAATTACAGAGGAAATTCGAAGACAACCCAGAAATTGATCGCCTGAATAAATTAAAGGAAGCAACTAAATAAAATGAAAGAAGACCGTTTATCTTTAAAATCAAATTCATATTTTCGCAAGACAAAATCCACGGGGTCAGAACAAATCATACGACACTATGTGGCGTGGGGAATTGTATTCCAAACGGTTACGAATATGGCAGGAGTCCTGGTCTAGTGTCAGCTCCGTCACAAAATACTCTGGACAGGTAGCCTAAATGAAAAAAATATTGAAAGTGTTTGTAGGGATTTCCCAGTTAGTGAAGGAAATAGTTAGAGCTGAATATAAAACTCTCAAACCAACAGAGAGTAGTTTTAACAGTGATTGCCGATTAAATGGCTAATTAGGTACGGCTCCTCTACGGCCGAACCAGTGACAAGTTCGTTTGCGTGGTCAATGTTGAAGGTGTATGAGGCACAGATACTGGAAAATCTCTTGCTCTCGCGAATAAACTGTTGTGTTTTCTTGTAAACGGACTTTTAAAGTAGTTCCCTATTCCGGCTGCCTACTTCATCGTTAAAGGCTTAGAAGTCTTCGATCTATCCCTTTTAGTTCAGAAATGATTAATGTCGTTGTCTGACAATCATAGAATCAATGTTTAAACATTTTGAAGAGGGAAATATGAGAACCTGTGTGACTCATCCATGTTATCCTAGTCGTAAACTTCTTTTCAGTTTTCACTGTTACCATTTGATAAATGTGAGGTCCCAGTTCCTAGACAGTGAAATGACAGCAATGGCATCATCACCTCCAAATATGTGAAGGAAGTTTATCGCCTCCAGAGAGACTTGACATCCAAACCTGTGCTGTATTACGAATAAACAAAGGAATCTGGAAAATATGAATGTTCTGCTGTACAAATATCTCCCCAGCGGTCATTGATGCTATTCGCTTCGTGAAAGAAAACCATGCCCGTTTACAAACTCATGTTAGACTGTTCATACGGGGAATCGACGGTGCGCTTCATGGAATGAATTTACAAGTATTCCACATTCCACGACGTCATTGACATAACTCAGCACATTTGGCAAAACAATCCAGATTTTGTGCATTTCTATTCACCAGCGGATAAAATAGTTACAATGGTTGAATGATGATTTCATCGAGTACGTTAAAATAATTCATTTGGAATCAAAACGTTAAAATTTGAAATGTCTGACTAATGAGACGGCAGATGCTGTCTCGCTAACTGTGAAATCTATGGTGGAATATGTGTCTTATCTGTTACATAATCGGCTATTTTATGTTCTCACTAGATGATTTTCTGGAGACGCAATTGAAGGTCTGTTTAGGTCAGTGAGATTGGGTGGTGGATGTAATGACATGACGGACGCACGCACTGCATTGTTTGCTATGAAACGTACCCTGAAATCTGGTCACACACAAAGGGTCAACGAAAAAGTGATAGAAAATTTTTGCGTACACTGCTGGTAAATAACAGTAAGTAAAGGACTGAAAAGGTGCTCCGTTTCTCGTATCGAAAAAATTCTGAATTTTTTATATACCATGCAGCAGTGAAATTATCCTAATATATCTACAGTAACTGGAAAGATTTTATATATTTTACATATCTATATCTTAAGCTAAGCTCAAATGTGAAATGAGAGTTCCTGTATGTGCATTATATTCCAAATTGGTAATATGTTAAGGATTATTTTTCATTTTATATTGGTGTTACGGACGAACTCTCACTTAAACAACATATGTTCTGGGTGCGGTAAGTGCTGCCATCTGCAATGTCACTGTAAACGCAATTCTCGCGGCACAGAGCAGGCAGTATATAGAGATTGAGACGGCGGTGCTTCAAACATCACAGAACTCCAGGAAGCGCTACAGGATTATTTAATATCCAGGTAAGAAAATGTTATTTTAACGGGAGACTTCAACACTGACCCGACAAATGAAACTACTGAGACTAAGCGACTAACATACAGTACATGTTTGAATCCATTAATATGACAATCCTGCCTAAAGAGGATAGAATAGAATAGAGATGTAACTCAATAATGAATTTCGGTACCAAGCCACTAGGCGCTAGTAGTTTCAGTCCCCGATCAGAGATAGCGCCAGAGTGCGCATTTTGTGCAATACCTTACAGCTATTATCAACAGATAGCGCAGCGAAGTAACATCCGGCGCAGTGACGCACATCCGGTTATGCTTACAGCCCCCCCTCCCTCCTTTCCTTTGCCCCTCACCCCACCCCCTGTCGATTGTAATGCAGTTCTACTACTTCCATGCCCAATACATTGTAATTCATATGTTTTTATTTCCAAGTACTTACTATGTTGTAAATAATGATCTGATACCCCTACTTCGTACGGCATACTACGTTAATGAGAACGTAACCTCCCACCTCAAAGCAGCTTTAACTTCAAGCGAATGATTGACACATTAACACAAAGCTGATATTATAACAAATAAGAAATCCCTTCACAAGCAAGACAGCAGAGCACACCATATGCAAGAGAATGGGATATCACATCAATATCCAAGTACCACATGAAAATTAAAATAAGAGAATTAAATGCACTGAGACAGGAAATATATAGAACTACATTAATAGAACCATTCAGCTTTCACTCAGCCCCTGAATTATACTCAACCACGAAATACAGGGTTTCAGGAGGACTGGCGAAGATACATTTCTAATAAACAAACACAAGGAACAAAGTTTTACAGCACAAGCGCATGGACATTTGGAATTCAAACAACACAAATACTCTAGCATCATGGGAGCCAAAGAGGATAGAATATGAGAACTATCGCTTAAAATCGATGTCAATCGCTTGGGTAAAGTCGGATTCAGTGCAATCCAGCAATATTATCTCCATAATGCTTGACGTGATACGACTAATTCTTTGTCACGAGTGCCCACTGATTGAGGTTAGACTTGAAATACTTCACTTCGAGGCAAACTGCCTTTAATTATTAATATCACTCATATTATGCCTACTTGCGTGCCTTCTACAGAACCTGTCTACAACAATCTACACGTTGTGAACGACCTCTAGCGCCATCTAAAATCGGGGACGGAAATTACCCGAAGCTAGCTACAGATTGGAACCATAAGCCCCATTAGACCTTCACCGGGGTGATCCTGCCCTTAAAACTCGTAGTCCGTGTTGCAACCTTGCACACACTCCTCAATCTAGTCATTGTTAACAATAATGACCGTACATGGACAGATGCCTGTGCTAGGTCTTTCCTACCATGATATGATTTACGTTGCATACTATTTGAAGTGTCTGAAATACAAGCCTAAGATAATCACATACAGGGATTTCAAAAATTCCTCCTTAGGGACGCTCAGAGCACACAATGACACACACATCAGTATATGAAATGACATTGATGACAATGTTTTTCATTTCACCGATCTTCTCTTAACGGATATGCCTCTTTACATACTGCTCGTATAAAGTGACCCTCTAACCCTTGGTTCAATCAAGAAATTCGGTATCGAACGAAACACGGAGGCGTAGCCTATAATTATTTTTGAGAAATATAAGACTCCGAAATAAAACAACGCAGAAGATAAGAAACGCGGAAATACGCTACTCGTACGAAATTTTCAATAAACATAACCCTATTCCATGTTAAGAAAACAGTATTGCTCTTATGAAAACAAGGTTGCCAAATCTAACGGGTGAGCTCAACAGTATCAGGGGAAAACTGCTACACATACATTCGTGAAACCCAGTATTTATTTCAAGAAAATCTAAGCTGAAAAATATTTTTAGGAACTCAACGGGACAGGTTTCTTGGAGGGAGCTCATTTTGATTTTCACAGAAATACGGGAAAATGATGGCTCATACATTTCAGGACCAAAGATGAAAAAGGGAGAAGGTGCAAGAAACATGTTTTTAGTACAATGGCACTTTCAACCTCACCTACCAAAGGAGACCAAGAATTAATTATTACCTAGGTCTTTGAAGTACAAGTATTACATCCAACACATTTTATATAATAATTACATAACACTATTTAGCTTCTATAAATTTCATTTCTTTAATTAATTGGCTCAGAAGTTAACAAATACATGAGTGATAGCACACTGACACAATGGACACCGCGAGACGCTAGCACATTCAGCCTTCCCCACGAAACTCAACTGGGCACATTGGACTGTGGCTGTATCTGTTGAACTTCCTACCAACTTAACTAATGACCTCGGGCACATGCACAGGTTACCACCATATGCGGCATGGCTAATAAATCCCCTTATATTAAAAAAAAACATTTTTCTTATTTAGGCACTTTCACCAATTTTGCATCTTTCGTCTTCATTTATGGATCGCAGTACGCAAGTTCAAAATAAAAGGACGAAGAAATTAATCTGCAAATTATTTAAGGAAATATAGGATGTTTACAGCAATGTAGGTAAACTACAGCACACACAAAACCTCAGTATTGAAGTCAAAGGCAAACTGGGGAGAAAATAGACGAAAAATCATGTTTATAGGCTCGGGGTGGGGGATGCAGTTAACTGCATTTAATAAATTTGCCCTTGCAACGCCGGTTACTGTCCGCCCTTGAGGCGGTAGAGGTGGGATCCCTCACTGAGTCCGAGGGAAAAACCGACCCTGGAGGGTACACAGATTAAGAAAGGAAGAAAAAAGTGAACTAAACTAATTAAACTTAGGCACTATTGATACTTGAACTATTATGATTTTTGCGTATATATTTGCATAGGAATTGAAACATTCAATTTGTATAAGTTACCTACTGACTAACTACGTGTTAAATTCACAGAAATATATTATTTATAAGAACTAACTTAAATCTAGTTGTACTTAAAGTGACAGTATTTATGAAACCGATAAAAGAGCCTCTTGGTTCAAGCGGCAGCGCGTCTGCGTCTCACTACTGGGTTACGTGGTTCAAATCCCGGCCACTCCATGTGAGATTTATGCTGGACAAAGCCGAGGCTGGAAAGCGTTTTCTCCGGGTACTCCGGTTTTTCCTGTCATATTTCATTCTCCAATATAATCTCATCTGTCAGTCATTTACCATATGCCCCAGAGGAGTGCGACAAGCTTCGGCAGTCGGCAAATGGTTTTCCGTGATTTCCCATTTTCACTCCAGGCAAATGCTGGAGCTGTACCTTAATTAACGCTAAGGCCGTTTCCTTCCCATTTCTAGGCCTTTCCTGTTCCATCGTAACCATAAGGCCTATCTGTGTCGGTGCGACGTAAAACAACTAGCAAAAGAAATGTAGAGCAAATAACTGTAGAAACATAGCTAAGGTCAAAAACTTAGTAAAGTAGTGAAAGCGAGTTCTACTACAACACCAGTTTGTAGCAAAAATGAAAAAAATATTGATAAGGATTCTCAAAATGTTGAGGAAGCTGAAATTAAATTAACAGCTTTCTTTGCTGAACACAACGTTGTGTTTCAAGTTATTGACCATCTCGTTCGCATAATTAAAGCTGCTTTCATTGGTTTGTCGTATTGCTGTACTTTATTTAAATTTATCGTACCTGTGTGGAACCATTAGGATTATGAAATGTTAGGGTTGTTGGAAAAATCCGATGGACGACGGAAATTGAAGCAATGTGGCGGGAATTTCTACTCGAAATATCTGGCAACTCTGATTCAGAATGCTGAGCCTTGTTGCAGTGAAATCTTCTCCAACAGTGATTCCTGTTCGAGCCGGTTTTCTTTTATTCCTGAACACTTGCTCTCTCTTCCCGTAGTTAGTAAATTTCACTATGATAGTACGCTTAGAGTTCGTGTTCCTTGCAACTACACGATGAGATCGATCAATGTCATTAGAATATTTATGTCAATTTCTAATTTACATTTGATAATGTTGATCACAAGGAGGTCGGTATTTTCTCCTGCATTCCCTGCTACACCAAACATTCGGAGGCTGTTGCGTCTTTGACATTGCTCAAGCTCATCCGCTGTGCTCTGAATTTCACATTTTAGCCAGTTCCGTTCGTTGTGTGTATTTTTTACCCTATGAATTTTTGCAACTGACGACAGCAATACATTATTCGTTGAGACGAGACAGTCATCTGTGGTCTTGAAGTAGGAGCAAAAGGTTTGATCATTGATGTGCTGATTATATTTAAATGAAGTGTAAGTTCGTAATCATTAGAAACGGTCATTGTGCTATTAAGTTTTAAGTCCTTACAATAATTGGTGACCCCGACCCGATTGAGAAGCCGACAGCTTAGTGCCGCCATCGATAAGGCATTTATTACTCAGATCTATCAACAAGTTGAGTTTCTTAATGAAGCCAGAGCCTCAAATTCCTTCGGCAACAGTTTCTGCGGTCATCTCTCGCATGGGAATTGCTTCCATCCAGTAGGTGAATCAGTCGATGATTGGTAAGCAGGCCACTCACTAGCAAACTTGTTGGTCAACATGCTATGTATTGGCCACACACCGAGACGAACTTCAGTTACACGCGAACTGGAAAGTGGGTAATAACTGTAAAAATGGAAGTGTTGTCTAAGAAACAAAAACTGGCAATTGCAACAGGCCTGCAAATAGTGATGGGAAAGGGTAGAAATAAAAATAATGTTATGGACAACGCAGTGGCTATTAAGTTGCAGAAAATATAGCAAGGACCAAGGGGAATGTTTTCATTCCCCTTCCCGAAGGGAACCTAGAAGGTTACGCCTTCTCTCTGGCCAGGAGATTTGGCGGGGATTGGAGGTTTGTTGGTGTTGGGAGATGAAAAGGGAGAGCACTGATTGTTTGAGGAGAGGTGAGGGTTTGGCCTTTTGGCTAAGGAGCGTAGCTGTTCTGTGCTTTATTATATAGTGTTTACATATACATTTGTGCTTACATTGAGGTTACAATTATTAGTACATATGATTTTGGATACAATTATTGGTACATGTGATTTTGCATATAACTAGGCTGTGGGTATGGTGGAATGAGAATGACCGAGCTCGATAGCTGTAGTCGCTTAAGTGCGACCAGTATCCAGTATTCGGGAGATAGTAGGTTCGAACCCCACTGTCGGCAGCCCTGAAGATGGTTTTCCGTGGTTTCCCATTTACACACCAGGCAAATGCTGGGACTGTACCTTAATTAAGGCCACGGCCACTTCCCTCCCACTCCCAGCCCTTTCCTGTCCCATCGTCGCCATAAGACCTATCTGTGTCGGTGCGACTTAAAGCAATTAGAAAAAGAAATGAGAATGGTTGGGAGCAGGTGTGAGGTTAAAAGATGAAGGTTGGCTGTACAGTTGTGAAGAGAGGTGATAAGGAAGTGGAGAAGATCTAAGGTGGGTGTGGGTGGGAGTTGGGGGCTTGAATGGGGGCGAGGTGGATAGGCTTGTCGATAAGGAGGGATTGGAATGGGGGGTGGCCGGGGGCGGTGATGTGTAGTGGTTGATGGATGGCGGGTGGATGGGGGTGGTGAGTGGGAGGGTTCGACTCGGTGGTGTTCGCCGAATATTTGGGCTCCTGTAGTGATAAGTTGTTGGACGTCTTGTTCTGTCGGTAGTTGCAGCCGGACCATGTATGTTGGGCCGTGGTTGCTGCGTATCCTTATGGCCTTCCTTACAGGAACTCCAGTGGCACGAAGTTCATGAATTATTTCCCTTTCAGCGATGTCCGGGGTGATGCCTCGTAGTACACAGCTGTAAGTTGACTCGGGAGGTGGTGGCTGCTGGGTCGGTGTTGCGTGGTCAGCGGTGTTATCTGGTAGGGCCATTACGGTCGTTGCCTGGAGGGGGCTGGGGGGTTGTTGGATGGGAGGGAGGGTAAAGTTTGTTGTCATGACCGGGGAGGTGTGGCAGGTTGTACTGGTGATGGTTGTAGTTGAGGGAAGAATGCTGGCAGTAGTTGTGATGGTTGTGGTAGTGGTTGTGGTGCGGAGGGAAAGTGGGAGTGGTATTGTCTTGATTGGGGGCTCATGGAGGATGGAAATGTACTACGGCTTAGCTTGTAGCTGGTCTAAGATGGACTGCGGCGGCGATAACACGACGTAGTTATTATTCCTTATGTTGGCTCCGTCGAGGAAGAGGCGTGGCTCGGCTTGTTCACTTGTGACTTGAACTAGTAGATGTTCTGACAATTTCTTGGTTCGGCCATCTATTACACGGAAAGCATTCACTATTTGGGCATCTTGTGTTCTGAGTTCCTGGTATATTTCTTTCTCTGGTATAGAGAGATCTACTCATGGGATGAGCACATAGGGCATGTTTGGTGGTAGTGGGGAGGCGACTGCCAACTAGACGTCTGCCTGATTGTGCTTTATTGCGCTCAGCTGGGTTGCTAGTAGAGTTGTGGGCCATCCGGCCGAGAAGAAAGTTCGGGATGTGCGTTTAGTGACACTACCGAAAATACACCCATATAAATGTGTTGCGAAAACTGAAATCTACGGAACCAGCAGACTTCCAGGACTGTTTGAGAACAGTTCGCCACTCTCTTAGAGCTAGTGAGACAGTCGTCTTGTACAGATTTCGAAGATGTGAACAACGGTGAAATTAGAGAGGGTGACTGGCGTCGAGAAGTAAATCAACTTTTGGGTCCTCAACGCTTACGAGGAAGAAAACAAACATTGTTACGACAGACAGTTACTGACTAGTGGACGTTAACAGTTGGATATTGTGTACCTTGTGCTAAGAAAACTAGAACTTGCTACAAATGATGCGTATGACCTCCCTCATCTTCACTATTGCTAGAAACATGGATCATAGATGACATGCCATCTCGTACAATTTCACAATCGGCAGTGTATAGAAACAGGCCGTAGTAACATAGAGACGGCTCTTAAATGTCATCGGGAGATGCGCCAGTACTCTTCGACGTTAACACTTTCCTGAGTTCCCTTCTGAACGATGCTCTTAGACTCTTATTTTTTATTTACGAACTTTTTGTC
Source organism: Anabrus simplex (assembly GCF_040414725.1). Taxonomy (NCBI): domain Eukaryota; kingdom Metazoa; phylum Arthropoda; class Insecta; order Orthoptera; family Tettigoniidae; genus Anabrus; species Anabrus simplex. The sequence continues at coordinate 500,671,577 of NC_090267.1, forward strand.
CGCATGAGGATAAACACTTTGACATTTTTCCATTAATGTCTGTATTGCTTCATTCGTTAGGTGTTTAATTGAATATTATTTTCCTTAACATCCCACAAACAAGGTAAAGATTCATATAGCTCAATAAATTATTTCCAAAACTCTTTGTTATAATTTTTTTTTGCTAGTTGTTTACGTCGCGCCGACATAGATAGGTCTTATGGCAACGATGGGATACGAAAGGTCAATGAGCTGGAAGGAAGCGGCCGTGTCCTTAATTAAGGTACAGCCCCAGCATTTGCGTGGTGTGAAAATGGGAAACCACGGAAAACCATCTTCAGGGTTGCCGACAGTGGGATTCGAACCCACTATCACCCGGATGCAAGCTGACAGCCGCGCGCCCCTAACCGCACGGCCAACTCGCCCGGTTTTGGTATCACAGAAAGACATCGTGTACGCTGTGTATTGCAAGCAGACCACTATCTACCTGGTTGACAACACGTTGCTACTATTTACAAAAATTTTTTACGTCGTACAGACACAGATAGGTGTTATGGCGACGATAGAATATGAAAGGCCTAGGAGTGAGAAAGAAGCGGCCTTAGCCTTAATAAGGTACAGCTCCAGCATTTGCCTGGTGTGAAAATGGGGAATCACGGAAAACCATCTTGAGGGCTGCCAACAATGGGGCTCGAACCCACTATTTCCCAGATGCAAGGTCACAGCTACGCACTCCTAACCCCACGGCCAACTCGCCCGGTTGCAACACGTTGAGACAACGCCACACACTGACCAACATGCTCGGCTCGTGTGGAGGCTTTTGTGTAGTTTCTCACGAGCCTGCAACTTGCTAGCAACTTGGCAGCATGTTGACCAACCAGCCCACACACAAGTGAACAGAGCATCCAGCGTTAAGAAAAGACTACAGGCCTTATGGGCTTTTACTTCTGTTGGTGTTACCCACTTTAGTTCTACATGTATATAAACATTATAATGAATTCCTATCAAAATGTATACTTTTTCTTATGAAACAAGGATTGGTTGTGCCATACAATACTAAATAAGACGTAAAATCATTTTGATATCTTTGAGTTTATCCTTTTAAATATCGTATATGCGGTTCAGTACACGGAACTGCCGGCCATGGTTGTCGCATTGCGCGCCACATTTCAGCGTGGAGTGCGGAAGTGTGTACAGTAGACAACACGTGTAATAACTCAGCTTAACCACTGCGAATCATCATTGGTGAGGTCAGTGCGGCATGTTTCCCTTTTTGTGTGTGTCACTCATTACAGTGATTGCTTATGTAAGGGAGATATTCGGCAGAGTGAACTATATCGTCTTCCTGGGGCGCATAGTGTTTTGTTATAAATACAGTATAATTTATTGCGTTTCATTTTTCGTGTATTGCATTGCTTTTGGTTGTGTGTATCGTGTATAGTTTTTGTCTGTTTAGTATTTTTTATATAATCAGTCAGCGAGTAATACATTTAAATTATAGCTGAACATGTGAAAAGGATAAGTAGTGAAGTTGTCAGGAGAAAGGAACGGCAAATGGTGCTTAATTCATTTTCATATTTGAAAACAAAGCATCCAGGACGAAGTGTAAACGGGGTAGTAGATAAAGCCGCAAAGTTTTTAGGAATTTCGAAGACTTCCGTCTTCAAAATAAGGAAGGAAGCCAGCGAAGGGCACTCCAGAGTCCCAGCAAGAAGCGGGAAAGGAAACAGTTAATTCGCAGTAATTCCAGACTCATTAAATACCATGATTTTGTCAGAAGTGGAATACGGCGCACTGTTTATGAATTCTATTTTAGAGATGAACCGCCAACTCTGAACACAATCCTCACTTCCGAAAAACAGCAACTCCGAACTACCTGATTTTAAGAAATCATACGAATAGGTCATTCAGCATTCCGTATTTTATGTTGCGGAAGAATATTTAAGTTATCGTATTTTGTGATAAACGTGAAGCCCTTGCATCTGTTGTCACTTACGAGTAAATTTATCTGAAATGAGCTGAAGGATACATCACCGAGACAGAGATATCTCGCCGTCAGCTTCCTGTGTTGTAACCACACAGTATATGCCTTAATAATGAAATGTTTCTGGGGGCTAATAGACTCAGCACTGCGCCCCCTTAAAGCAACAACGATCATGAGACTTTCTCAGATATAAGAAACAAGACAATCATTTCGGTTTCTGGATATGCATATTATTATTATTATTATTATTATTATTATTATTATTATTATTATTATTATTATTATTATTATTATTATTATTATTATTTAGTTCGCATCCCTGCATGTTCAAACTCTTCCTCTATTTCGAATGATACAGTCAGTGGGCTATTATCCTTAGAAACGTTATTGCAAAACGAAATTTCATTAATGACTGGAGATAATCTGGCATTGATATTATTATTAGTCTTGCAACAGCTGTACCAAGCGTTGTATAATTTTATGTCATGACTGTATTTCGCAAGCAGTGTCCGAGCCGCGCTGAGTGAGCGAGTATGGCAACAGTGGAAGGCAGCAGGCCCATAAGGCCTGTAGTCTTTTCTTAACTCTGGATGCTCCAACTCGGCAGCATGTTGACCAACCATCCCACACACAAGTGAACTTGGTGGGGGAACTTGTGTTGACGAGCATGTTGGGCAACAAGTTCGTTCGTGAGTGACCTGCTTACAGTACACAAAACCGCCAGATGGCGGTAATGACTCACCAATATCAATGTGGACTGTGTTGAAAGTCTTCGATTCTGGGAATCGGATAGCGATCTGGAATTGCCTGATCATTCAGACACACGCTCAAAACACCTGTAAGCTTAAAGCAGAAGTTTAGTTAACTGGAGAACTCTCAAAGAACACCTGAAAATTGCACCTGTATCGGGAGCTAATACGCTGAAAGTTGATTACGAATGTAACTTTCAGTTCAAATACGTATTATCAGTGGTGCGGGAGTTATCGTTGAAGAGTTTTCTTCATTTGATTCCCGATCTCGGATCCCTGATTGTTGAAAAAAAGAGAATACATGAGACAGGAACTCAAAGTCAAGTAAGTTTACCCTCCAACCAGAGCGGGGAAATAGTACCTGCGTTTTAAATCTCAGAAGACTTCTCGTACCCTGCAGAGAGTACCTTTAAAACATGAATAAACTTGAATAACTAAGGAGAGAGACCTGTATAGTAAACCAGCGTTCCACATTCCCTGCGGTTGTGTCTTGTCTTGGAAAATAAGGCTCACTGAGGAAGTTTCCATAAACATGACGAATGTTGAGAAGAGAAAGGTTAAAAAGCAACTGATGTTCTTGAAACGTGTTTGTTGGAGAACATCTGACTAGGAGTTTTAAACTAAGAAACATTATTCTGTAGGCACTTGATTGTCTTTACGTTATCTCTACACGCCGTGTTCAGGTCATGGGAAGGATCTGTACAGCACAGTTGGGATTTGTCAACTTTACCTTCGGCCTTGGCCTAACAAGTGACCGCTGCTTAGCCGAAGTAAACGTGTGGTCAGCACGGCGAATATTTTCGGTCGTTATTCTTGATATTCTAGACCGTGCCACTATATCACCGTCAGATAGCTACTCAGTTGTTCTCCTGTGAGCAGAGTACACCTCAAACCAGTCCTCAAATCCAGGTAAAAATCCTTGACCTGGCAGCGAATCAAACCCGGTCCCTCCGCGTAAGAGGCGGGCTTGGTACACCAAGCCGAAGGGTGGGCGATATATTCATCAGTTTATGAAGCGAGATGATCATCTTAGCTGACTCACCCCAAAAACTGTAAAAGAAACGAATGGATAAAAAGCGTCCGCCTCTGTGGTGTAGTGGTTAGTGTGACTAGCTGCCACCCCCGGAGGCCCGGGTTCTATTCCCGGTTCTGCCACGAAATTTGAAAAGTAGTACGAGGGCTGGAACGGGGTACACTTAGCCTCGGGAGGTCAACTGAGTGAAGATGGGTTCGATTACAATCTCCGCCATACAAATGCTGGGATGGTACCTAACTGAAGGTCACGGCCGTTTCCTTCCCTCTTCCTTGTCAATCCTTTCCAATCTTCCCATCCCCCGCAAGGCCCCTGTTCAGCATAGCAGGTGAGCCCGCCTGGGCGAGGTGCCGGTCATCCTCCCCAGTTGTATCCGCGACCCAGAGTCTGAAGATCCAGGACACTGCCCTTGAGGCGGTAGAGGTGGGATCCCTCGCTTAGTCCAAAGGAAAAACCAACCCTGGAGGGTAAGCAGATTAAGAATGTACAAATGTACCTCCATACATCTCCAGATCTAATACTTTTGGCCATAGACAAAATCAATCAAGATATAACATAATTTTTTCTTGGTCTTTGAGATGTGGTCTTGCGTTAAACGCAGAAAAAACGCAAGTGATCATCCTGGGATACCCGAAACTATTCCCGAAGATCAACCGACTAGAGATTCCATTCTACAAGGTTATTCATGTGTCAGTAAAAGTCCTAGGCGTTACTTTCGATGATAATATGTGGTGGGAAACGTATACTGCGAACATCACCCAGAAAACATTCTCTGCATTGCACATGCTGCGCTGGTATGAACACTTACTTCCTGAAAATCACAAACAAATGCTTGTAGAAGTTATGGTTTTCCCTCATTTCGACTCTTGTGACGCGATTTATAGAGACGCTGGGTGCAAGTTATTGAGCAGATTACAACGTGGTCAAAATGCAAGTGTGAGGGGTTGTGTCTCATTTGCGATCAGTCCCACTTGCGATCACAGCAAAAGTTGTCCCATTTGCGATCACTTCCTTTACAGTGGGAAACAAGAATGTGAAGAAAGGCCAGTTCGTGTCCAATTTGCGACCACTGTAAAGTTATCAGCAGCCTATCAGGGTTTTCCAACGTCCATGCAACAGGGGGGCTGCTAATTAAGGCGTACTACACACAACCTCTCTCTTGAAGGTTTTTTGAGGTAATATTATTCTATAGTTTTTAACATACTGAAATTATTCCAGCTGTAGACATCCATGGTTGATGTAGCTTTTATTGTTATCTTGTTATCTGCGTATTTACTTACTACATGAGGTCATTGAGACGAAGAAAGGCAAGCCTTGTGCTTTATATGATCGATACTCGTACATTAATTTACGGAAAAGTCTGGGATGTTTGGTGACATGGGTTTTTTTATCGCTGGCTTTACGTCGCACCGACACAGATAGGTCTTATGGCGACAATGGGATAGGAAAGAGCTAGGAATGGGAAGGAAGCGGCCGTGGCTTTAATTAAGGTACAGTCCCAGCATTTGCTTGTTGTGAAAATAGGAAACCACGGAAAACCATCTTCAGGGCTACCGACAATCAAACCCACTGTTTCCCGAATGCAATCTCATCTTTTCGCACTATCATTATAGAATTATCATTTCTTCAACTTATTTTAATCTACAAATTTTTTTAACATTAAGTTCTGAAATCTTGTACGGTACATCTAATCTGAACGTACAGACAAAAATTATCATTTTATTTATATAGGTGAAAGCAGACTGAGTGGCTGCGCGTTTTAACGCGCTTTGGCTATGGCGCCAATCATTCGGGAAACGCGTGGGTTCGAACCCCACCGTCGGCAATTCTCAGAATGGTTTTCAGTGGCTTAATATTTTCACTTCCAGGCAAATGCTGGTACAGTTCCTATCCATAGGCCAGGGGTGAGTCCTCCCACCCCTTACCAAATTTCATTCACCATAACACATTTAATCTTCATTAGATCCGTCACTGAGGTTGGTGCCAGGAAGGGCATCCGGCCGTAGAAACATCCCATATAAATTAATCTCATCTCATCCCGACCCGGTATCAAGGAATGAGACTAAGGGGTAGACATACATACAGATAGATGAAAGTTGGCTAATTATATTTTGAGCAGCTGTTTACTTAACGTGTCAGTATGAAGGTTTGAACAGTTTGAACATTATTTAAACAGTAATTTAATAGTGACCCCTATTGTGTAAGAAAGTGTTAAGTCTGTTCTCAGATGAGCTACAATTGCTTCAGAACGGGTAGCACTATCGAAGAAGCGAAGTGTTACAAAAAATATTTTGTTTTAAAATTGGAAATTGAAAAAATCAACGGTTTTAATACGCTCATCTTTTGTCTTGCTTCTTAAAACTCATTTAACAGCGTTTACACCCACAACCATCTAGAAACTCTAAATAAAAGGTTAATTTGAGTCCTGTTTATTCTCTGCCGGTCCCGATATTAACGCATCAGTCTCAAACGGTACATATAAGTAATTTAATGAGTTTCAACATACGTTTCGTTAGAATCCTAGTATGTAGATAGCCAGTTACTTGAGGGATATCTTCCTTTACCAGTCCTTCAGTAGGGAATTCCCTCACAACCTGACTGTTTGTCTCTGATAAGAGTGATCGCAAATGGGACGACACCGTGTGAGGTACGCCTTTAACCTACTTCATATTTTAAATACCTATCTTCTTATCACAGTCTTAACGACAGATCTACTAATAATTCCATCCTTGATTTATCTACCCATAGAACTACCATTTCCTGATGGATGCAGTATTTTTGTATCCGTCTCTTGGCACAGGCCAGAGCAAAGTGTAGCTTCCACCGAAGTCCCAGTCTCATCCATGGCTGTGACAGTATGGAAGCTGCTGGGGTATGGGTGGTGCTGAGTAATGACATTTGGGGCACAACTAGTGTCTGAGTGTTATGAAAGGTGTTGCATATAGGATCAGTCGTGCTGCAGTGGCACCTTCTGGTCCAGTGAGGAAAGCAATGGCAAACTACCTCACTCCTCATCTTGCCTAGTATGCCTCATTTGGGCTCTGCCATTGGTTTTTGCAGTTTCCCTATAACTGCATAGCCTTTGGTGGTGCTATTTGAGGATCCAACTAGCATCTGGCTTGATGACCTAACAGACAGACAGACAGACAGACAGACAGACAGACAGACAGACAGACAGACAGACAGACAGACAGACAGACAGACAGACAGACAGACAGACAGACAGAACTACCATGCACGATAAATCTTCTACTTTTTCTTTATCTGTTTACCCTCCATGTTCGGTTTTTCCCTCGGAGTCAGCGAGTGATGGGGCCTCTATCGCCTCAAGAACAGTGTCCTGGAGCTTCAGACTCTGGGTCGGGATACAACTGGGGAGGATGACCAGTAACTTGGCCAGGCGGCCTCATCTGCTATGCCGAACAGGGGCCTAGTGGGGGATGGGAAGATTGGAACGGATAGACGAAAAAGAGGACAGGAAACGGCCGGGGCCGTACGGCTTGTACCATCCCTGGATTTGCCTGGAGGAAAAGTGGGAATCCACGGAAAAATCTTCCAGGATGGCTGAGGAGGGAATCGAACCCACTTTTACTCAGTTGATCTCCGCAGACTGAGCGGACCCCGTACAACTTGATAAGGGGTTAGACATGAAATCCATTTGATGATACTGACACAAATTCGAATTCTGTTCGGAACATTGATTTTCTTCACATATTCGAGGTTGCAATATGGCATACTGGGCGTTTCTTATTGACTACCTGCCCAGAAGCTGCGGTGTCCGAGTTGTTAAGGAATCGCACTTGAAATCCCATGGTTCCAGTCCTGTCCGCAGCGTTACTTTTCTTTACTTAGCAGATGTTGCATACGTTCGAATCCTGCCGCAGTGTTAATTTTTTCATACACATTACATTTTCCAGCATGCAGTACTGTGCGTTTCTTATTGAAAACATATAGTGTTCATCTCTCAAAGACAAGTAATAGACTACATGACGACTTACAACTTACTTGACCCACTACAATCTTGTCTTCGTCAAGCACACAGTACTACAACGGCACTACTGAAGGTCACAGAAGACATTCGAGAAGCTATGGACAACAAGGAAGTGACAGTTTTAATCTTCTGAACTTGAGCAAAGCTTTTTACTCTGTTGTCATTGATATTTTGCTCTCAAATTGTATTCTCTACATTTCTCGGACAATGACCATCTATGGTCGCATTCGTACCGGCATGGCCGTCGGCAGTGTGGTAGGGATAGGACAAACAAATCAACTTGGCGGTCCGTGCAGTGTGGTGTGCCCCAAGCGTCGGTGATAGGTCCCCTTCCTTTTTCTATTTACGTTAGTGATGTCTCCCAAAACCTAACGCACTGCAAATACCAAATTTACGCTGATGATATATAAATGTAACTCCATACATCTCATGATGTAATATTTTCGGCCACAGGAAAAATCAATCAAGAACTAACATCATTTTCTTCTTGGTCTTAGTGGTGTAGATTTGCGTTAAACCCAGGGAAAATGCAAGTCATCATCCTTGGATACCCGAAACTACTCCCGACCAGAGATTCCATCTATAAGGTTATGTAACACTAACATACCATTCATATCATCAGTAAAATTCCCAGACGTTACTTTCGATGATGTCATGTCATGGAAAACCCATATTACGAACATCACCCCGAAATCATTCTCTGCATTGCGCATGCTGCGCTGGTATCAATGATTATTTCTTGATAAACTCAACAAGATGCTGGTAGAAGTTCTGGTTTTCCCTCATTTCGACTATTGTGACGCGATTTTTAGAGACGCTGGGTGCAAATTGTTGAGCAGATAACATCGTGGTCAAAATGCATGTGTGAGGTACGTCTGCTACCTACTGTAATATGACCAAGTAACTCTTTCTTATAATCACCTATCTTGGCCCCAACAAGAAGTCTGTCGCACCGAACATACCCTATGCAGTCTCAATAAAATCCTTCATTCTTCACAGCAATTTTACCTTACTTCATATTTCAAATACCTGTATTCTTATCACAGTCTTAACGCTATATGTACTAATAATTCCAACCATACCTACCGTTCAGCACTCGTACCACATTTCAAATTGTGTGGCAGAACCGGAAATCGAACCCGGACCTCCGAGGGTGACAGCTAAATACGCTAACAACAACCCATACAGAATGGCATACTGGCCGTTTCTTGTTGACGGCTTTAACAGAGGCTGCGGTGTACGGGTGGTCAAGTAGTTGGACTCGAAATCCAATGTTTATTACCGGCGCAGTCCGCCTCTGTGGTGTAGTGATTAGTATGATTAGTATGAAATGTGGTACGAGTGCTGAACGGTAGGTATCGACTCAGCCTCGGGAGGTTAACTGAGTACAGGGGCGTTGAATTCCCACCTCAGCTATCCTCGAAGTGGTTTTCTGTCGTTTTCCACTTCTCCACCAGGCAAATGCCGGGACGGTACCCAACATAAGACCACGCCCGCTTCCTTCCCTCTTCCTTGTTGATCTCTTCCAATCTCCCCATTCCCCCCCCTTCTCAAAAGCTCCTGTTGAGCATAGCGAGGTTCTGGTCCTCCTCTTCATTTGTATCCCCCGATCTAATGTTTCACGCTGCAGGACACTGACCTTGAGGTGGTTAAGTTGGGATCACTTGCTGAGACTCTGGAGGGATACACAGGGTAAACGGATTAAAAAAGAAAGCAAGTAAGTACAAATTATTAATTTCCTAGAGTGTACAACCTTATTCCCAGAGTTTATATCTTTCTTTCTTAATCTGTTTACCCTCCAGTGTCGGTTTATCCCTCGGACTCAGCGAGGGATCCCACCTCTACCGCCTCAAGGGCAGTGTCCTGGAGTTTCAGACTCTGGATCGGGAGATACAACTGGAGAGGATGACCAGTACCTCGCCCAGGCAGCCTCACCTGCTATGCTGAACAGGGGACTTGCGGGGAGATGGGAAGATGGGAAGGGATGGACAAGGAAGAGGGAAGGAATCGGCCGTGGCCTTAAGTTAGGTACCATCCAGGCATTTACCTGTACGAGAAGTGGGAAACCACGGAAAACCACTTCCAGGATGGCTGAGGTGGGAATAGAACCCACCTTTACTCAGTTAACCTCCTGAGGTTGAGTGGATCCCGTTCCAGCCCTCGTACCACTTTTCAAATTTCGTGGCAGATCCGGGAATCGAACCCGGGCCTCCGGGGATGGCAGCTAATCACACTGACCACTACATCACAGGGGCGGACTCAGACTTTATGTACCGATTTTTATTAAATTCTGTTTTCCCATTTGCTCGTAGTTCAGCGTTGATATGGATGTTGCAACAAAAATCGAAATTCATGAATATCTCTGTTATCAAAGCCGGGACGGTAAAAATGTATAAGACGTAAATTATCGTAAATTTAATTCTATATATCTTAAGTTATGTAGTATTTATCGATAGGAGAATTAATACCATAAATATTTTAGAAGTAAATGTTAGACCATCCCCTAAACTACCATTTCGTTCCGCGTGAATACAATTCTTTATAGCCTAAATTGTAGTGCATTATTTCCCGATTTTACGTACCGGTTTTCATTACATTTTCTTGACCTATTTTCTCGTGATGCCCGGCAGACCGACATGACGGCAAAATGAAAAGTGAATTTCTTGTTACTGTGGAAACGACCGATACAGAAATACAATTCCTTTTTTTTTAATTCTGAGCAATGTACAGACAAATCTTTTATTTCATATATAATAGACTATGACGTATTTATCATCTGCCCATACTGAAAAGAGTGCGAAAAATGTAACTTTAGTGTACTGTAATTACGTTCCACACTGTTAGATAACAAATGCATCTGATTGGTTGAACTCTAATTCACAGTAACGTAAACACGGATAGGCAGAGAGATCTTGAATGAAGAACACCAAAATTAACCTTGTTGAACTGTTTCTCCACCTGATGACACTTTAATTACCTTCTGCACTGTTAGACAACAAATCGTCTCTGACTGGTTGAACTCCGCTTCACTGTAATATAAACACGAATAGTCAGAGAGATCGTGAATCAAGGAACGCCAGACTTAACCTTGTTGAACTGTTTCTCCTTCTGATTGCAGCGCCATGGTTCCGTAACCATCTACAAATAATGGCGTTTCTACAATCGCAGCTGAAGTAATCTGTCTCCTTCACAATACTGAGTAATAGATAAATATCGCATATAGCACAGTATATCATAACGTTCGTATTACCTTTGTTAATCCAGGATTGGATGACCATGTTCAGACTTCTGGTAGTTTAGTGGACTGTTCACTGCTTCAATGAACATTGATTTTTATGTTTTATTACCACGTAACCCCATGTACTCGGGTAATAAATATTTCTTAGCAACAGATGCACAACAAACAAAAAATCCATCACGGCACAACTCAAACATAGATGGTTTGGGTAATGGCGTATTAAAATTATGTATTATTAAATATTTAATCTAAAATAAGCAATAGTGGTTAGCGTAACTATTTGTCACCCCCGGAGGCCCGGTTTCGATTTCCGGCCCTGCCACAAAATTTGAGGAAGTGGTGCGAGGGCCGGAATGGGGTCTACTCAGCGTCGGGAGATAATCTGAGTAGAGGGGGTTCGATTACCACCTCAGCCATCCTCGAAATGTTTTTCCGTGGTTTCCCACTTCTCCTCCAAGCAAACGCCGGGGTGGTACCTAACTTATGGTAACGTTCGCCTCCTTCATTCTTTCTTGTCTATCTCTTCCAATCTTCCCAAACACCACAAGGCATAGCAGGTGAGGCCACCTAGGCGACGTACTGGCCCTCCTCTCGAGTTGTATCCCGACCCCAAAGTCTCACCCTCTGGGACACTGCCCTTGAGGCGGTAGAGGTGGGATCCGTCGCTATGTCCGAGGGGAAAACAACCCTGGAGGGTAAACAAATTAAGAAAGAAAGAAGGAGAAAGAAGAAGAATAACTACAGAAATCTAGAAACAAGAAACAAGTCACCGAATTCCCCTATTTGGGTAGTGTAATTCACTCTAATAACAGACACTTTTCAGAAATCAAGAAAATAATAGTAGTAGCAAACCAAGCCTTGCAAAATGAGAAAGCTTATTGCTGAACAACCATCTCAGTTTCGAGATCAGGGCAAACAAAACTTGAGGCTGCAGAAATGTGATTTTCGAGAAGAATTACAAAAAGCAAGTTGAAAGAATAAAACAATGACCTTGTTTTGAAGAACGTAAAGAAGAATCGATGTTTATTAAACGCGATAAAGAAGAGGAAACAAAGTTCCTTGGACACGTACTGGGACATGACTCTCTTTTCCAAACCACCATCGAAGGTAAAGTACTGGGAAAGAGACCGAGGGGACGACCAAGGAACTGGCATGACGAGGCTAGCAGAAGGTCGTCAGGTGTGGCTACAGGGCAAGGTATTGTCTTTAGTGATGATGCTGGTGATGACAGCCTTTAAAGTGATACGTTTCAGTTGTTTTTTAAAGCTATTTGTTAGGGGCGTCGACCCATGTCGATCTTTTTCCCCTACTGGCACCATATTGCATGAACCTGCGTGTAATTGGAACGGCGGTAATGTGGAATGTTGTGTGTGAGAAAGAAAGAAAGATTAAGGACGTCACAAACTCCCAGTCCCCAGGTCAGGGATATTATTAATCTTTACATTTTAAAACCCCTGACCCGGCCGGGAATCTAACCGGGATCCGCTGGGTGACAGGCTCCTATACCGCAGGGCCGGACATACGTTTAAATTACTCAATTCCAAATTCCTTTAAACATCCAACTCGTGACGTAAAATTTTATTTTCTGTGGCTCTTACATAAATAATTATCCCAGTATCTGAATTCGTGTACATATATTTATTCTTCCAATGCTTTTATCTGCTTCGAGAATATGCAATTGTTATGTGAATATTCCCAAATAATTGAAAAATAGAAAACTGATGAACATGAATAAAAGTGGAGGTGAAACGTATACGGAAGAACGTTGCGAGATACCAGGAAACTAACTGTAGTGACGAAGTATGTCAGTCACAGATTTATTTTGCAAAGAATAATATCCTCCCTCCCCCCATAAAATAATAAATGAAAAATATGGAATATGTTAAATAGAAACAACAGCTCATTCTGAGGACACACATGTTTTAATGTTGGTGTTTGCTATTTGAAGGGGCAAAGCAAATTCCTCTTAACAAAATAGTTCTCGGAAGAGGAAGATATTCTACTCTTCCGATCTAGAGACAGAGATGGATCATATATTTACCAGCACAAAACTAAAAATATATGGCTTTGATAATTCAAAATTACAGATTTAAAAATTGATAGAGGCTTTAGAAAAAGAAAAAAAAATTGCAATGTCTGGGTGGTCGTAATCTAAGGGAAAATTCTTCACTTAGAATCTTTTTCTGTCTGGATGTCCTTATACTATCTTTTGTTTCTCCACCACTGTCCCCACGCACCATTATATACAGTAGTCACGTGTGAGATCTGTATTGCATACAGTAGCTGAACTCGGCCCAGTTTCACGGTCGGATGTTCTTCCTCACGCCAAGCTATTGGCGCTGGAGCCTTTATGAGCCTTCGCTGTCATAGTTTTAATATCCTTAAATATATTTACGTACATCATTGATTCACGAAAAATACTTATGCATATCAGTACCAGAAAATTCAAACATTTGTCGAGAATTGATCAGCTACTGTCCTAAATAAAGAGAATGTATATTCTTAATTATTCTGCTTTCTAATCATTTTGAAACATGTATTAAAAGAAAGAGAATTATCGTGTGCATTCCCCTGCCATGACTACATTTATTCCCGAAGATTTATAAAAGTTAGTTCCTTTAACGAACCACTTTTAAACCATCCAGTGCTATGTCGAGAAAGGATAACTACCTCCCATGCAAGCCAACTTTATCACCAATTAGTTCAACAACACGTAACTAGACCGACTAATGAGCCACTTTACTTCCAGCTACAAGACTGGTCAACCAGCATCATTAGCAGCTACGTCGATAATCATTACCGTAGCCTATGGTTTGGTAACCTGTAATTCTAGATACATGAAACTACAAGTAATACTCGTATCTCCTCAACCAACACTCAAGTAATGTGATGAAATCGGCAGTCATTAATATTTCTTTACCACTGTCAAATTCATCGCCCTTCAGCCGAATATGAATATACGAATTTATGGCAGGGGGGGGGGGTAGCAGCTAAGCCATGTTGAGTATTATTACAAGGCCGTATCAGTCAATCATCTAGACTGCCGCCCGAGCAACTATCGAGAGGCTGTTGATGCTGATGAAATGGGAGACCCAATTTTGAGGTCAGAGTTTGACAGAGCTGTGAGTGACCTCAACAGGAACAAGGCACCTGGAATTGATGACATTCCCTCTGAATTATTGACTGCCTTAGGAGAAACCAGCATGGCAAGGTTATTTCATTTAGTGTGCAAGATGTATGAGACAGGAGAAGTCCCATCCGATTTTCGGAAGAATGTTGTTATACCTATTCCCAAGAAAGCCGGTGCTGACAGGTGTGAAAACTACCGCACCATTAGTTTAGTATCTCATGCCTGCAAAATTTTAACACGTATTATTTACAGAAGAATGGAAAAACAAGTTGAAGCTGAGTTGGGAGAAGATCAATTTGGTTTCAGAAGAAATGTAGGCACACGTGAAGCAATATTGACTTTACGTCTGATCTTAGAGGATCGAATCAAGAAGGACAAGCCCACGTACATGGCATTCGTAGATCTAGAAAAGGCATTCGATAATGTTGATTGGACCAAGCTATTTATGATTCTGAAGATGATAGGGATCAGATACCGAGAACGAAGAATTATCTACAATCTGTATAAAAATCAGCCTGCAGTGATAATAATCGAGGGCTTTGAAAATGAAGCAGCAATCCAGAAAGTAGTGAGGCAAGGCTGCAGTTTGTACCCTCTCCTTTTCAATGTTTACATAGAACAGGCAGTAAAGGAAATCAAAGAGAAATTTGGAAAGGGAATCACAGTCCTAGGAGAGGAAATCAAAACCTTGAGATTTGCCGATGATATTGTTATTTTATCTGAGACTGCAGAAGATCTCGAGAAGTTGCTGAATGGTATGGATGAAGTTTTGGGTAAGGAGTACAAGATAAAAATAATTAAGTCCAAAACAAAAGTAATGGAGTGCAGTCGAACGAAGGCAGGTGATGTAGGAAATATTAGATTAGGAAATGAAGTCTTAAAGGAAGTAGATGAATATTGTTACTTGGGTAGTAAAATAACTACCGATGGCAGAAGTAAGGAGGGCATAAAATGCAGACTAGCACAAGCAAGGAAGAGCTTTCTTAAGAAAAGAAATTTGCTCACTTCAAACATTGATATCGGAATTAGAAAGATGTTTTTGAAGACTTTCGTGTGGAGCGTGGCATTGTATGGAAGTGAAACATGGACGATAACTAGCTCAGAAAGAAAGAGAATAGAAGCTTTTGAAATGTGGTGTTACAGAAGAATGCTGAAGGTGAGATGAATAGATCGAATCACGAATGAAGAGATACTGAATCGAATTGGTGAGAGGAGATCGATTTGGCTAAATTTGACGAAAAGAAGAGATAGAATGATAGGACACATCTTAAGACACCCAGGACTTGTTCAGTTGGTTTTTGAAGGAAGTGTAGGTGGTAAGAAGGTATGAATATGACAAGCAGATTAGAGCAGATGTAGGATGCAATAGTTACGTAGAAATGAAAAGGTTAGCACAGGATAGGGTGGCATGGAGGGCTGCATCAAACCAGTCTATGGACTGATGACTCAAACAACAACAACAACAAGCAATGCGTTTAAAACACTTAACCATTTCTTAGGACGGACTGCTTGCGATTTCTACTGAATGAATTTACGTAAATATTCCTTAACATTAAAGGTTTTAGCCTGCAGATACATGATCCCATGTTTTTCACTGATACATTGCCGTTCTTGACGTGATGCTGACAGACCGAGAAGTTCATTAAGGTTGTAGTTTTTAATCGCTGTACTCTTTGCAGGACTTCCTACGTCTCGATTGCTCTTTTATATCATTGCTTTCACTTCTTTAATTAATTCTCTGCGCGTGTTTCTTCAGTATAGCTTCAAATATAACGAACAGCTGTGTTCAGTGTTGAATATGCAGACATGACTTGGAGCTACGATCTGTTGACCTGGACGTGATTTTGGAAATCCTTGACATTGTTGCATCAAGTAATCTAAACATTTTAGGTTACCTATTACTTTACAGGTTACTTTGTGCTATGAATCAGAACCATCAGTAAGAAGCGCCTAACTTTTTAACTCTTTCTTAGCTCATGTTATTATTAAGCTGCATGAACTGTCGCTTAATTTCTATATTTCAGGATACGGTAATGATACATTGCTTTTGGCAGGAAGAATTACGACGACTGACCAACCGATTCGTGTTAGCAAGTAACTAATGGGGTTTAACACGTTTTATGGCAGTATAACAAATGCAACACCAACAGGGCTTGGTGGTCAATGCAGAGGCAATGTAGAGAGCGACAAAAACAGTTCGCCCTCAAACTCACTTCGTAGCGAGCTAGCTCGACTAGCGGGAGAAGTTAGGTTGGCACCACTATCGTCCGCTATATGAACGTTAAGAGCTACAGTTATGACGGAAGGTGGTATTCAACATTATTACGATTAAAAAAGCAAATAAAATATTCTGTAGTCACCACTATCGCAGCAGGTGCTGGAAGTGTTTTCCTCTTTTTTGAAGCCTAGTTCAAGACGTTTCCATTTATTTGTGAACACTTTTCCCAATATTTGACGTGTGATTGGATGCATATAATCAATTATCTCTGTCTTCAGGTAATCTAGTGTCTTTGGCTTATTTCGATGTCGTCAAGCTTCCGTTCCGTTTAAATTATTGGCCTACTAGATCGTGGTGCATCATGAACTGAACCACTTGCACGAAATCTGCTAATGAAATAGCGCACAGTGTCACGATGTCGACAAATCGAACCAGGGAATCACAAACGAAATTGCAACCTCACATTTTCAGTAAAGTTACCTGTAGCGCGGAAATATTATTTACTAAAACACAATCAATCAATCAATCAATCAATCAATCAATCAATCAATCAATCAATCCTGATCTGTATTTAGGGCAAACGCCCAGGTGGCACATTCCCTCTTTGTTGCTTTCATAGCCTTTTCTTAAATGATTGCAAAGAAATTGGAAATTTATTGAACATCTTCGTTGGTAAGTTATTCCATTCCCTAACTCCTCTGCCAATAAAGGAATATTTGCATCAATGTTTTGTCCTCCTGAATTCCAAATTTATCTTCATATTGTGATCTTTCCTACTTTTAAGGACACCACTCAAACTTATTGGTCTACTAATGTCATTCCACGCCATCTCTCCACTGACAGGTCAGAATATACCACTTAGTCGAGCAGCTCGTCTCCTTTCTCCGAAGTCTTCCCAGCCCAAACTTTGCAACATTTTTGTAACCTTACTTTTCTGTCGGAAATAACCCAGAACAAATCGAGCTGCGTTTCTTTGGATTTTTTCTATAGTAAGCATTTTCACCACACTAAGCCTACATAAGAACAAAAAAAAATAAAGCACCAACGTTTCGGAACTCACTGTCGATAATACTGTAACGGCCGATTCCAATATTCTACCCTCCTCGACTAACTCAGCTGGAAGATCAACACTGAACACGTGCGGACGATGGTATTGCCAACCTTACTTTTCCCTCTAATAGATGGAGCTCGTTGCGAAGTGTGAATGCGGATGCACTGTGCAAGGTAATGTCAGACATCTCTTAGCTCCAGGTAGATAACTTGAGGGGAACGTGTTACACTTCTTTGATCAATGCAAGGTTCTAAAATATTTGTTTAAATGTAAACTTTCAACTAGCCTGAGGACTGCTGTGAAGCAAGTAATTTAGGGAGTAAAGATTGTTCACCCTCTGTTAATTCCTCTTCAACTTGCTATGGGGTGACTAAGATTTTCTAAACCTCTAAATTCTTCACACTGCTTTGGTACTCAATGTGATTCATTTAGTCATCCCTCTGTAGTATAGGCTTAGTCTCTGCAACTTCGGGCCATAAGCCCAGTTAGTATTTTAAGTGTCTGTTAAAAAGAAGTGTAAGTGTTTCACCTCCTAGCCTTTTGATTCTGGCCGATCGTCTTAAACCTTTTATTTTGTATATTAAGGCCATTTAGAATGGGCACTCATTGTCCCGACTTAAATTGTCACTTATAGATGAGTGTGTAACAGACTGTCGAGCAAAAATGACAGAAAACGTATTATCTGAAGTTTGTCAAGCATGATTGGGTAAGAAACTTGCGCCTCTAAGAGGCTGGATTGTATTAATGTTTGAATCTCAAACTACTATACGATGTAAGTGAGTGGAACTCTTGTAAAATAGTGTGTCTACAGAGATATATTGCTAATCAGTTGTACATTATTGTATCGATTATTTTCTCTATTCTTCCTGATATTTGGACTTGTTATCCGAGCTCACGAGCTCTTTAACTGTTATTTGTTGCTGCTTATTCAGATTATCTATCAATCTTTTTAAAGGAAGGAAATGAAATTTGATCATTTAGTGCTTTAACTTATGCTCTGGTCAATTCCATGTCCACTCATTCACCCCAGGGACTTCTTATACTTCTCTGGTTTACAAAATCACTGTAACACCCGTAATTTTGAAGGAAGTGTTTAGGGGATAAGGCTGGAGGAAGGAGCATTGCACGGTGTTGTCAAATTTCTGTATTCCTTTCTCCTTCCCTTCGGCTCACTCCTTCGTTCGTTGAGAGCGCTGTATTCTGTGGTACATAAGTCAGAAGTGAGAGGTTTGGTAACTCCAAGCAACACGAGCCGGCCAGCAGGCTGAACTCAATGGCAAGCGCAGTTGGGCCGCCCTCGTTTCCATGGCAGCGGTACCCACTACTCCCTTCTCCCCACCCAGGCAGGCAGTGAACGGACCTCCCTCTAAGAACTGTCAGGACGTAACCTTCAATATTAGGACTGTAAAATCTGTGATGGGAACCTATCTTTTGGGAGGAGATGGCACTTGAATTAAAAGAATATTTGACTTCGTGCTGCGTATTGAAAGAATCACCAAGAAACGTCATTTTTTAAAATATAATTGTGAGGTTATTTCAGCCTATAAACATCATGTAATTTCCCTTCAAGGAGACAGTAATTCTTTCTTTCACGCTGTTTCCTATTCTTTATTCAGTGCCATCAACGTGAAGTTCGATTACAGTTAGTCGTAAAAATTACAGCTTCTTGACCTTAACAGCCCTACACGTTTCCTCTTCTTTATAAATTCTGGCTAATACCTCTGCATGTCCTGTTTTATCCACTCAGTTGATCCGGAGTATAATGGGGACTAAGGTTATAATAATTTCGTGTAGTATTGGTAACCTGGTGCATCCTTTGTGAGACAGACCCTCCGATCAATGTGGGCATCACCTGCCGTGAACGTGAAACTATTTCCTGGTATGGTGAAGGGCAGTGTGCAGTGTGTCATGTGCTTCAGCAATCTTCTGGACAGTAAAAATACCTTGCTTTCGTGTCAAGGGAATTAAACGTTTAAGACTGAAATTCCTCGGTCCAGCCTGAAATCGAGTCCGAGACTTCGAGTACTTAACGGCAAGTTGCCGACCATCAGCCATGGAGCTGCACAGTTTTACGGTACGTCAATTAATTTTTAAGACAAGGAAAATACCGTCCAAAACTTGGAATTGTTATTGAGTTCATAAACCAGATAGATAATTAGGAATATACAGAGAATTCCTTCCTAATTATCACATCAACACTCAAAAAATTTGCATCACCTTGGTGCTAACAGGTCCTGAACCTTTACATACAAATGGAATAGAGATATACACAAACAATATTTCAGGTCTTTTTATTGCTCATGAAAACCACACATTGCAATTGTACAGTCATACAGCTAGTTGTGGTCCAGACTGTAGCAAACACCAGTACCTCTAACGCCCAGTAGCACATCCTCTTGCATTGATGCATGCCAGTATTCGTAGTGGCATATTATCCACTAGTTTATTAAGGCACTCTTAATCCACACTGCCCCTTTCCTCAACGGTGATTCGGCGTAGATCTCTCAGATTGGTTGGTGAGTGATTTTGTCCAAAAACAGCCCTTTTCAATGTACTTCAGGCATGTTTTATAGGGTGCATGTCTGGAGAACATGTTGGTCACTCTAGTCGAGCGATGTCGTTATCACGAAGGAACTCATTCACAAGATGTGCACGATGAGGGCGAGAATTGTCGTCCATGAAGACGAATGCCTCTCCGAAATGCTGCCGATATAGTTGCATTATAGGTCGGAGAATGTCATTTCTGTATCGTATAGTCGTTTCGGCTCCTTCCATGACCACCAGTGGCGCACGTCGGCCCCACATAATGCCACCCCAAAACAACAGGGAAACACCACCTTGTTGCACTCACTGGACAGTGTGTCCAAGGCGTTCAGCCTGACCAGACTGGCTCCAAACACCTCTCCGACGATTGTCTGGTTGAAGTCATATGCGACACTCATCTGTAAAGAGTACGTGATGCTAATTCTGACAGGTCCATCCAGCATGTTGTTGGGCCCATCTGTACCGCACTACATGGTGTCTAGGTTGCAAATGTGGACCTCGCCATGGACGTCGAGAGTGAAGGTGCGCAACATGCAGTCTATTGCGTACAGTTTGAGTCGAAACCCGACGTCCTGTGGTTGCACGAAAAACAATACTCAGCACGGTGGCGATGCCTTCATTGTTCCACCGAAATGAAATTCGTAAGTAGCGGTCATCCACCGCAATCCGGGCCATTGTGTGGCCTGAGCGAGGCATGTCATCAACGGTTCCTGTGTCTCCATGTCCGAACATCACTTTAGTTCACTCGGAGATGTCTAGAAACTTTCCTTGATGAGACCCCCTTCTGACACAACGTAACAACGCGGTATTGACCTTCCAGGTATTGCAGAACTACAGACATAACGAACAGTGTACCTCCTTCCTGGTGGAATGACTGGAAGTGATCGGCTGCCGTACGCACTCATTCTAATAGGCCCATCTTATACATAGTTGTTTACATCTCTGGGCAGGTTTAGTGACATCTAGCAACAGAGATCTTCAATTCCCTGGAACTCAGATTACATTCTTCCGTACCTGTTAAAAGAGTTGCAAGTAACAGAAATTTCATCAAAGTAGTATTAGAAAATATGTCATGCGAAATTGAATTTTTGCTTACAGACCGATTGTGAGAATCTGCAGTTATGGTGAGCCTGTATCAGGGGTCAGTTCCCAGCCCACAGCTCTTCGTCTAACAAAACACATTTAGGATGTAGCCCCGTGGAGTTTGCTGTTTGTAGATGGTATAGCGAAAGCTTAGTTATACTACAGCAGAGACAAAACACTGGGTAGCATGTGTTATAAATAAATGGGTTCAACATAAACAGGACTAAAAAAGGAGAATCGATTGAGATGGTTCAGCCATATTCAGCGAAGACCAGGAGATTATGTGCTGCACGGAGTGAAGAGGCAGGCAGTGGAAGGCCAGCCAGCTCTGGGAAGACCTAATGGAAAACCTGCATCAGGAAGGACCTGATTAGTAGCAGTGCTGATGAAAATAGAATAGTTTTTATTTGCTTTACGTCGCAACGACACAGATAGGTCTTATGGCGACGATGGGATAGGAAAGGCCTACGATTGGGAAGACCGAGCTCGATAGCTGCAGTCGCTTAAGTGCGGCCAGTATCCAGTATTCGGGAGATAGTGGGTTTGAACCCCACTGTCGGCAGCCCTGAAGATGGTTTTCCGTGGTTTCTCATTTTCACACCAGGCAAATGCTGGGGCTGTACCTTAATTAAGGCCAAGGACGCTTCCTTTCCACTCCTAGCCCTTTCCTATCCATTGTCGCCGTAAGACCTATCTGTGTCGGTGCGACGTATAACAAGTTGCAAAAAAAAAAAAAAAAAAAAAAAGAAAAAGCGATTGGGAAGAAAGCGGCCGTGGCCTTAATTAAGGTACAGCCCCAGCATTTGCCTGATGTGAAATAGAATACAAGATCGATGTTACTGAAGAAGAATTACCAAAAAAGCCGACTCCACCTGAGTCGGATAAGACATAGAAGAAGGAGAAGAAGAATATTTTAAATAAATTAATAAGTTTTGACCATCCTCTTTCTAGGCCTTATATTAGTACTAGCTGCAGTACACGTTGCTGACGGGACAATGATATAGAATGTGCAAAGTTACCTAACTCCCAACTACTTTCCCCCAGTATGCTGTTTTACTCGGGACGCAGAGTAATCCCATCTATCGAAGATGACTGGCAATAGAAGAGATAAATCACATCACAACGGTGATCAATACAAAGTTACTGTTGCTCAGTTTTATGATATGGACTAAGCAACTGAAATCTAAATTCAAAATTATATTATCATAGTCGGTACGGTATAACTGTATAAGACATAAATGATAGGAACTTGTATTCTCTATAACTTTTATTCATCATCATCATCATCTGTTTACCCTCCAGGTTCGGCTTTTCCCTCGGACTCAGCGAGGGATCCCACCTCTACCGCCTCAGGGGCAGTGTCCTGGAGTTTCAGACTCTTGGTCGGGAGATACAACTGGGGAGTATGACCAGTACCTCGCCCAGGCAGCCTCACCTGCTATGGTGAACAGGGGCCTTGTAGGGGGATGGGAAGATTGGAAGGGATAGGCAAGGAGGAGGGAAGGAAGCGGCCGTGGCCTTAAGTTAGGTACCATCCCGGCATTCGCCTGGAGGTGAAGTGGGAAACCACGGAAAACCACTTCGAGGATGGCTGAGGTGGGAATCGAACCCACCTCTACTCAGTTGACCTCCCGAGGCTGAGTGGACCCCGTTCCAGCCCTCGTACCACTTTTCAAATTTCGTGGCAGAGCCGGGAATCGAACCCGGACCTCCGGGGGTGGCAGCTAATCACGCTAACCACTACACCACAGAGGCGGCTATAACTTTTATTACGGTATATAATACTTCTCGATAGGACCAGTAACATAAACTATGATTTCATCCAGCGTGAATAAACTTCACTGACAACGTAGACTGTAGTACCTTATTGCCAGACTATACATAACAATTTTCGTTTAATTCTGTTCACACATTCTCTCGTGCTTCGGCGTTCATATGGACTTAGCAAAAAGATCGAAATTCACGAATATCTCTGTTATCATAGGTGGTACGGTAAAATGTATAAGATATAAATGATCGGAAATTGAATTCCATATTACTTTAGTTCAATCTTCAGTGGCTCAGGCGGCAGCGCGCCGGCCTCTCACCGCTGGATACCGTGGTTCAAATCCCGGTCACTCCATGTGAGATTTTTGCTGGTCAAAGTGGAGGCAGGTAAGGTTTTTCTCCAGTACTCTGGTTTTCCCTGTCATCTTTCATTCCAGCAACACACTCCAGACACATTTCATTTCATCTGTCAGTCATTTATCATTGCCCCAAAGAAGAATGACAGGTTTCGGCAGCCGGCACAATTCCTATCCTCGCCGCAATCCATTCCTGACCCGATCGTATGACTGGAAACAGCCTGTGGAATTTTTTTTCATAACTTTAGTTATTTAGTATTTATAAATAGGAAAATTAACAACAAAAATATTTGAGTATTAAATTTTTGTTCTACCCCTAAACTATCATTTCACACTCCGCGAATAACATTATTTATAGCCTAGTCTGTAGTGCCTCATTAACCGACTTTATATACCGGTTTTCATCAAATTCTGTTCAGCCACTTTCTCGTGATACCCGTAAATACAGACAGATAGACATGACAGAAAACTAAAAACTGCATTTCGTTCTGACTATGGACAGACCGATACAGAAATATCATTATTTTTAAAATTCTGAGCATTGTACAGAATAAAACGTTGTGTTATATATTTAGATTGGTCGCACTTTGGTGTTCATCAATTACATTACTGATCAGAGGGCTGTAAGTAAGTAAGTAAGTAAGTAAGTAAGTACTGTAATCTATATAAATAAAATCGTAACGACCGTGTGTCTGTACATTGATTATTTTGGCGAAATTTCCGTACAGTTATCCGTTTCAGGTGTAATAATGACCATTTGCATCATTTTTAGCTTTGGTGTCTGTTTGTCTGTTTGTCTGTTTGTCGGTTTGTCTGCCCCTCTATAACTTGAAAACTACTGGATATATTTCCACCAAACTTCATATTTAGTATCCACCTGTCCTTGGGTAGGTTTTAGCGCAAATATCGTTTCCAAATCCCTGAACTGAGTGGGGATTTTTACGAAACCGAAACTGTGATTTTGCACTCCCGCAAAGTATACACAGCCGAACTTAATGGAAATCTACCTGCCTTAATGAAAATTAATTTCTAAACCTTTTTTTCTCATGTGCATCATTTCGATAACAGGATTTAATAAGGGAGATATCATTAACGGACCGTTTTTCGGTACAAATCCCAACGGACTTAACGCAAGAGCGGGTGCGTGTAAAGCGTATTTCTTACAACTTGAAAACTACTGAAGATATTTGAACCAAACTTTATATATAGCATCCATCTGTCCAACGGTAGGTTTCCTTGGTGTCAGTTAGTTAGTTAGTTAGTTAGTTAGTTTGTTTCTTTGTTTGTTTGTCTGTTGGTCTGTTTGTCTTTCTATAACTTGAAAACTACTGGATATATTTCCACCAAACTTTATATTTAGAATCCACCTGTCCTTGGGTAGGTTTTAGGGAAAATGTTGTTTCTAAATCCCTGAACTAATTGGGGGTTTGTACGAAACCGAAACCGTGATTTTGCACTCCCTCAAAATATACACAACCAAACTTAATGGAAATCTACCTGCCGTAATGGAAATTAATTTGTAAACCTTTTTTTCTCATGTGCATCATTTCGAAACAAGGATTAATAACGGAGATATCATTAACGGACCGTTTTTCGGGACAAGTCCCACCGGACTTAACGCAAGAGCGGGTGCGCGTAAAGCGTATTTCTTACAACTTGAATAATACTGAGATATTTGAACCAAACTTTATATTTAGCATCCACCCCTCCAAGTGTAGGTTGTAAGGTTTATACCATTTCAAATTCCTTGAATGGACAGGGGTTTTATAGGGGATCGAAATGGTGATTTTTACTTTCCCACAATATACAAAGTACAAGACCAACCTGACTGGAAATCGATCAAACTGTTTGGAAATTCAATTCTAATTTATTTTTCTCATATGCATTTTTCAACGGGAGGAATAATAAAGGAGATAACATGAAAGGTAGGTTTTCAGGCTAAGTCTAGCGGACATAGCCAAAAAGGAGTTATACGTGGAGCAGATTCCTTATCTATCTAGATAAATCATATCGTAACGACCGTGTGTCTGTGCATTGACTATTTTGGTCAAATTATCGTACAGCTTTCCATTTAAGGGGTAATAATGACGACCTGCATATTTTTTATCTATAGTTTCCTTGAATTCCTAAATTTTACCCCCCCCCCCCTCGCCCATAATCAAGATTGCCTCACAATCTGACACACGAGCTGAAAAATTGAAATTAAGCAAATTTATACGTTTTAACCGGTAACCTACGGAAAACTTCCAAGATCTTTAAATACTTCACTTTTTATACCGAATAATTTCGAAATATAGGCAATTTAATGACGGTGCAGACCTTCGTTTCGAGGTATTTCGCTGCTAAACGGTAAGTCCTATGACAAAACGGATGGCACGATCTCCGTTCAGTTTCGAGTGATCTACAACTTTGGTCCTGTGATATTTTGTGGTATCTCTCTCTCTCGCTCTCTCTCCCTTATAGGGTAGATTTGGCTGTATATTTCGATGGTTCGTAAATTTTGTGCTTTTTACACGTGTAATACTTAGTTTGACAAACTTATAGGAAAGGTAGAGTCATCGAATTTGGCATGCACATTGACACGACCAATGGCTATACGCGAACAAAATTTCATGATTCTACCTTCCACATAATTATGTTTAATATAGTGTAAAATATTAAAAAAAGTACCCAAATTTCACCCCATTCACATATCATAACTCAATCGAACCCATAAATATGTGAGATACGAGGAAATATTTTAACGCCAAACATGTAGAGCGATGAAAGGGACGTCTGAGGGTTTAAACCGTTTGTTGGTATGATGTACCGTTTAGGAGCAGTAAATCTCGAAATGAAGGTTTGCACTTTCAAACGTGCCCATGCTTATCTGTCATCTATATAAATATAATCGCAACGGCCGTCTGTCTATACATTGGCTATTTTGGCGGAATTTCCGTACAGTTATCCGTTTCAGTTATATTAATGACCATCTGCATATCTCTTAACTTTGGTGTCTGTTTGTCGGTTTGATTGTATGAGCTTTTATAACTTGAAAACTACTGAATATATTTCTACCAAACTTGATATTTATATTCCACCTGTCCTTGTGTAGGTTTTTAGGGCCAATATTATTTATGAATACCTAAATTTACTGGGGGTTTATCCGAAACCGGAACCATGATTTTGCACTTCCTCAAAATATACACATCCGAAATTAATCGAAATCTACAATCCTTAATGGAAATCCATTTCTAAAACTTTTGTTCTCATGTGAATTTTTCGACAGGAGGATTAATAAGTGAGATAACATGAACGGTTGGTTTTACAGGTTAAGTCCAGCGGACGTAGCCAAAATGCGTTGTACGAGGAACAGATTCCTTATCTATCTATATAAATAGAATCGTAACGACTTTGTGTGCCTGTACATTGACTATTTTGGTGAAATTTTCGTACAGCTTTCCGTTTAAGGGGTAATAATGACCACCTGCATATTTTTAGCTATAGTTTCCTGGAAGTCCTAAATTTTACCCTCCCTCTCGCCCAAAATCAAGATTGCCTCACAATCTGACACACGAGCTGAAAAATTGAAATTAAGCAAATTTATACGTTTTAACCGGTAACCTACAGAAAACTTCCAAGATCATTAAATGTTTCACTTTCTATGCCGAATAATTTCGAAATATAGGCAATTTAATGACGGTGCAGACCTTCGTTTCGAGGTATTTCGCTGCTAAACGGTAAGTCCTATGACAAAACGGATGGCACGATCTCTGTTCAGTTTCGAGTGATCTACAACTTTGGTCCTGTGATATTTTGTGGTATCTCTCTCTCTCGCTCTCTCTCCCTTATAGGGTAGATTTGGCTGTATATTTCGATGGTTCCTAAATTTTGTGCTTTTTACACGTGTATTACTTAGTTTGACACACCTATCGAATTTGGCATGCACATTGACACGACCAATGGCTATACGCGAACCCAATTTCATTATTCTAGCTTCCACATAATTATGTTTAATATAGTGTAAAGTATTAAAAATGTACCCAAATTTCACCCCATTCACATATCACAACTCAATCTAACCCATAAATATGTGAGATACGAGAAAATATTTTAACACCAAACATATAGAGCGATGAAAGGGACGTCTGAGGGTTTACACCGTTTGTTGGTATGATGTACCGTTTAGGAGCAGTAAATCTCGAAATGAAGGTTTGCACTTTCAAACGTGCCCATGCTTATCTGTCATCTATATAAATATAATCGCAACGGCCATCTGTCTATACATTGACTATTTTGGCGGAATTTCCGTACAGTTATCCGTTTCAGTTGTATTAATGACCATCTGCATATTTCTTAACTTTGGTGTCTGTTTGTCGGTTTGATTGTATGAGTTTTTATAACTTGAAAACTACTGTATATATTTCTACCAAACTTGATATTTAGAATCCACCTGTCCTTGTGTAGGTTTTTAGGGCCAATATTATTTCTGAATACCTAAATTTACTGGGGGTTTATCCTAAACCGGAACCATGATTTTGCACTTCCTCAAAATATGCACATCCGAAATTAATCGAAGTCTACAATCCTTAATGGAAATCCATTTCTAAAACTTTTGTTCTCATGTGAATTTTTCGACAGGAGGATTAATAAGTGAGATAACATGAACGGTTGGTTTTGCAGGTTAAGTCCAGCGGACGTAGCTAAAATGTGTTGTACGTGGAGCAGATTCCTTATCTATCTATATAAATAGAATCGTAAAAGCTGTGTGCGCCTGTACATTGACTATTTTGGTGAAATTTTCGTACAGATACCCGTTTGAGGGGTAATAATGATCTTCAGCATATTTTTTGGTTTAATTTCCTGAAAGTCATAATTTTTACCCCCTCACCCAAAATCCAGATTGCAGCATAATCTGCCAGACAAGCAAGAAAATTGAAATTTGGCAAAATTATACGTTTCAGCCTGTAACGAACGAAAAACTTCACAGATCTTTAATTTGTTCATTTTTTATCCCCGCAGAATATCGAAATATTGAAGCAATTTTAATGACGGTGCAGACCGTTTCGAGGTATTTCGTGGGATAAACGGGAAGTCCTATCACATAACGGATGGCACAATCTTCGTTGAATTAGGAGTGATCTTTAACCTTGGTCTTATGACTTTTTGTCGTATCTGTATCGCTTATACGTTAGATTCGTCTCTATTTCTCGATTTTAAGTAAATTTGGACTCTTTACCTATATAATTCATACTTTCAATCACTTACAGGAAAGATAGTATGATCAAACTCTACACGAACATTGGCCCACCCAGTACCCATATGTGAGCCAAATGCTATGTCACATAATTATCCGAAAAGTAATGCAATGTAAGATAATCTTACACAAATTTCAACCTATTCAACGTTTCTAACTCAATCTGACCCATGAATAGATGAGGTGCGAGAAAATATCATAGGGCCAGCCATTTAGATCGCTAAATACTGCGCCTTACGGTACAATTCTTTGTCAATATGACGTACCGTTTAGCAGCAGTTAATCTGTAAATGAAGGTCTGCAATATTGTAAACATGCATATACTTTCGTATGTCCATCTATATATATTCATTGATGTCGATTTGTAGCGATCGAGAAAGGGTGTGTCTGCTATTGTAATCAGTACTCCATACACTGACTTTGACTGCTGGCAGTAGGAATGGGGTCCTTCTTCAACTCCTGTGTAAATGGCATTAGTAAGGTGGGCCTACCATTTTAATGAATAATTCACTTCTAGATTTGTCTTGCAGAAGGCATGCAGTTTTGTTCGAAAGTCCCCTACCCTATTGTGTTTGGCTCTAGGCCAGGGTGCCAGCTATTATAAACAAATGTTCCAATCTAAAATGTGACTAGCATTAGGCATAGTGGCCTGCTATTTTCATGGAAACTCACTAATTCTGTGTGACTGGCAGTAAGCTGGCTGGCATCAGTAAAAATGGCCTGTCATTATAATGATAACTGCACAACTCAATTTTGACTGGTGGTAGGGAAGTTGCCTGTTATTATATTAAAAACTCCTCAACTGTAATCTGTCTGAAATTAGGAAATGGGTCTGCCGTTGTAACTAAAACTCCCCAAATCGATTGTGACAGCGCAGTAGGCAATGGCGCCTGCAATTTTAATGTAAACTTGCCAACTCGATTGTGAATGGCAGTAGGCAAGTGAGCCTGCCGTTATCATCACAACTCCGCAGCCCTCACTTTACATTGGAAAGAACGTATGGGGACCTCCCCATGCTATTTCTCGGATAAAGCTAAGAGACATGCAATTTTAAAACATTCTCATTTACTGCACGCACAGTATTTACGTCGATATCCGTATACAATGTAGAATACCGTAGCGAAGCACGGGTACATTTGCTAGTTGTTTTATATTTTCAATGTCTTGAATATCCATTGTAACTGCTGCTTCTCCTTCTTTTGAGCGCGTTATTGTCTGTAAGGTTACTCCGCGGTATTTAAGTGCGTTGATGTTGTTTAGGAGCTCATTTCGCAGAATGATGGCGTCGTCTACTGCTGTTCTTCATCCTTCCCTTAAGACTTTTTGAACAGTTTTTGTCTCGTTGAAGGGACAAATACTGCATTCCATTGTTAAGACATTAATACCCTGGAATGAGGCTATATTGACGTCTAAAATTCCTTCCTTTTTCGTGGAAGACCACAAGTTTCCTTATGGATCTCCTTTGTATTCCTAACGAATAGCATTCAACACAGCAATGTCTATAAAAGCACGGAGCAATATTTGAACTATAAAGATGAAAGCGGCTTCGTTACAGGTCATATTCCTGAATATGAGAACCTAATAAAATACGCGGACGCATACAGAAGAGACCTCTCCAGCTAGGTGTATGCGAATATCTTCTCTATTCGACTGTTGTGATGTATATAATGACGTTAATTCACATTAATCTGGTAGGTTGCAAAAAGCTCAAAACACTTGCATTCATTTCATTCCGATTATGAAGCCGTGTCAACATATCTCTCACTATCTTAATCAACTGCCAATGCTCAACTTGCTGATGAGAAGGCTTCTTCATGTCTACTGCACAACAGTCAAAGTAGGTCTACACCTCAGTATCTATGTAGCATCCAGGATTGCTAAATTATCAGACTCTCATCAACCAAACTTCCATTCTCGCAACAGAATCAACTTGATAAAACAATACTCCCACTCCTGTATGATAACTCAACACTTGATGATTACGGAGATTGATGTCGGCTCCTCAATCAAAACCTAGTTTAAGAAATACTCGTATTTACTTTTTGTATACTGTAGTTATGAGTATTACTATTTCATTACTTTAAGGATGAAGAAATATGTAAATATTTCTGCTAGGCGGAAAAACAGACTGATGGATATGTTTTTTTGGTTTAGAAAACGAGAGAGAGTTTAGATTCTTTCGGTGCTTCCCTCTTAGTAGCCTCTTATGACCTGCGGGGCGTACAGATAACGCATCATTTCACTCTACGTCAACATTTACGTCCAGTAAAATGGTCGCTAATTTAGCACACAATTGTATGGCCATAAATATTATCAAGATACGTATTACGCGAAAGTTTCTGCTGCCTTGGGTGAAGTTAGCGTGTGCACGGGGCTTTGTTAGTCAAAGACAGAGGAAACCCGTTTAAAACATGGCGCCATTTTCACTTATTGTATATAGAAGGCGGAGTTTAAGCACACGGTATTAACGTGAGGAAGAAGACGACGAAGATTAAGTATAGATAGGTGACAACACTGGTTGCCTGGTTGATGGTGCCAATTCTAGATAGCACCCTAGACCAAAAACAACGTAAATACATGAATACATAAATAAAATATTAAAGATAAATAATAAATAAATAATGAAAGCGAAGTGTACCAAACTGGAGAGAGCTTACCATCTCTGTAAGAACGTTTACAACTCCAAAACCCCTTTCCGTCCGCCTCAAACAGTTTTTTTTTTTGCTGTATGTCGCACCGACACAGATAGGTCTTACGGCGACGATGGAATAGGAAAGGCCTAGGAATGGGAAGGAAGCGGCCATGGCCTTAATTAAGGTACAGCTCCGGCATTTGCCTGGTGTGAAAATGGAAAACCACGGAAAACAATGTTCAGGGGTGCCAACAGTGGGGCTCGAACCCACTATCTTCCGAATACTGGATACTGGCCGCACTTAAGCGACTGCAGCTATCGAGCTCGGTGCCTCAAACTTCGACGCTATGAAACTGAAGTATGACCTTTGGTGCTGTATGTCTCGGAATGCATGAATATGGTCAAAAAGGGAAAACTCAAGAATTTGGAACTGAAGGAAAACGAAAGATCCTGAGAAAAAATCATGGGTCACATTAACGAGGGAGGTGAATTCAGAATTAGGCATAATAACGAGATTTAACAACATATAGAGAGCATAACATCAGCCATGAGAAAAAGGAGATTTATCTTCTACGGTCACAGTCAGACTGGGCAACAAGAGACTGATATCAATAATCTTCAGCACACTTTCTAGAGGGAAGGGGACAAATGCTAAATGGACGAAACCGGTTCGAAAAGACCAGGAATTTTTAAAATTGATTCCAAAGATATATTCAACAGGGATAAATATAGAATGCTGATCAGAACATCCGACATTCTCCAGTCACTGACTGCGTCCTGGAGTGGGAGTGAAGCGGACTCAGGAGTGGAAAGCAACCGACAGTGGAAACATGAAAGAATACTGGGGTAAGAAGAAAGCTCACCAGAGTTAGGAACCACGTGGTCCATGGGGCCTCAACGAAACAATAAATAAATTTATTAAATAAATAAATAAAAATAAATAAAATAAAATAAACGTGAAGCAGGTAGGGTGGCTTGTAGACAATACGCAGGATATGATGAGTGTTCGTTCATCTGCGTGTTGGGCGGTGTATTCATTAAATTTGCCTGCTCCACTCAGGTTGACAGATAAGTGAATAAATACAGTGCAGCCCTTGTAAGGCAGACCCTCCGATGATGGGCGGCATCTACCATATGTAAGTAACTGCGTGTTATTGTGGTGGAGGATAGTGTTATGTGTGCTGTGTGAGTTGCAGGGATGTTGGGGACAGCACAAACACCCAGCCCCCGGGCCACTGGAATTGACCAATGAAGGTTAAAATCCCCGATCCTGCTGGTAATCGAACCCGGGACCCTCTGAACCGAAGGCCAGTAGGCTGACCATTCAGCCAACGAGTCGGACACGCAGTACGGGGCAGTTAGTGATAGAGATGGGGATCTCCTTAGCGCAATAAAGAGCAGTCGTTGGAGGATGGCAGAGATGCAGAAGTATGAAAATGGAACAATAAGGCCCAGGTTGAAAGGGGAACGATGAAGAAAGGAACGGAGTCGGCGGTGAGGAGTATCGTGAAAGAAGAGAGGGGGAACGAGGTGAAAGATAAGTGAACCGTAGAGGAGGGGAAGATTCTTGAGTTTGAAGGACCTGTGGGGGAAAATAAGAGAGGTCAGGATGAGAAAGTAAATAAAGAGTGTTCAAAAATGAGTAAGAATGATGGTTTGGACGCGGGAAGAGAATGTGCGATATTAACAAGAAGTAGGACAGGTAACGTGAGCGAAGGGGATAAGAATAAGGAAGGAAGAGGGTGTTTATTGGAAACAAAACATGATTGGGAAGAAATACGAAGATGGACTGATTTTGTTAGGGGATTGGAATGCAAGAGTACGGATTCTAACCTTTAAGCGGGGATGTGGGGTGCTAAGAACACCCCACGTGTAATATTCACTTGTTTTTGCTGACAGAAGTTGGCTACACTGTAAAGAAACTCAGTACATTCTTGAATAAGCTTGGAGTTTAATATAACGTAATTTGCATTGTTTGAAGTTGTGTCTACTATTGCCGACGTTAGCCGACTGGGGTGTCGTGAGCACTTCCACTGCCTTCGTAATGTCCAGGCCGTACTGTACCTCTGATGACGTCACGCTTTGGGGGGAGACTTGAAGGCGATACGCATACCCTCCGCTTGAATAACACACTCGTTTAAATTACTTAAAGAACTGTTAACACCTTATAAAACCAAACCTCAAATATTTGTTAATTCTTCCATACAACGCATATCCTTCTCCGTAACGTTCTATTTCTCGCGTATATACGTTCGTTTGCGTGAGTACAGCCTAACACTTTGAGACATATTCTTGCGATTTTATCCATTTTCTAGTCAACTGAAACATCCACATCATACACACTGACAGAAAACATGCAGCCATTTACCATTACTATTTATTATAAAATATAAATTATTTCTGTACCTCACTGTTTCCACTCCATGAACACTGCAGCTTTCCTGGACCTCTTACAAGAAGTTACACCAGTATGGAGTAGGTCTGCTCTCTTTGAAGCACTTTGTTGAATACACAAGTCGGTGTGATTTTTGGAAAGTTATTATAAAATATATTCACCCAAATATATATAGGCCTACACTGTCCGGCCAGGTCTTCCAATTTCTTCCCACAGTCACAAATGACTAGGGAATCTGTCAACTGCATTGACTCCAAAGCCAGGGATTTTGTGGCACACTTAGGATCGTCTGAATTTAGAAATACCATCTTATATGTATCTGACACTAACGCACAAAATACTTTGTACACCTCAATTCCAAGTTCTATTGACATGTCGGATGGATACTTTAGGCCCCCTCGATTTAGGAAATTCAGATATCTTACTTCTGGAGGTAATTCATAAATAAGATCTGAATCTGTCAGGAGATAAGATTTACATAAATCACACTGCTGTTTGATACTCATAATTTTTTAATTATTATTACTTTTTTTTTGCTAATTGCTTTTCGTCGCACCGACACAGATAGGTCTTACGGTGACCATCTTCAGGGCTGCCGACAGTGGGGTTCGAACCCACTGTCTCCCGAATACTGGATACCGGCCGCAGTTAAGCGACTGCTGCTATCGAGCTCGGTGATAGGCTACTCATAAATAAGTCTTGCATTTTCAAATACACCGAATTGAGATAAGCCGTAGGTCTGATTACATAAAAATATAGGACCTACCTAATGTTACCCATGTTTCTGCCATAATAAAAAAAAATTAACTCACCATCTGGACGGGACACTCTTATTTCTCTCAGGTTGTGATTTTTAGGAAAGTGCTTAATACGCACAACTGTGTTGTGATTAACTATTAAATTCCCCCTGGGAATAGCCTTCTTCCATAACGTAACTCGTTCTTCATCAGAAGGAAACACAAATACCGGAGTTTACTCTCCTTGTTTATAATTGGCTTTGCAGCCAGGCACACAGCAACTCTTAGGCATGGTGATTTCCCTCACTGATCATCTTAATTCAAGTATATACAATTCTTAGTTAATAATAAAACACAGAATGCACTAACTCAATTAATTTTACACTATAAATATAACTGTACACAAATAAACTACAAAATTAAAACACTAAAGAACGATCTTCTTAACCTATAGCTTCACATAAATACACGCTCACACTAAGTTTTCTTCGCTAATTAACGACTTTCCACTTAATGATGCAGTCGATGACGACTCATTCTCACATATATCTGAGTGAACATGCGGCCATCGTTAAAAATTTCAATAAAACTGCGAAAATCTATGTTTAACTCTACTAACTCATGTGCTAAACTTCCCCCCTAACGATCAGCTGATTGCTTTCCCGCGCTCGTTACAGTACGGCCTGGACATCACGAAGGCAGTGGCACTTCGCACAACCAGTTACGTTACACATCGTGTCTAGTTAGTTTCTACTTCGCAAACGACGTGTGTGGAATGAATACTTCTTTAGATGAAGTGCAGGAACGGATCGGGTAGCTCTAAATGATTCTCACGAGTTACTGGAATCTGATGATTGTGAAACTGATAACTGTATATTTAGTGACCTCATTTCTGAGAGTCAACCGTCTGATGCTGATGACCCTGATGACATCAATTTACGGTCAACTCCGGGTTCCATACTATCACAATCAACTACAAATCACCAAAGTACATGCTAGGGAAGGACAAGAAACCTAAAAGGGGAAGAAGTGCAGCAGATGGTATTGTCCGCACTTGGAAATAAAACATGATAACTCATACCAGGTACAAAACTAATGGCAAAGAATTGTGCTACACCACCTGAAAGTTTTAATGTACTTATACATGATCTTATAGTTCGTACTGTCGTTGATAACATTCAGTCAAATAAGAGCAAGTGCAGGAAGTCGAATGAAATGGAAATACGCTCGATTATTGCCGGTTCCTATCGGGCAGCAAACAAGAACGCTAGAAATGAAGAGGGCAGAAAAGAGCACAGGCGATTAAAGAATGAAGTGGATAGAAAGTGCAAGGTAGCTAAGGAAGACTGGCTGAAAGAAAAGTGCAAGGATGTTGAAGGTTGTATAGTTCTAGGAAAGGTAGATGCTGCATACAGGAAAATCAAGGAAACCTTTGGAGAAAGGAAATCTAGGTGTATGAATATTAAGAGCTCAGATGGAAAGCCACTTCTAGGGAAAGAAGTCAAAGCAGAAAGATGGCAGGAACATATCCAACAGTTGTATCAAGGTGAAGATGTAGATAATTTGGTTCTTGAACTAGAAGAGGCTGTTGATGCTGATGAAATGGGAGACCCAATTTTGAGGTCAGAGTTTGACAGAGCTGTGATAGACCTAAATAGGAACAAGGCACCTGGAATTGATGACATTCCCTCCGAATTACTGCCTGGCTTAGGAGAAACCAGCATGGCAAAGTTATTCCATTTAGTGTGTAAGATGTATGAGACAGGAGAAGTCCCATTTTCGGCAGAATGTTGTTATATCTATTCCCAAGAAAGCCGGTGCTGACAGGTGTGAAAACAATCGCGCCGTTAGTTTAGTATCTCATGCCTGCAAAATTTTAACACGTATTGTTTACAGAAGAATGGAAAAACAAGTTGAAGCTGAGTTGGGCGAAGATCAATTTCGCTTCAGAAGAAACGTAGGAACACGTGAAGCAATCCTAACTTTACGTCTGATCTTAGAGGATCGAATCAAGAAGGACAAGCCCACGTACATGGCATTCGTGGATCTAGAAAGGGCATTCGATAATGTTGATTGGACCAAGCTATTTAAGATTCTGAAGGTGATTGGGATCAGGTACTGAGAACGAAGAATTATCTACAATCTGTATAAAAATCAGTCTGCAGTGATAAGAATCGAGGGCTTTGAAAAAGAAGCAGCAATCCAGAAAGGAGTGAGGCAAGGCTGCAGTTTGACCCCCTCCTTTTCAATGTTTACATAAAACAGGCAGTAAAGGAAATCAAAGAGGAATTTAGAAAGGGAATCACAATCCAAGGAGAGGATCCGATGATATTGTTATTTTATCTGAGACTGCAGAAGAACTCGAGAAGCTGCCGAATGGTATGGACGAAGTCTTGGGTAAGGAGTACAAGATGAAAATAAATAAGTCCAAAACAAATGTAATGGAGTGCAGTCGAACGAAGGCAGGTGATGTAGGAAATATTAGATTAGGAAATGAAGTCTTAAAGGAAGTAGATGAATATTGTTGCTTGGGTAGTAAAATAACTAACGATGGCAGAAGTAAGGAGGACATAAAATGCAGATTAGCACAAGCAAGGAAGAGCTTTCTTAAGAAAAGAAATTAGCTCACTTCAAACATTGATATAGGAATTAGAAATATGCTTTTGAAGAGTTTCGTGTTCAGCACGACATTGTATGGAAGCGAAACATGGACGATAACTAGCTCAGAAAGAAAGATAACAGAAGCTTTTGAAATGTGGTGTTACAGAAGAATGCTGAAGGTGAGATGGATAGATCGAATCACGAATGAAGAGATACTGAATCGAATTGGCGAGAGGAGATCGATTTGGCTAAATTTGACGAGAGGAAGAGATAGAATGATAGCACACATCTAAAGACACCCAGGACTTGTTCAGTTGGTTTTTGAAGGAAGTGTAAGTGGCAAGAACGGTAGGGGTAGACCAAGGTATAAATATGTCAAGCAGATTAGAGCAGATGTAGGATGCAGTACTTATGTAGAAATGAAAAGGTTAGCACAGGATAGGGTGGCATGTAGAGCTGCATCAGTCCAGTCTATGGACTGATGACTCAAACAACACAGTAGTATAGTAATTAGTAATGTAGACAGATCGGCGAGAAATGCTTTCTGATGGTGGTTGATGGGTCTGTATAAGAATAAGGGATGGATAAGAAACAAAGATGTGAAGTGAGAGTCGAATGTAAAGAAACCAAAGGATTGAGAGAAAAGTTATTAAGTGAGAACCAGATAAACAAGTTAAGTCAGACTGGTAATGAGAAAAAAACATTTGGTGACTTGCGAAAGAATGGAAATGTGCGGGCAGTGTGTATTTCAGTGAGGTGAGGAAATTGAGTACTAAGAAATTAAGAGTAGGAAATACTTTTAGGAGTGAAGGATTGAACAGGGGCCACGAATGATGGGTTTTTATGTCTGTTTCTTATTGTTATGTTAGGTAAGGGTTAACACTAGGTGGCTTGTTATGATACCTGAATATATAAAATGAACAGAGTAAAGACAGAAGGACGTGTTGTGTAGGTGCTCCGCATAATAATTCTTCTAACTGTGTCAAAGATTATAGAGGAGGCAGTGACCAAACTCAACTAAGGTAGGTCAGGTTTGAATTCACAACGGAAGGGGAGGGGAGTGATGGGATGCTCCTACGTTTGGTATTCCGACGAGGAGCCTGGGAGATGTTCCCCTCTTTCAGTAGAGTTTTCCGTGTGGGGAGAGGGGAAAGAGAGGGAAGGAACAGAACAGGAGATGGAGTGCCCCTTCCCCCGGCCTAACATCAGATTAGCCGTTGGGTGGTGGGAGGGGAGATGATCGAAGGTTGGGGATATTGCGTTGACACAGCTAAAGTAATGTAGTGCAGTGTTAGTCTCGACCGTGTAACCTCTTTTATGTTTATTTGTTTATATTTCCTCTACGTAGCTGATGGAGAAATCTGTAGTGTTGTAGAAAGAAATAAAGTGAATAAATACTCTGTATAAGAACGTAAGAAAACCGAACTACAGGTCGCGTATCAGGTTAACTGAAAACTTGTGTCGAAAAACAGCGATTATCTCGTGAAAGCAACAGTTAATCTTCATCACCACATAGTCCTGTGAATCCCAATCAATGTTTGGTTATCATTCAAAATTTTCCTCCAACGTACTCTGTTGTCTCTCTTGCTGTCTGTCCCCACCTAGTGACCTGATAAATATCAAAACAGCCCCTCGGCACTTAAGGACAGAATATTGTCGTACTGAAAGTTTCGACAGCTTCAAATTAATGTTGTGTTGCCTTTCCAGGCGTGTCTCGGTGTGTGGTGACGATGTTAATGAGCTTCAAATACCTTTGTGTGCTTCTGCAGCTGAAAACTAGCGAACTGCCCTGTGAGGTAAATCTGCTTCCTCGTCCTCAATTCTTCCACGCAGTAAAGAAAATGTACGTGTAAATAGAAACTCATATGTTATGCATATAACTTGCATACCTTAGAATTGCAAGGAAGGTGCGTGCAAGTACACCTGAATGCGGGCGAATGTGTATGCGTGCGCGTGGGGGAGTGGTTGAGAACGAGTCTGTATACAGGGGTTTGAGTGAGGTACAAAGGGCTGGGTCTTCTTACTCTAATATGGACAGAATAAATCAAGATAATTATTAATCTTTTTTTTTTTTTTTTTTTTTTTGCTAGTGGCTGTATGTCGCACCGACACAGATCTTACGGCAACGATGGGACAGGAAAGGACTAGGAGTGGGAAGGAAGTGGCCGTAGCCTTAATTAAGGTACAACCCCAGCATTTTCCTGGTGTGAAAATGGAAAACCACGGAAAACCATCTTCAGGGCTGCTGACAGTGGGATTCGAACCCACTATCTCCCGGATGCAAGCTCACAGCCGGGCGCTCCTAACCGCACAGCTAACTGGCCCGGTAATTATTAATCTAAGAGTACAGTGTTATATATAAATTTAGAATTGTCTACATATATGTAAATAGTTCATGTACACATACATGTAGGGATGGAGGCACTTCCGTGTATATGGGGCTTGCTCTTTCACCATCTACCACCCCTAAACTGTATATGTACGATGTGAGGAAAGTATATATATAAATAAATAAATAAATAAATAAATAAATAAATAAATAAATAAATAATAATAATAATAATAATAATAATAATAATAATAATAATAATAATAATAATAATAATAAATGAGTCAGCAAGAGCGTGTTAGGAAAAGTGGTTACTGCTGTTCATAAAACGCACACCCTATGTAAGGAAAAGGCGGTCAAAAGTCAATTTTAACTGAAACACAGCAACACAGTGATTAAAACTGAGGGTTCGTATGGAAATAAATGTCTTGGAATGACTGGAAAGACTGGATTAAGGATATCTGAAAAGTGTCAGAGAAAGATCCAACACGAGATGAAGGACACAAAAAGTTCATCACTGAACAGTATACGTAGCGAGAAAGCCAATCAAATTTGCCGAGAGGTTTCGTTGAGCTGAAAACACGTCAGCTCATAATCTGCAGACTTCGTACACCACGGCCAGTCTAGGCTGTAGCGCCTTTGTGTTTGGTTTAGTTTAGTATAGGCCACGGGGAAGAAAATAACTTTGCCGGGAAATCAAACGATTGAAGGAATCGATAAGGACTTAGCGAAATGGCTGAGCGGTTAGTGTGACCTAGCGTGAGCTTGGTTTTGGAAGATGGTGGGTTCGAGCCCTATCGTCGGCAGCCCTAGATATGATTTTCCTTGGCTTTCTATCTTTACACTAGAAAAATACTGGGGCTGTACCTTAACTTATGGCCATGACCGCTATCTTCCCACGCCTATCCCGTTCCCATACTTCATTTGCCGACAGATTTCGATGGGTTAGTGTGACATTAAATAAGACATACATTCGATAAGGAAACGAAGGCTAAAATTCTACAAACATCTGCATGTGTGAATAGCGGTTTGAGTTTCAGACTATCGACCTAAAGTTTAAAAAAACCGGACAGAAGGCTGAGACAACGGCAGGGAGACTACTCCCTAGAAATGTAAGGCATGTTGAGGGATCGAGTTGCAAACCACCAGCCAACTTATAAATGTAACCTATTGTCAAACAACACTTACGATTCTTCTATGGAATGCCTACTCCAATGAGGTTATATATACATTTCCTCAAGACACGCGTGATATAACTTAAAAAATGTAAACATTCTGTTTAAAAACAAGATCCAGTGCCATAAGAAGACAACAATTCATCACATTCCCAGAATATCTGAGACTCACGCTAACTTAAGGACTACTTAACTCTTAAAACTGCATTGTATATGACATCAAAAGTACTTCTAGCTATAAGCTACTTTAATTGTTAAACATTTTTAAAGTATACCCTCTTCTTCACCCCTCCTTTTCATAACACATTCCTTTAGTTCGAGCTATGTTAATTATTTTTAAGGATTTCAAATGTCTTTTTAGGATTAAGAAGAGATGAATATGTCCTTCCTTCTTGTAAATAATACACCTAAACAAGACGTAGCTGGTGATGTACTGCAGTGTTCAGTATCCATTAGAAGGAATCCTGTCCGCTTCCGTAGCGTTATTAGCTGCCGTGCTCGGGGGTCCGGGTTTGATTCACGGTACTGCCAGGAATTTAAGAATGCCAGGGGCGCTGCTATGTGGTTGCAATGGTACATCCAGCTCACCTCTATTGGGGGTGTGCTGGAAAAGAACTGCAGCACCACGGGATGAGGACACGAATTTAGCTTTGTACGAGGAATCATTGATTTATTTCTCTCAATTTACAAATTAGCTACTCAACTTCAAATTTTGTGTGATGCTCTGCCTTATTAATTTATGCTTGTGTTTTAAATTTCAGTCATGGCTTCCCTTAACATGGCTTTTAATGGCCTTAAATGATTAAATAAAATTTCAAGAATGGTGCTAGTCGTTCGATAAATCTAACTGGTTTTCTTGGTTAAGTTACGTTTTGCATTGCTGAATTAATGGCGCCGCGTAAGATTTATGGAAGAAATTTTATTGGAGATACAGTCTTTAAACTGTACTCATTTGTTCTCATTACGCAGCTGGTGCTTCAAAGTTCCACAGACTAGGAGGGAATAAAAAAAAGGAACGGGAAGCACTTGCCGTAAATTGGATCTTATTTGAAACAGGTTTCCCTCAGAGTAATTTGTAAAGTGTTTGTTTGAAGTTGTAAGAAATAAAATGTGTTCACAAAGTTGAAGTCAGTAAATAAGAGAGATGCTCAGACTGTTCACACAATTACTCGTGTTGCGGTTAGTGAACAAGCGAAAACAAAGATGGATTAGACTAGCAACGCGTCCATTTATCATGGAAGTTCTGACAGTGCTGAACAAGAGATATGATAGCCATGATAAACGCTATGTTCCTAGAACAATTATCAAGTTACTATTTCAACATGAAGGGGGTGTTTTGAAGACAGTTTTTTCGAGCCTTTCTCCCCAGTGTGCCAATTTTGGCTCATCAGTTCGTAAATAGCTCACCTACCAAGACGCCTAAGTAGGGCATAAATTAGAGGCTATCTATCTACACAAGTCTTCAACCCGTCCCTGAAGGAGACGATGGACCTCCTAGATTGTAACGCCGTGTCTCAGCCTGATTTTCTGGCTTTCCAGTATCCTATGCCATTCACGTTCTACTTTCTCTAGTATACAGTTGAACAATATCAGGGAGGGTCCATCTCCCTGCCTTAGACCTGTTTTGATTTCGAAGGGCTCAGAAATATCCCCCCATGAAATGTATTGATATAATAATAATAATAATAATATAATATAATATAATATAATATAATATAATATAATATAATATAATATATATTATATATTATTATATAATTATATTATATAATATTATTATTATTATAATTATTATAATATTATTATATAATTATATATTATTATATATTCTATATTCTATATTATTATATATTCTTGATGAACCTGTCTAAGATTGCATTGCTATTATTATTATTATTATTATTATTATTATTATTATTATCCAGCTCTATCGTCTCAAAGGCAGTGCCCCAGAATGTGAGACTTTGTATCCGGGGCATTAAACTGGGGAAGAGGACCAATACCTCGCCCAGGCGGCCTCACCTGTTATGCTGAACAGAGGCCTTGTGGGGGGATGGGAATATTGGAAGGGATAGACAAGGAAGAGGGAAGGAACTGGCCGTGGCCTTAAGTTAGGTCTTTTGCCTGGAGGAGAAGTAGGAAACCACGGAAGACCACTTCGAAGATGGCTGAGGTGGAAATGGAACCTCCTTCTACTCTGTTGATCTCGCGACGCAGAGTAGCCCCAGTTTCAGCCCTCGTACCAGTTTTCGAACTTCGTGGCAGAGCCGGAAATTGAACGTGGTCCTCTGCGGTGGCAGCTAATTACGTTACCCACTGCACCACAGAGGCGGACATTATTATTATTCATCGTTAGGGCCCACCAGTCTTCCTTTCAGGATATGCTTTCTTCCATGCATCGGAATGAATATGCTTCAGACGACCTGGGACTTCTTCTTGATGAACCTGTCTAAGATTGTATTGCTATGATTATTATTATTATTATTATTATTATTATTATTATTATTATTATTATTATTATTATTATTATTATTATTATTATTATTATTTCGTTATGCCCTTTCATACAGCGCGTTGGAACTTGTTCATTGCCTTGATAACTTTCGGGTTCGTATTCTTCCAAAATATCTTCATGAACATACTGTGTTGCCTCTTCCGTTCTCCTGACCGCTTTGTACCTGTCCTGCTGCTAGTTTTCACCACAAATGTGTGTTTATTTACTGAGGTCGTGAAGACTGTGATATTTCATGATATCTTCCCCGATTCATTCAGGTCTCGTCTTGTTTCCTCCAGGTATGTTAAATAATAATTTATAAAAAAAAAAACATAACTGATTTAAAAGTTAACGTACTTTGAAAAACCAGACAGAGATATTGATACTATGCTCACTAAACCCGTACTATGCACTATTCCTGACTAAGAAAAACACAACGTAACCTCGGCGTCGAGTCTTGTTGGCAGTAAGAGAGGACGATTTCTATCTGTCACGATCGTGGCCTGGTGTTTTCGCGAGCTGTCTCAGAGG
Source organism: Anabrus simplex (assembly GCF_040414725.1). Taxonomy (NCBI): domain Eukaryota; kingdom Metazoa; phylum Arthropoda; class Insecta; order Orthoptera; family Tettigoniidae; genus Anabrus; species Anabrus simplex. Next base: position 500,714,830 of record NC_090267.1, read on the forward strand.
GAACAGAGGTCGTTAACTTCTCCCCAGAGTCCGCTCGATGGCCCGAGACCATCCAATCTCCTTACCACGAGAGGGTATACTAGCAGAGCAAACCAGCTACAATTTACGACCATGACACCCGCTTAAAGGGGATGTCCTCGCAACACAGTTGTTATAGCTCCCTCTGCAGATCAGTGGTAGTGTCGGCCTCCAGATCCCAAGAGAGCCGGTTCAAACTCGGCAGAAGTAGTCGGATTTTCCAAGGGGGAAAGAAGTCAGTTCGACACTCCTTATCATACGATCGCTGGTGTTCAACCAACAGTAGTCAGTGAAACACAGCCATAGACACCCAACAGAGATTCGGTTTACTCTTTTTTGTTTTCGCTAGTAGCTTTACGTTGCATCAACACAGATAGGTCTTATGGCGACGATGGGATAGGAAAGGAAGGGAGCGACCGTGGCCTTAATTAGGGTACAGCATTTGCCTGGTGTCAAAATAGGAATTCACGGAGAACCAACTTCAGGGCTGCCGTCAGTGGGATTCGAACCCACTATCTCTCGGATGCAAGCTCACAGCTGCGCGCTCTTAACCGCACGGCCAACTCGCCCGGCCGGTTTACTCTGTCATCTAGTAGACCTACAATAAAATGGAACGTCGAAATTGACGATTACACAGCCAGATGGCGTCAAATTAAAATGTCTGCACACGGTAGCCGAGGCCATACGATAATTACTATTATCAAGGTCCGCCTCTGTGGTATTTAGCAGCCACCCTCGGAGGCCCGGGATTGATTCCCGGCTTTGCCACGAAATTTAAAAAACGGTATGAGGACTGGAACGAGGTTCATCTCAGCTTAGGGACGCCAGTAGAGGTAGGTACAGGTAGTACCTTACATACATTATACTCTAGGATTTGGTAAATATAAACATACATTCCTACAGTACCGTACATTAAGATTAATTTTCCTTTACACATGCGCTTAGGAAAATTAACTCGACGAAAGTTGTTCTGATGGATTGCATATCAATATGTGGCTGGGAGACGCGACCAATCTGAAGGGAAAGAATCGATACGTAAAGCATTGTCACATTTGCGGTTTTGGCATCGCAGCGACGATGTGTCCTTATATGAAAGAATACACAAGTTTTCTTGCTCGGAGTACGTTAGTTACGAACGTGTAATGTACACCCCTTGCGCTATCTGATAACGTCCTGCACTAACGGTCGTAACAGCTGTTTCTCGTGCACGAAGAACTGTCAGGCAGTTCGTGACTTTGACACGCCTGCGAGTTAGAGAACCACGCAATCACCAATGCTGCTTTTTTGATTTTATTGAAGAACAAGTCTTGTTAAATCTGTTTCTCACATCATTGAATTATATTAAGCTTTCTCAATAAACTGGGACATCTTTCTCAACGGGAAAATCGTTGTATTTTACTTCCGTATGATTCCTTCCTTTTCCTGGGCGTTAAAGAGTCAATGCTGCAGGCCAACTTCGTTGAAAGGCGATGTCTCACGCTCGTTAAAGCAGATATGAAGTTCAGCACGTCCTGTAAGGAGCTGGTAGTAAGTTGAACTTCTGTGATTGTATTCTCCTCTGCCAGGGTAATTCTGGGAGCTGGGTGACTCCTTGTTTGTGCGCGAATGAGCAGTGGCATTCCCCTGGAGTCCCGTATGATATGCTGCAGTAAACATCTCGCAAAGCTGGCATTGTCCTGTTCATTCTGATCACCTCAGACACAGGATTCATCCACCACCTCCTTATCATGCACATTTTATACGACAGTCTCGAGGGTTACTTTTACAATACCAGAGAAGGTAACTCGATGACTCGGAAATCTAATTTTTGGATATATGGGACTGGTTATGTAAATAAGGCAACAAGACTCCTTGTTACATACATTTCTTCAGTTCCTTGATTCATGTTTAGCATGCGATAGGCACGGAAAGGGGAGTGCTAAATAGTTCGACAATTTTTAAAATCCATTTTTTAAGAAAGAATTTCATCATTTTCTCTAAACATTTTCCAGATATTAAAAGTATATGGCTGCTAATATTAAATAAATTTTACAGGGCTACCAACTTACAGCTCGGAAATTTTACCACTTTTATATTTGATATTTTATCACTTTAGATACATTTATTACAAAAATACCGGTTGTGTAATTAGAACAATGAAACTTCGTACTCATAGATACGCATGCCTCTGGTATGATATGATATACAGGCTGTGTGTGAATGTTTATATGTTGCTGGATTCAGAATATTGAACTAGTAGTATTTCTTGTAATATTTTCTTTCCGTGAAATTGCTTGCTGTATTCTTGTTGTAATAGTTGTTGTTGAAAGTCATAGTGTAAATTTTGAAACACGTAAGGTACGTGTATTGTATATGACGGTGTTATAATGTTAAGCTAGTAGTAAGTTCAACCTATAGTATTGTGAGCCGCAGTGTTAATCACTGGAAATACAGTACTTATGTCGTGTGTAAATTTGTATATGATGATGCTAGTCAAACAAGTACTATTTCTTGTAGAATTCTCTTTCCATGGAATTGCTTGTTGTACTTTTGTTCTTGTTGTGTAATTATGTTTTAACTTTACTTTAATATCACACTACCGTAAGTGAACATTGCGACAGGGATACTTCCCAATTGCGATGTATTTTTTATTATTAATAATAATAATAATAATAATAATAATAATAATAATAATAATAATAATAATAATAATAATAATAATAATAATAATGAGCGCAGGACTCTGATATTTCGTTAATATACTAACTACGCAATGCGTTCACGAATTATGCCACAAAATGATTAGTTTGAATTATTGCCACGAGGCGAAAATATGGTGAACATATGTGTGTGTGTGACAATGTTTTCTTTCTTACTGTACCACTATTTGAATACAAGATTGAGACTGAGATAGAACTCCATCAAAAATATCCAATACACAGGGTGTACAGGAAGAAATATTGGTCTAGACTGAACAGCCCTAAACAACACGTCCCTATGAATGTACGTGTCATAGTCGATGGCTTACGAGTTACAGACGTTTCAAAGTTCCATTGAAAATACTGGAAATGGCCGTGCCAGGCAGATCCCACTTCGAATAGCTGTAGCCAGAATTCCTGACTCCAAAATGAACCCGAAATTCCCCTCCATTCCAGCTGACAACACTAACAGTCAGAACTTAGGAACGATCGATCATAGGGCGTCTGTTAATTGGGATGTCTTGGGGTGTACTACTCAAACGAGTACAATGTGGGAACATTCTGTATAATGTGATCTATTATTTGAACCACTAACGACTTCTTCATGGGTGATTGATATTACTAGTATAAGTCACGGGTTCTGCCACCTCCACCTTCACCGGACCTCCGCAGAGGCATCATCCTCCTCCTCCACCTCAGGCCCTCCTCAGAGGCCTCTTCCTCCTCCTCCTCTTCCTCAGGCTCTCGGGAGAGGCCTCCACCGCCACCGCTACCGCAGGCTCTCGGGAGAGGCCTCCTCCTCCTCCTCCTCAAGCCCTCCTGAGAGACCTCCTCCTCCTCCTCAGGCTCTCGGGAGAGGCCTCCACCGCCACCGCTACCGCAGGCTCCTCACGCTGGCTAAGAGCGCGAGCCTAACCTCACATCCGCCATCTTGGAGGGGCTTAACCTAACTTTTGACGCACAAGACAGCAAGCCTAACCTCATGGACAGGGCCTAAACTCCGTTTTACAGCCGGATGCCCTTCCTGACGCTTAAGAGAGAGCGACCTTAACATCACATCCGCCATCTTAAAGGGGCTTAACCTAACTTTTAACGTACAAGACAGCAAGCCTAACCTCATGGAGTGGCCTAACCTCAGTTTTACGGCCGGATGCCCTTTCCGACGCCAATTATACAAGATGGTGGCTATACATGGCTCCTTAGGAGTCGCCTTAAGGATGCTTGCGCAAGATGGCTGCTATACATTGGTCCTTATGAGACGCTCTTGGGATGCTCGCGCAAGATGGCGGCTAAACCCGGCTCCTTATGAGACGCCTTAAGGGTGCTTGCACAAGATGGCTGCTGCTTTTATGAGACGTCCTAGGGATACTTGCGCAAGATGGCGGACACAAAATGGCGGCTATACATAGCTTCTTATGAGACTGCTTAAGGGCGCTTGTACAAGATGACTGCTGCTCTTATAAGACGCCCTAGGGATGCTCGCGCAAGATGAAGAAAGTTACCTTACAGGCTACTGCGCAAGATGGCGGCTGCTGTTATGCATGCAATTTGAAATCCTACGTGTTCTTGTTTGTAAACAAAGCCACGTGCTTTTTAACGGCGGCTATCTTTAATCAACAGAGCACCGTGCTGCCATCCATAGCTACTACCTTAGGTACGTGGTAGCGGGTAATTTCAAAAATTCCACATGCTTTATTGACAGCGGCCATCTTTAGTCAACACAGCATCATGCTGCCATCTTTAGCTACTGCCTTTGAAATGTGGTAGCAGACAACTAGAAAAAAATCTACGTGGTTTTGTTAGCTGTCAGTCGCCATATTTAAACAACAACGCAACATGCTGCAGTCTTTACGGCACTAAACCACATCGTGGTGGAGGGTAATTTAAAAAGTTCCACATGCTTTTTGACAGCTCCCATCTTTAATCAACAGAGCATTGTGCTGCAATCTTTACCGCACTAAACCTCATACCTTTGAAATGTGGTGGCAGGTAATTTGAAAAATTCTACGTGCTTTTTTTAGTGGGCATCTTTAAACAATAGCGGCTATACATAGGCTGTTAAGGCCTTCTCCTATGTCAAGGAATAGCTTTATATCGCTATCGAACAAGTTTAAACCGGCATCGCGAAGCCAAGAGTGTGCAGCAATAACATCATTATGCATGTTTAGACTTGCAGATCACAAAAGAAGTGATTGAAAAATTAGACTAGAAACAAACGCTGTACTCGATGTCGTTAACTTCAACATGCGTTCAGAACATTGTTCGACCTGTTCAGATCACTAAATAAGTGATCAAGCCTAGAATCGAACACTGTACTCGATACAACATGTTTTCAAAACATTTATTCTAAGAAAGTTAGATTACAAAAGGAGTGATTGAAACATAACAAGACTAGAATCGAACACTGTACTCGATGTCGATAACTTCAACATGTAATCAGAACATTGGTTGATGTGTTCAGAACACTAAATAAGCGATCAAGACTAGAATAGAACACTATACACGATACAAATAGACCAAATACCAAAGGGCCTAAGTAAGAACCGAAATGTTGATCTCATCATTAGACTATTTTTTTCTTTTGCTATCATGTCCCTGATACTGCGAACCTAGGAATCAGGCAGAAAAATTTTGTCCGTTTTGCTCTACGATGCACTGTTTTCGAGATATTTAACATTTTACATTTAAGCCCCAAATTTATTGAATCGAACCAGCACGGCACGTTAGCCTCTAAGCTAGCTTTCTTGATAAGAGCAGCAGCCTTCTTGCGCAAGCACCCTTAAGGCGTCTCATGAGGAGCCGTGTATAGCCGCCATCTTGTGTCCACCATCTTGCGCAAGCATGCTTAGGGCGCCTCATAAGAGCAGCAGCCATCTTGTCCAAGGACCCTTAAGCCGTCTCATAAGAGCAGCCGCCACCTTGCGCAAGCATCTTTAAGGCATCTCATTAGGAGCCATGTATAGCCGCCATCTTGTGTCCGCCAACTTGCGCAAACATCCCAAGGGAGTCTCATAAGAACCAAGGTATAGCAGCCATCTTGCGACCGCCATCTTGCGCAAGCACCCTTAAGGCGACTCATAAGAAGCCATGTATAGCCGCCATCTTGTATAATTGGCGTCGGGAAGGGCATGCGGCCGTACAACTGAGGTTAGGCCACTCCATGAGGTTAGGCTTGCTGTCTTGTGCGTTAAAAGTTAGGTTAAGCCCCTTTAAGATGGCGGATGTGATGTTAAGGTCCGTCTTTCTTAAGCGTCAGGAAGGGCATCCGGCTGTAAAACTGAGTTTAGGCCCTGTCCATGAGGTTAGGCTTGCTGTCTTGCGCGTCAAAAGTTAGGTTAAGCCCCTCCAAGATGGCGGATGTGAGGTTAGGCTCGCGCTCTTAGCCAGCGTGAGGGGCCTGCGGTAGTGGTGGCGGTGGAGGCCTCTCCCGAGAGCCTGAGGAGGAGGAGGAGGTCTCTCAGGAGGGTTTGAGGAGGAGGAGGAGGAGGAGGAGGAGGCCTCTCCCGAGAGCCTGCGGTAGCGGTGGCGGTGGAGGCCTCTCCCGAGAGCCTGAGGAAGAGGAGGAGGAGGAGGCCTCTCCCGGGGGCCTGAGGAGGAGGATGAGGTGGATGCCTCGGCGGAGGGCCGGTGGAGGTGGAGGCGGCAGGACCCGTGACTTATATTACTGATATTAACGTTCACACTGTGCATGTTCGTACAGTTTAAAATTGGAGAAACATGGATTCAACCTACTGATTTATTTTATTCAGTGTATGACGCTTTTCTTTTTAACAATGGGACGTATATAATAAAGACAAATACACACATGGAGGGAAAAATAACAATCAAATAAATGTATAAAGACCTTTAGTTCAATGTTCGAGTCTTATTCTTCTTGTTTTGCGCGAATGGGTCACTTAGGATCACGCGGAATCAACATTTGTCGAGCTTTCCTCCTTGCCCAATAGTTCTTCATTTTTATCGATTGTTGTGATTTCCCTTTCTCCGACCAAGTACGTCGTGTTGGTTTATTCCGTATTCTTCAAATCCCCTTGTGTGAACACTTTTCCTGATTACATTTCTATTCTGTAGATTTGGTGATCCTAATTCAGTGTGATATTTCTTTACTTGCTTATACCATTTTGATCTCGTGGTTTGATTCGCAAACATTTGTGTATTTGATTATTAAGTACATTGTTATTCATTCTTTACAAATTGCTTAAAAAGTTGAATTCGTCGTTGTCTCATTTTATCAGGAAGTTTAGCTGTTTTTAAATATACAGTACTTCCAAGTTCGGTGTGGGGTATCGTATTCCATTTTTAATTCTTGACCTTAAGATTTTTCTCATGATTTTCCTTTTATTAGTCTCTAATTGTTCCTAAAAAATTTTATGATATAAATTGAGCGTTTCTGATGTATAAGGAGCTTCAGGTTTGATCACTGTTGAGTAATGACGAATTTTACTCTTCTAGGACCAGCATTTTTTGGTTATGAACATCCTTTATGTATTGAAAAGCAATTTTCATTTTCTGAATTCTTGAAGTTCAAGTGTTCTCTTAAAAATACAACTTAAACTCATCGCTGACTGTAGAAGGTGAACTGTACGGGGAGTTTCAAATGACTGAATCGCGCGACGAAAGTTTCTTTTTTCGCAGCTGAGGCTTCTGCCTCAATTACGGACGTCTCGACCTGAGGCGCCTTACAAGAAGACAGAGCGCTGTGGTAACTGGCATCGTCTAAGTTACAGCACGCTCCAGCCTCTGCGCTCCAGTACTTTACCTACCGCTTGAATATGGTCGGACTTTGTCACTGCTAGAGCTACCGGCTTAAACGAACAGTTGGTAATACATTCACTTATTTATTTACCTTTATGTATTGATTTATTCATTCATTCACGAAGCACAAGATACAGCTAAACTGAGCATTTCAACATGTACTGTCGTCAGAAGAATTAAGACGCATAATAAAAATATGTTATTGTGTAAGTCATCAGTAGCGCTGCACCTTAATTCTTCTTCGCTACTAAAATGGCCAAATTAGTTTGTCTTGCAAAGAAAACATAAAATGAATACCCCTAACTGTATTTTAGTTGCGCATTTTTGTTCAATGCTAGCATTTTTTGCACATTTTATTTATATCAGCATCTTTTCCCACTTGTTTAATACTTTTTTGGCTCCTTTCCCGCATTTTAATCCTAAAGAAATTAAACAAGGAAAGGTGAACATTTCCTCTGTAAACATGGCCGGACGTAGTCTGGCCATGCTGTAAAGCTTGCTTCACGGCCGACTTGATGCTTCGCTCTAGCAAGCGCAGCGAGAGATCCAGCCGGCCGTGCTTGGTTCTATGTAGTTTTTCAGTTCATCTCTATCACTAATCGGGAACTTAAGTACTAACCCAGTGATTTTGAACTGTTAGCTTGCTGCCCTTCATCAACTGTCGGCGTTGTTAGTATTATCTAAGTGACGGTTCAGAATATGCTTTGACTGTGTGTGGTACCTGCCATTGTCCTATTAACAGATAGCTTAATATTGCGCTATCTGCTATTACTGCAGTATCAAGTATACTGGAACAGAAAATGAACTCAGAGGAAATATGGGATAGTGCTAAACAGTTTAGTGCTGATTGTTTTATGAGCGACGGGTCAGTTCTCAGGTGAAATGTTTGTGATATATCAATAACAATTGATACAAGAAAGACAGCAATGTAATCATCTTATGCAGTGAACATGTAAAGAATAAGGAGGCTATATGAAATTTCCTTAATGGGCTGTGGTTATGGATGTGAGGTATTGCAAAGGTATTGGTATTGCGAAACAGATACTAGAACAGAGCTTACCCAAAAGCGCTGATGCTAGGATGTTGGAACAAACAGGCATTTAATATCCACTGGAAACAAATATGCACCACTTGTGTCTGTTGACGTTGACCATTCTATTTCTATTTATAGCAAACTCCCGATTATCCGAGTGCGGATAATCCGGTGTGCGGGTTATCCGTGCACCCCAAAGAATTATTGTATTATCATTCTTATTTTATTTCCTTCATTTAGTCACGACGTTTTGAATACGTGTGAAGTCAGCGCTTGAAATTCGAGCGCGCTCTCGACTACAAGCGTGCTTTGTTCGAGAACTAAACAGCGGTTATTTGTTGATGTTCTGTGACTGCAGTCTTGGATATGAAGCGAAAGAAAAAGATTTAACTTTAAAACAAAAGATTGAATTAATTTGAAAGTATGAAAAAGGAGAATCATTAAAGAAATTAGCGAATTAATATGGGATTGTTCAGACAGATTTAAACATTAAAAGTAGCAAAGAGAAACTTTTAGAATTCAATTTTTGTACATGAAGACGTTTTACCAATAATAGAGGTAGGTCATTTTCAAATTGGCCAATTCATTGATAAAAGTGATTATTGAATGTGGTAATTGTTAACATTATTGCACTTTCAAACAAGTATTGTATGTTCTTAATTGTTAAAAGTTTCGCTGTGCATTAAAATACACAAAGTCTTATTATTCGTGTTTTCAGTTATCCGTGCGAATTTGTGCGGATAATCGGGAGTTTGCTATATAAGTATTTAATTACTGACCAGAGGTGCAACACCACTGAAAATAACATTAAAATTTTAAATGTTATCCGGTCTGACAGTTTTCTGGACACGTTATTTTAATATGGGACTTGTTTTAGTCATATTCTTAATGCTTGATACCATGAGTGAATGTTGTGTCCTTATATATAATATAAAATTGATTTTGATGATGTTGTTTGTGTGAATATTTACATTAAAAGTTTGCACCTTTTTCGACTACATAAAGCACCTTTCTTGCACCTAAAATTCCTAGCTACAGTCGTCAGTCTATAGACTAGCCAGCGAGTGAGCCGCATAGCGCGTAGCTGTGAAGTTGCATTCGGGAGATGGTGGGTTCGAATCCCTCCGTCAGCAGTTCTAAAGTACGGTTTTCCGTGTTTTCCCATTTTCACACCAGGTAAATATTGGGACTGTAGCTCTACCGTAATTAAAGCCACGGCTGCTACCTTTCCATTCCCATCTTTACGTTACGGAAAACCTTTTCGATGTGTTATTGCGACCTCAAACCACTACATTAGATGTAGCTTTCTATGGCAAGGGTGGTACTTGTTTTGTTTACGTGATATCATGCTTTGGTCTACCCTTACCATTATTGCCATCTAATCGTACGCTGTCCGCCTCCGAAATGTAAAGTAAGTGTTAATAACTGCCGTCCTCGGGGGCCCAGGTTTGATTCCCGGTACTGCCATAAATTTAAGAGTGGTAGCAAGGCTGGTATCTGGTTGAAATGATACATGCAGCTCACCTCCATTGTGGGTGTGCCTGAATAGAGCTGCACCACCTCAGGATGAGGACACGAGTTTACTTTGTCTGACTCCATGGATAAATGGTTAGCGTGCTGGCCTTTGGTCACAGATGTTCCAAGTTTTATTCCCGCCAGGGTCAGGAAATTTACCCATAATTCGTCAATTCCCCTGGCACGGAGACTGGGTGTATGTGCAGTTTTCATCACCACTTCATCTTCACCACGACACGCAGGTCGCCTGCACCGGGCCTCACCTACTCTTTCCTCGAAAACAGCTCCTGGGTGTCGTGTCCTATCATTTGGTCTCTCCTTCTGGTCGAATTTAGCTAAATCGTTCTCCTCTCTCGAGTTCGATTCAGTATCGCTTCATTCGTGATTCTGTCTATACATCTCACCTTCTGTAACACCCCATTTCAAAAGCTCCTATTCTTTTCCTTTCTGAGCTGGTTATTGTCCATGCTTCATTTACTTACAGTGCCGCGCTCCGGATAAAAGTCTTCAGAAACAACTTTCTAATTCATACATTGATTTTCGAAGTGAGCAAATTTATTTTCTTAAGAAAGCCCTTCTCTTAATTTTCTGTTATGTCCTTATTTCTGCCATCGGTTTCTTATTCTGCTGCCTAAGTAACAATATTCATCTACTTACTTTGAGACTTCATTTCGTAGTCGAATATTTCCTGCATCACCAGACTTCGTTCAACTGCACTCTATTACATTTGATTTTAAGGGGAGGGGGGCGACATCACAGGGAAAAGTGACATTAAACTAGGTAAGATTTGAACTAGAATAACTTACTCCATTTTTGCAATATAGATTTAAAACTCTCAGAACAGGTTAAGTTGAACTTCTTCTTAACTGTTAGTATCCTAAAATTTTTAATGTTACTAAGAAACGGAGTCATTTTATATTGTTTAAATATAGTACAGTATAAGTTTTAGTATTCATCTCAAATTTCAGATACACTTTACTAAGGAACTATTAGATATACAGAGCTGAAATTAAACATTATATTGATGTGTACAGTCATGTGTAAGATAAACGTTTAAACAACAAATTTATTCTTTAGTGACCCACAGGGATTATTTTTAGAACTTTTTTTTCATTTTCATAATCAGAAATTTAGTGTCTTAAAATAAAAAGCAAGTATAATTTTTGTTCTAATCGAAGACTATTATCACACACCAAGCCTATTACGCAGGATTCTGAAATTTTACTTCCTGAAGTACAACCATTACCTAGAAAAGTTTACCTAAAATTTGGGATGCATACTAAAAATTAAATTGTACTATATAAATAATATAGAATAACACTATTTTCTAGTAACAGTGAAAACTTTGAGGATGCTAACAGTTAAGAAGAAATCCAAGTTTACCTGTTTTTAGAGTTTTGAAGTTATATTACAAAAATGGAGTAAGATATTCTAGATCAAATCTAACCAATTTTTATGACACTTTCCCGCATAAAGTCGTCTTCCTCCCCTTAAATATATTTCTTTTCATTCATCTTGTTGTCTTTCTCCAAGACTATGTCCGTACCTTTAACAATTTCTCTAGATCTTCTGCAGAGTCAGATAAAATAACAATATAACCGGCAAATCTCAGAATTTTACTTTTCTCCTTTTGGAATCTGTTTCCTTTCCAAATTCCTCTTCGATTTCCTTCACCGACTTTTCTATAGAAACATATAACAAACGTAACGAGATCATACTGTATATTGTTCATATAAGCAACAACAGTCAAAACTGGAACCGTGAGTACGTCCATGTTCGGAGACAAGCCTTCGTAGGTCAGAACTACTCAAGATTAATATATTTTAAGAGTTATTTTTCAAATTCAACTTCAATATAATATAAATTTATGCCTTAAAGGATGAAAACTGCATCCAGCTCTTTACCAGGTTGTAGTGACCCGAGAATGGATGTGACATTGTCACGCATTAGAGGTACGCTGTTGCGCTGTATGAGGAAAGTAGATGATCTGGTATCGCTAGAAATCCGAGCAATCCGTTGGCCAATCTCTTTGATAATATAGAGGCCATCATTGCCCCAGATACTACGCAATTCAACGGCTACTGACACGAAGAAGAATGTGTCCAACAAATCGCCGTATTTCCTTATTTTATCACTTTCCCTACTCGCGGCTGCACCTCCAGCACTCATTGACGGAAGAGGAAGATTGGACTGGGCGAATCTGTCAGCACAGGTAAAAAAAAAAAAAAAAGAAAGATCTACCCCTTTTCCATGGTATAAGTGTCATTCCGCCTGCCCTTTTTGCCGTCTGAAAGGCAGCAGCCAGTGGGCTCTCATATAGAGGGAACTTCTGCTGAAATCAAAGCCCGCAAGATGACATCGTTTATAGTGGAGTGGCGAATATGTCTGCCTTTACTTTTCACACAGGAAAGGCCATGGAGGCCACCTGAATCAACGAGGGCACCACAAGCTGAGCATCGGTGCGGCTGCTCCAAAACGTAAGGCCACAGCGATGCGGAAACTCTGGTTGGAGAGATGATGACCAATGCTTGGAGCCATGCACCAGATTCAGGAGAAGAAGTAGCTAGGAGCCGGACTACTAATTCTTTTTTAACAATTTGCTTTACGTCGCACCGACACAGAGAGGTCTCATGGCAACGAAGGCACAGGAAAATGCGAAGGAAGTGGCTTGGCCTTAATTAAGATACAACCCCAGCATTTTCCTGGTGTGAAAATGGGGAATCATGGAAAACTATGTTCAGAGCTGCCGACAGTGGGATTCGGGGTTAGAACCAACAAACTCCCGAAGACTACTAGTTGACTGCTGGAGAAGCGAGTGGAAATGGCTGATAAGGGGAGCATCCCAAGCAGCTTGGAATATACTTTTACTTGATGCTGTATCAAGGTGTGTTCTATTACATATTAACATTGTTGGAAGACGGGTTAGAAATGATGGTTGGATTGCGGGTCGTATGTAAATAATTCTCTGGAAGCTCTTTGACGTAAAACATATTGTACATACATCATGACTTAAAGTGATTTGATAGAATATGAGGATTTTCTTGTGGAACGGAATATGTCAGTCTTTGATTAATAGTTTGTTCTTTACGTGTATGTTATTATAAGTGTTCGCAACAGACATAGCAGCTTTGATGTTACATAATTCAATTTCATGTATTAATATATTATTCTTCCCTTTTCTTTAGTAAATGTACGTGTTTCTTGTGTATCCCTTTCTTTTCAGTAATTCTATACGTTCACACTGTATATTTCTTAAACATTCTTTATTCTTACGTATTTTTGTGGTGTGGGCTTTTAAGAGGGACTACAGATACAGAGCGAACCATATGAACCTGAACTACTTTAATGAGCCATAACATATGAATCAATATCAGGACACATGTGCAACTTTGGGATATGATAATACACAATTGGGAGATCACATGCATACACGAATACATCCATAAGATAAAATAAAGTCCGTTGGTCGACAACATCCACCGGCTCCACAAATGTATTGAAGATGTCCGTATAAATTGTACTGTCAACATTCGTATCAAAGAAAATAAAAGCTGACCCCGCGCACTACACTCCAACCTTTTCATCATGCAGTGGTGTTTCGTGGAAGATATGGGGGCTTACAGCAGCCCAATATCAGCTGTTTTGTGTGTTGATGTAACCAGGCAGATGAAACTATGCCTCATCTGTAAACCAAGTTATGGAGAGAATGTCTGGACGTTGAATAATAAATCTCTTAAACCATCGACAATAACTCATTCGTTTCTCATGATCTGCTTCTTTCAATGCTTGCATCACATGTGGTCGCAACCCAGATTTCATCGCAGCTCTCTGACATTTGCCAAATGAAATGCCTGTCTCCTGGCTCAATCGAGGGAACGATTTCTTGGGAGACTTCTCGAAGCGTCTTCAAACATGGCCAATAGTCTCTGCACTCACAGTCACTGTTTAGTTCACCAGTTGTCTTCAGCTTCCTTACAATCGATAAAATAATGTTGCCTTTCTTAGAACATCGAATTCTCTTCGGAATGCCCATTATGTTGTAACCAACGATTATGTCTAGAAGTATGTTTTCACAGTAAAAAGACGTTCTCAAAGTGTGTATTGCACGTTTCCGTTACGACTGCCAGCTAAAGACTGCGAACGAATTATTAATTTGCCAACAGTGCTCGTTAGTGTCACTACAGTCAACAAATTTGTCAACAATGGGCAGCGGTACTGCTTCTCTCAGAGCCATTGAGGTCATTAAAACAAACTTACAGTTTCTACCGGCTTTCAGAGGGAAATTGTCACATATTAAATTAGTTCAGGTTTATGTGGATTGCTCTGTAATATTTTATATTATATTATTATATTTTGCCATATTTTACCAACAGGCATCAAAACAGTATTTTTTTCAGTTAAGGATTTGGCAGAAAATTTTTAGCATTGTACTCTCTAAAAGGAAATCGAATGCACTTGCCATCATGCGCAAATATAATGTAATTTAATTTTTTTGTCCACATTACAGTTTTAGTCCTTGTTTTCTCGTCCCTGCTACCTACTACAATTATTTTAGTCCACTCCTGTTAGAACACAACATTATCGTGAGGTTTGTAACTGCAGGATATATCTTAGTACAAAGGTCTCTCTGAGAGCTACAGTAATAGGATAGCTGGGACCCATTGAACACATCCCCAGGGAACTATTCAACAAGCTCTCGTAATTGCCGACAACTGGATGAGAAGGTGTGTGTGGAGTGGGCACACACTCGATCATCCTGGATTTGCTAGCTTCGCTGCCTCGTCTTCATCACCGTCCACTTACGTGGTTTGTAGTCAATTACCTTACCAAACTGCCAGAAGAGCACTCATGCAATATTCCAATAATGGAGAGCAATGTCTACAAACTTAAATTTCTTCTTTTATCACTGCACTAAACAATTCACTACCCAAACCCTTCAAAAGATGATGGTCAAATATTTTGTACAATTACTTTTTGTCAGTATTGCAATTTTAAGGACATAAAACGTTCGCACTCTTGACATTCCATTATGGCTGAAACCATGACATGGGTGTTTCATCTGAAGGAGTTAAATCATCTCGAAGGATCCATCGTTGGGAAGCAAAATGGGGGCTATTCGTGCCCACGCTGCTAATAAAACACGAAGCCCTAAACTGAAGCACTTTTTAATTAAATATATACCGGTCCTTTATTGCAGTGTGCACGGGACCCTCGATGAAACATGCATTCTTGACATTGTGTTGTTTTGTTGGGGCACGCCTAGGATTTCATTAATGTAATCGAAAGTTGCTGCTACTTTGTTATGAACACAATGTCAGCCAAACCAGATTTAAAAATTGGCACATTAGCAGTTTGCTCGTAGTAAAGGTACAATCCTTTGGGTTTGATGATAATAAATTATTAAGTCACTTTCCTAACTACTGGAGTGGAAGAAGTTCACGTTCACGACACGGAGAAAAGGACTTTTACATTTCTACGACTCATTTCATGCTAGCAAATATAGGAACAGCTACAAACAGACAGTAACATTCGGCCGAATAACTTCTTATCGACTAAGCGACTCTCTGCAACTGCAACGTAACACAGACTGGAACAGCTGACGTCCGACTGTGCATGAGTGCTTGCCCCCTTCCATCTCTCCTCTAGCATCGCGTGCCTCAGTCCAGTTGGTCTTGCAGTACTGGTGAGCGTTTAAGCGAATCAGAAGGCTACGTTATTATTTAATAATTTAAAATATCGGCTAAAAATGTTTATGCTTTTAAAGACACTATGCAAATCTATAGGCCAAAAGCGTTCGTCAGAATGCTTTACGATGTCAATCGTTTTAGTATTTCTCTCAAACTCGCGGTAACAAAATTCAGTCTAGTGTTTTAAATATAAAGATATATTTCCTTTTCTCAACCTGCAGTGAGACTTATCGCCATTTACTCCTGAATGCTGCGAGAAGTGGGCAGGGGCTAAAGAAGCAAGTCATACAAATCGGGATTGCATTTATCAACATTGGTACTCTGAAGAGTCGAAGTCGAGACCTTGCTGATATACTGAATAACCGGCACATGGGCATTGTCTGCATCCAAGAAACAAAGTGGACTGGTTTCAAGGTTAAAGTTCTCGGTGACTGATACAAGTTGTTCTACCACGGCAAAACCCCTAACTGTAATGGCGTAGGAGGCATAAACATCCGAGATCATGTCATCGATGTTAGTCGTTTATCCGACCAACAGATGTTCAACAAGATCAGTGGTGGAACGGAATCGTTGCACGTAATCTACTGCTATGCCAGCAGACTGGATATGCCGACGATGAAAAGGATGAATTCTGGATACTCACCTAAAATTTCTTGAGAAAAACGAGCTCCTCTTTACTGGTGGCGTCTTAAATGGACACGTCGGGGAGAATAGGGTGTGATATGATAGAATAGAGGAGGTCAGAAAAACGAAGATGGGAAAATAATCTTGGATTGTGCTGCGGTGAACTCTATTTGGCTGGTTTCTTATTCATCCATGAAGATCATTTTTGAACGTTGTCCCTAAATAACCTCCTATTATGTGTGACTTTAAAATTGATGTTAGCTTTCTGACGTCATATAATGTCTGTCTAAACCATGCTGGTTGTACTGTAAGTTTTATAATTTTATAAAAATTCGTTTTGTCAGACTGTCCTTAGTAATTCTGTTCTAAGGTCCGAAAAAGGCAATCTTTTACGCATGGTGCGTACTATATTTTCCATATGTACATAGTTCTTTTTTTAGATCGCGACATGTTATATTCTGTTTCTGTTGTCCTTGGGCCAAGAATGCTTTTAAACAGTCTTCTTTGTACGTTCATGACTTTGTTTATTTCACCTTTATACTATTTGCTTTGCCTCGCACCGGCACATATAGGTCTTATGACGACGATGGGATAGGAAAGGCCCACGAATGGGAAGTAAGCGGCCCTGGCCTTAATTAAGGTACAGCATTTGTCTGGTGTGAAAACGGGAAACCACGGAAAACCATCTTCAGGGCTGCCGACACTAGGGCTCGAACCCACTATCTCCCGGATGCAAGCTCATAGCTGCTCGACCCTAGTCGTCCGGTTGTTTCACCTTTCCGCATTAGTTTTAGTGTTTAGGCTCCCTCAAGAGCGTCAGGTCTCACCGCTGTATTGTAATGTTTAATTCTGGTGTCCCTTGATAATGCTTTCCTTTTAGGATTAATTTCTAGTAATCTTGAATGCTATGTTCATTTCCTTTGCTGTTACTTCTGAGGTATTTTTCATTGTTTTTATATCTATCCATTGAACTAAATTATATTATTATTTATTTATCGATAGGTCACCTGTTCGCCACGTTTACACAATCTTCCTTCTATCACGCAGACTGATACCCTTCTATCTACACTCTCGCCAAAGATTCTTGAATCTTTGACTTCTTCTTGCTCGCTCTTCCACCGAGATGTTCCGTGGCTTCGCATGTTGCTCTTCAGTTGCATCCCTCATTCCCGCAAACTTCCTCCTAAATGATGTCCTTTCTCTTACATCCTCCTCCTTGATACCTATTTCTGCCAAATTATTGTGCACCTGTGTAAGCCATCCCGGTAGTTTTTCTCCACTTTTCCTGCAGAAGAAGTATCCTGTTGGCAAATCTCTTTTGATATGCCTGTAAAACGTCAGTCCCATTTTCCTCATCATAGTCGCCGTTCTTTCTACTGTCTTTTAGAGCTCCAAATTCGATCTTAACCGGAATGTGTTTGAGTCACTCGTCGACTCTTTTGGGCTTGAGATTTTTCGTGAGAATCTTCTGTCTCTTTTTTCAAGGACTGGGTCAGCCATCCTTGTCAAGGTTTCTGTTCCATAAAGGCACTCCGTTCTAACCACTGGGCAGTAATGTTTTAACTTGGACTGAATTGAGAGGGACTTGGACTTATAGGTGTCACGACATAGTCTGAATGCCAACTCCATCCTTCTCACTCTCACCTTTAATCCCTCCTTTTCATCTCCATTGAGGGTGAGTATTTCGCCAATGCATTTAAATTTTTTCACACGCTGAATATCCCTATACGGTGAAACAAGGTCTTTTTGATAGAATCCATGAATACTGTTTTTTCGAAGGACATTCTTAACCCTGCTTTGACTGCAACATTTTTTATACCTTCAACTTGTTTCTTGGCTGTTTGATGGTTTTCCTGTAATAAGAACGACGTCGTCTGCGAAGGCATCATCGCATTTTTCCAGAACCTATCTTGACCGCATTCTTCATTCCATTTTCAGTCATTCTCAACCTCCATTCCCTAATAACTAAATATTTAAAGGAGTTGACTTTATTAATTTTGTTTTATGATTGTTTTAACAGGAAAATCGTTAACGTTTGTTATAAATTCCGTCTTTGGGAAGGAGATTTGTAAACCTGTTTCTTTTTTTTTTGCTTGCTATATTAAGTTTTCGTTTTGGGTTTTGGCGTTCCCCTGTGTGTCCGTAATCAAGGCGCTGCCATCCGCGAAAGCTAAGCAATATATATATAGGGTCTCTCATATAAACTCACAACGAACGCACGGTGTTTTTACTCTGCGCTACAACAGCTGCAGTGAGGAAGGCGCATGCATAGTTTTTGACCTTGCAAGCAGCCCGTAAGTGTTCGACCTATCAAGCATGAGTCGCTAGTCTGAACCTCAACACCTTATTTTCGTATGTAAAAGTTCTGTTTTCAACTAAATGGTCGTGTGAACAGTTATAACTCTACCTATTGGTGTACAGAATATCCTAATGGTGTTTATCAAGCCACTAATTATGATAGGATTGTTGTTTGGCGTGCTTTTACTGCAAGACGAATAATTTGGCGTATTTTTTTCGAGACGACAGTAAATTCAGTGATGTACCAAGCTGACATTTTTACGACGTTCTTCCATCAGTTAACGGAAGAAGAAAAATCGCGTGGATGGTTTCAACAAGATTCAGCCCCTGCTCACACAGCGGAAGATTTCCTTCTTATAATCCCGGAAGTGTTCGCAGACAGAGTGATTAGTGCTGGTCTGTTTCACCCTTGTTATCAAAATATAACTGTATGTGGATTTTACTTGTGGGGTATAATGAAATAATGTATCGAACAAATCCTCACACATTGAAGAAACTGAAAGAAAACATTACGAATAAAATCAGAAACATTACAGTGGCAGAACTGACTCGCGTCAACCAGAATGTGGTTACCAGATACAGGAAGTACGACACTACCAGCAAACCCGACCGGCCGCCTGCGACACCTGCTGTAGCTGTGTTCATATGCGAGAATCTGTAGATATTACTTTTTCGATTTCCCAATTTAATGCCTTTCGTGTCTGAGCTATATTATTATTAGTATTATTATTTTATTATTTCTGATTAAGCCCATTAGGACTACGCAAACTTCTTAGAGACGTGCATTTGCCTTTTTTTTACCCATATTTCTTTCATTTTCTTTCCGTGGGCTCCTTTTCTCTCTTCAAGCCAGGGTTTCCCAGTCTTTCTCTTTGTTACTTCCTGTCGGGTCAACCTGGGATCTGTGATTTTTGGATCTGAAGGTTACCATGTTTTGGAAAACTGCTGGTGTAATTCCTTTCTTTTTCAGATCTGATTTGATTTCGCCAATCCATTTCATTGTGTCTATTTTGGCTTTACCCTGGTTTGCATAGATTTCGTCTATTTGTTTTGTAAGTCTGTCTGGATCCATTTTTGTATTATATCCATACAAACTTAGATGCCTTTTTCTAATCTCACTGTGAATATTTTCCCGGTCAGCTTGAGCGGGCGATTAGCTATGAAGTGAGTAACGGGTAGACATAACCCTACGTGAGACACTGGGGTTGGGGACCCTCAACCTCGACACGGTGCGTCTCAACGGCTGATAGGGTAAGCTGCTCTAGATATGCAGAACAGGTGAGAATAAGGCGCAGCCAAATTAGCACCCACAGATCAATTGTCGTGAAGAGAAAAATGGTCCATGGCGGCAAAGTGGTCAGCGCCTGATCACCGGAGGTGGGGCTGGAAATTCATGTTCTGGAACTAATCACCCCTGTACAAGAAACTGGACTCTGGTCAAAACTTGTGATAATAAAGTATCATTATTATTATTATTATTAACGCCGGCCCCGCGGTATATGGTTAGAGTGCCTGCCTCTTATGCGGAGGCCTCGGGTTCGATTCCCGTCTAGGACAGGGTTTCTACCTGGATCTGAGGGCTGGTTCGAAGTCCAATCAGCCTACGTGATTATAATTGAGGAGCTATCTGACGGTGAGATTTTACAGCAGATTTTTCTAAATGATTTTCTTGAATTATTTCTCACAGGTATTTGAATTTCTTTTCTTTCTCTATTCGACTTATTCATTTAGCGTATGGATAGAGATACAATGTCTGTTTTAGATAAGATCTACATTTGTTGCTTGGTCTCAGGTGTAAAGTTGAACGCCCAGCTTTCGTCACCCGTGACAATTAAGTCCAAAAAGTTGTCCTGTTCGGCTGCAAAGCGTTGAAGAAATGCGCGGGAAGAATCAACTCGTTGCCACATGTGGTCTTCAGTTAGCATGCGTGGCACCCATCTTGCGCACACCTTCCGGTATTTCAACTTTTCCGTTAAAATTCTGTGAGCGGCGCTTCGGGGAACCTCAGGAACCAAAGTGTAGAGATCACCCAGGGTGATTCGCCGATCTTCACGCATGATTTGCTCAACCTTCACGACTGTCTCGACAGAAATTGACGGTCTCCCGCTCCTTTGTTCGTCGTGAATTCCAGATCGACGGGCTGCAAATTCTCTACACCACTTACGGACATTTTTGACATCCGTGCACGACTCACCATACATTTCCGTCAATTGGCAATGGATTTCGATAGGTTCAGTACCTTTTGTGTTCAAAAACCGAATAAGTGCGCGCACTTCGCACTTGGCGGTAACAAACAACGGGAGCTCCATTCTCAACGCGCGGTGTGCGCATGTTTATATGCGAGCGCGGGAAGCACTCTTCGCAATACTGTGACCAACAGCCACACGAACAGAGTTCTGTATTTGTAAAACAAATGGATTTATTTTTGGGATTACCCTCATACATCACTTGAAAATAAGAGAACTCAAGCGTCGTAATGAATAACAAACTGTTGTGAACACACGATTGAGATGTCTCTCGCGAAACGTTGATCATTTGAACGAAAGGAACGAAATAATGAATGTTTATCTGTGCAAGGAAAGAACTTCGTGAACACTGCAGTTTAAAGAAAGTTTGTGATCTTGTTAAAAAGTTTTGAGGGTATAATTACAAATTACGTGTTATCTGGTCTGAGCTTTCTTTTACCGCATTAGGAATTTCTTCAATTCAGCAGAATCTCTCCAAAGTTTGAAGTGTGTTTTACTCAGTCCCATCATCGTTATTTTCTGAATCTGCTGGAATATGCAACTTCTGGAATTAATAAAGTAGGCCTTACAGCAGACAAACAAGAGCATCTCAGCACTCAGAGGAATATCTGGAAAACGAACGATAATTAGCCTATGCAAGATCTGCTAAAGTTTTATTAAATTACATCGATTTAACGGTCTTATGAGTCCGGCCCCGTGGTGTAGAGGGCAACGCGTCCGCCTGTCACCCGTCTGCCCCGGGTTCGATTCCAGGCCGGGTCAGGGGTTTTTAATTTAATGATTAATATCCCTGGCCGGGGGACTGGGAGTTTGTGTCGTCCTTAACGTTCCTTTCCTCACATTCAACATTCTACACTTCCGCAGTTACACTTACACGCAGGTTCATACATATGGTACAAGTAGTGGCAAATCTACCAACAAATATCACTAAAAAACGGTCTTATGAACGAGGGTGATCCAATAAATAAAATAATACTTCTTCCCGTCCACCTCTGTCGTGTAGTGGTTAGTGTGATTAGCTGCCACTCCCGGTTGCCCGGGTTCGATATCCGGCTCTGCGACGGAATTTGAAAAGCGGTACGTGGGCTGGAACGGGGTCCACTCAGCCTCGGAAGGTCGACTGAGTAGATTCCCACCTCAGAAATCCTCGAATTGGTTCTCCGTGGATTCCCAGTTGTCCTCCAGGCAAATGCCGCGTTGATACCTAACTTAAGGCCACGGCCATTTCCTTCCCTCTTCCATCACTTCTAATCTTCCTATCTCCCCATAAATCCCTTGTTCAGCATAGCAGATGAGGACGCCTGAGGGAGGTACTGGTTCTCCTCTCCGGTTGTATCCCCCGACTCAAAGTCTCGCGCTCCAGGACACTGCCCTTAAGGCGGTAGAGGTGGGATCCCTTGTTGAGTCCGAGGAAAAAACCAATCATGCAGGGAAAACGGTTTAAGAAAGGAAGAATAAGTCGTTCAACACACAGCAACCGATTAGAATACAAACGTATTTAAACAAAGTCACACGTATCATCTAGCCCGCACAGCTGTTCTGCAGTGACGTTTGCATAAGTATTAGGGAAAGGGCTATCAGAACCCCTGCAATTTATGCAACTCACCTACATAACTGTAAAGTGGGCTAAATGATACTTGCGATTCGCTTAAACCTTACGCTGCGAATGGTCCTTGTTGAGTTGATTTCATTTAATTGGATTTATTTTAATTTATAATATGCAAGTATTTCTGGATGAAAATGTCCGGGACTTTAATAATATAACTAGCAAATGTACCCGTGCTTCGCTACGGTATTCTAAATTGTATACGGATATATAAGTAAATTACTGTACATGCAGTGAATAACATGTTTTTTAATTCCATGTCTCTGAGCGTTATCCGAGAAAAAGCAAAGGGAGGTCCACATACGTTGCTTCTAATGTAAAGAGCGAGTTGCGGAGTTGTGACGATAACGGTAGATCCATTAACCTACTGCCATTCGCAATCGATTTGGGAATATTCATTATAACGACGGGCCCCATTGCATTCTGCGCGGTCATAATATATTTGGGGAGTTTTCGTTGCAATGAGAGGCCCCATTTCATACTTCCAGACAGATAACAATCAAGGAATTTTTATTAAAATGGCAGGAACCTTCCCTACAGCCAGTCAAAATTGAGTTGTGCTGTTATCAATATAATGACAGGCCCCTTTTCTTAACGCCAGTCAGCTTACTGCCAGTCACACCGAGTTGGTGAGTTTCCATTATGATAGCAGGCCACTATGCCTAACGTCAAGCATATTTTAGATGGGCAAATTTGTTTATAATGGCGAGCACCCCAATACCAAACACAATCGGTTATGGGAGCTTTAAAAAAATTGTATGTTCCGTGGCCTTCTGCCAGTCAAATCGAGAAGGAAAATATTCATTATGATGGTACACAGGAGTTGGAGATAGACCCCATTGATACTGGCAGTTTAAGTCGATGTGGGGAGTACTGATTACAAAGGCAGATGCCCTCCTGCTGAGAGTCATTATCGATTTGTAAGTTATTCATTACAAAGGCATGCAAACTCCTTCTGGATCGCCACAAATCGATTTCAATGAATAAATAGAGATCAACATACGAAGGTAAGTGAATTTTTACCTTCATTTGAAGATTAACTGCTCTAAAAGGTACACCATATCGACAAAAGGATTGTAGGCCTACGATAAGACGCCATATATAACGGTCTAAATGGCTGGTCATATGATATGTTCTCATATATCATCTATTTTGGATTAAGATTGAGTTAGAATATTGAATACGGTGAAATTTTGGTGAAGTTTTCTCACATTGAATTACTCTTCGGACACATATGTGACAACTACAAACATAGAGTTTGGTACACATGTAGCTACTGTGTGGGGCAAGGTTCACTAGAAGTTCATGCTCCTATCTTTCGGATAAGTGAATCAAACAACAAATTATACGTGTAAAAAGTGCAAAAAATACGTACATTCCAGAAATACAGTCAAATTTAA
This sequence comes from Anabrus simplex, assembly GCF_040414725.1. Lineage (NCBI taxonomy): Eukaryota > Metazoa > Arthropoda > Insecta > Orthoptera > Tettigoniidae > Anabrus > Anabrus simplex. Next base: position 500,738,690 of record NC_090267.1, read on the forward strand.
CGTATAAAGGATAGAGCTACGACAAAGTTCATAGGACCAAAGTTGTAGATCACTCCAAATTGAACCTAGACTGTGCCATCCGTTTTGTGATACGACTTACCGTTTAGCCACCAAATACCTCAAAAGGAAGGTCTGCACCGTCTTTAAAATTGCCTCCATATTTCGATATTTTTTAGGGTAAAAAATAAACATTTTTAACATCTCGTAACTTTTCCGTCGATTACAGGCTACGATTACATCTATAATTTTGCTCAATTTCAATTTTCTAGCTCGTCTGGCAGATTTTACCGCCATCTTGATATGGGGGAGGGGATTAAAAATTAGGACTTTCAGGAGACTTTTAAGCCCATGAAACCTGTGGGTTATCGTTTAGGGTAAATATATCCGACAGCGTTCTTATGCTGAGCCCCAAATTTGACATTCCCAGCGAGGCCCCTCAGGGTATTTAGATTTTTTTATTTTTCTTGGGTTCCTGAAGTAACCGGCTTCTCTGGTACCGGTACCAAGTTTTAAGTTTTTAGGATGCCTGGAAGTGCCTCATTAATTCACGTCTATTTTAATTTTTATACCTTAACTTATATATACAGTACAGTATGCTACGTATATAGATAGTTCCAAACCGACTTCCATTTTTTAATATGGGTTATATTTAACCCCGTTCGCTATGGGTTCTAGGGGTGTCCAGCCCCCATAGTATATTTTCCAGATAGTAGGTAATATTTGTACGCCTCCCTCCCCAAAGCGGGCCGAACTTGCACTTTAAAAATATCCTGATTGACACTATTCATCTCAGCAACCCCGAAAAGTATGGATTCGACACTATTTTCGATTATTTTCATATATCACTAACAAATCGCCCCCCTCCCACACACACAAATGGGGGCTGAAGTTGGACTTAAAAGAATTCCGGAATGTCACTATTCACCTCAGCGACCGCGAAATCTATAGATTCGTCGCTATTTTGGATTATTTTTATATATCACTCCCCCTCGGACTCCCCCCCACTCCAAAGGGGGCTGAAGTTGGACTTTAAACATTTTTGGAGTGTTACTATTCATCTCAGCGACCCCGAAATCAATGGATTCGACGTTATTATCGATTATTTTTATATATCACTGCCCCCTCGCCCCCCTTCACGAAGGGGGCTGACTTGGACTTTTAAAAAATCCGGCGTGTCACTATTCATGTCAGCGAACGCGAAAACTATGTATTCGACACTACTATTAATTTTATATAAAACACCCTGACCCCCCCCCCACACCTAAGGGTGCTAGGGATGGCTTACCCCCACAATGCTCGTCTCCAGATGGTAAGCTATGAGTGTACCAAATTTGTTTGATTTTTCTCCAGTGGTTTAGGAGGAGATGTGTCATTTACAAACAAACATTCATCTATATATATAAAATAACTTGTCCTGACTGACTGACTGACTGACTGACTGACTGACTGACTGACTGACTGACTGATTCATCATCGCCGAGCCAAAACTACTGGACATAAAGAGATGAAATTTTGGGGATATATTCATATTAAGACGTAGGTGCTCGCTAAGAGAGGATTTTTGGATATTCCTTCGCTAAGGGGGTGAAAACGGGGGTGAAATTTTAAAATGAGTTGCTCTATATCTCAAAACTTTAAAAGTTTACAGATGTAAAAATTGGTATTTAGAATCTTCTTTAAAAATAAGGAAACACGTATTTTTTTGTTTTCAGAAAATCCCAATAGGAGGGGTGAAAAAGGGTGAAAATGGGGAAAAGTGGGTTGAATGCCTTTAATCAGGATACCGGTACCTATATCTCAGAAGCTGACGATATTACAGACCTGAAAATTGGTACTTTTGATCTCTTTTAAAAATAAACAAACACGTAATTTTTTGTTTTTGGAAAATCCAATTAATGGGAGGGTGAAAAGGGGGTGAATTTTTAAAATGAGTGAATCTATATCTGCAAACTTTTAAAGTTTGCAGATGTAAAAATTGGTATTTAGAACCTTCATTAAAAATAAAGGAACACGTATTTTTTTGTTTTCGGAAAATCGCAATAGGAGGAGTGAAAAGGGGCTAAAAAGTGGTTGAATGCCTTTAATGAGGCTACTTATATATCAGAAACTGAAGATATTACAGACGTGAAAATTGGTGTTTGGGATCTCCGTTAAAAATAAAGAAACACGTATTTTTTTGTTTCTGGAAAATCCAATTTAGGGGGGGGTGAAAAGGGAGTAATATTTTAAAATGAGTGTATCTATCTCAAAATTTTTAAAGGTTATATATGTGAAAATTGGTATTTAGAATCTCCTTTAAAAATAAACAAGCACACGTGTTTTTTCGTTTTTGGAAAATCCAAATATTGGGGGGTAAAAAGGAGGAAGGGTAAATTTTTTAAAATGAGTGTGTATACATCTTAAAACTTTAAAATTTACATATGTAAAAATTGGTAGTTAGAATCACCTCTAAAAATAAAGGAAAACGTATTTTTTGTTTCCTGTAAATCCCAATAGGAGGGGTGTAAAAGGGTGAAAAATGGGTTGAATGCCTTTAATGAGGATACATATATCTCAGAAACGAAAGATATTACAGAACTGAAAATTTGTATATGGGATCTCTTTTAAAAATAAAGAAACACGTATTTTTTTAGTTTTGGAAAATCCAATTAATGGAGGTTAAACAGGAGTGACAAATTGGGTGAATTTTTGAAAGACTATATCTACAGAATATCTTGGAAAAGTAAAATGTTACAGACGTAAAAAGTGGGTGTTTGTAATCTCCTGTAAATCTAAAGAAACATAGGTGATTTGTGTTTGGAAACTCCACTTAAGGGAAACTCAAAAGGGGTGAAATTTTAAAATGAGAAATTTTACAGTTTATCTCAAAAAACTTAACATGTTACAGAAGTGAAAAATGGTATTTTTTTATCTCTATTAAACATAAAGAAACGTGTATTTTTAGCTTTCGGAAATACCACTTGGGTGGAGGGGGGGTAAAAGTGACTGAAAAAGGTGTTGAATTCTTTTAATTAGGCTATTGATATCTCAAAAATGAAGATGTTACAAACGTGAAATTTGATATTTGCAATCTGCTTTAAAAATAAAGAAACGCGTATTCTCGGAAAATCCAATGAAGGGGGGGGGGGGGGTGTGTGAAAGAATTGAAAAATTAATTGAATTAATTGAATGAGAATACATACATCTAATAAAAACTAAAGTTGTTACAGACGTGAAAATTCGTATTTGGATCTCCTTTAAAAACAAAGAAAAACGCGTTTTGGGGGGAAACCATCTTGGAGGGCGGGAGTGTAAAGGAGTTGAATTCCTTTCATGAGGACACATAAATCAAAAACTGAAGAAGTTAGAGTCGTGATAATTGGTATTTAGATGATCCTTTACTATTAAAGAAACAAGTATTTTTTGCGGGAAAATTCACTTGGGGGGGGGGGAGTAGTGTGAAATGAAGTGAAAAAAGAACATTATTTTTATGGGGATACTTATATCTCAAAACTGAAGGTAATAGACGTGAACACTGGTGTTTGAAATCTTTAAACATAAGAAACAAGCCTTCTTTTAATTTTTTTTGGGGGGTGGGGGTGAGCCGGTAAATAAACTTAACGGCGGTGGGGTGTAGAAGGAGGTGAGACCAATTGATTTTACTGTTCTTAATGTACTTATAAGGATCCTCGGCAGCGCGCCGGCCTCTCACAGCTGGGTTCCGCGGTTCAAATCCCGTTCACTCCATGTGACATTCGTGCTGGACAAAACGGAGGCGGGACAGGTTTTTCTCCGGATACTCCGGTTTTCCTGTCATCATCCATTCCAGCAACACATAATAATAATAATAATAATAATAATAATAATAATAATAATAATAATAATAATAATAATAATAATAATAATAATAATAATGTTCCGGACCGTCGTCAAATGTGCGGACCGCGCTGGAAACGGCTCCTGGACGGATAATGACTAAGAATGCAGTCCGGCCGCGGGTTCAGTGCCTTCTAGGCACCCAATGTGACACCACGCCGGATCTCCTGAAGGATTTTATCCATATTAAAAATGATTATAGGGAAAGATGGCAAAGATTTACGGACCCAACTGACCGGAAGGAATACCTGAGCCTAGCCCGGGAAGTACGAAATCGATTGCTGGAAAAGAAGATTGAAAAATGGGAGGAAACATGCCGTAATCTAATAGAAAACGAGTCAGACCGCGAATTTCGGCGGATTATATATCTAAAACAATAAGCATTCAATTATAAATTTCAGTATAATACCGTAGCGAAGCACGGGTATCTTGCTAGTTTATATATATATATATATATAGATAACCGAGTGGTCATACGGTTAAGGTCGCATAGATGTGATCTTGCATTCGGCAGGTGGTGGGTTCGAATCCCACTGTAGGCAGACGTGAAAATGGTTTTCCGTAATTTCACCACTTCCTCACACGGAAAATAGGGTGATGTACCAATATTAAGGTGACAACCGTTACCTTTCCACTCCCAGCCCTTTCATATTGTTCGACGTTTTTTGTTTCTGTTGCAACTTCAATTTGATTGTTGAGCGTACAATTGTATGGTCTGACATCCTGTAAAGTTTAACCCGTAGGTATCAGACGCTGAAAGTTCGAGACTGAAAATTGCTGCCGAAAACTAAGATGAGAAGAAGTATTTCTTGTCTACATAGAGAAATGTAACTCTCCTAAATTCTGCTGGTGAACCTAAAATGACTAAATGAATCAGGAACACAGAAAATTATTAATCTTGTGCTCGAAATAGTTGATACGTTAGTGGTGAACATTGAAACTAGATTCCAGGACATAGAGGAGCTCGATTTTGCAGAATTGGTAGATTCATCATAGACATTAAGTTGTGTATTTTAATGTAACACACAACGAAACTATTATCTTAAATTCATTTTTTACGGGTGTCGGGCTTTGTTCAGATTTGTCACTTGTTAAAAAATAAATGTACATGTCAGAAAACGATGCTATTTTGCTTTAAACCGTCCCCTAGGGAATACTATAAAGGTCGGGAAATGGAGAGGAATTCATGTACAAAGCTTGGTTCATGGCCGACTTGATGCGTCAACTAGCTCCTTGTCGGCCTTGACAATCATGTCCACGCACTGTAATTCGAGTAGTTCCAAAGTTCGACACGTGGCGCTGGCGGTCTAAGGTTTTGCAGTAGAAACGCATGCTCCTCTGTGGAAAATATATTGATTTTGGTTGCTGACTTATCTTACCGGGTAGGTTACAATGTCTAATAATGTTAAAATTATTAATCCTAAAAGCTACTTTCGTTGATATTTGCCAAAATAATATCGTGAAATGAAACTGCAGACAGATGGAGTAGTCCAGACGACGTTCTTTAACTGTGGGGAATAATAGTAGGTTATCAGTTTTATTACCCGTGGCATTTAGATACATAGTTGAACTTACCACAATACTCCTGTCTTCTGACGTTAATCTCGAGATTAAGCTTCATTGTTCAATTAGAGTTTTTTAATTCTTCAAGTGCTGCTGCGAGGAATGGGGTGTGGTCCCTAAAGTATTCGGTGTATGGATACCAAAAATATTTTGACTCAAATATGTTTAAAGTTTAATTTCAATATATAGTTTCAGATTACATTTCATTCAAACTTCGTACTAGGATTGTACAGAAAAATCACTGAGGGAAGAGTATTTTGAGCAAATACTTGATAAATAGCTCAATACTTCATAACAGTAATGTTTCCTAGTGGCTGTCATGTGACTCCGCCTAAAGGATTTTTCAATAAATCAAAGTTTAGGGATAATAATTACCCGAAAATAGAAACGGAACACTAAGATGAAAGTGCTAATTTAAGGGTGGGAGCAGGAAGCTATGTCCGCCTTGGTGGTGTAGAGGTTAGTGTGATTAGCTGCCACCCGAGGAGGCCTGGGCTCGATTCCTGGCTCTGCTATGAAATTTGAAACGTGGTATGAGGACTGAATCGGGGTCTACTCAGCCTCGGGAGGTCAACAGAGTCGAGGGTGTTTGATTAACTTCTCACTCATCCACGAAGTGGTTTTCAATGTTTTCTCACTTCTCCTCCATTAAAATGCCGGGATGGTATATAACTTTTGCCTACAAATGAAGAATAAAGTACTTTGAAATGAAGGCTATAGACAACAGAAGCAGAATTATTATTAGGGACAAAGTTATCGCGAGAATTGCTTTGAGCCACTCCTTAGTTTTGCCCTGGTCTACAGGGAATTCGTGAAATGATAGTGTCCCTTTGTTCCTTTTCCTGTGTGAAGTACAAAAAGGCACACAGCAATACGACATATTCGAATATTTGCAAACACATTTAAAGAAAAACAATTCACTACACTGCACAATTAAGAAAAACAAAGAATTAGCGCATAATGGAGAATTCTTGTGTAGGACGGAGCTACGGAGGAAAGTCGCTTTGCGCCACTCATGATGTTTGTTCTTGTTTGCAGGAAATTTCTGTTCAAAGTACAGAAAGGCGCACAACAATATCACATATTACAATTTTTGTTAAAACAATTAAAAAAAAAACCAAATCATTACACTGCACAAAATAAGAACAAATTACTGCATAACTATCAATTCTCAATTACAAACAAACAAACAAACAAACAAACAAACAAACAAACAAACAAACAAACAAACAAACAAACAAACAAACAAACAAACAAACAAACAAACAAACAAACATCTCATTACACACCCATTACCAACATTTACTACAGCAGAACAATACAAATGAAACTGGAAATACGATAATGTGCGGTACACAGCTTCCTGCCAGTGCCTTAGGTGGTCAGCGCTGCAGCGGCATTATGGAGAAACTTTCCAATTACAGCTTTATGATGGACTTTACAACCGATTGCCAAGGCCGGTGCAAGGAGCGCAGCAAGGGATCCATTCGGCCGTGTTTGGTTCATTGGTTCTAAGTAGTTCCTCAGTTCGCCACTAGGATCGCTCGTAGGCTCCCTGTGGTACACTGGTCGGGAGGATTATCAGAAGCACAGACAGACAACTTCTAAAGAAAGAAATCCTATGAAAGGGCGCAATAATCTAAAAAGGAAGCAGCCAACTGAAGATGATGAAATATGTCAACACAAGCTTCATTCATGACACCACATTTCCTTAAAATGATATGAATGCTGGGAATAGGCGTAAAGATGTAAGTACACAGTGTTCTCCTAGAATGAACATGACACCACCCAAAAACGAGAACGAAGCTAAGAAAAATACTTAGAAGAAATTAGAAGCAAGAAGTTCTTACTTCAAAATTAAGAAGTAGAATACTTACTTCCGAAAGGCTAGCAGTGTAATCTGGAAAATTTACTCCTGAACTGGGTAAATCACGTAGTAAGGAGACTGCTCGAGTTACTTTAATAGTACGAAGCGGGTAAGAGGTGCCTAAAGCTTGTCCACTGAACGACTTGGCTACGGACTGTGGGCCCTGAACAATGTTTTCTCATTTCCACAGCATTTAAGTGACGGGGCTCTACCTTAATTAAGGCTACTGCCACTTCCTGCCATTGTCTCGCCAAAGCCCTGTACAAGTTAGTGACGCGTTAAAACCTCAGCAAAGTATAAAGAACGAAGCCGTGTCCACGCAATTAAACTCGGACCGTACTTCTTCATTATCACGTTACTAGCTTTCAGCATTGCACGAGGGCAAGGATGGACACGCACTCTTTCTTACTCCAGTAATATTTCAGTCCGGTGTTTTAATCATAGTGGCAGAAATAAAGAGCTGATCTTTTTTCAATATCTCCCTTAACATCTGAGCTCCCTAGGATTCCAGGCTGAACGTTTTTGGACGAGAATTTGAAATCAGATGCACTTTCATTAATCACGCGATGTTCTTACGGAATATCTCATCCTAATTCAAACTCCAGGTTCTCTGATTATAACGTCACAAAGTAATCCAGTACGCCAAGTCTTCCTTACAGAGAATTAAAAATATTATTCATAGCCGGAAAGTTTGGCACTGTTAATACTCAGTATTCTTAACTTCGTGGGAGAAGAACAGTTTCATTTCAAATTGTATGGTTAGAATACGTAATAAGAATATTACTCAAAACTGTTTAGGAATATTTAAAGCCAAGTGTCATAAATCTAGTCCGCCTCAGTGGTGTAGTGGTTGCTGTAATTATATGCCACCCTCGGAGGCCCGGTTTCGATTTCCGGCTCTGCCACAAATTTTGAAAAGTGGTACGAGTCCTGGAACGGGGTCCACTCAGCCCTGAAAGGACAACTGTGTGTAGGGAGGGGCGTCGATTCCCTCCTCAGCCATAAATCGAAGTCGTTTTCAATGGTTTCTCGCTCCTTCTTCAGACAAATGCCGAGATGGTACCTAACTTAAAGCCACGGCCGTTTCCTTTCCTCTTCCTTTTCTATCCCTTCCGAACTTGCCATCCCCCCACAAGGCCTCGGTTCAGCATAGCAGGTGAGTCCACCTGGGTGAGGTAGTAGTCCTACTCCTCAGTTGTATCCCCAACCTAAGGTCCCACGCTCGAGGACACTACCCTTGAGGCGATAGAAGTATGATCCCTCGCTGAGCCCAGGAAGAAAACGAACCCTGGAGGTTAAACGGATTACATAAATAATAAAATCCAAAATGTAATTCCATAGAGCCTTCCTTTTAAATTTTAGGAAGAAAGCTGGTGTTGTCCTGCAGGACATAAACAGATTAGATTACTTTTTACTTTATATTTGAGCGTGACGCAGGATCATTAAAAGTGTCTGTGCCGACAAAAAGAACTGATGTAGAAGTTCTGAGAAATGTTCAATAAGAAGTAAATTTTCTAGTACCAATAACTTGGAAGGAAGAGCATAATTTTCGTACTTGAAATTCAGTACGATGTACATCTGAAAACTATACAATTACCTCGAAGATATTCACAGAAATAGGCCAAGACCAGATATATCGAAGGACTCCTAAAACCAATATCGCTGATCTGACTGGCTACAAGTTAGAGCTCTGAGATCAAGGGAAAGGTGGTAATTGACCTCGAGTAGGCGGGTTTGATTCCGGTTCAGTCTGGTTGTGTTTCATGCTGCTCAAATATGTCAGTCTCTTGTGGTGCAAAAACGGTAAAAGTAGTAGTTTGTGAGGCGTAAACTCAATAACATTATTGATTATTATGACGGCTATGTAGGAGAGCACTTTTAGATACCACTGGACTGAGCCAGGATTGAACCTGCCAAGTTGGGGTCTAAAGGCCAGCGCCTAAACCCTCTGAAACACTCAGCCCGGAAATTCCAAGTTTGAGTAACCTATTATCTCTATGTGGTTATTCCAGGAAACAAAATTTTAAAGAGTAAAATACTTACCTAGGTCGGAATATTACGAAGGATGGAAAATGCACAATTGAATTTAAATGTCCCATTGCTCAGGTGAAAATACGTTTTATTCGGAAGAGGAGGTTACTGTGTACCATTCAAATGTGTCCTTCCCTCCGAATGAGAATGATGCATGTGTTTGTATGGACTGTTGCATTATAAGCTTGTGGAACGTGGATAATAAAAATAGTAATAAAAGAACAATATTGAAGTATTTGAGATGTGGTGCTACCGTAAGATGTGACGTGCAGAGATAAGTTGGCAAAGACCAAAGTTCTAGACGCCGTGAACCAACGGAGAGTAATCCTTCGCACAATTCGTAACCATTATCTTTCAGGCGGGGTCACCGCCACTTCAGTCAGAAGGCTTCATTGAAGGAAAACATCTACGAGGAAGACCTAGAAATACCTTCCTTAACCCTAGAACTTTCTGAAAGACGGTGTACTGCTTCGTCAAGTGCGATCGTCTTTCTGACAGACGGTGTTTTTCTTCTGCCACAGATTTTTAACTGGACGCCAGATGGCACTAATATAGATACCAGTTAAATACTGATACTTTTATCTTCACTTTTAAAAGTCTTTGAAAAACAAGCAACAGTATGAAGAAGTTCATTTAGCTGTAGGAGTGAAAGTATTTTCATATGTACTTAGAATCAAGATGGCAGCCCGCTTTGTTGACTATTCTGAAATCGAGCGGTTGATTTCCGAAGATCTTAGCGACAGTACTGATGGTGACAGCGATTATTGTGTTAATTCCGACGAGGAAATTATTCCTGAAAGTAATGAAAGTGACAGCAAAGTACGAGGTGCCTCGGAAGTAATGGAAAATTCCGATAACCGGAATGATGTTCAAATTGGTGCAGGTTATATTATTATTGGCAGTACGTCAATATTTGAAGAAACCAGTGAAGGGATAAGTGTGAACTGTTGATATTTTTGTATATTGTTATAAATACTTTGATCGCAACACAAAAAAGAAACTGCCCTAAGAAAACCAAAATAATCTGTAGGTTCAAAATTCGTGAAAAGAACTCAAAATCAGTTTCGAGAAAAAATGTGTTCCTTAGCTTTTGAAATGAAAAGTGAAGAATTGTGTGGGGAAAATGTAAGAACATACCTGTGTGTTTCAGGATATCATGTTTCAGGAATAAATTATATATCACAAATTATTTTCTTAGAGCAAAATATTTCGACAATTCCCTTTGTTCAAAGAAAATTATAATTTTATATTTCGATAGTTAGAAATCGTGACAATTTTTAAAATTATTTCTGACATCTTCTTATTGATCAATCTTTCAGCTTACTGTTGGTGTTTAATATGGATTTATTGGGATTAATATGAGTTTACAGGGATGATTTTAATTTCATAGTGTATATTGAGGAAAATAACTGCAGCATTTGACAAATGAAACTGCAGCAGTTCTAGGGTTAAACACATTATTATTGACATCTAGGCACAGAATTTTCAGTGAAGGAAGAAGTCTTCCTCGTGATCAGGAAAGATTTTCTTCTGAAGACGCAGAGCAAAGTTCTGTGCGAAACGTAGTTTCACGTTTTTCTTGACACTGCATAAGCCCGAAAGCCCATAGCATGTATACAAGTACAGGCCGTGAAGGCATCACTGTTAATAATGCTAAATCTTATTTGAGAAGTATAAAACTTAGATGGGAAAACCGAAGATACGTTTATTTAATTTAAATATATTTTATTTCATTCACTCTTACATTCAGTCACGTCGACTGCAAGTACTACGCAAGAATTTCCGGCAGGCTGTTTTGAACATGCTAGAGATAGACGAAGAAGAGATTCTAATATCAACAAGGATCGTGTTCAATAACCTAGTAGATTAGAAGGTTATTGATTCACATTCATGTAGGTGTTTCCATGGCCGGATAAGCAGAGCCGCATAAGACAACTTAAGATCAACGTCCTATTTATTAATTCCATGCACAGATGATTGTACACAGTAGCATATAAATATTAAAAGAAGAGAGTTTCCTACCTTGAAAATGCCGACCAGCAGCATAATACTCAAGACCACCATGAAGAGCTGGGTACCGATGATCGCAAAGTAGGCGATCTGAACACCTGTAGACAGAGAAGACACGTTAGTTGCAGGAAGGTTTACAGAATATTATAATTAGGATGCTATTAACATTTCAATAGTTTTGCGTTACTAACAGAACTGCTGTACATGTACAGGATGGAGGAGGATTAAAACTTGCTGCCACCATTGGAAACCCTATTATTTTATATTGCTTTGTAGCATTTACCTGCGGCTTCGCCCGCGCTTATTAATTCACCCGTTAGATGTTTAAAAACCATTTGAAAACACAACACACTACGGGACAATGACCTAGATGTTAGGCCCCTTTAAAGATCAAGCACCACGGAGCGAGTTGGCGGTGCTCGGCTGTGAGCTTGCATCCGGGAGATAGTGGGTACGAATCCCACTGTAGGCAGCCCTTAATTAAGGCCACGGCCGCTTCCTTCCCACTCCCAGGCCTTTCCTATCCCATCGTCGCCATCAGACCAATCTGTGTCGGTGCGACGTAGAGCCACTAGCAAAAAAAGACATCAAACACCATCATCATCATCTAACACAGTACGTTTCTATATAAATCGCATGAATTTTATTTTACTTAAAACAACTTTGGCAAATATGTTCGTCCGTTCTACTAGAGCGATTTGCTTAGTTTCTTTTCTTCTGTCCGGAATTACCTTCCGGTGAATCAAGAGACATTGAAAGGTCTCTAAGTTCATCCATCTTTGATTAATCATAAAATCAAATCTTTAAATGATCACTCCAATAACTGTTGGCGAAGGCTGTATACTTAGCAGATTGCTAAGCGACGAACACTTTCATTAATCGATATAAATAAAATTGTAACGACCGTGTGTCTGTAAATTGGCTATTTTGGCGGAATTTTAATTCAGTTATCCGTTTCAGGTGTAATAATGACCATCTGCATGTATTTTAGCTTTGGTGTCAGTTTGTCTGTTTGTCTGTTTTTCTGGGTTCTTATAACTTGAAGACTACTGGATATATTTCTACCAAACTTAAAATTTATAATCCACTGAATTTACTGGGCGTTTATACGAAACCGAAACCGTGATTTTGCACTCCTTCAAAATATACACAATCAAACTTAATTGAAATCTATCTGCCTTAATGGAAATCAATTTCTAAACGTTTTCTCATGTTCATCGTTTCGATACGATGGTTAATAAGGGAAATATCATTAACGGACCGTTTCTTACTCTCAGTTCTAGCGGACTTGGCTCAAAATCGGGTGCGTGTAAAGCATATTTTTTATAACTGCAAAACTACTGTAAATATATTAACCAAACTTCGTACTTACCATCCCCCTGTCCAAAGGTAGCTTTTAATGTCCATAGCATTTCAAATACCCGGAGTGGACTAGGGGTTTGTAGGAAACCAAAACAGTGAATTTACTCTCCCACAAAACATAGCAAACCAACCTGGATGGGAATCAATCAACCTTGACGGGAATGCATTCCTAAAAATGTCTTTTGTGTAGACTTTTCGATAGGATGGTTAATAAGGGAGATATCACTAACGGGCGGTTTTGAAGGCTAAGTCCAGTGCACATAGCCCAAAAGGAGTTGTACGTGGAACAGAATCCTTACCTATATAAATAAAACTGTAACGACCGTGTGTCTGTACATTGACGATTTAGGCGGGATTTTAATTCAGTTATCCGATTCAGGTGTAATAATGACAATCTGCATAATTTTTACCTTTGGTGTCTATTTGTTTGTCAATTTGCCTGTTTGTCTGTTAGTCTGAATTCTTATAACTTGAAAACTACTGGATATTTCTACCAAACTTCATACTTAGAATCCACCTGTCCTGGGTAGGTTTCATGGTCAATATTGTTTCTAAATCCCTGAATTGAATGAGGGTTTATACGAAACGGTAACCGTGATATCCCACAAAATATACACAACCAAACTTAATGGAAATCCATTTCCAATGTTTCTTATCATGTGCATCATTTCTACACGAGAATTAATCACGGAGATATCGTTAACGGGCCGTTTTTCAGTCGAGCGGACATTTTTTAGCTTTTTCGTCGATTCATCTGTTCGACCGTTTGTTGACTAGGAAACTACTCTATATAACTTTATATCTGTCCTTGAGTAGGTATTAGAGTCAATATCATTTCTAAATCGCGAATTGGTTTGGATATTTGTAGGAAGGCGAAACAGTGATTTTACCCTCCCACAAAAAACATGACCCAACTTAATGGAGAACTACCAGCCTTAATGGGAATCATTTTCTGAAAATGTTTTTGTCATTTGCATTTTTTCGATAGGAGTATAACAAGAGAATTATCATTAATGGACTGTTTTACAGGCTCTCATGGCATTTATGGTTGAATGGTTTAACTAAAGAGCCATTTTACTCCTTTCGATAGAACAGATAATAAGGAATGTTATCGTCAGCGATTGGTTTCATGAGTCTTCAGCTACTGTGCTACTCCCGGTTTCAGATGAACAACAACATTTAACCGAGACGTGGGGAGAATTACGCACAACTGTATCGTTCAAGAAACTCTGTAATCCACCCCATCCTGTCTCCACTTTGTACTTCACGTTACTGCCATTTAACATGCTGTGTTAAACGTTTGAATACAGGGATGTAACTTCGCATAACTTCATGAAGTAATCGTGAAATCGATTACCAATTACAGTGCGAAGAACGGTACATATGCTAGTATTTGATATATGTGATTTTCATCCTAAGTAATATAATTACATGCAACCATGTTTGATTACTCCCTGTCAAGCCAGAGAATATACACTTCCCCTGATCACGGAAGAATACTATTCCCTGCTAAATATTCTGATTCTCCAACCTTTCCTAGCTTATAAACACATTCAACAGACGGCAGACCGCTCTTAATAACTTACATGTTGCTAAGAGAAAAAAGTATACATACGTACAAACGACATACGCCTTAGACATTATCTGGAAACAGCTTAACATAGCTACACATGAAAGAGTGTAGGCTATGTATCTTAAAAAAATTATCTGCCAGGCAAGGAAACAGCTCCTTAGAGACTAAGCTATGAGCTCACAAGACAACCGTTCTATACAGAAGAACTGCGATTAAAATTACCACTGCCACTGCCTTCGTGATGTCCAGGCCGTACTGTAACGAGCGCGGGAAAGCAATCAGCTGATCGTTAGGGGGGAAGTTTAGCACATGAGTTAGTAGAGTTAAACATAGATTTTCGCAGTTTTATTGAAATTTTTAACGATGGCTGCATGTTCACTCAGATGTATGAGAGAATGAGTCGTCATCGACTGCATTATTAAGTGGAAAGTCGTTAATTAGTGAAGAAAACTTAGTGTGAGCGTGTATTTATGTAAAGCTATAGGTTAAGAAGATCGTTCTTCAGTGTTTTAATTTTGTAGTTTATTTGTGTAAAGTTATATTTATAGTGTAAAATTAATTGAGTTTGTGCATTCTGTGTTTTAATATTAACCACGAATTGTATATACTTGAATTAAGATGATCAGTGAGAGAAATCACCATGCCTAAGAGTTGCTGTATGCCTGACTGCAAAGCCAATTATAAACAAGGAGAGTACTCCGGTATTTGTGTTTCCTTCTGATGAAGAACGAGTTAAGTTATGGAAGAAGGCTATTCCCAGGGAGAATTTAATAGTTAATCAAAACACAGTTGTGTGTATCAAGCACTTCCCTGAAAATCACATCCTGAGAGAAATAAGAGTGTCTTGTCCAGATGGTGAGTTAATTTATTTTATTATGTTATAAACATAGGTAACATTAGGTAGGTCCTATATTTTTATGTAATCAGACCTATGGCTTATCTGAATTCGGTGTATTTGAAAATGCAAGTGTTATTTATGAGTATCACCGAGCTCGATAGCTGCAGTCGCTTAAGTGCGGCCAGTATCCAGTATTCGGGAGACAGTGGGTTCGAACCCCACTGTCGGCAGCCCTGAAGATGGTTTTCCGTGGTTTCCCATTTTCACGCCAGGCAAATGCTGGGGCTGTACCTTAATTAAGGCCACGGCCACTTCCTTCCCATTCCTAGACCTTTCCTATCCCATCGTCGCCGTAAGACCTATCTGTGCCGGTGCGACGAAAAGCAAATAGCAAAAAATAAAAAAATTAAAAAAATATATATGAGTATCAAACAGCAGTGTGATTTATGTAAATCTTATCTTCTGACAGATTCAGATCTTATATATGAATTACCTCCAGAAGTAAGATATCTGAATTTCATAAATCGAGGGGGCTTAAAGTATCCATCAGACATTTCAATAGAACTTGGAAGTGGGGTGTACAAAGTATTTTGTGTGTTGGTGTCATATACATATAAGATGGTATTTCTAAATTCAGACAATCCTATGTGTGTCACAAAATCCTTGGCTTTGGAGTCAATGCGGTTGGCAGATTCCCTAGTCATTTGTGACTGCGAGAAGAAATTGGAAGACCTGGCCGGACAGTGTAGGCCTATTTATATTTGGGTGAATACATTTTTAAATAACTTTTCCAAAATTCACACCGACTTGTGTATTCAACAAAGTGCTTCAAAGAGAGCAGACCTACTCCATACTGGTGTAACTTCCTGTAAGAGGTCTAGGAAAGCTGCAGTGTTCATGGAGTGGAAACAGTGAGGTACAGAAATAATTTATATTTGTAATAAATAGTAATGGTAATTGGCTGCATGTTTTCTGTCAGTGTGTATGATGTGAATGTTCCAGTTGACCAGAAAATGGATAAAATCGCAAGAACATGTCTCAAAGTGTTAGGCTGTACTCACGCAAAAGTACGTATATATGCGAGAAATAGAACGTTACGGAGAAGAATATGCATTGTAAGTCAGAATTAACAAATATTTGACGATAGATTTTGGTTATAAGTTGTTAACAGTTCTTTAAGTAATTTAAACGAGTGTGTTATTCAAGCGGAGCGTATGCGTATCGCCTTCAAGTCCCCCCAAAGCGTGACGTCATCGGAGGTACAGTACGGCCTGGACATTACGAAGGCAGTGCCACTGCCTTCTACGACACAATATCAGGCTTTACATTAAGAACAGCAGTATAAAAAAGCGAATATATGTTTTACTAAACAGACGGCCATTATGGCGTCAGAATGGATGAATTCTTACTACGAACTGTGACATACCATAACGCGTTTCTTACTAAATGTTCATAAAACCATTGAAAAGGACAGGCAAAACAATATGACTACGACAGGCAGATCGAGACGAGTTATCTGACCTATTTATAACGAATACTGCGGAGCAGCATGGGGCCTTTAGATTTTAATTATGTTCCTTCTTTCATCGCTTAAAATACCGGGTTGGTGGGCGGTCCAAACAATATTAAAATAATATAACAGACCGTATGATACATAAAACAATCTGATTTTTCTTGTATAGATTCCGGATAAACTATATTAAGCGTCCTCGCATTTGGAGTAAGATGTGTAGCGTGTTTGCCTTTCCAACTCTTGCATTCCCTTGTCGCCAAAGCTACGTCTATCTTCGCACGTCGCAGTCCACAATTTTTTCGGCTGGGTGGCGCTCATCTCTTCGCATCCCCAGTCAGCCCAAGAAGAAGCACAACGGGCAGACGTCTAGTTCGCTGTCGCCTCCCCTCAACATGGCGTCTTACTCCTGCCTCATCAAGAATGTGGACACCACTCACTCTCCGTCCGACATTCGCACTTGGTTATGTGACTACGGGGTCGCCACGAAAGTGATTCTTCGCCTCCAAGATGCTGCTTCTGGTCAACCCTCACCGGACGTTGTGGCCTTCTTCCGTCATTACCAAGCGGCGGAGTCCTTCATCCGTGACCGGGAAATCTATCTCTTTGAGAAATTGCACACAGCTCTCCCTACTCCTGCCCATATTCTGCAACAACTGGCCTCCGATCCTAACTTCCCTATCAAAGTCACATCCCCCGGTAACGCTCCGTCCACTCCTTCCATCAGTTATTCCTTGTCTCCTCTTGCTGCTACTACCGCTACTACTACTACTACTACTACTACTACTACTACTACTACTACTACTACTACTACCGTCACCACTGTCACCACTTCTGTCCGTCTTTCTCCGTCCTCTACTACCGCTCTTCTCACGTATAGTCACCCCTCTCATATTCTGTCTACCCCCTCCACCTCCCTATCTCCGACCATCACCCGCTCTGAGCTGTGCCCTGCCCCCCTCACGGATTCCACCGCCGCAGCTCCACGACTCTCCCAGGGCAATGAAGACGCCTCCATTTCAACTAGCCGACTGCATCACCTTCCGAGCTGCGTCGTCCGTGGGATTGACCCTGCCGTCACCACACAGGATTTTCTTCAAGAGTTGCAACAGGCAGGCGTTCCAGCTCGTCGGGCGTTTCGCATCTTTAATGACGATGGCCCGACTTACATGCTTCGCCTCCAACTTTCATCCGTTGCTGCTATCGACCATCTCATCGCTACTGGGCTCCGTTTCCGTCGACGAACGTATCGCGTGGAGCCTTCTCGCTCCCTGCCTCGCACCGACAACACCCCCTCTCGCACACCTTCTCCTCGCTCTCCATCCGCCTCGCCACCCACCCCCTCGCCGCCTTTTGTCCACCCACCCGCTCCACAACCAAATTTCCTCTTAGCCCCTCTCCAGATCATCGACCTCCTTCGCCTATTTGCCACCTCCGTCACCAATATGACCACCACCCTCTACTACCTTCTCTTGCAACATTACCCTACTCCATATTCACACTTCCTCCCGCACCCACCCACTCTACCGTCTCCATCTATGTAATATGTTTATGTACTTCTCATATAATATGCTTATGTACTTCTCACTCTATGTAGACCTTTTCGACATTCGCGCCCGAGATATGTGAAACTAAATAAAAGTCCTGTTTTTCCTCTCCTTCGGGTGTTTGTAAGGGTTGGTTTTTTGCGGGGTGCTTTGCGGGTCTTCCCTGGGTCCCGGCTTGCTGTGATGGTACTCCTACGCCACCTTTACTTATTGCTTTCCCCTTCGGTATGTACAACACATACCTTCCCTCAATGTTTTGCACTGTAATTTTTCCTTTTCTATGGCCGAAGAGCTCCATCGATGAGCTGGTGGCCCGCTTTCCCCTTCAGGGAAAGAATTGAAATAACCTTTATCGGATCGTATCCAACTCTTGAAGAACCCACATACACCTAACCATGGGAGAAGCACGATTTTCGAATATTTAGTTCTAAAATTTAAAGCGCTTGTCCTTGAGCCTTATTGATGCACATAGCTAATTCAAACGAACAGTGAACTGCAGGCGTCTAAATTGAAACGGTGTATTCGAATGGATGATTTGCCCCCGAGATACGTAAACAAAATCGCCCGTCTCATGCCCAGTCGTGATGGTGACTTCAATAATATTAGGCACCAGTTTCTTTAGTGAGAGTCGTGTTCTGTTGCAGAGGGAAGGGGGCTCATATTCCTGGTAAGGGTAGTCAGTGCTACAATCGTCCGCTCCAAGTTGTTCAAAAGTGCTGTCGTGTAGATGATAGCCTCACCTGTATTGCACGTTGTGTTGCTTGTTAATGACGTTGACTGCTTCATTTCTTGGAGCAAGAATTACTCTTTGCCACAGCCATGCTTGACCGGTGAAATGCTATGCCCACCTAATGCCTGTCGTAGATTTGGGTGGGCATCGCATACATACCTACAAACACTTGCGGATATCATGGACTGAACGAAAATTGCTTCCTCCGTCATGGAATTGAAAAGGCACCTTGTCTGTTTTATGAATTACTAATCATTGTTTATTATTATCTATCTTACGTTCTATATGTATCCTCTAAATAAAATAAAATATCAAATTGAGTTGGAGGAAATGTGGTGGTGATAACGGTGGTTATTGCTTTAATAGGAAGTACAACTAAGCAACATGGGCGCCCATAGGATAGTTTGTTGGGGGAGGGGGCCTAGACCTGGGGGTATGTAGTATTTTTAATATTTTGGAAGATGAATGGCGACTTGTATTCCACGGTAGAATACCACCCACGGTACCCCCTACCACTTCTACATAATACCGACGTTTAAATCATTTTCTTGAAAGAAAAACACCTGACTACATTAGATTTTTTCCTTTCCCTGAGAGCTAGGGGCCCCCGGGGATGGGCGCCCATGCTAAGCAACCATCCTCTTCTTCTTCTTAAGCCGTCGTCTCCAAACGGAGGTAGACGATCCACACGGCCAGCTCCGATCTTGACGTTGCAGCCATGCCATGTGGATTTACTGGAATATCTCTCAGGATCTTTAATGCAGTGGTTTACCGTTGCCTTCTGCATCCTAATGCCGTTGACCAAACTGGTTCCTCCGCCTTTGGAAACAATTTCTTGTCCCCAGGACAATAGAGTGCCCTTACCCATACCCGCTCATCCACTCTCAAAGAGACTGTTGGCACTTGGTAGAGGGGATCTCCTTATACCGGGAGATAATCGGTCCCTTCATTCGTTAGCCGCCTGCATATAAAATATAATTTTATATGCAGTCGTTAACCCCTCTTTAGCGCGGGGAGGTGAATGTCAGGATTTCACCGTCATTGAAACAAGGACCAAATGGCATTTCCTTGTTTCTTTCGTTCTTTAGAGAGGAACCATCCTCTACATGACACTAATCAGAGAGAAATAATGGAACGGATCCGACACTTAGAAAAATGCAGGTATTAGTCAAAGAAAGGCCAGTACCACGTAGGATGTGAAAATAACACCCCCCCTAGGCCTCCAATACACTAAAACCGTCGGGGCCGGCAAAGAACAAGTGTTTACCAAGGAAGGGAGGATAAGATAAACGAAAGTGAGGAGTCCGGCACAAGTAAGTAGAAGCAATGCCAGGACTCAGCGAAGGGCCCCCTTGGTCGCCAATGTATGCTCCCAAATTAAGAGCCCCCTGGGGCCCCTTTTGGTCACCTCTAATGCCAGGGGGATAATACCGTGAGTGCTATTCTACCGTCCCCCCAGACAGAGGGTTTAGTTGAAAGAAAGCACGGTTTACGTGTTATTCCTGGTATGGCGAAATCTTCGTATTCCGTAAAATTTTAAGTTAATGAAATGAATATCGGGTAAGTATGAAACAAGTAATTAATAAAAGTGAATAAAAGTAATAAATGAAAGCAAGTCTTTATCTGTATAAAGTTTTATGTAAGAATACACCTATGAGTCGTAGATTTGCCTGGGAATCGCACACATTGACACAGACAAACTGTTCCGGATATTACGGAATAAGTATGGCTCTTGGTGTCGGGAACCGACGCCATGGACTTTAAATGACCCCTTGACTTGTATTACCTATCTTATGTACGTTACCCCACGACAGTGAATCTATGCTTAATCTAGGTGACAGCTCGATGGAATGTCATATCCCAATATACGTTTTCCACAATTTTTTCGTTCATAACTCACCAGTGAAAGCGAAAATGAAAAATCCGGCTGTGAGGTGAATTTCGACATACTTCTATCTACCTACGTTGAAAGTTTCAGGTTTCTGCTTGCTGTAGATTTGATTTTAGATTTAGTTTTGTTGTTAAAAACAGGATTGCAAAGTCGTATCAATGAAGCTGAAAGTTAGAAATGTTATTTAGTTGAGATATGTTTGTAATAGCAGATGAGGACCAAATTATGGGACAAAAGTCAATAATGGGGAGAACATGGGAGATAAAATATAATTTTAAGTCGTTAATATCACTAATTTCACTGAATCTGTAAAGAATGCCTAGGCTACTCATAGCTCGGGATTTTATTGACTCCATATGAACAAGGAAGATCAGTTTACAGTCGACTACAGTACATAGGTCGCTTACCTGAGAAGCCGATTGCCGTGTACTTCCCTACATGGTATAGGCAGTGTTCTTTCCTTGCCTTAACAATGAACATGATAGTGTGGTACACTTCTTAACATTGGGAGAAAGATTGCATTTCTTAAAACAGTCACCACACGAATTGAGAACTGTCTGTAATTCATCACAATCATTAGGCGTACTTGTTTTAGGATTTACAGGCCGTTCGCGTACAAGAGGAGGGAACACTGACTTCTTGGGCGCAATTCTCGTCGTCTCGTCTTCCATGGACCTTCTTTACTGCCATCTATTTTTTTTCAAGAATTATTTCAATATTATGTTTGATGATTTTTGCCGTATCTTTACTTCGAATTTTGCTGCTCTCATTTCGGTGTCTATTCTGATGACATTCCGTTTGCATTCTTCCAGCACGATACAATTTGGCGTGCATCTGAACAGTTCGAAGGTATATTTTAAATAACGCGGATGTGTTCTCTGCAGTTTTGGTTACTCCGCCTATCCTCATATCTCTGCTGCATAGAGTAAGATTCTATTTACCAGACAGTCACACATCACAATTGTTCGTTGGAAGTCAGGTCCACATCTTGTTTTAACTATACTCCTAACGTGCTTCATTACATTAGTGCTCTATTGTTGCCTGTGTGATGTGTTTTTCTGCATTTACGAACAGGTAAGCCAGCTATTTGAATTCATGGACCTCGTCTATGGTTTTGTCAGCCCATTTCCACTTGTTGGTCACTTTCTCGTTTTTGTTTGCTCCGTTGAAGGCAAGCATTTCTGATTTCTCAGCGCTAACTTTTAACTTCTTCTTCTTCTCCTCATTATACCATGTGAACGCTTCTAGCACCTTTTCCATCCCTCTCTCATCTCTGACGAATAACGGATGATTAACACTATGGGTACGGTCACGGTACGCTCTCGCTACGGTCACTGTCCAATCACAGACACCTGGTATTCACATTAAGATGAGCAGCCATAAGGCAAGCTCCAGTCGTGATCACTCAATTTAAGATCACGCCATTGTCGCTTCAATAATGGCAGAGGAGTTTTCTCTACAAGAGAGCAATTGTGATTACGCTGGAAGACGAGGATAAAGAATAAATGTAAAAGAAAATGCACTAAGTAGCTTAAAGTCACGGGAAGGGGTGTCCGATTAGGAAATGTGACGTGTAGGACTCCTGGGCTTTGCGGGTATCTGCGGTGCAGCTGAGGAGTCTGTCACAGGCACCAGTGTCGTGAAGATGGCAACACGTCGTGAGTTAACTGACTTTGAACTTGGGATGATCATCGGCGCACGGCGCGCGTGTCATAGCACTGCGGAGATTACACGCGAATTCGGGTTTCCGAGGTGAACACTGTCGAGGGTAGATCTTCAATACTGAAGAGAGAGTATTACCACCCGCGTAAACCGACGCACAGGAATACCACAGGTCTTTAACGAATGGACATGACGTCGCCTCCGCAGAACCATACTGTTCACGACGGGCTACTGTGTGTCAGATCACCGCCCAGTTGAATTTTAGGAGTCAGGAACCCATTTCTACCAGGACTGTAACGAGGCAACTGCACTGCATAGACTTTACCAGCCGGCGACCAACTCGTGTCCATTTGCTGACACCTCGACACAGAGTTCAACGACGTGCATGGGCAATGGACCATGGAACACTGGCGGCGTGTGGTATGGTCCAATGAATCCCGGTTTCAGTTTTATCGAGCCAATGGGCGCGTGAGAGCTATGGATCTTGAGTGTCAACAAGGTTGTGTCTAGGCGGAAGGTGGTTCATTTCTGGTCTTGGCGGCGTACTCATGGTCATAATTAGGCTCCATTGTCCGGCTGCAGGAAGAGCATTTAAGTGCACGTTATGTAGACATTCTTTCAGACCATCTGCATACCTTTCTCGCCCTATAGTACCCTGATGCAGATGCCATGTTTCGACAGGACAATGCGCCGTATCACTGCTCTGTGGTGGTATGCAGGTGGTTGCAATAGAACTCCCGTGATGTTAAGACCGTGGATTCGGTCTCCAGATCTCTCAGTCTTAATCCAATCGGGCATTTATCTGATGCTGCTCCATGAACCCCGCACCAACTACACAAGATCAATTATGGGTAGCAGTGCAAGACGCGTGGGTCCAGATCTCTGCAGAACGATTCCAACACTTTGTAGAGTCGATGCCTGCCGTAGTTCTGCCGTTTTGAGGGTTCGCGGAGGAGCAACTCGTTATAACATCACATTAAGTGTCTTCTCATGAATTTCAGCCACTCAGGGTATAAATAGAGGGCATGTTGGATACATCCGAGCTTCAATAATAGGGAGACTGAAGAGGAATTTTATACCTTCTTTTCTCATTTTATGGACGATGAGAGTACATTTTTATAATAATTTCGAATGAACATCGGTACCAGTTAAAGTCAGAAATTGCTGCCGAGATTAAGAAAGGAAAATCAGAATTTAGGCAAACCGTAACTCCAAGCCAGAAACTGGCCGTGTATTGATGTACAGTAGCAGAATATTACCACTTGCTTTAATCTTTATCTTATTTATATTGTCTAACTTTTATGTCGAACAAAGTCAAAATTGCAAGTTAAGTGCACATTTGTTTAAGATTCGAAGAAATGTGTCACCATTTTCATCCAACACAGGAACGAATTCAAATCTTCCAAGTGTTCTTTAAAAATCTAGAACAGTGGGGACTGAAAAGCGCGGGCACTATCCTCGCTATGTGCGCTGAATGCACACTGCCGGCCCAGTCATGGAACGGTAGGACCACACTCCAGTCAAATATTCTTTCAGAGGATCGTTGCTTGTACGTGTTCGTACTGTGATTGCTAGTGTGTACAGTTCCCATCGAATCAGCGCAGTAATATCTGACTGGACCGTGACTGTAGCGATACCATACCGTGGCCGCACCCAAATGTGAATCATCCCTAATCGTCTGCATATTCGAGCGAGTAAAATTGTTCTCTCCGCTGGTTGTACCTCCCACGTGAGCTTCATGCGGGAATTTCTTAGTACAGCGAACAGTGTTTTGGGTTTCTCCACGCTGTTTGTCTGTTTACGCATTCAGATGTATTTAATCGCGAAGTAAGAACAGAGAGCCTAAAGAACATGGAGCCTAATGGACTACCCATGCAAAGTTTATGTTACTTGCTATCAACGAGTGGCGTATACTGAGGGTTACCAAGACTATCGGTGAAGAACAAACCTCAAATGAGAACAATGAAAATCTATAGCACATTTAAGCATCTGACACATTGTTGCATTTACAATACTTAAAAGCGATGAGAAAGAAGTCGCGCGTTTTTATGAGAACAAAACATCGGAGTCTGATATTGCAGTCCAAGTCCAACCCACCTCACGCGTCATGCTGCTGTATGTCCGTTAGGTACGAGGACCCGGAGGGTTAGCTGTGCTAGGCTTTGCTCCGTCAGATCGCAACAGCTAACTAACAACCATGCGTAACTCATTGATATACTTCCTCGTCTCATACCTCTGATGTAATTATATAGATAACAGAGTGCTGGTATTTCACTCGCGTTTACTTCTACATCCTTGGAGGAACTGCAGGGCTGCTGTTATAGGAGTAATACAGTTTTCTTTTTATAGGTAATTCTGCTAAAATGAAACAGTCTTTCAGGTTTAGTATTCTCTCTTGTTGGTTGGAATAGAATCCGCGATCATGGGTTGGAAACAACCACTGATTTCTCGAGGAACCGAATAAACCAGTGAACGATGGGTACGACCGCTGATAATGCAGCAAAATTCACAATTTTAATTGAATAATAATAATAATAATAATAATAATAATAATAATAATAATAATAATAAATAATAATGGGGCGTGGCATCTGCATAAGATTGGTGGTGTCCTAGTGAGAATGAAATGAGTGGCGAGGACGTCATAAACACCCAGTTCCCAAGCCAGGTGAATTAAGAGTACGAAGTAGTTGATTTTGAAAATTGAATGGGGGCCATCGTTACGAAGGCAAGCTTTCTATCCATTAAGCCACAAAGCTGGACTTTTACTTTCTAAACCTTACGCTACCATCTCCACCGTTCAGGTGTTGAGTATTGGCCAGGGCAGTGGCGTGTGAAACAGCCTTGGCAACACAGCAGGCTTCTCCGTTGGCTGCAGCTCAAAACGCTTACAGCGTAAAGCAGCTGTCGAAAAGCGGTAACCTAAGTCTAGTGTGTAGCCCACGTCTTTATCCCAGCATATGCCACTGCTATCAAAGCTTCTATCAAGCTCTGAATGGCAGGAAGCATTTTACAAGTAAAATCTTTTTAATTTATTCTACTTTCCATTATATCTCTGTTTTCATGGTTTTCAAATATAAACGCCTTTCTTAATTGCTCCCAAGTTCTTGAGAATGATTTATGAAACTAGAGATGATTCTGTAAGATATAAAACAACATTAAAGTTTGGATAAGTTATACGTTTAAGGCTCCACTTTTATCTACCGCAACGCATTGATGTTATCTTAAAAACACTCCGTTTAGTCATCGGCTACTTATTAATGCGTTAGAGAAAGCGTGAAGTAATTCATCACAGTTGTTTGGCACTTCCGTTTCAAGTTGAAATATGTGTGCCTTCACAGCTCGCTGTTTGCACCTCCACGTGGTAAACTTCAGTCTGTAGCTCTCAACTCGCGAAGAACTCATTACCGTGCCAGCTGTCCCACTATGTCGAGCTTTTATTGTGCATTATTTTTTTAGAAATATCATTCATTCCCCATATTCAGCTGGCCTACGCTCTCAACGGCTTACGTCTCATGTTATATACGAGCATGCATGTTGACGACCAAGGAAACGAACTTGCAGACCAATTCGGTAAACAAGCTGCAAACTACCCTGAAGTCATATTAGTACAATCCAACAAGAACTGAGGGAGGAAATCATTCGCCTGTGGGACAGCAAGTTGGAAAATACTACAAACGGAAGTCTAAAAAATTCATACTTTCCTAATGTACGGAAACATTTCATTTATTTTTTAGTTTGTTTACTGTCTAAGGTTGCTTTATAACCTGGACTCAGCGAGGGATCCCAAATTTGCGGCTTCGAGGCGAGTGTTCTAGATCACGAGACATTTGGCCGGGGATAAAACTGGGGACGACAGGTTTCATCGACTGTCCACGCACAATGTTAGCCATTGTGCAGTAAATTGGTATTCTCTCAGACGATGATTTTTTTTCTTATTTTTTTTTTTGTGATTCCTTCAGTGCATACAACTAACTTCGCTTGCTTATCTGACAGTCCGCACCTAAAGGAAACTTAAGCACATCGAGTGTTAGTTGTTTTATCCCACAGCGCCAGAATGGCACATTTGATTATTTCTTCGTAGCAATAGCGACAAGCCAATTATTATTCTGTTCTGACGCTGAAGAGTACACACAAACACAAGCACGCATGCACACACATACACATATATAAACACACACACAGAGGTTTCGATATTATTTTGTGAAATGTGTTGTGTTTGCAGGAGAGGAACTGAAAGAAAACTATAGGAATGAAATGAGAAACATTTTTTGCTGCGAGCTTTACGTCGCACCGACACAGACAGGTCTTATGGCGATTATGGGATAGGAAAGGCCTAGGAGTTGGAAGGAAGCGGCCGTGGCCTTAATTGAGGTACAACACCGGCATTTGCTTGGTGTGAAAATGGGAAACCACAGAAAACCATCTTCAGGGCTGCCGACAGTGGGATTCGAACCCACTATCTCCCGGATGCAAGTTCACAGCGGCGCGCCTCAACGCGCACGACCAACTCGCCCGGTATGAGAAACATTACAATGGCAGAACTCATTAGCGTCAGCTAGAATGTGCGACACTTCCGGCATCTCTTATAACATGTAGTGCTTCAGACAGGTACAAACCTAATGATGTGAAACACATATACATATATTATTACATTAGATAAAAACAAATATTAAATTAAAATTATAATATCTCTTATGAATGTCCTTGCAAAATAAAGTCATAAATGAAATAAAAATACACTTTTCTTCACTAACATAATATTACAAATATTCAGTTACATATGCACATGGTATAACAAGGTATTTAATATATTATAATTAAAATGATTTACGAACTGCTTTAAAGGTGCATTAGTATTGTGATTATACATGATGGTAGTGATGTTATCGAATAATGATAATGAAGTAGATGGTATAACTAGAAACTAGAAAGATGACTAAAGTTATGAGCTTAACAATAGGAAACAGCAAAGTGGGATTTTAACTTAGAACAGGAAGCAATTAAGTTCTTTGTTTAGATTGTTTTACTATGGATGTGTATGTAGTTGAAAATATAGGCCTACCTAGTCTGCACTCATTGCTATATTTATTAAATATTTTCATTGAGTTTAACACTGGTGAATTACTATGTTGTTGGGTTCTTGATCTAGAGCAGTAGAAAGTAACATGTTTTAGACGTGTACATGGATTAGGGAGAGACAAGTTGTATCACACGTTAAAAGGTGGCCGCGCGCGACATAAGTTCGGCTGAGGCAACTGCCGTAGCGCAGAGTATTTTTTTTTTTTTTTTTTTTTTTGCTAGTTGCTTTACGTCGCACCGACACAGATAGGTCTTATGGCGACGATGGGACAGAAAAGGCCTAGGAGTGGGAAGGAAGCGGCGGTGTCCTGAAATAACGTACAGTCCCAGCATTTGTCTGGTGTAAAAGTGGGAAACGACGGAAAACCATTTTCAGGGCTGCCTACAGTGGGGTTCAAACCCACTGTCACCCGGATGCAAGCTCACAGCTGCGCGGCCCTAACCGCACGGCCAACTGTATAAGGCAAAGGTAACCTGCGAGGTTGGTTGGCGGATACAGTCCAGTCTCAGTCTCAGTCCACTAGTGACCACAGCTGGTCCGTGGTCCGACAGCTCTGCACTCCGACCGGTCAACCGAGCAGAGGAGGAGTGGCCATGGCTCTACCATGGCTATACGCCTCTGCATTCGGGAGATGAAGAGAGGCTGGTCCCCACTGTCGGCTGTCCTGAGAATAACTTGAAATTGTAACGCAATATTATGAGAAAACCGTAATACTAACCCCTATGTGTTATATCTCAGAAGAAATGTCTCCATCTCAGTATTACTAGAAAAGTATAGTTTATTTTATTACGTCCATTATTTGCGTAAAATAGTCATTTATTCGAATAATACGATGCCTACGTCGTTACGCGTTAGTCTCTGCTGTTCTTTCTATGCCAAGCCGGTAGAGGGTTCTGTGGAAGTAATATATCACGGCCAACTGGATCGCTCGCTGCGCTCCAAGCCAGCTAGAGCGACGCATCAAGTAGCCGTGAGTATATGCGGATCATTCTACGTTACTCTGAAAGATGGCTCTGTAAAGTCACACTGCCTGCTCGATATGCACCCGATGGCTGTTGCGCGTAGACAGGGTCTCTCATATAAACCCGGATCGAACACACGCTGTTTGTTCTCTGCTCTACGGCAGCTGCCTCAGCCGGCCGTGGCCGCGCTGCTTTCAGCATGTACACAAACCTCACCTTATAAGAGATGCAGGATGTGTAATTCTTAATGCGTTATGCAGGCTAATCACGTTCTGGCTGACGCGGGTGAGTTCTGCCACTGTAATGTTTCTGATTTCATTCGTAACGTTTTCTTTCAGTTCCTGCAATGTGTGAGGATTTGTTCGATACATGTTTCTTTCAAAATCACGCACTATTACATCTGGAGAGCGAGGGAGAAATAGATCAGCACTGATGATTCTGTCTCAGACTCTTCCGAGATTGTAAGAAGGGAATCTTCTGCTGTATGAGCAGAGGCTGTATCATGTTTAAACCATCTACGCGAGTTTTTTTCCTCCGTTAACTGACGGAAGAACGGCGACACCTCTCTGCATTTACTGTCGTCTCGAAAACAACAGGCCCAATTATTCGTCTTGCACAACAAACAGCAATAATGAGGGGCATCATAAATACCATTTGGATTGTTTGGACACCAATAACGACCATTACGACGAAACCAGAATTTTACATACGAAAATACGGTGTTGCAATAATAACTGTCACACTATGTCAATACCTGAGATTCAGACTGGCAACAGATGCTTGCTAGATCGAACACGTGCAGGCTGCTTGCAAGGTCAAGAACTATGCGCGCGTTCCCCATAGTGCAGCTACTGTAGCCCAGAGTACAAACAACGTTGGTGCGTTCGGTCTGGGTTTATGAGTGACCCCGTATACCTGGGCCAACCCCATCTGGATGCTTCGGGAAAGGACTTGCTTCCCACAATCTTCCCGAAAACGAATGTTCTCGGCGCGCCATCCAGAGTCTCCTATGATGTCGGAGACGTGCAATAAGGGGGCAGGCTATCCAGACAGCGACGGCAGGACCGATAACTAATTCGCGAACGGCTTTCCTCTGCCTGGTGACGGTAGTAGGGAGAGAGTGGACCTTCCTTGGTGATATGCGTGTGATTGGCTCTTGCTAGCTTTTCCCCACTTTCCCTAGCTGTACGTTAGCATGGCGGACGCAGCGGTTCATCACGCCACAGTACTGTATGTACAGTATATCACCTGACATTACCACTGCCAATATTTCTTAAACTAGGAGTTTTGAAGAACAACTTTCACAGACAGAGTGTCAGGAGAAGTAAAGATGTTCATTAAAAGTGAGCCTCCATGGCTCAGGCGGCAGCGCGTCGGCCTCTCACCGCTGGCTTCCGTGGCTCAATCTCGGTCACTCCACGTGCTGGACAAAGCTGAGGGGGGACAAGTTTTCCTCCGGGCACTCCAGTTTTCCCTCTAATCTTTCATTCCAGCAACACTCCCCAATAAAATTTCATTTGTCATTCATTAATCATTACCCCCAGAGGAGTCCGAGAGGCTTCGGTAGCCGGCACAGTTCCTATCCGTGCCGCTAGATGGAGCCTCATTAATTCCACCCATGACCCGGTCACTGACTGGAAAGCAGGTTGTATGTTTTCCAGCAACACTCCCCAATAAAATTTCATTTGTCATTCATTAATCATTACCCCCAGAGGAGTCCGAGAGGCTTCGGTAGCCGGCACAGTTCCTATCCGTGCCGCTAGATGGAGCCTCATTAATTCCACTCATGACCCGGTCACTGACTGGAAAGCAGGTTGTAAGTTTACTTATTTATTTATTTATTTATTTATAGTTTATTAAAAATGTATGGAAGTATAATTTTCAGTAGAAAATTGTAAATTTTTAAATGTAAACCCCCCTAATATCGTCAGAAAAATTCAAAGCAGTAAAATACCCAGCAATTTTAATGTGTAATTCACGTGTAAAAATACGTGAGAAGTTAATTCGCGTATTATTAACAAACGTGATTTATGACCAGGGGCTGCACAATGCTATGTTGTGTTTGAATCTGTATATGATGATGCTGGATTAAAATGTTAAACTGTTAAAATGTTAAAATGTATTTCTTGTAAATATGATGATGATGGATTAAAATGTTAAACTAGTACCGGTTGTATTTCTTGTAATATTTTCTTTCGAAAGAATTGCTTGTTCTACTCGTGCAATAGCAGTAGTAGTTGTTGGGTAATCACATTATCACACTACTGTAAGTGACATTGCCACCGAGATATTACCCAATTGCTGTGCATTTGTTAATAATACTACAAATAATAAAATAATAATAAAGTTTAAGACGATCGCAATGATTCCGATTTTAGCCGTAATGTAGCGTATGTTCACGGCCAGACTTGATGCATCGCTCTAGCGGAGGGAGGGATCCAGTCGGCAGTGGTATGTTTGATTCAGTTCTCGTATCCGCCGTACGTAGCGCTTGCGTTTCTTCTAATTCTGTTTTGGCTTTGTACTCAGGACAGTTCACAAAATAATCAGACTTATACTCCATTAAGGCGTTTACTCCTTTCTACAACCTTACAAACTGAGAAAACGTTTCTTTTAAATAATTGCTGAAAATACAAGAGTGCTGTGCTAAAAATGGTATTTTCAAACACGGAAAAGACAAAGTCACCTCCGTACAGGCCATGAAGGCCCTTGGAGGAGTGGAAGGTAAGGGCTTCCACCATTGTTAACCGCGGCACGTGATGGGGTAGAGTGGTTAGCTCTACGCCCGACCGCCTTTGCCCCTAGGAATTAACCTGGTACTCATTTTTGTTGTAGGCCGAGTGAACCTCAGGGCCATTTGCACCACTGGAAGTGGAAATCTCCTTTCTTAAATTTTACGACTTCCTGACAGGGATTCGAGCCCACGTCCTTCCGGGCGAACCGAGCGTGCCTTTACCGCCTCGGCCAGGCAGCCCCTTCAAACACGGAAAAGGCAGAGATTATTCTGATGTAAGACGACTGTAGGAAAAATTCAGCACAAGCCTGTACGTTGTATGTATTTCACATCCTGAGTTAAATACACCACACTTCCTTACTTGAACAAAACGTCCAACTAGGAAGGCAATATAACTTACCGAAAGCTGAATTTTTATATGGAAATTTTACTTTACAATGATTCTCTATTGGCCACAGTGTAGTTCAAGCAGAGAGAACTAACGTACGAAAGTGTGAAGGAGTTAAGCGGTCTCCAGTTGTTTTATCCATAAAGAAGCTTTGGCTGGCAACAGTCCGCCACGTTGTCACATTCAGGGACGGATTAACACCTACCTTCGAGTTTCAATTGTTTATAATATTTTGCGAGCAAGATGTTCATACTGTCGAACTTCCAAATTTTGTTTTTATTGCTGAAAACGATGTATTCGTTTTAAAATGTAGCTCAGTGTAACAATTATCGGACTGTTTACAGATATAAATATTACGTACCGATGTCCGAAGTCAGTTTAATAAAATAGAAAATAATCTTGTTTCATAATGAACTATGATATCCAACAAAAATTACAGACTATTGTGGCAAGAAGTCAGCCGTAATGAACTAAACAAAGAAGTTATTGTCAGCTTCAATGAATGAAATTAACTAAATGTTGTATTATAAAGATTCCTGTTTACATCGTTCTTAAGAGGTGCACATACAGAGTGGTAGAAAACAACCTGAACCGAGTGTATGAAAGTTAGAACGTTGGTCATACTGATAGGTTATTTGAAATAATTACGTCGATATCTCGCGCCGTTGTAATTTTATCATCTGCTGAAGTTAGTCCACCAGATCGCTTCGCGGGCGACTTCATATGGGCCTTGCGAGGCGGTGTTGCTAAATCTTCACGTGCCTTATGATCGGCTTGAGAGCGCCAATAGGAGAAATAAACTTCTTCACGGGAGGAATTTGAACAAGGACTTTCTATCATATCGGCCTGGCCTTCATTTTTTTTGCAAGATATTAATTTCGATATTCTCAAGAATAACTTTGTGAATGTTGGTTTAGAATGCCCTTACACTGGACACTTGATCCCATAATATTGGTGTGGGTCCAGAAGATACCATATACAAAAAGTTTGAACCCATCGTCTTAAAGTATGCCGTCCAACATTGCCAAAGTTGTAACGTGTGTTGTAACATTGCTACCTTCTAGAATAACGCAAAATTAGTGAATGAATCTACTCACCATAATACACGTCCTGGAGATCAACGTACTTCTTAACGTTGACTCCAATCCGCCAACTGTACAGAAGTACCACCAGAATGGAAATATTCTGAAACAAGGAAAAACAAATCTAATTCACATCCTTAGTATCGCTGATGGCGTTCGAGACATTAATGAGTTACGTGTTTTTATTTCATTACGGGGGATAGAGACACACCGTCATTGCAAAAAAAAAAAAAAAAAAAAAAAAAAGAAACCTCACCCGTGTCTGTACGGATTCCACAAACCCATGCATGCACAAATTACCAGGACTTAATACAATCATACACAGAGCAATATCCATACCAATAAGCAAAACAGATTTCAGCAATGAAATGCTGACAATAAAGTAAATTACCACAGAAAACAACCACCCACCGGATACAGTAGATCGATTATGAAGGAAACAAAGAAAACACTAGAAAAACCTCACATGAAAACAAAAAAATACATAGTCGTCAGTTTCGTGAACAAGAACACATAGAATATTTTCAAAACGCAAGGTAATATTAACGCCACAAAAGCAAATGAGTTAAAACAAAAGAGAAATGATCTCTTCTCCAAATCCGGACCGAATTAACTAAAACATCAAGAATCAAACTCCAGTACTTCATGTGTCGAAAAAACAAAACGCAATTTCCACAGCAAGTACAAATAAAACAAATATTCAGTGTGATGCGACTGGCATTTAAATTTCGGAGAATACGAATATGACATCCCCCAGTACTTCACAGACATCAACACAGATCTTAAAATGTTACACGGGTTGCTTTCCTTTGGATCTTTTCCCGGACCTGAAATCAAATAATCTTGGAGTGGGTCCCATACACTGGAACCGTACTCTAATTGGAGTCTTACCAGAGACTCACACGCTATATATTTCTGTCCTTAGTATAACTTTAAAAACTCTCGTAATCAAATTAACCTTTATTAGAAAGTCGTTTATGTGATTTCCCCAACGAATATATTTGTATATATTAACCCCTACGTATATACAGAGATCTCCTTGAGGAACATACACCCCATCAACACAGTAATTAATAGTGAGAGTGCATTTCCTCTTGGTGTAACCTACAACAAGTCTTTTCGTCATATTATTGTCTGCTGACCATCTCATGACATCGTTGAGGTCTTTGAAGTCATTCACAGTCCAAGGCACACATAGGTTAATTGAGACATTATGGATGTTTTAAGGATTCTACACACATTAAACTCTTCGATAAGTAATTCCCACGGAACTTCTGCCAAGTGCCAAGCTCTTTTATACTTTATACGCATACGATTTGGTTTCCAGTGTATCAACATGAAGCTGTAGGTATGTTTTATCATTTTATCCACATTCATGAGAAAGGCTTTATTAATCTTCAGTTATAATGAGTTATTAACTTAAACACATATCCTTTATATTCCCGCTAAATTACTGAAAAGCATATTATTCAGTTTTAAGATCAAGACAGCAGGTTCACCATCGAACATTATTATAAATCGAAGAGGTAAATAGTCTTCTTTTTTGGGATCAACGATCAGTAGAAGTGTCTCAAACAGTCCTGAAATTCCCCGAATACTTTCCCTTGGAATAGCAGGTTTCAAAGGCCTGGACATATCTTTAAGTGTTCTGATGTATATATGCATATTTAAGTCAGAATGGTTAAGGCATTAGTCTTTCCCATAGCTACGTATGGTTGTGAAAGAGAGGAAGGAAGCGAGATAGGAAAGTTAACTGATGAATTTAAGCTCTGGCATTCGAGAAGGATATTGCGTATCCCTTGGGCAGCTAAGAAGACAAATGCATGGGTCATTCAAAAGATCAAACAAGATCTGTCTCTTGAGGTATCCATTACAAGATTATAGCTGTCATATTTTAGACACATTATGAGACACTCTGATTCATTGGTAAATACTATAATGCTTGGGATGGTGCAGGGGTCTCGAAGACGAGGTGAGACTCCATCAAATCCAACATAAACTTGTCACGGTAGGATCTGAAGACCGAGATATGAGGAGGCAGTCCGTTCATTCAGTCGCCAAGAGTTGACGTAAGCATTATGGCACCTGGTCACCATCAAGTCATGTGTTTATAATTTTAAGTAAATATTGTACTTCCGGTTTTATGTCATTGTTTTGTCATTTTTATTTTTTACTAGCAAATCTACCCGTGCTTCGCTACGGTATTATACAATGTATTCGAATATCGAAGTAAATACTGTACATGCAGTAAATAAGATTGTTGTAAAATTGCATGTCTCTTAGCGTTATCCGAGGGGGTGAAGCTGAATCCTGCCCGTGGTGCCTCTACATAAGTACCTGGATTAAAAATCCAGTACTCAACTGAACGTCAGCATTCAGAAGTATCTACCAGTCAATATGACCCAATCGTTATATTCAGAACAGTCTTTATCAAGACTAACGCTAACCATTATATCTGTAAATTTTGAAGGTTTATCTCCACCTAAAGAAGGAATGTTATATCAGCTTTGTCAAACGTACAAATGTAATATATTATGCCTTCAGGAAACTCACAGGAATGAGCAACTACGGCGACCAAAAATAGCGAGAATGAGACTGGTAGCCGAGATTCCCCACAGACAGTATGGCAGGGCTGTTTTTGCCAAACCAAATTTACAAATTTTGTCTGTTGCGGCCACAACTAAAAATGAAATCGAGATAATAACTGTGGAACTCAGAAACTGCACCGTTTCGGGTGTCTACAAACCACCAAATATAGATTTCTCCTTCAAAATTCCAGATAACTACTACAAGCAAAAGACAAACTTTGTGGTTGGTGACTTCAACAGCCATAATAGTGCATGGGGATATACAGATGTTAATAATAACGGATAAGCTGTGTTAGAATGGGCTGATTATTTCCAATTACAACTTATACATGACCCCAAACTATCTCCATCCTTCAACAGCAGTAGATGGCGACGAGGCTTCAACCCAGACTTGATATTTGTGAGTGAACACGTGGCACAGCAATGTGTGAAATCAATGTGCAATCCCATTCCAAATACCCAGCATCGGCCCATAATGTGTCAACTTTTCTCAACAATTCAACCAATGAAGTTTCTGTTTCGAAGAAGATATTTCAAGAAAGCAGACTTGCAGAAGTTCAGCTCAACTCTTGATAAAATAATATCTGATATCCACCCAACACCAGAGTTTTATGATCAGTTTGTTGAAGCTGTGAAGGAAGCTTCTGACGTTTCCATACCACGAGGATGCAAAGTTAACTATATACAAGGTCTAACTTCAGACACGGCTGCCCAAATGAACACATATATTTCACTGTTTCAGGAAGATCCACTAAGTGAAGTCGCTATCTCAGCTGGAAGGAAACCGTTTTCCTCAACAGACATGTCAAGGGATAGCCGAAAGGCTTGGAAGCTTCTTAAACGACTTAGCAACGATACAACCAAGGGACCAGTTCATGCGAATGTTACGGCAAACCAAATCGCAAATCAACCTGTCATCAATGGGAAAACAAATCACCCAATAAGGAAAATGGAACATAATATCCTAGAAAACGAGGTAATGAAGTCCAGTAACCTATCCCGGTCACTTGAAATAACGGAAGTACAGAAAGCGATTCAATGTAGCAAAAATGGAAAAGCGGTGGGATTAGGTGATATCACAATAGAACAGATAAAACACTTCAGTTCAACCACACGGGCATGGCTTTTAAACTTCTTCAACAACTGTTTTACTTCCGTAAAAATTCCAAAAATATGGAGAAAATCCAGGGTGATCGCATTTCTTAAACCTGGAAAGGAACCTTCGGACCCCAAAAATTTCAGACCAGTCTCCTTACTCTGCCACCTGTACAAAATAATGGAAAGAATGTTGCTCAATCGTTTATTGGGAGCAGTAGACAAAGTCCTAATCCCTCAGCAATGTGGCTTCCGCCCAGGAAAAAGTTGCACAGCACAGATTTTACTTCTAATCCAGCCCATTGAGGACGGGTTTGAAATGAGGAAGATCACTGGTGTGGCTTTTGTGGATCTCTCAGCCGCCTTCGATATAGTAAATCACAGGATACTATTACACAAACTTTAAAAAATGATTACTGATATCAAGGTAACCAAGATGATAGCTACTCGCCTGAAAAATCGTCGCTTTTTTGTTGAATTCCAAGGACGCCGAATCAGATGGAGAAATCAGAGGAATGGACTACCTCAAGGCAGTGTACTGGCTCCTCTTCTTTTCAACATCTACACTAATGACCAGCCATTATCAGAAAATACTGAAAGCTTTGTCTATGCCGATGACCTTGCACTTGCTGTTCAAACTGATACCTTTCATGAAGTAGAGATCTCTTTAACTGCTGCATTAGAAGAGCTAGGTACCTATTATGAGAAAAACCAACTCAAACCAAATCCAGCTAAGACTCAAATCTGTGCGTTCCATCTGCGGCATGCACAGACCTCTCAGAAACTCAAAGTACTATGGAAAGGGAATTTACTGGAACACTGCTTTACACCAAAGTACCTGGGAGTTATGCTGGATCGCACATTAACGTATAAGAAACATTGTCAAAACTTAAAACAAAAGATAGCTGCTAGAAACAACATTCTATGAAAATTATCAGGAACAAGTTGGGGAACACAACCACAAACAATTAGAACATCAGCTCTAGCTCTATGCTACACTGCAGAATATGCCTCCCTGGTTTGGTAAAGGTCAGCTCATACAGAGCAGGTCGACGTCGCTCTAAACGAAAGCTGGAGGATCATTACTGGATGTTTGAAACCTACACTCGTTGAGAAGGTCCAACTTTTAGCTGTTATTGCTCCCGGTGAGATTCGTAGGGAGGTAGCAGCCAACAAAAAAGGCTCCAATCATCTTCTTCAGAAGCACACCCTCTCTATGGATATCACCCAAACACACAGAGGCTAAAATCTAGAAAACGTTTTCTCCGCACATCAGTTAACCTTGAGGGGGAAAGCAGAGAATTCTAGGGTCAAAATGTGGAAAGAAAGAATCAACCAGCTTTCTAACTGGATGGAGCCGAAGGAAAGTCTTCCATGTGGACAACAGGAGAAGTGGACAGAATGGAAAGCCCTTAACAGACTCCGCACAGAAGTCGGCAGAACAAAAGTAAATTTGCGGAAGTGGGGTTTCTCAAGCGATTCATCACTTTGTGAGTGCGAAGAACAGCAGACGATCCAACATCTATGTCAGTGTGTTTTATGTCCTTAAAAGTGCACTATGAAAGACTTGATTGCAGCCTCCCCCAACGCTATTGACGTCGCCCAATACTGGGCAAGAATTATCTAGCTCTTGAACTTTTGTATCTGTGACTGTATAATAGACTTGTGTATTTGTATAGTAGGAATGTAGATATCATATTGTTTTTTAAAAACTGTGACTGTATAATAAACCTGCATATTTGTATAGTAGGAATGTAGATATCATGTTTTTTTTTAAATTATCTGTAAGTAAGGTTGATACTTGTGACATGAATAACGAAAGAGCGTAATCCGAGAAACAGCATGGGGAGGTTCCAATGTAAAATGTTATGGATTTGTGATTATAACGGCAGGCTAACTTGCCTACTGCCACTCACAATCGAGTTTGGAAGTTTACATTATATTTGCAGGCCCCATTGTTTACTGCGCGGTCACAATCTATTTGGGGAGTTTTTGTTACAATGGCAGGCCCCCTTTCCTACTTCCAGTCAGATTACAGTTGAGGAGTTTTTATTATAATGGCAGGTAACTTCCCTACTACCAGTCGAAATTGAGTTGTGCAGTTATCATTATAATGACAGGCCCCTTTTCCTACTGCCAGCCAGCTTACTGCCAGTCACACCAAGTTGGTGAGTTTCCATCAAAATAGCAGGCCACTATACCTAATGCCAGTCACATTTTAGATGGGTACATTTGTTTATAATGGCGTGCACTCTTGTCTACAGCCAAACACAATCGGGTAGGGGAGTTTTAAACACATTCTTCGGGGATAAAAGTGAAAAATTTACAGAATAAAACGTATAATTTTTCCAATTTCAATTTTCTTGTCCGTGCGGCAGATTATGCCGCAATCTGGATTTGGGGCGAGGAGGGTAAAAATTAGGACTTTCAGGAAGCTAAACCAAAAAGTATGCATATGGTCATAATTGTACGTTAAACGAGTTGCTGTACAAAAATTTCGCCAAAATATTCAATGTACAGGCACACAGTCGCTACGATTTTATTTATATAGATAGATAAGGAATCTGCTTCAGCTACAACACTTTTGGTCTATGTCCGCTGGACTTAACCTGCAAGAACCGACCACTCATGACATCTCCCTTATTAATCTTCCTGTCGAAAAAATGTACATGAAAAAGAAGTTTTAGAAATGGATTTCCATTAAGCTTGGTCGATTTTCAGTCAGGTTGGTGTTGTACTGTATATATTGTGGAAGTGTAAAATCACCATTTCGGTTCTCTATAAACCGCCAGTCCATTCCGGGAACATGAAATGTTATTGACCTTTAAAGCCTACCTTTGGACAGGTGGATGATAATTATAAAGTTTGGTTCAAATATCTTCAGTAGTTTTCAAGTTGTAAGAAATACGCTTCACACGCACCCGCTCTTAAGTCCGGTGGGACTTGTACGAAGAAACGGTCTGTTAATTATATTTCCCCCATTAATCCTCGCATCGAAATGATGCACATGAGAAAAAGGTTTAGAAACTAATTTCCATTAAGGCAGATAGATTTCCATTAAGTTTGGTTGTTTATATTTTGTGGGAGTGCAAAATTCACGGTTTCGGTTTCGTATAACCCCCCAGTCAGCCCAGGGATTTAGAAACAAGATTTGCCATAAAACCTATGCGAGGACAGGTGGATTCTAAATATGAAGTTTTGTGGAAGTATATCCAGTAGTTTCCAAGTTATATACAAACAAACAAACAAACAAACAAACAAACAAACAATCAAGCAAACAGACAGACAAACAGACACCAAAGATAAAAATATTCAGATGGTCATTTATTACACCTGAAACGGATAACTGTACGGAAATTCCGCCAAAATACTCAATGTACAAACACACACTAGAAGTGTAGACCTTTATTTCGAGAGTTACTGCTTTGAAACTGTACGATACATCTGCAAAAGGACCTCACCATCAGACGTCTTTTTCAGTGTTCTACAGGGTTGGTTCTATGACATATTCTCGTATCTCCTATATTTATGGATTAGATTGAGTTAGAGTCATTGAATGGGGTGAAATTTTGTACAGTTTTCACATACTACTTTATCGTTTTAATACTCCTGTCACTGGTCATGTCAATGTGAGTGCCGATTATCATGATTCTATCTTTCCTATAAGGGTGCCAAATGATAATATATATGTGTAAAAGTACAAAATTAAGTTGAATTCGAGAAATACAGCTCTACTTAACGTATAAGGGGTCGAAATGCGACAAAAACTCAGCGGACCGAGTTGTAGATCTCTACAAAATGAAACGTGATCGTGCTTTCTAATTTGTGATACGCCTTACCGATTAGCCACCAATTATCCCGAAACGAAGGTCTGCATCGTCGTTAAAATTGCACGCATATATCAATATTTTCCGGGGACAAAAGTTATACATTTGCTTGGCTTAGAATTTTTCCTCAAAGACAGACATTTGCATTGCTTAGAATATTTACTCAAAAACAGACAGTTGCATTGCTTAGAATATTTCCTCAAAGACAGACAGTTGCATTGCTTAGAATATTTTCTCAAAGACAGACAGTTGCACTGCTTAGAATATTTCCTCAAAGACAGACAAAGAAACAAACAAACAAACAAGCAAACAGACACCAAAGCTAAAAATATGCAGATGGTAATTTATTACACCTGAAGCGGATAACTGTACGGAAATTTCGCCAACATAGTCAATGTACAGACACACTCTAGAAGTGTAGACCTTTATTTCGAGAGTTACTGCTTTGAAACTGTACGATATATCTGCAAAAAGACCTCACCATCAGACGCCTTTTTCAGTGTTCTACAGGGTTGGTTCTATGACATCTTCTCGTATCTCCTCCTCAATAAATTATGCTGGTGTGAGTTATGGATATAAGAATGCAGTACCAGAGGAGAAATTAAGGCGCAGGGATTCTTAGGTAAAGAGATAAGCAAATGACTAATGGTGTTATTACTTAAGCCATTCGAGGACGGTTATAACCTCCAACGATACTCCGCCAATATCCCACAGAATGGCCGATTAACGCCTCTCTTGTCTTCTACCCAAGGAACAAACACGAATTTAAAGACATGATGGGGAAAATGGCAATACGTTTCTTCCCTGCTGGCAAGAAGTCAGAGACGCTGCCATGGTAACCTGAAGGTTCGTTGTCGGTCACTCAATACAGAGCATAATACCCCCAGAAAATAGTAAATTTTTCCGTCATTTGAAGAGTAAGGTAAATTATGAACATACGAAAGTTGTTTATAATGAAGATGCGTTTCACATACGTTCCACGGAGTTTACAGAAACAGTATAAGAGAAAGTGGAGGAAAACCGTTGGTTTTCCTATAATCCCCCCTCCAATCAAAGATTTTAAAATGATATGCATATCTAAACCTTCCTCGGGATGAGTATACTCTAAATATGAAGTTTAGTTGAGATCTATCGAGCCGTTTTGCTGTCAAGATGGAAACAGACA
The DNA here is from genome assembly GCF_040414725.1 of Anabrus simplex. Classification (NCBI taxonomy): domain Eukaryota; kingdom Metazoa; phylum Arthropoda; class Insecta; order Orthoptera; family Tettigoniidae; genus Anabrus; species Anabrus simplex. Next base: position 500,780,053 of record NC_090267.1, read on the forward strand.
GTCATACGGACAAACGGACACGAAAAATAAAAACCACCGATTCAGTCTTTAGTTGACCTAAAACGGATAAATATCTGAAAAATTGGCAAAACAAACGAAATTACAGACAGCGGACCCCTTACAACTTTATTTATATAGATTAATGGTGAATTTTAAGTATTTATCGATCTTTTATATAATTATCCAAACAGTTTCTCTATCTACGGACAAGAAAGTTAAAGTGAATCTTCATCTCCGTAGGAATGTTATTGTCCTCTTTTTAATTTTAAATTTAGTTTACGTCGCACTGCCATACATCTTATGGTGACGAGGATGGGAGAGCTAGGAGCTAGGAGTGGGAAGGACGCAACCGTTACCTTAATTAAGGTATAGCCCTAGCATTTATAATGGTGTATAAATGGGAAATAACGTAAAACTATCTTCAGATCTGCTCAATTTGTGCTTCGAACTCATTCTCACCTTTGACCTGCGCTCTCAATTGCTCGGTAGTTACTTTTTCTTTTCAAACCATTACTTGTTACGCACTACTTGGTGTCAAATTAGTTACGACCTTTAGATCTTCTCAAACTTTGTTTCTAAGGAAAACTGAGATTCCGGAGCGAAGCACTGACATATTCTGATACGAAAATTACAAATATTAAAATTTACGAATATTGTGCATAGGGTACCTATAAATGTTTATAATTTAGTTTTTAATAATGAACCATTGGCGATTTAGGTCATTTATGTTAGTATTTAGGACATTATATGAGAATTCTCAGGTCAGTTTTTAGAATGTTTATATTAAATATCCTGGCCGTGGTTAGTAGTGCTTTGCAAAGTGTTACCATCGATGGCAATATGAGTGGATGACTGATTTTCTCTCATGAGAGGGCTTCCGACGTCTAAATCCAAACGCTGTTTTTGGCTTATTTCTCATGTTCTGTTAATGTAATAAAAGTCTGTCAGAGAAATTCACACCGAGGTAACGAATGAATTCATTCGTGTATATGGAGTTAGTTGATACTGATTTCCGTCAACATATGGGTTGCCTAAAGATCATGTGTGTAATACGTGTATGGCCTTCGTGTACCCTGTTAATAAATCAAATGACCGGTGAACTAAGTATTAAATAATAAATGACTTTTATTCAGTGGAATGAGTAAAGTGTTTTGAAATGGTTCTGAAATATGCCCATTCATTTCGTTGCCATTAATACGCACGAGGCTGCACAGGTAATTACCTTGTTTTGCGGAGGCAAGCCAGCCAACAGCTGTGACCACGTGCCGTTAGTATTAGCGCAGCCAAGAGGATTAAGTACTGGCCGAGTAACACGTTGCTTGGCAACGATAAGAGGCGAAAACAACTGACAATCACAGATAGAAAACCTTTTTCATTACAGCACCTGAATCCTGGAAGTGCATTCTTAATTATAGCGTCTATCTTACTTTAAATTCACCGTTGCTTTAAGTGCTTGAAGGCAAACCCGTATGCAAGTCTTATCACGGCACGCACAATGAAATTATAATCAACACAGACATCACAATCAGTGGCCAAACGTGAGCGAAGTCAATGGGCTAGACAGAGATTTCTCTTTTCAATTTAAATGATTTCATTCATATTATATATGGCATTTTGTTTTCGACGCATGCAGATTTGTATTCAATATTGTAATAATGGCTCTGAAACTAAGACAACACCTATAAAAACCTATAACCCTACGTAGACTCGTTTTAATTTTAAATATAGACTGAATAAGCAGCGGGGAGTTGCCAAATAACAACTTACTTTTAGAATAGAAAATAGCAATATAATTCATTGTTCTGTAGATTTAATAAGAGGAATAAGATATAAATAGATTTTCATACAACTCACCTTTACCAATACAAATACTTTGTAGGTCAATCCTCCTGGCCTTCATTTCAGCAAGTATGTCTATTGCTCTCGCCTCGAAGTAAGGCGTCTCGCTAAGATGCCAGATCGATTCCTTCCCTATAGATAGAGTTCTCAACTTAATCTTTGTTTAGTCATCGAATTCCTTAAATAGGTGTAATTCGTTTCAAGGCACTCATAGCGTGTTCACTACAAACTGGTGTTAACGGAATAGACAGCATTAAGTAAAGCAAACTTTTATTCCATATGCACACTCTGGAGATCATTATTGAGAATGTAAACCAATAGTTGCTGGGGTTATAATAATGTTACTAATATTCATGGGCAAAGAAATGCATGTACTCGAAGGGTTTTGATGCTTTCCTTCATTTATTAGGTGTAAGTTTGGTATATCTCGTATATGAATATTATTTTTTTATTTTTAGATGTGTCCTATAATAAAGTAAATTCAAATTAATTACATTAATGTATGTCTGAGATGGTAGCCAATAAGAGCACCTTTATAACTGAGATTCAAATACTAGCCAATGAGAGCAAGAAGAGACGCTGGTAAGTCTGTCTACTGGCGGGAGAAATCTCGCTATAGGAAAGTCATAGCTCCACAGTCAACGCCTACAGATAGCGTTAGTGTTGCTCTATCTGATTTTTTCAAAATCAAAGGGAAAGTACACAGAACGGACAGTGTCTACTTTCTCCTATGTGCTTCGTGTAACTGACACGAGCCCAATCATTGCCAAAGTGAGTCGAAAATAAGTAAAGCGGTGAATAAAATGATGTCATGTATTTGGAAATAAGTAATGTTCTAAAAAATAATTCAATTAAGTGGACAATTTTTGTTTAGAAAATGTTAAGGGTACACGCCATTCTACTCTATCTCCGCTGACGCTTCGCCTTAATCACAAGATTTCTGCCATCCTAGAAACAGCTTAGACATTCCGGCATGACGAAGTTCACGGCAAGCAATTCATGGTAGTGCACCCTGGTGGGGGTGTGATAGGCGTCATTCAATTGTAATTAATTATTGAGGAATATACATTTCATTTTCAGAAGAAAGAATATCTTACTGTAAGTACAGGCCAGGCTGAGATGGTATTGTGCAACCTGCCACAGACTGTTGTCTCAACTAAGATTAAGGAATACAATGGCAAGCAGAATTAGAATTCTCAGAAATGGTGACGAAGAGGAAAGAGACAGGCCAGAGTTATTTCCGAGTCAGTGGAATGTTTCAGGCCCGCGGGCAAAATTATATTGCGACACAATGGAGGAGGCCGAGTGCAAAACTTCCTAGAAAAGACGTCAAGGAAGCTCCAAGTTACTAGCAGTAGCTGAGCGCAAGGTTAGCACTTGAAGAAAAAAATATGAAACTTCTCTGTCCCGCGCTAGCATGGACCAATCGTAAAATTCATAGACCAGTAGTAGGTACGCCAACTTCGTATTGTAAGAAGCACCGTCAACCTTAAATACGGATTAAATTTATAGAAGTAAGTGAGTTATAAATTCGGAATAAGGTGGAATTTAGAAGCCTAACCATATAATAAAAGTTATTAACTGAGGGAGATTGATTGACGTAATTCTGAGAATTCATGGATGCTATCCGTTGATTGGCTGCAGGTAAAGGACGCGGCAAAAGAGCGCGAAAACCCAGCCCGGGATACAAGAGCTAAATTCGCAATTATAACAATTAACAGCGAACGATATTAGTTGAGAATTGGCATGGAGCCTTTCAGAACATAATTACATCATTGGATCCCATATTTAAGCCACTGGCAAAGGCGCAAATAGTCGGATGAGGATATCGGAACTGCATGCCCTAAGATGACCTCCTGTGAACTCGGAGGAGAGGGGAGTCGAATATAAATATAGGGTCGTGGAGACGGACTTAGTTAGTTCTGATTATGTGTTCGAGCTGTTACCACGCCAGGGGTGCGTAACTTACTTGTTAATATTACGTGCCGTTACTACGCCAGGGAGCATGTGTGTATTTACTCGTGGAGTAGTGTTCGAAGTGTTAGAATGTTACGTAGCAGAATGATTCGTGACGTTAAGTAGTTCATATTACAGTCTTGAACAGTCTACTAGCAGGAAGAGATCCAATATTTACAGAACTCATTAAATTAAAACCTACGGATAGGAGTGTGAGATTCTACAAAATAAATTAGGGAGAACGTTGTGTGAGAACGATCACGGGTATTCGACGTATTTCACCCAGTAAACAGTCAATCATCAACTGATACCTGGTCAGCTGCGCGAACACGCGACGGGAAATCAGGTGCGCGTCCGGGCCGTTGTAAAAGGGGATCCCGAGGTATCCCATGTGCCTAGTATCCGGGAAAGGAAGGAAAAATAAATATTTACATTAAGTGGGCTAGATGAAAGGCCATGAATGTGAAGTTTCAGTTCAATATTAGTGTGTGTAAATTTGTTAAAATGTTAAAATTTTAAAAACTTGAAAATTAATATGTGTAAATCTGAAAAGTGCATTGGATTACCTCTTCAAGCTGGTATGAAATCCAGTAGGATGCAGGGCTAAATTGGAACGGGGTCTGTGCTCCTCGTCCGGTTTAGCAAATTACAGGCTGAGATGAGTACACTTTAATATATTTGTAGATTGCTATCGTTAGTGGGAGGAAATCTTATTCCTTCATTATGGTAACTTAATTGTGAAACGAACCGTTTCCGGCTCGTATAAATTCAAAGATAGATAGACAAAGGGACAAATTAATATGTACATAATTAGATCAAGCACTCATCGTAATTTTGATTATTTAATAGAGTAAGGTTGGGTTGATTTGTTTATTCAAGTGCTTGAATTGTTTGAAAGCATACGGAGCACGTTTCACGTAAAGATAAGATTAATATTCATTTTATAAGTGCTCAAATGTGTTTTCCGTTATGTTGTTATGTTATAAGAGTATCCAGAAGTAGAGGGTTGCTGAGTGATTTTTGTTCTTGTGGGACGGAATGAAGTCCATTGAAGTGTCTTTAAATATCGATGATTATTCGTGCAGCGAAGTTCGCCAGTGGACAGAAACATAATAATCAGTAGAAGTATCGGAGTGATAAATGAACATGGGTAATGTGTAAATGCGTGTTTATTGCAATGCTTTGTGAATAATGGCACAAGCCTAAATGATGGTATGATTGCAAGTTAAAGTAATTTCAATGTGGAGATAACATGTGGCGTGAATATTTTGATTCAGGCAGTATATTTGATTTTAACCTTAATTGTTGATTTAACGTTTTTTGGACTCCATAATAATCATAAATATTTGTTTAGAAGTGATAGAACCATATGTATAGGGTGGTCACGATCTGTTGAAAGCCCAGAGTGGTTTGAGCCCATTGTTGAGATCGGAAGTCGTGCGGCACGAAAATCCGGCATGAGGTGAAAGTTGAGCCGTACTGTTTTTGATGATGAAATAGATAAATTTCAATGCCTATGTCGATATAATATGAAGATTCGGGGTCATGAGTGGCAGGAGTCCACGCACCGAAGATTAAGAAATGAATTAAATGTTTGAAGAGTTCCAGTGAAAAATGGACTTCAAAACGAAAATGGAAGGAATAATTTAGCACTTGCAGAGATTGGATGTAGTTGCCCAACTGCGAGGTGTTATGGGATTTGAGATTTGTCTTAGGAGGACATGGTCTCCATGAATTAACGACAGTACGAAAATAAGGTTGAGGGTTCAAATACCGTTATTCTGTACCGAGCGATATGAAATCGGATCTGGGAGTTAACATATGTGACAAATTTTTAAAGATGGGAAATAAAAATATAAATTATCGAAATAATAATAATAATATTCCACGTAAATCGTGTCTTAATTAATTAAGTGCCAAACTAGACCGGAATTGAAAAGGGGTTATGCGTTAAACATAATAATAGTCGACTGCCACGTATCAATTGAAATTAAAATATAAAAGTTCGAAATAATAATAAATATTTGAAGGGGCAGAATAAGAAGAATTTATTTTTTCATTTCTGAACATAATAATGATGGTGGGAGTTGAAATGAAAATATTGAAATTTTCAAACTACTTTAATAATAATAATAATAATAATAATAATAATAATAATAATAATAATAATAATAATAATAATAATATTTGAAGCATCAGAAGGAGAAGAACCTACTTTTTATTTCAGATGATAATAATAAGAGTGAGAAGTTGAAATATTAGAGCGAGGATGATTACATGTTACGATAATCACGTTCTCCACTGTTAATAATAGTAATAATAATAATAATAATACTGAAAATTATTTTTTATTTCTTTATTTTAATTTTTATTATTATTTCGGATGATGATGATGAATGATACTAGGGAAGTCAGCTGGCGAAACAACGTAATAATGTCAAGTTGTTGTAAAGAATAAGTTAAGTTAATATTTGTAATTTGATGGCAAATCCCTACATCTGGACCATTAAGTTAGAGTCTTTTTGTCGTTTTCTTCAGTTAACGATTACCATATCTTGGTTAGGAACCCGGGGAGAGTTTGTAGTCTCCCGGGTTGGTCTCATCTCAATAAAAGTGGAGGCGATGTTAGGGGTCATGTGATCGCGCCTACTTGGCCAACAGGTAATTGGTCCATGACCATAAATGGTCATTGTGTTAACGAGGGTATCTCTGATACCTTCAGATATCAACGGTTCCACCACCCAAATGGATGGGTGGTCAAAGTGTCAAATATTGTACATAAAAAAAATCGGGAATAATTTGCCAATCCCGGCAAATTAAGGATCAACAGATTTTTGGTTGTGTGTAAAAAATATTTTGTATACTTAAATAAAATGCTCCTTTAGTATTTGCAAGGATACAGTTCCAGGTTCTTCTTCTTGCAGAATAGTAAACTCTTGGTGACCGTTTAAATATCCGTCCCCATTCCTAGGACGGAGCCTTCATATTTTTCCCTTTGATCTGATTTGATATATTTTGTAAGTGTTTTTTTTAATAATGGGCCTTAAAGTTAATGATTAGAGTGTCCCGTTCAACCCTGTAGTACTAATTGGATGGCGCCCATACGTATGATCTTATATATTCATAATTTTTTAAATTGTTTATTAGTTGCGATAGATTCGGACCGTAACACCACCTGAGATAAATGCTGGTTGGGACTCAGGCTTTGAGCGAGTACAGTAGAGAATGCCGTTTTCAGTCCCACCAAATACAAAGCCGTAATTTCCTAGAATGTAGACTTGGCTTAGCAACTGTGAGTGGAAGTTCACTTTCTCCTTGCCCTGAGTTTTTCTTTACGATGTTGTTATATATGATCACCCGTCACCAGACGTTTCAGAAATGGATCACATTCATTGCGCCTTAAATAAGGAGTCACAATTGGACACGCTATGTGCCAAATTCCGTTCACTGAGTTCATGTGACACCGAAACATCTCAAGAAATTATGTAACCAAGCCTCTTCAGATGTTTCCTCGCATTGAGGGAAAATATATTTAGTATTTGAGCAATTTATCTAACTGTCAATCTTGGGTTACTATCAACCAACTCCTTGAGACTTTCTTCGTCTGTTACTAGGGGTCATCCGGTACGACGTTTGTGCTTTAAGGAGCTGATTCCAGATCGAATTCTAGAAAACCGTTTCTGGCATGTTCGATCGGTTACCGCAACTTCAGACTAAAGAGCACATTCTTTCCTCAGAGTTTGTGAAGCATTATTTTGCCTTTGAGATGATAAAATAATATAAGGTGTCTGAAAATCTCATTTAGAATATCCTTGTAAATAAATACTCGCGTACTCGAACGGCAACAGGTGCTAGCGAGGTCACAGACATTCAGGTACACACTGAACAGCTGATGACGTGTCATCCTACTCTACCTGCGTGGATTAGTGATGCGGCCACTACTCTATCACTGTTGTAGAGTGGGTTATTTCAGGACTTTGTTATTTCAGGACTGGCATCATTGATTCTTTCATACTCCACCACCTGACGAAAGAATTAATCAAGTCAGTCCTGAAATAACAAAGAATGAAGTATTGAATGCCGTTATAATTCAGAAGATTGGTAAAGCCACTGGTTCAGACAGAATTTACGCCGAAGTTGTTAAAGTTACAGCTGAACAGAAGTCAAACGGCCTCAGTCTACTAACATCGTTGTTCAACATTATCTATACATCAGAAAAGATACCTCTGACTGGCTGAAATTAACTTTCATACCAATACCAAAAAGCAGAACTCCTCCCAGTGTGATGATTACCGTATGATTAATTTGATGTCCCATGCACTCAAAATATTTCTGCGTACCATACACATCCGGATTTAAAAGAAAAGTGAATCTCATATGGATCAGACCCAGTTTGGTTTCCGAAATGGGATCGGCACACGTGAAGCACTCTTTTCCTTAAATGTACCAGTACAGAGGTGCAGGGACATGAATGTCGATGTATATGCTTGTCTCATTGACTACAAAAAGCATTCGACTGTGTGAAATATGAAAAGTTGGTAGAGGTATTAAGATTGACTGGCATTAACCAAAGCGATCTACACATTATCAGCGCACTGTACTGGAATCAAACCGCAGATGTCAAAATCGACCAAAGAACATCATAAGTGACTACAATAAGGAAAGGTGGTCGTCAGGGATGTGTGCTATCACCTCACTTGTTCAACATTCATTCTGAAGCAGTATTTGGGGAAGTGTTGCTGGAAGAAGGCAGCGGGATAGCTATAAATGGAGAGCCAATTAACAATATCAGGTACGCAGATGATACTGTTGTCATAGCAAATTAATTACCTGAGCTCCAACGCATGATACAGATATTAGTCCAGCGCAGTGAAGAGTTTGGCCTGTTTCGTCAACGCTTCCAAGACCAAAGTTGTAGTCTTCTTTAAAAGAAAAATGCAAGCAACCCTGTCAATAAAAGGCGATAAGATTCGATGCCAATATGTACCAAATCCCACGAAGTGAACTGGCCAAAACGTAACGTATCCATGCAACGAATGGGGAGCCAGCTGGGCTGAGTGGCTCAGACCTTCTGACCCCAACTTGGGATCCTGTCTCAGTGCGGTGGTATTTGAAGGTGGTCAAATACGTCAGTCAAGTGTTGGTAGACTTAAAGGCACGAAAAAGAACTCTCGCTGGACTCAATTCCAGCACCTCGGCGTCTCTGAAAACCGTACAAGTAGTTAGTGGGACGTAAAGCAAATAGCATTATTATTGTTAATGAGGAACCATTTCCGGGGCATGTGAGCAGCAGCAATAGAACTAATTTACGTTGCTGTGTTAGATGATTTAATTTACTATTAATTAACTAATCTTTATTATGATTACCTTTTTTTTTTGTGGAACAGAGAGGTGTAAGAAGGTGCGGGCATGAGTGGATGGTTTAAATTTAAGACTATAAAACTTGCAATTTTATTTCTTTCCTAGGTTTTTATTTTTCTCCTTTTCAGATTTTAAACTTTGCTAGACATAACAAATAATCAGGTACCAAAGTTTATCTCGTGAGCTTGAGAAACAATGTTAGAAAAATCTAGAACAATCGGACAATATGATTTAACAACACGAGCTTGAAGCTCCCCAGTTACAAAATTAACAAGAGCACGCAATCTATCTTCAAGAAAACTAAGCTCCAAAATATAATACGTTTATAAGGAACATTTTTGCTCCACGGAGTTATTCTCTAGCAGACTATTCTCCAAAACTTTCAAGATCCAGGCCTCTTAAAGGGACAATGTACATTTTACCAAAACCAAAAGTATTCACTGTCCTTTTCATTTAACAGTCTGACTTACATTTAAAAATAAAATGTAACTTTAGCAGGGGAAATAAGTACCAATTCTATATGGCCTTAGTGTAAACGGAAAGGTTAAGGTTACTAGCTGAAAATAAAAATGTTAGAAGACGAACACTTGCACTTCTTTGGAATTCACTAGAACATCATAAAAATCCTATGTGGGCTTATGGCTCGAAGTTGCAGAGGCTACACCTATACTACGAAGTTGACTAGATGGTGAGAAAGCTTTAAGTTACAATATTAAGAGATAGGTTTTAAAGATTACAATACCAAGTATAAGGGGGAATAGCAGAGCGTTCCAACTCGAAGTTCTGTAGACTGGTTTGAAAATTTTCATCCAGAAATGGAAGTTTACATTATTTGAAACCTTCCCCTAGACCAGCTTTCTGTGATCATTACCGTACGTGCACCTTTTAGTGATACATACACACCCTAGTGCTCAGTTATGTTCGAGATTCGTATTAGCAACCCTTGAAACACAAACTATGAATCGCTTATGCATCGTTGTGCGACATCTAGCATACACTTTATGTACTAGTACTGTTGTTGTTTACACAGCAAAGCCAAACTATAAAATTCATGCTAGAAACAAGATTCGCATGAAGAAATTTTATATAATGTTAAATAATGCATGTGTGACACCGTAGTTGGCGTAAGATAAAAAATGTTTAGAAAATTCATATTGATCTATCATATTATCGACTCAATTCAGATTTCATTTCCATTCAGTTGGCAGTATAACCGGAACTGGGAGAGCTCTCTCCTTACTCCTCACCCTCGTACAAAGTAATATCGCTAAAAGGTGCGCGGACTATACATGATTAAAAGTGTCTGCCGTTTCCTTAAGCTTGAGGGCCTTCCGGAGATGGGCGAGGCCCGTCTCCTGCCTCCTCTATGAACATACACTACTGCTGCACTGGAGCGATCGAAAGACAACATGGCCCAACAGGTCCCAGCTTTTATAGCGGAGAGGAAGGTTCCAGAAGTATCTGGGCCGAAGCCCTGGACACCCCCCCCCCAATTATCATTTGATAATGCAATACATATCAAATATTCCTGATTGGTGGATTAAATAAATGTGCAAAATTCTCTATTGGCTACAAATTTAAACGCGCGGGAAAAGATAGAAGTGTCGATAAAATTAGAATACCAGAAACAATCTACAAACAACACAGTTTAGGAAACCAACGATTACAAAATTTCTCTTGAAATGCTCTCACCAGAGGGAGCACATAAGTTGATAGTAGAGACATCTGTCGATAAATGTTCAAACTTCTTCCGAAATGAGCTTACTTGTTCATGTTAGAGATGGCCTTCTAACAGGCGCTCAATTTAATTCCACGGAGCGGGTGTACCTCCGGTACAATTATTATTATTGTGACGTGAATATGGCAACTAATATTTATTTGGCATATTGGAATTACAACATGAAAATATCTACGAGTAATTATTTATTTATCTGGCATGTCTACTTTTGAATCGAGACGTTATCTATCGTTGATAGTTTGGAACTGTTGCCTAGTTGTGGAGTTTGCCATGCTCATTTAATTATTCAAAACTATATCGCCTATTGTTACGTATTTGCTGGATTAATCTGATTCGCTCGAATATCGTTCGATTGGTGCGGCCTTGCGCGCAGTGCGAACTTTGAATGCTGGGAGCGGCTGACTTCTGCCTTCCCTGTGTGATAGAGGAGCAGTCTATCTGTTGTGTTGGAGGTCTAGGAAGCTCAGCAGAGGGAAAACGCATATCACACGCCTGAACTTTCTCGGCTGGGCGGCCATCATCTTTAATCGCCCACTCAGTCGGCCCAATATAAACACAAACAGGCAGACGCCTAGTTGGCAGTCGCCTACCCTCATCATGACCTACTGCCTCATCCCTGGCGTGGAACTCCACATTCCCGAAGACCACATATATGAAGACCTCCAAGCAGACGACGTTCCAGTTCTCAACGCCTTCAGACTTCAGACCGCAGCACCATCTACTCACGTTTTAGTCCAACTAGAAGGAGAAGAAGCCCAACGCCGCCTGTTCACCACCGGAGCAAACATCCATAATAAAACCTACGCAGTGGTGCCAACCCCCCCATGCATCCTGAACCAAATAAAAGCCGACCCTTATCTCATCCCCGTCATCCAGGTGCCCCCATCGCCCCTACCAACCTTACCCACCTTCGGAACAACAACAACAACTACCCTCACAACCATAACTCCGTCAACTTGTACCCCCTCCCCAGACATATTCACCACCATCACAACTTCCCACCCATCCCCAGTAATGTCATCATCCTGCCTGATATCCTCATCCCAGCAGACCCCAGCCACCCCACCACTGCAATTTCGGCCGGACGCCGCAGTTTCACCACCAGCAAACCAACAACAGACGCCCCCACCAACCGTCTTCAGCTGCGTACTACGTGGTATATCTCCAGAAGTCACCGAGCAAGACATAATCCAAGACTACGGAAAACTGGAGTCAATGTACTTAGAGCCATAAGAATTTACAACAGCCATGGACCTACTTTCATGATGCGCCTCCAGATGCCCAGTAAAGAAGACGCCCAGCACCTCATCAGTACCGGCGCGCAAGTCTATGGTCGCCGCAATCGTGTAGAGCCCTCCCACTCCCCACCCCTACCCCCACGAAACAGCCAAACATCGAACAATTCACACCGCCGCCCCCAGCCAACCCTCCCCTGTGTTCCCCAATATCCACAACAAACTCCGTTCCCTCTCCCAACTGGACCCATCCCTCTACCTCTCCAAGCATACGACCTTCTTCGCCTCCTCATTCTATCTCTCCATAACATCACCACCACCCTCCAGTTCCTAACCTGCCATAGCTACGCCGGACCCTACTTCCGATCGAGTTAGGCATATCATACTCATCATTAAGAATTGTATCACCTCATCCATCACTCTGAATTGTAAAACTCACTAAAACATCAATAAAGTCTTCTATACACGCACTTAGACAAGACGCAAATCATCTCCCATCTCCTATTTCTTCAAGTCCTTATCCACCTCCTTCTTCCCTCATATCTCCCCAACCTGCCCGCATCTCTTGGCCCTTCAGGGTGGGGAATGAAAGCATTTGATAGATAGATTGTGTTGGAGCGTTCAACATGGCTGGTCTTAGCCGCGCTCGTAAAAAGACATCTTGGTGCAGTCGGACAGTGCTAATAATGGCGAATAAGAATAAGTGTGAAGATGTCAGGGCTTCGCCCTTGATCTTTTGAATATGTATCAGTGTGCTCCTATCCGTGTTTATGGTACTAGTGTAAGAAGATACCCTTGTGTGTTTTAACTGTTACCGAAGTGGCCAGCTCTAAATGTGTTTAAGTCTTAATATTGGATAACTCCACTCAAGTAAGTACTGGAAAGTCTCTATATTATGCAAGTGATCTCGTACTACCAAGGAGCACATCCTTCGAAACTTTGGTTCCTTAATTAAAAACTGTAAACGTCTGCAAGCAAATTCATTGTATCGGTTATGCAGTAAATTCGTAAAAGTATGTAACTAAATTATGTGGGAATTTGGAATCGCCGGGCTGAGTGGCTCAGACGGTTAAGGCGCTGGCCTTCTAACCCCAACTTGGCAGGTTCGATCCGGTGGTATTTGAAGGTGCTCTAATACGACAGCCCCGTGTCGGTAGATTTACTGGCACGTTAAAGAACTCCTGCGGGACTAAATTCCGGCACCTCGGCGTCTCCGAAGACCTTAAAAAGTAGCTAGTGGGACGTAAAGCAAATAACATTATTATTATTAATTTGGAATCGCTAGTTATGCATCTGTGAGGTTGTATTTTGTACGAGTTGTTTAATCTTACTGTGTTGTGGTTCGTACCTAGTTTGCCTACCCATTCTTTGTGATGTTTATTATTAATTTTATCGTCGTTATTATTATTATTATTATTATTATTATTATTATTATTATTATTATTATTATTATTATTATTATTATTATTATTCTCTTATTTAATTTTGGTGTTGATTTTCCTTTGAGTATTTGATATCTTTAAATGAATTTCCATGTAATAATTACCTAGGATTTATCGTTCCAATATTTCTGGTTGCAACCAATATTTTCCTTTTATAAAATATTTTAATCTTTCTGTACGTTAAGCTAACAATTTTATTTAATGGTATTAGTTATGAGTTTTCCAACTTCAATTGTTTTTTAGGAAGCCTATGTACCGGGCGAGTTGGCCGTGCGCGTAGAGGCGCGCGGCTGTGAGCTTGCATCCGGGAGATAGGGGGTTCGAATCCCACTGTTGGCAGCCCTGAAGATGGTTTACCGTGGTTTCCCATTTTCACACCAGGCAAATGCTGGGGCTGTACCTTAATTAAGGCCACGGCCGCTTCCTTCCAACCCCTAGGCCATTCCTATCCCATCGTCGCCATATGACCTATCTGTGTCGGTGCGACGTAAAGCCCCTAGCAAAAAAAAAAAAAAAGGAAGCCTATGTTAATGTGAGCTTCATTTCATCTTAATTTAAATTTCATTATAAAATATTTTTTCTCCCTACAGTTTTATTGCTTTTTGGTTTAAAAAAAGAATATATATATCTTTACCTGTTCTTATATTATACTGACATTCAAACTTAATTTATTAAGTAAATATTCCTTATTTTAAATTTAATCTAGTCTGTTATTTAGTAGTTAGTAATATTAACCTGGCAACCTGTCAACGTTAATGTAAGACCCTGGCCTTTTTCTTTCATATTTTTGCCCTCCACGCTTCGTTTTTGGTGCTACTGCCCTGACGGTAAGTATTGCGTTTGGTTTTCATTTTGATGGTTGTGCATTTGCATTGTTTTCTATTTGTTTCGTGTACTTCTTGGTAAGGTTGCAATTATTATTATTATTATTATTATTATTATTATTATTATTATTATTATTATTATTATATTTGCGTATTTGTTCGGGCGAAATTACGACTCATGATCCTGTCGGTGCCTTCAATAAACAATAAATTTTTATCAGTGTATATTTAAATACAGTCAGTATCCTGATGACTGCAATGAAATTTGTGACCTTCAGAGGGAGGTATTTCGAGTTTCAGTGCCAAAAAGCACCAAATGGATCCTCTTTTACTGAATATTTCATAAACTGCAGAAGTTTTAAAAGAAATACTTGGTATAATAATGCACTTATTTCACCTGAACATAATAAAGGTTATAAAACAAATGTTACGTTGAAATTTTACACTCAGAACGTTTTTTCTCTCCTTTAAAAGTTTACTTTTTTATTTTATACCTTTTGGAAATTAGCTTTTCAAAATGCACTCCAAATAATGTTCCCCGAAGTACGGTAATTTTATAACTTCCTTTTTTGACTGATCTGTCATCTCTAGGTCCGACTAAGAGTCGTTCTGGCTTTCCCTCATTACTAACACAGGATTACCTCGAGAATGGAAGGTTACATGTAATTTGCTAAATTGTACCTAATGAAAGCGCTGTTGAGTACAGAATCGAATTTCACAACCGAACTATTAGCACGACATGGTAAGTTTATTGTCTTAGATTAGGTTTACTAAACACGTTAGAGAGAGATAAAGAGTAATACATAGAAGATACAGGTTTAAGAGCACACTAACTAAATTTGTTTCAGTTTTTTTACTTTTCTATCTATTTATTTATTTATTTATTTATTTATTTATTTATTTATTTATTTATTTATTTATTTATTTATTTATTTATTTCATTTCGTTTCGTTATTCGTTTAACTTCCAGAGTTGGGTTTTCCTTCGCACTCAGCGAGAGATCCCACCTCTACCGATGAACGGCAGTGTCCTTGAGCGTGGGGTTTTGGGTGGTGGATAAAACTAAGGAGGAGAACCATTACCTCGCCCAGATGGATCACCTGCTATGCTCAACAGGGGCCTTATGGCGAAGCGATAGGCAAGGAAGAGGGAAGGAAGCGGCCGTGGTACCATCCCGGCATTTGTCTGGAGAAGAATTACGAAACCACGGAAAGCCCTTTCGAGGATGACTTTGGAGGGAATTGAATATCCCTCAACTCAGTTAACTTTCCGAAGCTGAGTGGATCAAGTTCCAGCCCTTGTACCCCATTTCGAATTTCATGACAGAGAGGGGAATCAAACTAGGACCTCCTGGGATGGCAGCTAATCATATTAACTACTACACCACAGAGGCAGACATTTATTTTTCTCTAGAGTTTACATTATGGCGAAAGCACCAAAATTATAATAAACCTACATTAACTTCAGTGATTTCAAGGAAGGTATTATAAATAATTATTTCACTTTTCATTTATGAATTAATATTAATTATATGTATGTATGTATGTATGTATGTATGTATGTATGTATGTATGTATGTATGTATGTATGTATGTATGTATGTATGTATGTTCAGTCCTTAGCCCTAAGGCTCGTTGGATCCTCAACAGCTCTGCCATCAGCTGTCATAGTTGGGCTAGGCAGCACTGAAGAGGCGTGCTAGGGAAATCAGGAGTGAGGTAGTTTTCTGTTGCTTCCCTCACCGAGCCACAAGTTGCTATTACATATCAGTCTGCCAAGCCCACTGAAATGCGTGCACCAACCGACCCTGTGAGCAACATTTTCACACCATTCATGGCAGGGACTGGCTGCATAAGGAATGGCATTACGAGCGTCACTCATACCTCAGTCACTTTCATATTGTAAAAGCCAAGGATAAGACTGAGACAGGTCAATGAAAGTATTTGCTGTAGCCTATACCAGAAAACATAGTGCACATTAACTCTATTATCATGCTAATTTAAGTAAACTCTCAAACTATTTCTATTATAGATACCGACGGTGCGCTAGCTTCTTCTTCTTCTTCTTCTTCTTCTTCTTCTTCTTTTCTAGCCTATTTCAGTCCACTGCTGGATATAGGCCTCTTCCATGTGCTTCCATCGTCTTCGGTCTTGAGCCACTTGGAACCAGCGTGTTCCAGCCAACAGCTTTATGTCGTCGAGCCATCTCTTGAGGGGTCTTCCAATGCCTCTCTTGTGTCCCCATGGTCTCCAGTGAACAATCCTAGAGGTCCACCTGTTGTAGTCTTGTCGAGCTACGTGTCCTACCCATTGCCATTTTAGTCTTGCTACTATCTCTAGGATGTCTGTTACATTAGTTCTTCTCCTGATGTCCTCTGAACGGATCTTATCCCTAAGGCTGATCCCTAGCATCTGTCGCTCCATGGCTCGTTGTGTTCGCTGAAGCTTACGAGCACTTTCCTTCGTCAGAGTCATCGTTTCCAGACCGTAAGTTGTAACTGGCAGCACGCACGTATTATAAACCTTGGTCTTCAGGTTAATTGGAACATCCTTGTTGGTGAGGACGAATCTTAGTTTTCGGAATGCAGTCCAACTCATACCTATTCTGCGAGGAATTTCTGCACGTTGGTTGTCTTTTCCAAGTTTTATCTTGTGTCCAAGATAGATGTACTCATCGACAGCTTCTATATATTGGTTTCCCATTTTAAGTGGTCGACTCTCTGGGCTTAGTATTTTCGTTTTATTAATGTTCATTTCCAAACCAATCTTAGCAGAAGCAGTTTTTAATTCTTGGATCATGCTTTCTAGCTCATCTAGATTTTCACTTATGAGCAGAATGTCATCGGCAAAACGCAGGTGGTTCAAATATAACCCGTTGATTTTTATTCCTTTATTATCCCAATGAAGGGTTTTGAATACATCTTCCAAGGCAAGGGTAAACAGCTTTGGAGAGATTGTGTCACCTTGTCGAACTCCTTTGTCAACTGGGATTTTATTGGTGATGAGGTCTTCGTCCACTCTGACTACCATTGTTGCTTGATCATAAATGTTTTCCAGAAGCTTTATATACCTTGAGTTTATCATGGCATTTTGAAGTGCCTTCATGATTGCCCAGATCTCCACTGAGTCAAAAGCTTTTTTATAATCAATGAAGGCCAGATGAATCTTGATGTTGTACTCAGTGGTTTTCTCAAGAAGAAGACGAATAGTCTGGATGTGTTCAACAGTTGAGAAACCTTTACGAAATCCCGCTTGCTCGGCAGGTTGATAAAAATCCAGTTCTCTTGTGAGGTGGTTGGTTACAAGTTTAGTCAGGAGCTTGTAAAGGTGTGATAACAAACTCACAGGACGATAGTTCTCTAAATTTTCCTTATCACCTTTCTTGAAGAGAAGTATCACTTCAGCATTTTTCCAATTTTCTGGTATTCTTCCAGAGTTAATACACTTGTTCATGAGTATTCTCACGGCTTCTAGCAGATCTCTTCCACCTAATTTCAGCATTTCATTCGTTATTTTATCCTCCCCAGGGGAGCATTTTCAATCTCAGCAGTGGTTACTTCCGGTGTTACTTCATGTGTATAATTCTGGGCTAGTTGTTCATCACTGGATGGTTTATTAATGGTTAATGTATACAGCTTGTAGTAGAAATCTCTAATAACTTCAGTAATGTTTTGCCTATCTGTGACTATTTCTCCATTTTGGTTCTTAAGTTTTGTAATTTTTGGTCTTCCTGTAGACATGCTGTTCTTTAAAATCTTCATGTTTTTATTTTCTTAAATTGTCTGCATGATCATGTTATTATTAAATTTCCTTAGATCTTTTCTTATTTCCTTGCGAATGGTCTTGTTAAGATTTTTGTATTCTGCTGTATCCCTGTCCATTGTCTTCCTCTCCTTAATGAGCTGCATGGTATTGAGTGAAAGTCGGCTCTTCTTATTAGTTTTCTTCAATGGGATCTCCTTTTCTGCATTTTGAATACTGACTGTAATTTTCTCATTAAGTTCGTTCACGTCCAAGTATTTGAAATCTTCTGTTGGGTTAAGTTTTTTGGTAAGAGCTTGTTGAAATGATGATTGATGTGTTTCTAAGTCCTCTACTCTTGGAAAAGTGTACCCCCTTGTCATTTTGGACCGTCAACTTTGAGGTCAAATGTAAAGGTTGCTCGAACTAGCCTATGGTCGCTTCCTGTATCAAATCTATTGAGAACAGTAACATCTGTACAATATTTCTTCTTGTTGGTTGGGATAAAATCTATCTCATTCTTGGTTTGTCCATCGGGGCTCTTCCATGTCCATTTTCGTTGGATGGGCTTTTTGAAGAAAGTATTCATGCAATAGAGATTTTCGGCTGTGAGATATTCTAGCAATCTTTCTCCTCTCTCGTTTCGATCGCCTAGTCCATATGTACCAATGTTCTCTGGGTCTCCGATTTCCTTTTGACCCACTTTTGCATTGAAGTCTCCAATGATGATACAGAGTTGTGTCTTTTCTGAATTTTTCGTTTGGTGATATCTTCATACAGCTGTTCCACTGCCTCTTCGTCAGAAGTACTGGTTGGGGTGCGCTAGCAGTACCTCATATTTCGCAATGCTCTTCCAAACTATCATCCTCCTTAAGACAGATCACGTCGCGCAGCCACATATATGGATATGCAGTCCGTTAGAACAACGTAAGTTGTTTTTATTTTCCGGTGCGGGAGTGTAAAGGAAAAATGGACCTTATAGGCACTATACTGTAGGAGTGCGTAAATACTTCATGAAAATATACATTCCTATAGTAAGGTATGCCTTTTCTGGCGGGACCTAGTGTTCACACTGCACTAAGTCTTCTGGTATGGGCAAGATTAATTTTGTTACTTTCATTGACCTGTCTCGGTCTTATCCTTCGCTTTGACATTACGAAAGTAACTGACGTATGAGTGATGCTAGTAATAACGTTACTTATGCAGTCAGTCCCTGTTATGAATAGTGTGAAAATGTTGCTCATAGGGTCGGATGATGCATAAATTTCAGTGGGATTGGTAGACTGATATGTAACAGCAACTTCTGGCTCTGTGAGGAAAGCAACGGGAAACTACCTCACTCCTCATTTCCCTAGTACGCGTCTTTAGTGATGCCTAGGCCATATATGACAGCTGATGGCGAAGTGGTTGAGGATCCAACCACCCTTAAGGCTGGGGACTGAACATACATACATAGTAAGGTACAATAAGGTTCCTGCATATTGGCATAGGAATGTGACGCAATGAGCATTGTTCAGATGAGATGCATGTCCACGTATGGCTGGGGGGCGTGACTAGGTATTGCTCGCGCATCGTTGACATATTTCAAGCGTTTTAAATACGGTATTTAATACTTTTAAACTAAAGAAACTAAATAATACTGTCTTCGGAGACGCCAGGATGCTACAATTGTATCCCGGAGTTCTTTTACATGTCAGAAAATGTACCCAAAATAGGCTGACGTATGTGAGCACCTTCAAAATCCACAGGGGTCAGCCAGGATCGAATCTGCCAAGTTTGGGTCAGAAGGCCAGCGCTCAACCGTCTGAGCCATGAACAAATGAACTAACATTGAGTCATAATGAGTGTCTTCTGTCAGTAATGTTAGCCTTGTGTTATTGTGATGAAAATATTTAAGATTCGCTTGATAATCAAAGTGAGGTCTAGTGTTTGCTCCTTCAGGACTGTTCTGTTGTGGCTACTACACAATCTGTAATGCTGCGAATTGTTGTGCGAGGTATTGTGTGCTTTCTCATAATTGCCTTACCACTTTTCAAATTTCATGGCAGAGCCGGAAATCGAACCTGAGCCTCCAGGGGTGGCAGCTAATCACACTAACAACTACACCACAGAGGCGGACTGCAGTATATCTTTTTTGTTTAACCCTGAATGTTCTGCACAACAACTCGATTAGTTTTGCTTTCCTTTTCTTTCCTTCATCTTCTTATATTCACAGCCAACAAATCGCTTTCTACCGTCACTCATTGTGCTTTAAATTGTAAGACTCTCTCTTTCCCCCGGCTGCTGCAAGCCCGGGAGTGGGGGGGGGGGGATGTTCGTGTTTAAGCATTAGTAACTTATCTCTCGCTTGATGGTCAGCAGGGCGTTACCGGTGCCGTTATGTAACTTGAGATTTCGTCTTATATTTTCATGGGCTGGCCTGCATTTTGGTAAATTGTGTATAATAGGCATCCGGTAATTGAAGACCCCGTAATAGAGATGTAACCAACAATTTTGTAAAAGTGATATTTTAGTGGAAATACAGTGAGTAGGTAAAAGCAAGGGCAAATTGTCCTCTGTGGTATACAACATTCCCTGCACTTTCGGTAAGGTATACATTGGCCAAACATGTTGGTCCATTCGTACTCGTACTAAGGAACATGAGCGAAATATTCGTCTCAACCAGCCAAACAGGTCAGCAATAGCTGAGTACCTCTATCCTCGGGTCATAATGTCGTTTTCCAACCGGCTCGAGCTCTTACCCACACTGGACACTACAGGTCCAGGATTATACGGAAGCTATGCAAATACGTAGAAATCCTAATCATTTCAACAGGGAAACTGTTTACCAATTAAGTAACACGTGATTGCCAACCATTAAGAATTAACGCAGGTAGTTCCCTTCCCTGTCCCTTCACTATTGTTATTTCGTGTCGATGTTTTCCAAATTCGTACGTTCGTCATCCCCAGATGTTTCATTCCTGGCTTGTGTCAATGTCATACTTTCGTATGTGCGTACATCTATTATGTGACTCCCTCTTAAACTGATTCTGATGGTTCCGTCAGCTTCCTTTCGCGTACGTTGAGCCATCTGGTGACGATTGAAAAAAACAATTCCACTTCTATCATTAACGTCTAAATTCAAACGTCATTTTTGGAGAACACTTCCGTATGAACGGTCGAGATTTCCTTCTGAAGACGCACATCATTGTTTTCTGCGAAACGTAAAGAATTTCATCTTATTTTCTTGACATGGCATAAGCCCAATAGCCTATATCTTGTCTATAAGTACGGGCAGTGAAAGCAGTGTATCGTCAGGCCTCTATTCTGTTGTGTCATCTTATGTCTTACATTTGAACTTAAAGCTGCACTTTGTCCTCCGTGGTGTAAGAATGGAGCATCAGCTGTGCTTGTGTTATATCATTTAAATAAAGGCCGGAGACAAAATATCTATATTTTGAAATATTATCTCGAAATTTGTATTGTTATTCTTATACTTTATTAGTACACTAATATTATTTGCCATCATTTTTTTCCAAGTTCGTGTAATGGATTTCACTTCTGTTATTTCCTATTGCATCACTTCCTATTCACAGATTATTTTATAAACCTTAAGTTACAACAATAATATATTGTTTTCAATAGATGAACACGTTTGTACACTTGCATATGCAATTGGTTCAAGTAGTGTTAGTTAGTTAGTTAGTTAGTCAGTTTGTTTGTTTGTTTGTTTGTTTGTTTGTTTGTTTGTTTGTTCAACCCTTTCCTCGTTTCTCTACGGGGTCGGGTATGAGGTCAGATGGATCTGTCGTGACGGGTTTTTATGACCGCATGCCCTTCCTGTCGTCACCCTCATGAGAGGAGTTAATGAGATGAAATGAATGACGTGATATATGATAGTATGAAGGGAGAGGGTGAAACCCGGTGCCGGCACATAGCCTACTCCTGTCGAATAGCACCAAGGGGTCTGCTCAAGGCTTAAAGTCACCATCCGACGGACGAATCACCATCAACAGCGTCATATGCCGTCACTCCATATGAGCAGTGCGGAGAGGATTGAAATTTAATCCAGGCTTTTGGCACGCAATCTAGTGATTAGAAATTGTATACAACAACCTCCCCTGACCAGCCAGCCAACATTCTGATGGTGAAATTTATTTCGATCTACGGGACTCGAACCGGCTAACTTCAATGTCAGACCGTTGTTCAAGTAATGTATACCATGAAATAAACCCCAAAAATCAGTTTCCTCTCCCCTGAAAATATAATGATTTTTTGGTTACATCCATATTCCAGGGGAGGTTTTCAATTGCTGATTTTGGACGCCTATTATACACAGATTACCACAATGTGGGTCAGATCATGAAAATACGGTGGAATCATTGATTGACCTACGTATTTGTAAGGCTGCCTCCTACCTAGGATTCCCCTCTGGGTAGGGCGGTAGAAGTAACAGCCACAGTATCACCTGTCTGACATAAGAAGTTACTAAAAGGGTACCAGGGTTTCTGAACTTAGGAGCGTGGGTCGGCGATAACAGTTCACGTCCTTCGTGGCCCTTTCCTTATTTTTGACGGTATCTTCATTTTCGAAGGGTAGGGCTTCACTCATTTTTCCTCTAATTAGTGTAAATGGAGGGCGGTAGCCCAGCTGTACTTTCTATTAAAATAATCATCACCACTACCTCCTACCTAGAATAAATTCTACTGTACAATGTACAGTCCCCGAGACAAAGGAATTAACCAATTTATGTCTAAATACTCGACCCTGTCGGCAATTGAACGCGGGGCTCCAGCATGCCAACGATTTAGCCACGGATCCTAGCAAGTAGGTAAAAACAGATGTCGAATGTTTCATGGTGGGTGTGTCTGTGGCAGCCCGTGTAACCCTATGAGAACTCAATAACTAAGCTTGCCAGCGGTCACAGAATCCCACAAAGTGATCAAGTGAATGTCTACGTCAGCTCTGACAGTTCCATCATGTTAACTGTCACGGAACTATGTGTTCTGGTCAGCGCACAAACCACAAGTCACATGAACACAAGCGAGGCACGCACCTACCTACCAAACACGGCCCCGAAATACCATTTATCTTGGACAAAATACCATTGCATATCAAGGCTAAGACCAGGTCGATACTCGGAGAGATATCTTGTTAACATGCACCGAATCATCTACTAAGTGCTACAGCGAGTTTGTTACTTTCATGTTCGTGGCTCCATCTCATCTTTGAGCATATGAAAGTGACTGGGCATGAACTATACTAAAAATGCTATTCCTGATGAGTGATGTAAAATTGTCGCTCATAAAACCAGTTTCTTTGTACATTTTCAACGGGCTTTGCATTCTGATATGTATTAGAACCTTCTGGCTAACTGAGAACGTTAAGGGAAAACTAATTCCTTCATCATTTCATTCGCTGGCATCTAGGATATCTACAACAGCTAATGGCGAATCGTTTAGTGTCGAAGGGCTCACACAGTAGCACTTGCATATTTCTCCGGTCAGAATGATGGTAAATTAAAAATAAACGAGTGCAGCAGATAAGACAAGGTGGGAATGATCCCATCTCTAGAATAAATGACTAAGATGATTGGAAAAGCCACCAGAACGTTGAATGTATAGCTGGGCAACATCCTGAGAAACAGAATAGCAGACGGTGTTGAAATAAAACCAGACTTCAACCCGAAGATGAGAGGAATTTTAAGTCATTGAGATCCCTGGATCTAAAATATAATGTTCACAGAATGTAGTAAAGTGGAGAAGTCTATATTCGAGGGAAGATGGAAATTACAGCACCTAGAAGAAAGGAGTAATTCGTGTTGATATTGGAGACATAGAATTGAGGAGTTGGATAAAATAACAGCGTAAGTATACTTACGTTATTTTGTGAAACAGAAGGTTGAACTTTATAAATGTTCTGAGTTAAAAGTAATATTAGGAATCAACCTGAATTTCATTTAAGGACAATTAAAAGAGCCAGGAAATGTATTTCCAAAAGAATCTTATTCATCTGATAGCTAATAAGAAAAACAGAGTTATTTAAAGTTTCATTGTATACGCTGTTATTGCATGAAGAGCAGGAACATTATATTCTGCCATACACCAGTATTGATCAGGGAGTTAGGAAAGCATGACCGCCCACTATAGAGGAACAAATGTGGCAGTTTATCCCACCTCAGTTCTCCAAAATGTCTAAACTTACTAAAATTAAGAACAAATTCCTAAAGAAAAATATTTGTCAACTAAGAAAGGTTTATTCGTTATTTAATATTCACCTTTTTGTTCTTTTTGCGCAAAGGGTCGAGAGTATTTTCTTACAGTGCTCTCTCCAACTGTGGTATTAGGCTACGGTAATTTCCCCACCACCACCAATTTGTTGAAATATTATAAAATTAGTAACATTCCTTTCTGAACAACTTTTATTCCTATTTTCTTTTACAAAATGATTCTCTAACCTAAAAGAAAAGAAACAAAAAACAGATCACAAAGTATATAACTGGGATTTAGACGTTGTGTGTCTTAATTGTTTGAAATACTCAAATGCATCACTGATCAAAATCAGGATGATTCATCTTCACATGCTGCATTAGCAGACTCTAGGGAATCATTACACTCAGACATGACTTTCACATACCACTCAACATTTTCAGCTTTTTTAAGTATTTCATTAGTGAAATAACATCAACCCTTTTGTCTGCTTTTATGCCACACTTTATTATATCATGTAGCCTATAATCATTAAAACTGAGAAAGCTATCACTCCTCTTTAAGAAGGTAAATGGCACATAGTTAGGAGTGTAGAACTATGACTCTGATACAACACCATTATGGTAATAAAGTCACACAAACTTCTGTATCATGAATCTGTTGCTTTTACCAGAGTGCATTCTTAGAAACATAGGTCAAAGTGCAGATACCAGTCTTTTATGAAATGTGACGCCACAAAACCTTCTCTTCCACTCGGTGACATCTTCTCCAGCCAGAGAACTGGCGGCAACTTGAACGTGCCACTCATGAAGCATGCATCATGCAATAACAGCGTAGCGCATGGTACCAGTTTTAGTGAGCTCCTGACATCTAGCGGCATCCTAGAGAACTAAGACCTGAACTGGGTTGTAGTGAAGGGACTAGGAAATCTGAAAACAGTATTGTGACTCCTCAATTATGACAGGTATACAGTTTTCAGGCCAATCGAAATTGTTCATACGGACGTCCCTATCTCACTGATGACTGTCGAGCCACCTACTGTACGCGAAGCCCAATATAGTTTTGTTGACGTTTAGTCGACGAGGAGCAGTGAACTGAAGTATTCCATCATGAAATACAAGTAAGACGTCAACAATTAGAACATATCCGCATATGTTACATTTTTATAAGACTGAGTAGCTTGAGATACAAGGTCTGTGATGACACTTCCATCCATCTCTACACTTAGTTGGAGTTTACGATAATAGATTGTATGACTATGCAGAAACATCTGAAGCTAAATGTGGCTTAAGAATCGCAGAACAAGGCTATGTGTCGATAAAATAAGTAATGTCTACTTCTCTCGCGCCAAGCTACAACCGCAGCAACCATTCGTTCTGCAATACACAGCCAGTGTTATTCGGTCTTTGGAAAGGTATTTTTTCCCGTTAATATGGAACGTGGAGTCTGATAATGGGAATGATCGCGTGCGTATATCACCAAGGACAGAATAAATAGAAAAAGTAATCCAGGTGAATGGAAGGATCGAGCGGAAAGGCAAACTATGTAAAAACTGTCGAGGAACGAAGCATGTTTACTTCAGATGTTTGGTTTTTGATAAAATTTATTTTCAGGCCTACTAGTCCGGCTCCATGGCTAAATGGTTAGCGTATTGGCCTTTGGTAACAGGGGACCCGGGTTCTATTCACGACAGGGTCGGGAAATTTACCCATCATAGGTTAATTTTGGGTGGCACATGGGGTGGGTGTATATGTCGCTTCTATCATCATTTCATCCTCTTCAATATGCGCAGGTCGCCTACGGGTGTCAAATCAAAAGACCTGCATCTGGCGAGCCGAACCTGTCCTCGAACCCTCCCTGCACTAAAAGCCATACGCCATTTCACCTGAGGCCTAGGTAATTCTTAGCCATTCTTGTATCGCTTTAATACTTAAATTGCTGTAATACACTTGTCCACCTCCGTACCGTAACGGTTAGCACGATTAGCTACCTCCACCCGAGTTCGATTCCCGGTGCTGCCAGAGATTTAAGAATGTCAGGAGGGCTGGTATGTGGTAAAAATTGTATATTCAGGTTACCTCCATTAGGGACGTGGCCGACAAGAGCTGCACCACCTCTGGACGAGGATACGAGTTTACTTCACTTAATAGTAATGTACTTGACAATTTAGCAGCGATTATTTAATTCTACGTGTGCAGTGTTTTATCTGGTTGATGGCGCGTACTTTCTACTTGTAAATGCCCTGCATGCTCAAATGATGAATGGGATGTCTACTAACTATTTTTTACGTGGGTAGTCTTACAAGCAGGCAAGTTACGTGAGTCTCCTAAGAAACATCTGCCTTCTGCACACGTATTTAGACGAACAGTATTAGTGTTTGTTACATACAATCAACTCTTCTATATGGTGGAAGGTCTGCACATCTATAAATTAATACGTTATTACTTTCTTTTTTGCATCTTTGGCGTATTGAAAAATGCATCCTGTTATGAAACGTGTACATTAAAATGGCTGCTATTTGTTTCACAACATCCGAAATACAGAACGTTGTAGCGCTCCTTCGAAAACAAGTTATTAGGCATCCCGTGCATCACGAATGCATGCGAGATATTTGTAAGTAGGAAGTACGGCGCTCGCGAGCCGCCTAGTATTTTTAATACATTTTGTTGTTGTTGTTGTTGTTGTTGTTGTTCAGAAGCATCAGTTTTGGAACAAGGCTCTATATTGTATTATACTAGCCTCCCGGATCAGCAGACAACTAAGGCGTTGGAGCGCATTTTAATAAAACATGTGAAATGTAACAAAAACACTTGTTCAATTGTCAATGGTTGAGGGGTCCCGAATAATTGGTTTGCCTAGGCTGTAGCTTCTCCTGTTGACCAATGGTATATACAACATGTTGGCCTATGGTTGCAATGGTCAAGTGAAAGTGCATATACTAGGAGACCTGTGACGGGGCCAGGTGAGTGACCATCAGCGCATCACTGACATGTCCTAGTTTACGGCTCACAGGTGACTTGCAATACAGAGACTCTCTAGCAAGTGTTCCCTGATTTTCTGAAGTCGGAAATCGTTACGATGAGCCGACAAATGGCATAGCGTCGCCTGAAGTGATGAACGGCGCTTTTCTTTCGGCTGCTATAATCATCACATTGTGTTCAACAGCGCACCGGGGAGATCTACTTTCTGAAAGGCACACGAGAGAAAGCCTTTTAGTCCAGTCTGACGAAGTATTGACTGTCGTGTTAAGCCATTAGTAATTGTTGTAGCTTCCACTGAAGTCTGAGTGCCATGTACGGCTGTGACAATATGGAATCTGCAGAGGCATGATGGTGCTGAGTAATGACATTCAAAGGACGACCAGTGAGTCCGAGTGTTATGAAAGCTGTTGCTCATAGGGTGAGTTCTGCTGAAATAGCACTTTCTGGCTCTGTGGGAAAGCAATGGAAAACTACCTCACTCCTCATTTTGGCACGACGATCAGTTGCTATTTGAGGATCCAACCAGCGATTTAGAAGTTCTTATATGCTGAGGAAACAGGAAAGGCCCATGGAAGACCTGGTAGGAGCCAAAAGATGTTTCCTCCAGCTGGTTGGAACCTACCTACTGAAAACGAACTCTGAATTGTACCAGCGGTTGGAAAAGGCTAACACTAGCATACGACGTAGGTTGCTGAGAATGGACATCGGGAGGCTTACGAAGAGTGTCTTCTCACTCATCAAGAGCTACCAGACTGGAAGCATGTGGCTTAATGAAGTTACAAAGGAACTTAGCTACCGCTGAGATTTCTAATACTGATGTCTCAGACAGCCCTAAAATTTGTAAAGTGGTAAACTCGTGATCTCCTCTACCAAAGGTTGTTAAATCTCGCAAACCTCTTTCACAGGAAAGAAAGGAAAAACTAGTAACTGGGCTCAAGTTATATTGAGAACGAAAGCGAGCATCCAATCTACCACAGCCATGTGACGAATACTGCGTTATTCCCTCACCGTAGTGGCCCGTTTGCGGCCGTACCGCAGTCTCCATGAAACAGTGCCTTCCCATGACCATTGATACCAACAGCGATCCACTGTGGAAACACCACTGCCAAGTCTTACTGCAATATCCCAGAATAAGCATTCACTTTCTCGTAGCCCTATAATACGACCTCGTTCAAACTCAGTAAGCAGCTGATACTGCCTTCTTCGACTCCTTAAAGGCACGTTTGACTGACATCTATCTCACAACGTTAACACCGGACAATCAATAACACTCACGAAATATACAGCGTGTATTTAAATCAAACTACTAGCTCCAGTCTTCATCGACTAGTGCGCAAAGCTGAATAGGAACCATTTTCAAACACGCCTCCTGAATGTTTTTTTATCTAGCACAAACCTTCTTGGTGTTCAAGAAGTCTGTCCTGCCCTGTCGATTGAATGCCATGGGAAGGAAGTGCCTCGGGATATGAAAATAAAATTTTAGGTGTCACAGTATAACTAGTTTCTGATTTATTGGGACCAACTTGGTATAGTTAATACTACCTGGTAGGTTGTTGGTTTAACAGTAGGTCTACTCCCAATGCCATTATGATGCCAGAAAAAGGAGCGTGTAAACAGAATCTTCCAATTATTATCCAGAAAATGGATGATTTTAAAAGTTTGAAGGATAGATTCCGAATGAAGGGGAAATTTAAAGATTCTGGAAAACCGTGCATGACTGAGATGTCACTGATAGGGAGACTAGATAAAAAAGTGTGTTCATTTAAAAATCATTTTTATGGCGTGTACAATCATAAAAACGAAATTACCTTAAGTTTCTAGCGTTATTTTTAGTAATTGAAATGGAAATTACTTTAGATGGATATTGTAGTTCAACATATTATTGTAAGGAACATGTGCCATGTTATGATAACGAATTCCTCATTAGTTTCTGAGATTCCCTAAGACATGAACATTTAAACCAGTCTTGCAACAATTTTAATCTGTATACAAGCAAATTACATTTCTCCACAACATGCTGAATCAAGGTTTAACTTTTACAAGCAATAAAAGCATTTAAAAGTTCTCTACGTAATTAACTAATCAGTTTGTCCCGTTTTCCCAGAAATTTACAACTCTTTACTTATGGGCCTTTATTTTTGCTAGTTTCTTTATGTCGCCCCAACACAGATAGGTCTTATGGCAACGATGGGACAGGAAAGGCCTAGGAATGGGAAGGAAGTGACCGTGGCCTTAATTAAGGTATAGCCCCAGAATTTGCCTGGTGTGAAAATGGGAAACCACGGAAAAGCATATTTAAGGCTGCCGACAGTGGGATTCGAACCCACTGTCTCCCACATGCGAGCTCACAGATGCGCTCTCCTAACCTCACGGCCAACTCGCCCGGTACTTAGGTGCTTTTAAAAACAACCGACTGATTTACGAAAGTGGAAGAAAGAACACGGATAAATACTCAAGTGGCATGTGGAAGGTTTCTAAAACATCCTCTTCCTGCCGGAAACAGCCTCCGAAAACGGCAAAATATGGGCTGTAGATGTATGGTTCCTCTTCTTCTTGTCGTGTCTTATCCAGTCTGGATTTGGCGATCATCAGGTATTTATTAGTTTTGTTCGTAGATCTTCGGAGAAGCTCATCAGATGACAGTTCAAACCATTGACGGATATTTTTCAGTCACGAAATCGTGCGGCGTCCGGGATATACAGTATTTTTAGAATATTTTGCCTTATGAGTTGTAGTGTTCAGTGTTCCTCTTCGTTGCATTTGACCTTTTCAAAATAACATAATTTCCATTTCTTCATGAATTACGTCAACTATCTATCGTAGCCCTTTCGCTGCACGACTAAAATGTTGTTCACAAAGCTCATTCAAGTTATTCGGAGCAGCCTTCTATATATACAGTCATAGTAAAAAGTATTCGTACACTTAATACTGGAACAAAAATACTTTACTTAGTACACTTATTGTCATGTACATTTTATAACATCAATAGGTTAGCTTTCTGTACACTGTGTAAAGGTATATACATCACAAAACATAAAATTGATACATGTCTCTGTCTATAATAGATAAATAACTGAAAATACCATGATTTCATACTCATAAAAAGTATTCGTACAGTCCGGTTTTACTTTCATTCGCCACTGATTTTAGTACATATTTAGCATTTTGTTGGCAATCCTTTTGATTTTACAATGGCCTCAAGCCGCCTAGGCATTGAATGAACTAGCTTGGCGGTGAAGGTGGGCTCAATCTTACCCCATTCTTCCAAAAGAGCCATTTTCAAAGCTCAGTCTCCCTTTAAGATAAGCCCACACATGTTCAATCGGATTCAGATCCGGGGATTTGGGGGGTGTTACCACATATTTGGGTGTGTTGTATAAAATCCACAGTCGTGTATCAAGGGCCGTATGCTTTGGATCATTATCCCGCATAAATACATAATTACCCAGAAGTCCCATTTTTTCGGCACTAGATGCTAGATTTTTCTTCAAAATTTCAATATAGTATTTACGGTCCATCTTTCCATCTATGAATTCTAAGGAACCTACTCCAGCTGAGCTCATGCAACCCCAAACCATTAAACAACCTCCACCATGCTTCACTGAAGGAACCAGATTTTTTTCTTCGAGTTCTGTGTTCGTTTTCCTCCACACCTTTTTGCCATGGTCTTGAAAAACAGTGAATTTACTTTCATCCGTAAATATAATTCGATCCCAGAAATCTAGAGACGCATGTTTATAGTTGGTAGCATATTGTAGTCTTTTCTTCCTATTTGCTTAAGTAATTAAAGGTTTTCTCCTGGCATTTCTACAATGATACCCATTCGTATATAAACACTTTTGAATTGTGGAAGCACAGATATTAAGTTTTAAATCCTTTCCTAGCTCAGACGTCAGTTTTGCAGCACTGATTCTAGGATTTTTCGTAACTTTCCTGAGGATTAGTCTTCTAGTTCGATCGTCTAGTTTGCATGGACGTCCACATCTACGTGCATTTTTGAAAGATTTTCTCTCACCATACCTGTCAATAATTCCCTGAATTGTAGATCTTGGTCTCTTCGCAAGTTTCGATATTTCCGAGAGCGATTTACAGGAATTATGAGCCTGGATTACAATTCTTCTCTCTTCTTCTGTTGTTTCTTTCATTTTTCGGCCCATCTTACCGATTGACTGTATCACTTGTTGTTCACAACGACTGAAGCACAACTGGCTTGGTACAAGACGTGACTTTTACTGCTTACCTGCGTTGCAAGGGATGTCATCAAGGACTTTGATGTGAAGATAAATCACCTGTACGATTACTTTTTATGCACCTATATTTCAAACTTATTGGATGATACGTTTGTTAAAACGAACATTTCTCAAGTACTGTTGTTATTTCCGGTACGTATTCATACTCATGTTTCGCGGAATACCGAAATATAGAATAGTAGTGAAATTTCTAGCAGTCTATGGACAATGCGTCAACTACAAACGATAACCTTCCTTAACTTTTAAGGTGTACGTATACTTTTTCCTATGACTGTATATATCCACATTTTCCTCTCAGTTGCTTCTGTTAGCGTCAAGTACGTACAGTAGAACAGGATAGATTTAATGCGTATGTTGCCATTATTTTTTCTTTTTCAGAAGGCGATACGCACCTACATACAGAAATCAAGCCGTAATTTAAAAAATCAATATTTAATATTCATACATCTGTAAATAGGGATGGTTACCATGGGTGTACCCTTTATCAGCCAGAGGAATCTGGATTTACATCGGCGACCGTAAAAGCCATTTTTAGGACTTCGTTTCTTTGGAAATATCAAGTAGAATATAAGGTGATCAAAGTACCATCATTAAAGCAACCTACAATTTTTACATGACAAAATGCCTGTCTATGTACAAAAGTAAAATTACATCTTCTGTATACCTGCGTATGTCTGCCTTGCAAAGTGAGGCGCTGGCCTTCTGAATCCAACTTGACAGGTTGGATCCTGGCTCAGTCCGGTGGTATTCAAAGGTGCTCATATATGTCAGCCTCGTGCCGGTAGATTTACTCGAACGTAAGCGAACTCCCGCGGGGCAACATTTAGGCACTTTGTCGTCTCCGAAAGCCATCAAAAAGTACTTAATGGGACGTAATATAATATTGTTTATTATTAGATATTTAAGCCGTCTAGTTCGTGCTAGGATTAAAAATATGTATATGGTAGTCGGCAATTTGGGAGATAAGGGGGAAGCTTATTTTAATGTACAGTATATAGGCCTACGTGTGTATTACAACCCTGAGTGATTTCTATTTCGATGCTGAGGTCGTCAGAACAGAATTAATTACACCATATGCATTTCCAGAATCAATGACAGGAGCTAATAAATGAAGTTGATTTTCTAAATTGAAAAGTAAATTATGATGTAAAAAGAATGAAATGGCATATGGTTCATTTTTATTTTTACCACATCATAATTTACCTTTAGTCTAGAAAATCAACTTCATTTATTGACAATTTCGGCCCGCCAGTTGCAGGTCCCTTGATTTGATGCCCGTGGGCGACCTGCGTGTCGTGATGAGAATTAAATGGTGATAAAGACGACACATTACACCCAGCCCCCGTGCCAGTGGAATTAACCAATTTTGGTTATAATACTCGACCATCATGGGAATCGAACCTGGGAACCTTGTTACCAAAAGTAAGCACGCTAACCATTTAGCCATGGAGCCGGACATGGCGTGGTCATGTATTAGGGATAATTATTATAATATTTAATATAAGATCTGATGAAACTAAATGTATATGGAAATGCTATCCTATAGACTCGATCCCTGATTTTCAGACAGTAACAGGTTAGAATGCAAAGTAATTTGTTTATGATGGAAAGTCGTCCATCCCCCTCTTCCTGAATGTAGCACGAGTAACAAATTCTAGGTGTTCTGTATGATCGTACCCCTGTTGTTTATGCGATGCTCATAACATATCGATGTGTACTTGTTACTCGTTTCAGTAACTTTGCATTCTAATATCCTATTACTGCCTCAACAACCAGGCATATTAATTACCCTTCAGGCCCTTATCTTCCAGCACGAGAATGTCCGCTGTCACTATGCTGCTCCTGTGAGGCAATTCGTGGCATTGTCCAGGTTGGAGCATCCCCCTTATTCACCAGGCATGAGTCCTGTGATTTCGATTCCTTCCCCAAACTAAAGAGGAAGTGTTTCCATACAGGAGACGTCATACTCTTAGTCTGCAGTAGGTACAACATATTGGAGGATATTACATTGAAGGCGTGTAGAGGTATGAAAGTTCTCCGCATATGTTGCCACTACTTTCTCACGGTAATATTTCTCGACTGGGGTCTACCTGCAATTACCTTGATCGAGTTTACACCATTGTAACCATGGCAACCAGTATTCGTTATCTATGTATACTTTGTCAGTAGCGTCATTTATGTTTTGGTATAAGTCACACTTCTTTTATACGTTGATATCAGAACAAAATCTCTACTTAGCGATGAAGATTATGCCTAACCTTTGGGCCAAAGGTTAGTTCGTCACTTTCAAAACCACCGGTGGTACCTCACTCACACAAAAAAAGTGTTTAGACGATGTCTAAGGTTAAGCAGTGCGTAAGTATGGCTGCTACATTGCAGAGACGTTACTTATCACTTAGGCACTGTCTAAAACCGATGTCTAAAACCAGTCATGTTTAAACACCGCCGGAAACACTGTTTAACCCCAAATAACAGGAGTGAATCACAATCAGAGGTTATGTGCCACGAAACATGTAATTTGTATTATCATGTTGAGACGATTCCGGGAAGAAAGGTTAGTCCGACGGCCTCTCTGTGGGTCGCCCGCTGCGAAATCGCAGCAGTTCATTTGAAATGTACGGGGAGGTAGAACTTCGCTCTTCAAGAAAACTGTTTCTTGAGACTGACAAAGGGAGAGTTCGGTAACTGTCAACTTGAATAATATTCTTGGCAACCGATATATTTTTTTATACATGGGTAATTTCCATGGAAATTTAGGTCACTTCGACTACATACATGTCAGAATTACTTGTTCCAATCGTCATAGGGCTATCATATACATCAACCGGAAGGGATTCAATTATATTTACTGCCAAGTAAGTACACATAATACTGAAAACTACAAAGTAGCATGTGGTTTTATATACATAAAACCGTCGCGCTAATTCAGATAAATTTTCGCCAACTATGAGATAGATAAAAGGAGTTGGTGATAGTAGTGATTATTGTTTAAAGGAGAGGATTGGGGAAGAATAGCCGTGGCCATAATAACAGTCCTAGTATATGCCTGGTGTAAAATAGTGAAAATACGGAAAATAATCTTCAGGGCTGCCGATGATCCGTTTCTAACTTACGACCTCCAGAATGCAAGTTACCTGTGTATGGCTCGTACAAGACATTTGGTTACACATTACCATTTTTCATCTTCCCTTCCTCCAAGCTGTTTACGATTAGATTACACTAACCGTAAGAACGCTATAATCAAAGTTACACTTCCTCGTACGGTGGCGTGTCGCTTTAGTGTTAATAATATTATTAGATTTAATTTCCAACGAAAGCGATATTCTTATCTGTGTGCAAGTCATGCTCATGCTTGGCCATATTTGAGTAATGTGTTGGAGGACAAATAGCTGACTGGCGTTCGGCGCGCGCACCGACGAATTTCATTGGTTGCAACAAGCAAAGAGTTGCATGAAGGATACTTCTGTCTCCATTTTCAAACCAATATTGAAACTTTAAATGATGTCTAAACCCCGGGTGAACATGGTTTACGCGGTAGAAGATCGTGCTCGATTTAGACGTCGTTTAGGTAGACCTCGTCTAAGGCTTAAAACTAGTCATCATTTCTGCAATCGGCCCAATAAGTTTATGGGATTTCTCGAAGTCGATTTTCAACTCGATACAGAAGTGGTTGCAGCGGGAGTAGGACGTGTTTGCGATGACCAGTCAGCTACTTAAACCCACTGGGTTCTTAAAGTGTGGATACGAGCTTGCACTCCCATCTTCTGAGCCCAGGAAAGTATCCATGGTTTTGTGCTGTCCCTTGTAACGGATAAAAGGTACGGCGTGAAGTTTTCCCGCCATCGTAGCACTCCGGTCAGTTACAGGTGTGACAGGCACCTTTTATAATGTACTAACCCTGCGCGTTGCTTCCCATTTTCTGAGTGGTCTGTTGGGTAAATTACGTGCGTGTTCTGGAATTCTATACGGGGCTGCTCCTCTTGCCTTTAATGCAGTCACTTAACTTAAAAGGACTGGCTCAATTAACAGCTTTTACAGAAAGCTCCTTGCAAATACAACATCAAAATATACTTTACTGAAGAATAAAGATTCAGCCAAAATTGGAGGGGATATTTCTGCTGCTCACACAAAGAATAAACGGAAAAGTAGAGCAAGATTTCTGCATAGAATGATGAACGTACGTTGTAGCTTTCATTTCCTCACATATCATGACATGTGAGACTTAAGGGGTTTTAACAATAATCGAGTCAAATATGACTCCAGGACAGTCTGGTTTTACCCCAAAAATCAACGGATTCGCACTCGTTCGTCTGCAGGACCTGCACAAGTACATCTAGGTGTGTTGCATAACTCCACCTCCCCTCTGCATGTACAGCCAACAACAGCGCCTTCAGTCATTCCTAATTAAACTGATGACAGCAAAGTCCTTCTATGCTCGTGCTAGTCTGCATTTTAAGTACCGGGCGAGTTGGCCGTGCGGTTAGGGGCGCGCAGCTGTGAGCTCGCATCCGGGAGATGATAGGTTCAAATTCCACTGTCGGCTGCCCTGAGAATGGTTTTTCGTGGTTTTCCATTTTTACACCAGAAAAATGCTGGGGCTGTACCTTAATTAAGGCCACGGCCGCTTCCTTTCCATTTCCTCTCCCATTCTCGCCATAAGACCTATGTGTGTTCGTGCTACGTAAAGCAAATATAGAATAGCATTTTATGTCCTCCTTACTTCTGCTATCGTCAGTTATTTTAATAAGCAAGTAACAATATTCATCTTCTTCCTTTAAGACTTCATTTCTTAATCTTGTAATCGTTACGCAAGACTCTGTCCATACCATACAGAAATTTCTCCAGATCTTATGCTGTCTCAGATAAAATAACAATATCATCAGCTTATCTCAGTGTTTTGATTTGCTCTCCTTGGATTGTGATTCCCCTCCCAAATTCCTCTGTGAATTCCTTTTCTGCCTCTTTACTGCCTATTGAAAAGGTGGGGGACAAATTCCAACCTTCCCTAACTCCTTTCTGGAGTGCTGCTTCTTTTTCAAAGCCCTCGATTCATATCACTGCAGACCGATATTTATAAAGATTGTATATACTCCTTCGTTCACGTTATCTCATCCCGATCACTTTCACACTATCAAATGCCTTTTCAAGATCTACGAACGCCATGTATGTGGGCTTGTCCTTCTCAATTCGATCATCTAAAATCAAATTATAATGAAATTTTAACGTAATTGAATTCCGGATCCGAATGGTCACCCTCACCGGAGGACAGTCGTTTTATTATTTATTGAATAAATCTCTCTCTCTTTTTCTCTCTAGGTTCAATTAAAATATGAATTCTTTATCTTAGTATTTCTCTGTTCAATAGCATGACTAACCGAAGTCTCTACCCAAGACTCCAGATTTCTAGGTTAGAATGCAAACTGTCGACTAGCCCACTCTTCCATAATGTAGCGAAAGTAACATAAATTGTAGGGGTTCTGATAGACCGTGACCCTTACGTTTATGCAAATCTCATAACATATCCGTTGTGCAGTATAGGGTGTACTTGTTACTCCCTTAAGTAAGTTTGCATTCTAACCTATTACTGACTAAAAATTCGGACGCTGTAAGTCATTGGCCTACGTTTTAGAGACCCGGGGACCGGGTGAGTTGGCCGTGCGGTTAGGGGCGTGCGGCTTTGAGCTTGCTTCCGGGAGATAGTGGATTCGAATCCCACTATCGGCAGCCCTGAAGATGGTTTTCTGTGGTTTCCCATTTTCAGACCAGGCAAATGCTGGAGCTGTACTTTAACTGAGGCACGGCCGCTTCCTTCCGACTCCTAGAACTTTCCTATCCCATCGTCGCCATAAGACCTATCTGTGGCGGTGCGACGTAAAGTCACTAGCAAAAAAAAAAAAATACCCGGAGATATAACGGAGTTAACAACAATATTATTTAAACCCATTTTTTCTCGATGACAAGTGGTTTCTCATTTCATATATTTTTATGTTGCTTTGCTAGAGTGGTTTCTCAGGTCATGGTACGTTTTAATTACGGTACTATTAACGCTGAAAGCTTTCTGCCGGACAATTTCAACTGGAACGAAGTGTTGTGGGCTGCACTGAACAAACTTGAGCTCAACCGATGTTTAGCTTAGCTCCCGCTAAACAAACCAAGCCGTCCCATTACCGGGGAGACCAAATATTCAGCCTGTCATCGTGACAGGATGCAATCAGACACTCATCGGAAATTGGACATCTCTATGGAAAACACATGATCGAGGGAATGCAGAGATACAAGCCATGTTTACTGTCGACTAGTGTATTGCTGTATTTAGCAAGAAGTTAGTAATTAAGAGACGGTTTAGAGCCTGGTAATATTACTCCCCTTATGTCGACCTCCTGATTGAAGAATCAGGCAGAGGTAGTCAGGTTTTAATGCTGAAAACCTTTATTTGCAGACAAAGTACTACGAACGACGTGAAAATAACCAATTTCCTGAATTTTGCCGAAAGTTGAAGAGCTAATGGGCCCGGAAATGTTTCAGATTGTGGGTCTTCGCTATCTCTATCAAACTCAAAGAGATAGAAAATCACTTTCTGCTAAATGCAGCCTAAAATCGCTTGTTTCTTTACTCGTTTTCTTCTCGAATCAAATTATAGACAAATTAACTTTTTTTACAAAATTCTTTCTTAATGTTTTTCTTGGTTCAATTCCCTTAAGCGTTTATTATTTTTGAAAATTCCCCCACCGAGTGTAGTTATAAGGGCTTAAGTGAAGCTCTGCATTGACTCACATTAGCGCTCGTAGTGCTGCTTAAGTGAAACTTTGTATTGACTGATATGAACGCTTGTAGTGGCAGAAAAAAGCAGATTGCTAATGTAATCGGTCGGATAACGATGATTAAGAAAAGATTGTAACGTTTAGGAATAA
Source organism: Anabrus simplex (assembly GCF_040414725.1). Classification (NCBI taxonomy): domain Eukaryota; kingdom Metazoa; phylum Arthropoda; class Insecta; order Orthoptera; family Tettigoniidae; genus Anabrus; species Anabrus simplex. The sequence goes on from NC_090267.1 coordinate 500,818,518, forward strand.
ATGAAGAAATGTATACTCATACTTTCTTCTTCCTCACTTCGAATCACCCATTTTCGGGGTACGTCATACCGATCACTTCTTAGATTCTTGTGCTCTTTTTTTTCTCCCGATAGTTCTTCGTTCTATCTGATCTCCTCTTTCTTCCCTCCTCTGATATCTGAATCGGTTTTCTTATGTTTATTTCAACTTGGAATCTCTTAGATTTGTCTTTAGTCATTCTCATACTTTATTATATTTTATTTACGTAAAATTCGTTGCTCATACCCCTGGGATGTTTTCAACATTGAGTTGCTTGCCCGAAGGGCTAGAACTGTGAATTTTTAAAGTATGGGAAAAGATATCTATTCAAAACTCCATGTCATCAATCAATCAATACTGATCTGCATTTAGGGCAGTCGCCCAGGTGGCAGATTCCCTATCTGCTGCTTTCCTAGCCTTTTCCTAAATGATTTCAAAGAAATTGGAAATTTATTGAATGTCTCCCTTTGTAAGTTATTCCAATCCCTAACTCCCCTTCCTATAAATGAATATTTACCTCAGTTTGTCCTCTTGAATTCCAACTTTATCTTCATATTGTGATCTTTCCTACTTTTATAAACGCCATTCAAACTTATTCGTCTACTAATGTCATTCCACGCCATCTCTCCGCTGACAGCTCGGAACATACCACTTAGTCGAGCAGCTCTTCTTCTTTCTCTCAATTCTTCCCAACCCAAACATTGCAACATTTTTGTAACGCTACTCTTTTGTCGGAAATCACCCATTACAAATCGAGCTGCTTTTCTTTGGATATTTTCCAGTTCTTGAATCAGGTAATTCTGGTGAGGGTCCCATACACTGGAACCATACTCTAGTTGGGGTATTACCAGAGACTTATATGCCCTCTCCTTTACATCCTTACTACAACCCCTAAACACCCTCATAACCATGTGCAGACATCTGTAATCTTTATTTACAATCCCATTTATGTGATTACCCCAATGAAGAATTTTCCTTATATTAACACCTAGATACTTACAATGATCCCCAAAAGGAACTTTCACCCCATCAACGCAGTAATTAAAACTGAGAGGACTTTTCCTATTCGTGAAACTCACAACCTGTCTTTTAACCCCGTTTTTTTCAACATACCATAGCCTGCTGTCCATCTCACAACATTTTCGAGGTCACGTTGCAGTTGCTCACAATCTTGTAACTTATTTATCACTCTATAGAGAATAACATCATCCGAAAAAAGCCTTACCTCCGATTCCACTCCTTTACTCATATCATTTATATATATAAGAAAACATACAGGTCCGATAATACTGCCTTGAGGAATTCCCCTCTTAATAATTACAGGGTCAGATAAAGCTTCATCTACTCTAATTTTCTGAGATCTAGTTTCTAGAAATATAGCAACCCATTAAGTCACTCTTTTGTCTAGTCCAATTGCACTCATTTTTGCCAGTAGTCTCCCATGATCCACCCTATCAAATGCTTTAGACAGGTCAATCGCGATACAGTCCATTTGACCTCCAGAATCCAAGATATCTGCTATATCTTGCTGGAATCCCACAAGTTGAGCTTCAGTGGAATAACCTTTCTTAAAACCGAATTGCCTTCTATCGAACCAGTTATTAATTTCACAAACATGTCTAATATAATCAGAAAGAATGCCTTCCCAAAGCTTACATACAATGCATGTCAAACTTACTGGCCTGTAATTTTTAGCTTTATGTCTATCACCCTTTCCTTTATACACAGGGGCTACTATAGCAACTCTCCATTCATCTGGTATAGCTCCTCCGACCAAACAATAATCAAATAAGTACTTCAGATATGGTACTATATCCCAACCCATTGTCTTTAGTATATCCCCAGAAATCTGATCAATTCCAGCCGCTTTTCCAGTTTTCAAGTTTTGTATCTTTTTGTAAATATCATTGTTATCATATGTACATTTTATTACTTCTTTGGCCTTAGTCACCTCCTCTATCTGGACATTATCTTTGTTACCAACAATCTTTACATACTGCTGACTGAATACTTCTGCCTTTTGAAGATCCTCACATACATACTCCCCTTGTTCATTAATTATTCCTGGAATGTCCTTCTTGGAACCTGTTTCTGCCTTAAAATACCTATACATACCGTTCCATTTTTCACTAAAATTTGTATGACTGCCAATTATGCTTGCTATCATGTTATCTTTAGCTGCCTTCTTTGCTAGATTCAATTTTCTAGTAAGTTCCTTCAATTTCTCCTTACTTCCACAGCCATTTCTAACTCTATTTCTTTCCAGTCTGCACCTCCTTCTCAGTCTCTTTATTTCTCTATTATAATAAGGTGGGTCTTTACCATTCCTTACCACCCTTAAAGGTGTTTTCGCATTCCTCAACAATTTCTTTAAACCCATCCCAGAGTCTGTTTACATTTTTATTTACCGTTTTTCATCGATCATAGTTACTTTTTGGAAACTGCCTCATGCCTGCTTTATCAGCCATATGGTACTGCCTAACAGTCCTACTTTTAAGACCTTCCTTTCTATCACATTTATTTTGAACTACGACAAAAACAGCTTCATGATCACTAATACCATCTATTACTTCAGTTTCCCTATAGAGCTCATCTGGTTTTATCAGCACGACATCCAGGATATTTTTCCCTCTGGTTGGTTTCATCACTTTCTGAATCAGCTGTCCTTCCCATACGGTATTAACTTATTTGCCATTTGTTGGTCATGCTTCCTGTCGTTCTCATTTCCTTCCCAATTGAGATCTGGCAAATTCAGATCTCCCGCTACAATCACATTTCTTTCCATGCCGTTTCTCACATAGCTGACTATCCTATCAAATAATTCTGAATCCGCGTCAGTGCTACCCTTTCCCGATCTGTACACTCCAAATATATCAAGTTGCCTATTATCTTTAGAAATGAGCCTTACACCTAGAATTTCATGTGTCTCATCTTTAACTTTTTCGCAGCTTACAAATTCTTCTTTCACCGGAATGAACACTCCCCCTCCCACCATTCCTATCCTATCTCTACGATACACACTCCAGTGCCTTGAGAAAATTTCTGCATCCATTATATCATTTCTCAGCCATGATTCAACTCCTATTACATTAACTGGTATATATATATATATATATATCTATTAAATTACTTAATTCTATTCCTTTCTTTACAATACGGTACTTCTACAGTTCAACACTAACATTTTTATGTCATCACCACTTGATTTCCAGTTCCCTGTTCCCTTATCACCGCTCCCTAGGCCATCCCGTTTCCCTGAATGTACCTCCTTATTACCCTTCCAAACAAATTTCCTAACTTATACGTACCACTGCGGTTTAAATGAAGGCCATCCGAGCGCAGATCCCTGTCTCCTACCCACCCATTAGGATCTAGAAATGTCACTCCCAGTTTCCCACATACCCACTCCATAGTCTCATTTAAATCCCCAATCACGATGTGAGCATGGGAAAGATCTCTGGTTGACACTGGTAAGGGCTTCTAGGACTATGTAAAATGCGTTCCATTTACTCGGGAGGCCGTTGATCATTCCCCTCTCAAAAAGCAAATAAAATGGAAACGGAACCCAAATTTTTCAGAGACTAATGGCATTAAGATTCACTCATCCTGTATAAAAAATAAATCTTCTTCTCTCCAGAGTATTCATGGCCTTTTCCTAATTCATTGAAGTCAAGAGTTGTTTTGAATTTGGTTCAGTTTTACGGCTGGATGCACTTCCTGACGCCAACACTATGTTACGGGATTTGTTCACCATTACTTGTTTATGTGGCGGATAGCAGTGCGATATTTTTATGAATACGAGGAGAAGTATATCCAGGTGACCACAGACACTCAGTGAAAGTCCTCAGCCTGGCCTGGAATGGAACTCTGACCTATTTGAACCGGATGTTACAAAAACTAAGTAGCAACTTAATTTCTGGGGATAGGATGGAGAAAAGGCGGCCAGGCATAGAGCTAGTACGGGAGGCAGCATTAAGCAATTTATGGTGAATATCTGTTTGCAAACCATGGAATTGATAATTGGAACGTAACTTATTAATTGCCGCGGTCTTACAGTAATTTTACAAATATGTAGGATGCTTCAAGAAAAGACCTCAGTGTCGCGTATATCTTTAGGTACGTGCTAGTGTTGCAAATACGTTAAACTAGCAGTAAGTCATTGTATCACTCAATCCACTGTATATATACCGCAGTTGAAGATATCAGAAGTACTTACGAGGTTAACTCTGAATTTGTATGTGACTGCGTTTAAATCATTACGCTACGCTACTTTTAACGGTATAATTTAAAATTCGTAAATTCAGGCTAAAGTCTAGAGTGGCTGAGTTGTTTCCTTTTATTTTATGACATCTATCCTAAATATGTTCCGTTATTTTCTATAACTTTTAAAATGATTTCCTTTGAAATTGCTTGTAAATTCCGTGTCTCACTACTCGCAAGTAATTTTAAATGAGTTGATTTGGTGGTTTCAACTTCCTTCTTTCATTACCGTGTTACATTTATATTAATATTAAATCGGTTCCTGCCTTGTATATAAGGTGATCAGTGAGGTCCTGGACTACAAACTAATAAACTTTGAATTAATATTCTGTACTTAATTCAAAAATAGAAATAAACATATCAATAAGACATTTCATATATTGTTATACAAATCTTGATTAAAAACTTGTATTGAATCCTTTAAAGTATACTTCATATTTTCTGTATAGTGCTGGGAACACAAATCACGTTGTTGAAGATGATTATTCTTCCGAAGAAACGATGACTCACACGTAGCATTAAATCTCTCATTTAGATTAGGAATACATAAGGAGGACCCGCTTCTTGTAATCAACTTCTGCAGCCTTCTGAACACCCTTCTCAAGCGCTATCAAGGGCTACAACATCTTCCTTTCTTTTGCTGCCATCCACCAAGAAGCAGTAGACCCCTTCACATTCTACCCAATTGGCCTTTTTCAAAGCCTTTGCAATTCGAGATTTCTGTGATTTCGAGTGTTATTTGTAATACACTGGCGGAAAATTAAATCTCAACACCAAGAAAGTTTGTGCTAGGAAAAAAAGAAACATTCAGGAGGCGTGTTTGAACATCTGAAACATGGTTCCTATTCAGCTTTGCGCACTAGTCGATGAAGACTGGAGCTAATAGTTTGATTTAAATACACGCTGTGTATTTCGTGAGTGTTATTGATTGTCCGGTGTTAACGTTGTGAGATAGATGTCAGTCAAACGTGCCTTTAAGGAGTCGAAGAAGGCAGTATCAGCTGCTTACTGAGTTTGAACGAGGTCGTATTATAGGGCTACGAGAAGGTGAATGCTCATTCCGGGATATTGCAGTAAGATTTGGCAGTGGTGTTTCCACAGTGGATCGCTGTTGGTATCAATGGTCATGGGAAGGCACTGTTTCATGGAGACTGCGGTCCGGCCGCAAACGGGCCACTACGGAGAGGGAATAACGCAGTATTCGTCACATGGGTGTGGTAGATCTTACTGCATCAGCATCAGTTATTAGAGCTTCAGTTGGAATCAGAATATCACAACGAGCTGTAAACAAACCGTTTACTTGAAGGACATTACCGAGTTAGACGTCCTGCAACGTTCATGCTACTAACTCCGAATCACTGTCATCTGAAACTTCAATGGTGTCAAGATAGGGCTCACTCGAGAGTGGAGTGGATATTTGTTGTGTTCTCAGGTGAGAGCCGTTTCTGTCTGGGTGGCAGTGATGGCCGTAGTTTGGTAAGGAGGCCAGTGAGCGTTTGGAATCAAGCTGTCATGGGTGTCGACACACTGGACCTACACCAGGAGCTGTGGCTTGGAAGTGATTTCATTTGACAGCAGGAGCACTCAAGTAGTTATCCCCAAGAATATTGACAGCAAATTTGTACGCCGGACTGGTGATTGGACCGATTGTGCAGCATCCATTCGAAATATTCAAGGGAGTGTTCTCCAATAGGATAATGCACGTCCCCATACCGCTGCTGTAACCCAATGTACTCTACAGAGTGTCGAGTGGTTGCACTGGCCAGCGAGATCACCAGACCTTTCACCTTTTGAGCACGTATGGGACATTTTGGGATCACAAATACAGTGCCATCCAATACCAGCAATTACCGTTGCTGAATTGACTAACCAAATGAAACAGGCGTGGAACTCCACCCCACAATATGGCATACGGCACCTGTACGACACAGAGCACGAATATTTGCAGGCTTCCCGTCAAAATCGCGAAGGCTACAGCAGTTATTAATATACCACCATGTCACAACCTTATCGTCTTGCGCATACTTGAATCTGTGACCTGGTAACTTTAATCAAATAAATATCGCCGTTGCGCCTGTGAAAACCGCTATGTTTGGAGAAATACTGACCCGCAGCACGTATATTATTAATAGAGGGAATTCGTTGACAATATTCGCACAATATTGAATCTTACATGACTGAACATTACCGGACAAAATTCTAAGCTGAAATATTTCACATAGTTTTTTTTGAAACGCAACGACGAAATGTTACCTAGACAATTGCTTAGCGTGAATTGCATTCTTTTAAAATAATGCCTCCTTGGTGCATTTCATTTTGCGCCATTTTATTGTGACTCTAATTTAATGTTTGCTGTATTTCCGTTTGTTGATATAATTTATTTCTGAATTTTTTTCGATCGCATAATTGTATGAGCAGATATTTCCATAGGGATATCTAACAATTTACTGTAATATGTTTGCTTATATATACCAACATTATTAGGAAACGACTTCAAAACGGGAGTGGTCACGTGTATTCTCGAAGGATTGCTTTGAATTCTGAAAAAGTCATCTCTATGGCACTCAGTAGGAGAAGTGGTAAGTTTTCGTACCGAATGCATAATTGTACTTTTGAAACGCTGCCATTTACTGTACTACTTACTTAAATGTATCGCGAGTAGCCTCGCGATTCTCTGGCAATCGCCGAAAGAACAGGCTCTACCGGGCAGTGATTACTGCGTGGAGGGCGCACTATACCTATCATAGCTTGTTCAGGCTCTACCGGGCAGTGATTACTGCGTGGAGGGCCCACTATACCTATCATAGCTTGTTCAGGCTCTACCAGGCAGTGATCACTGCGTGGAGGGCCTACTATACCTATCATAGCTTGTTCAGGCTCTACCAGGCAGTGATCACTGCGTGGAGGGCCTACTATACCTATCATTGCTTGTTCAGGCTCTACCGGGCAGTGATAACTGCGTGGAGGGCCTACTATACCTATCATAGCTTGTTCAGTCTCTACTGTGCAGTGATCACTGCGTGCAGGGCCTACTATACCTATCATAGCTTGTTCAGGCTCTACCAGGCAGTGATCACTGCGTGGAGGGCCTACTATACCTATCATAGCTTGTTCAGGCTCTACCAGGCAGTGATCACTGCGTGGAGGGCCTACTATACCTATCATAACTTGTTCAGTCTCTACCGGGCAGTGATCACTGCGTGGAGGGCCTACTATACCTATCATTGCTTGTTCAGGCTCTACCGGGCAGTGATAACTGCGTGGAGGGCCTACTATACCTATCATAGCTTGTTCAGTCTCTACTGTGCAGTGATCACTGCGTGCAGGGCCTACTATACCTATCATAGCTTGTTCAGGCTCTACCGGGCAGTGATAACTGCGTGGAGGGCCCACTATACCTATCATAGCTTGTTCAGTCTCTACTGTGCAGTGATCACTGCGTGGAGGGCCTACTATACCTATCATAGCTTGTTCAGGCTCTACCGGGCAGTGATAACTGCGTGGAGGGCCTACTATACCTATCATAACTTGTTCAGTCTCTACTGTGCAGTGATCACTGCGTGCAGGGCCTACTATACCTATCATAGCTTGTTCAGTCTCTACCGGGCAGTGATCACTGCGTGGAGGGCCTACTATACCTATCATAGCTTGTTCAGTCTCTACTGTGCAGTGATCACTGCGTGGAGGGCCCACTATACCTATCATAGCTTGTTCAGTCTCTACTGTGCAGTGATCACTGCGTGGAGGGCCTACTATACCTATCATAGCTTGTTCAGGCTCTACCGGGCAGTGATAACTGCGTGGAGGGCCTACTATACCTATCATAGCTTGTTCAGTCTCTACTGTGCAGTGATCACTGCGTGCAGGGCCTACTATACCTATCATAGCTTGTTCAGGCTCTACCGGGCAGTGATAACTGCGTGGAGGGCGCACTATACCTATCATAGCTTGTTCAGTCTCTACTGTGCAGTGATCACTGCGTGCAGGGCCTACTATACCTATCATAGCTTGTTCAGGCTCTACCAGGCAGTGATCACTGCGTGCAGGGCCTACTATACCTATCATAGCTTGTTCAGGCTCTACCGGGCAGTGATCACTGCGTGGAGGGCGCACTATACCTATCATAGCTTGTTCAGGCTCTACCGGGCAGTGATCACTGCGTGCAGGGCCTACTATACCTATCATAGCTTGTTCAGGCTCTACCAGGCAGTGATCACTGCGTGGAGGGCCTACTATAATTATCATAGCTTGTTCAGGCTCTACCGGGCAGTGAGCACTGCGTGGAGGGCCCACTATACCTATCATAGCTTGTTCATTATTTATAACTGTAGATTAGATTTATTCCCCGGGCTAACGGCTCTCCGGAAGAGAGTTTACCGTGGGCCATTTGTTTCCAGATACTATGTTGTTTTGTTTAATCGAATTATTATTTTGTCATTTTTCTTAAGCAGGGGAATTTATACATTCTGTATTTGCTTAGGCAGTTACGGATTTGAGCACTGTATTGGGCAGAGGCCTGTAAGGTTCAATAAATCCTACTATTCTGTACTTAAATGTCTTTAATTTTCAGATACTCGTTTGTTTGGTGTTTTGTACACACAGCAACCTGCAGATGAGTAAGAAGAAAACTTTATGCTGGGTTAAGGATGAGGTGAGATGAATTCATGTGCCTCAATTTTACGGGTGTATGCCCTTCCTGACGTCAAACTCATTTGAGGAGCTACTGAAGATGAAATGAATCACGGCGAGTGAAATTGGATAAGAAAGGGGAAGGAATCGACTGCGGCTTATGAAACCACGGAAAACATTTTCAGGACAGTCGATGCCACGAGTCTCGCGGATCCAGAGCTAGGCTCCATAGGCGTGGTGCGTTAACACGGGCGGCCACTTCGCTTGCTTCCCTTATTGTTATAAAGAGAGAACATTTGTGAATGTGTTCATATGTATGAAGATATATAACGCAAAAGTAATCTCGGTTAGGGCCAGTCGGGTTGTGTGTACATTCAAATACATTTTGTTAGGCGTATGTACTGTATGAATAATTCAAAGCACGCAATGGAGATACAGCTGAAAGAAGACTTAGGTCAGGAGGTTATGTTAATGGCCCTGAAAGGCTCACTTCACTGTTTGCGAAATCGCAAATGTGAGTTTGAGCAATATTTGTAGATATTCTTATTGATTATTGTACTGTATAATATTTAAAATATGTTATACCTGTGATAGTGTGAGTGTTCGTGTAATGCAGCTCCGCTTGGTTATAAGCTAATATATCTACGGATACCAGTTTTAAAACCTGATTAATTTAAGAGATGGCTAGGTTTCCTAGATTTGCCGTTTTAAAAATCCATTATAAATTTATTTATTTATTTATTTATTTATTTATTTATTTATTTATTTATTTATTTATTTATTTATTTATTTATTTATTTATACTCTCCAATTTACCGGTTGGCACAGGACAAAGAATACCATCCGTAAGGTTTTACTACCGTATCGATGGCTTTCATTTAAAACCTCGTATATTCCTTAAGACTGATCACGCCCTCTAGCCACATATGTATATGCAGTCCGTAAGAATAATTTTGGTTGTGTTTATTTTTCTATCCCCTTATGTAAAGAAAAATAAACCTTAAATTTATTATACTGTAGGAGTGCGTAAATTCGCCGTGCAAACAACATCCCTACAATACGAGTGGCAGGCTCGATGTAGACATTAGATATATAAATCAATATATTTAGTAAGTCTAGGAACATTTGACCAAGACGTTAATGCTAGTTATGAAGGCGATTCCTTAGAATTTAAATAGAGACCCTTAAGTTTAATAATTCCAATTTATTGTAGAGATGAAAGTGAGAATAAAATTGTTGAAATTATTTTGGAATGGTACCCCTGCAACCCACCAGCAGTCCAATGTCCACGGAACATTGCATAGTTGTGTGCGAAGAAGCATGGCTAAGGGATGTTTACGAGAGGAACACGCAAGAAGGAAGACTGTAGGCGTATAGAATATTAACGAACAATTCTAACGTCTCAGAAAAATGAACGTGTTTCAGTACCACCATTTCGTTTAAGGAGGTTTTGTGCTAATTATAATCAGGTTAGTCAACCAATCGTTTGTCGGATTATATCGGACATTTCTGAAATCATGGTATAGCACATCAAAACATACTATTTTCATCTCATGAGTAAGTAAGTAGATATTTTCTTCTTCTTCTTCTTCTTCTTCTTCTTCTTCTTGCGTTACGGCCTCTGTAGGACCACGGACAGCTCCTTCATGGATTGCATTTTCTTCTTGTCCTCCCAGAACCTCTTCATCCTTTCTCTTCTTCTCTCCCGCTCTTCTTCCAAGATAGTATCCTCTTCTCTTGTCTACTCCACTGGTGACTCTCAATCCTTTTCCTGTATCCATCCCTATCGTTGATCTCTGGCATATTAGTCGGTATGTACTTGCTTCTCCAATTTTCCTTTTCTTCCACCTTGATCCCCAATTCTGACCAATCTTTCCGGAGTTCAACTACCCACTTGGTTCCTGTCTTTCCTCGTGTTCTCGATGTTGTTTCCCATACTCTTTTCGTCATTCTGTCCATATTCATCCTGATTACATGTCCCGCAAACCTTGCTCTTTTCAGTCTGATTTCTTCTGAGATTGTCCTCATGTTCCGATATAGTTCTTTCCTGGGTCTCCTCATCCATCTCTCACCTCCTCTCTTAGGGCCTAGTATTTTCCTCAATATTTTTCTCTCTTCTTTCTCTAGTTGTTCCGCACCATTTCTTCCTAGTGCTATTGTCTCAGCAGCATATAATACAGCATTTCTCACCGTTGCCTTGTAATGTCTGATCTTTGCGTCTGTAGATATATTCTTTTTATTGTATATATCTCTGGTCATACAGAAGGCTGATCGCATCTTCTTTATCCTCTCTGTTATTCCCTCATTACTCCTATTCCTTCCTGTTATAAATTCTCCTAGGTACTTGAATTTGTCCACCTTTTGCACGGTGCCTTCCGGTGTTGTCCAATCCTCAGTGGTATTCAATGTCTTTGTCTTGTTGTAGGCGATCCTCAGTCCTACCCTTCCGGCTATATTGCTTAAGTTGTTGAGTTATGTCTTTGCATCTTCTTCTGTCTCACTTACTATAGCTATGTCGTCCGCAAAGGCTAGACAATCTACTTGGACCCTATTGTCCTTTTTGTCCCCAACATGCGTCTTTGGTATTCCCATTGTCTCATTCATTGTTCTCCACTGTCTGATGACTTCATCCAGAGCTATGTTGAACAACATTGGTGATAATCCATCTCCTTGTTTGACACCAGTGTTGATATCAAATTCTTCAGTGAGTACTCCTCTGAATCTCACCCTTGCCTTTGTGTCTGATAGAATTTCCATTATGAGTTCATGTGTAGTGCCATCTAATCCTCTGTTCTTCAGGATTCTTCCAAGGGTTTGTCTGTCGATGGAGTCATATGCCTTAGTGAAATCTACAAAGGTTACCACCGTTTTTTTTGTTCTTTAAGGCCCTATGTTCTATCAGTTGTTACAGTATAAATATCTGTTCTATGCATCCTCTTCTCTTCCTAAATCCTGCTTGGTAGTCTCCAATTGTACTTTCTAACTGTTCTTCCAGTCTATTGAGCAGGACTTTCGACAACACCTTATAGCCAATCTCTAGTAGCGAAATTCCTCTATAGTTGTTTGCATCCCTCTTGTCTCCCTTCTTATGTATTGGTATTATGATCGCATTCTTCCATCCTTCTGGTAACTTCTTTGTTCTCCAAATCTGGCCGATGATGTTGGTCATGTTGTCTACTGCCTTGTCACCTCCCCACTTAATCATCTCAGCTGATATTCCATCTTCTCCGGTTGCTTTGTTATTCTTTAGATCGCTTATGGCCTGTGCGATATCATCTCTAGTCGGAGGACATGACTCTCTCTCTTCTGTGTTTGTCCCCAGCTCCAGCTCTTCTTCAGGTGGTTCACAGTTTAACAGATATTTTACATTTGGAGGAATATTTGTACAAGTTCGAGTACGTGTATTACTATAAACGTATTGTATTAAGAAGAAAATTAGACTATGGACATTTTTGTAGTTTCCACAATAAGTTTTTCCCAAGGCATTCATTTTCTAATGAGAAACTGCGACGGTCTGCTTGTTCTATATTATGTCATGTACTTTGACACAAGTTCTTGCAGTAGCCATCTCAGCTCGCTGTATTGTTATCCATTCTGATAACTAAATACAATATAGACGATCTTTTAACCCTTAAAAAATGGCAACACTTGTCGCGCGATGTCCTTCGATGAGCCAAACACAACAGATGAAATGAAAAGGTGTGTGGCTTCCAGAGAGGCCTGGTGCAGGTCTTTTTATTTGACTCCCGTAGGCGACCTGCGGTTCATGATGACGATGAAACGAAGATGAAGACGGCACATACACCCAGCCTTCGTGCCAGCGGAATTAACCAATTATGGTTAAATTTCCCGACCCTGCTGATAGTAGAACCTGGGTCCCTTGTGAACAAAGGCCAGCACGCTAACCATTTAGCCATGGAGCCGGACAACACGGTACATCGTCCCATTCTTCGGTAGCCATAACTACACGATCCAGGAAGCATGGGCATAATATACAGCACTGGCACATCTCCAGTGAATTCTTACTATAAGTTATCCCTTATTACTTAAGGGTTCCACTTATGTATACGTGCTGTCGATGAATTCGGCCCTCAATCTTTTTAGGAATTTTCAATCGTGAACTTAGCAGCATTTCACCCCCGTGTAGCAGTGGGCTCATCAGTTGGCTGGCGGCTAGTGCGCCGTTGAGACACCACTGCAAGCCTCTTATGTAGGACAATGCAGTGGCGGTGCACTACGGTAAGCATGCGCCTCCACCTGTATATCACCTTTATATCAAAAATTTAGTTTTCAACGCCTAAAATCCATACATGTTTTTAACATTTGCAATAGATGAAATTAAATTATCGTTTCTTTGTGGGAATTTATTTTTCTTTTTTTTCTTAAGACGTCGTCTCCAAACGGAGGTTAATGATCCACACGGCCAGCTCTGATCTTGACGTTACAGCATGCCATGTGAATATATTGGAATATCTCTTGGATCTTTAATGCAGTGGTTTCCCGTTGCCTTCTGCATCCTAATGCCGTTGACCAAACTAGTTCCTCCGCCTTTGGGAAGAATTTCTTGTCCCCAACACAATAGGGGCATCCACTCTCAAAGAGACTGTTGGCACTTGGTACAGGGGATCTCCTTATACCGGGAGATAATCGGTCCCTTCATTCGTTAGCCGCCTGCAGTCGTTGCCCCCTCTCTACCGCGGGGAGGTGAATGTCAGGATTTCACCGTCATTGAAACAAGGACCAAATTGCACTTCCTTGTTTCTCTGGTTCTTTAGAGAGACTTATTTTTCATATTATTATTATTATTATTATTATTATTATTATTATTAATCTTGATATGTTCGTTAACTTTTTTCATAGCTAAATTTCTGTTCAGCACTGTATACCGAATTACAGGAACGGTTTATTCTGTCATAAAATAACCCATATATTGGAGATAAATTAAAATAAAATAAGAAATGTATATCCAGTAATTTTAAAATAAAATATTATAACCCAGCAGTAAAACCAGAATTCCTGTATGCCAGTGTATGCCTGTCCATGAACTACAATTCGGAGAAGTTAGAGGTCTCAGAAGAAAGAATCTTCGAAAACATTATGGGCGCTTCTGAGCAATAATTAACCTTATTGAAAGTGGAAAGTGTTTCGGAGACCATGAAGACCATGAAATGTGTACAGAATGAACGTAAATGGACTTACAATCAGAAATTGTATTATTTATCGTAAAAAAAACCTCTACAGAATGGATTAGGGAAATGCGGAAAGATATGGAAGTGTCAAATATCTCGGACGTACAAGTGTTAGACAATAACGCATTTATGAACACTAAAGCGTTTAGAAGTGTTTAAAGCCGAAGGAAGAACCAAGAAGACTAGGAAAGCCTGGGCAGAAGAACGTAGTGAACGCATGAAGAATTGGACTCAGGGGGAACTCCACGCAAAGAGAAAGAATTGAGATTTTAGCGTGATCCTAAGTTGTTAAGTCGCTTGTAAAGAGAAATACTTGAAATACCCAATGTGCTGAGGTTACGGATAGTGGAAGGACATTCGTGGACTGTACGAAGATGTATTTCCTTTCTAATTTATAGTTTACTGGGTCTAAGAAACCAGATTCCATTTTTACGACCAATTCTCCCGTAGTTGCAGTGAGGTAAACTATTTTCTGGACGACCATACATGCTATTTTATTCCTTTCAAAATAATTATGTTACTTGAGGCTGTATTCGAAAGCTGCACAGGGATTTGTTTAGTCAGTGTATGAATGAAAAATGTAGTGAAAAATAATCCTTGTTAGGGTCAGTCGGGTTGTTGTGCACATACCATGTGCTCATGTATGAATAATTCAAGGCACACAATGGAGATAGAATTGAGTATAAGCTTAATTAGCATTATTTATATATTTCTCGATAATCGGATGGAACATCAAACACGGATCACCAGCGGTGTGCCTCAGTAGCTGTCACATTTATGAGCTGGATTAGAATTTCAAGCTCCACAGAAGAAAGAATGTAGGATTAACGCTGAAATGTTCCCTTTCAAAATACCAGCTCGCTTTGATTCCTGCGAACTGTATTGTTCTCGCAGATACTATGTTCGTTTAAAAAATAACAAGCAACTTCTCCATATCAACAAATAAATATCCCTGTTATTCATCTGTTCACTCACATATTCGTTTATTCACTAATTGAAACCTGTTCATACACTTCAAACTGTGTGTTGTGCATGGAATCCTTGAAATTTTCAACTACACAGTTTTAGAGATGACCGTGTTTTGGCGACAAAATCCCTCTGCGGGTGGGAGGTAGTAGAATATATGAGCCTCGAAGAATCGCTATTTTCAGGGGAACTAAAATTCGTTGATAGAGTTCATGTAATACTGAACCGGAGTTGACAGAACCTTTCAAATCTGAAATATTAATACGTAGCTGTTTTTATAGGCGCAACGATGATATCCAATATTTCTTACCTTGGGAGCACGGGCCCCCTCGCTGAGCCTTGTGACACCCTTCTCCCGTTTATCATCGTTATGTGATCTTCATGGGTGAACCCTTGTTCTTTTCTCGAGCTCGACGGTACGGGATCTACGAGATCTAGGGTGTCTTTGAATTACACGCCCTTCTGACTGTCGGACCTCTTTAATTTCATGAAGAATTATCTCTTCCGTACAAAAGACGCAAGGACGCGTAAGACACTATTTCACAGTCTTGTTCTGTCTATAATATGTAATCTTTTTTAAGATATCGAAATAAACGAAATGTCCCTTACAAAAAGAATGTTCGAAACGTTAAGATACTTTTATAATTGGGTTTACGACGCACCGACATAGACAGATATTATGTTGACGAGTGATAGGAAAGGGCTACGAGTGGGATGAAAGCAGCCGTGGCCTCAACTAACGAACAGCAGCAGCATTTGCCTGGTGTGTAAATCGTAAACCACGGAAAACTATCTTTAGATCTCCAGAGAGTGGGATTCAAACCCACTATCTCCCCAATGCAAGCTAACAGCTGCGCGCCTCAAACCACACGGCCAATTCGCTCGGTACTTTAAAAGTGTTTGAGCGGAATCTTAATCGGACCATTGGGTCTCAAAATACTGCAATGGGGTGCAACATTTTGCATGAAAGGCGTTGGAAGAGAGATCCAGTTTCGCGAGTGATGTCACCTAGACAATGAACAATTCTTATAATAATGGAACAAATTAAGTATTCATCATCATCATCATCATCATTATCAGTCTTATTACACATTACTGAGTGTCGTGACCCCCTTTTTTTTGTCTATGGAGAGTTTTATGATTCACAAAGTTTCGCCATCCAACTCGATCTTCAGCTTTTCTTAGAACGTTCTGAAGTGGAAGGCCAGTTATCCTTCTAGCCTGATCTAGCCACCTTCTTCCTGTCCTTTCACGTGGTCTTCTGCCTTCTATGATAGACTTTTCCAGGTTGTCTCATCCCTCCTTAAGATATGTCCAAGGAACTGAAGTATTCCTTCACTGACACGTGCAGACAGACGTTTAACAATCCTAAGCTCTTTAACGATGGACTCATTTGTTCCCCTTTCGGTCCAAACTACACGTAGCATTCTACGCCAACACCACATTTCAAAGCGTCGATGAGGTCTTTGTCCTTAGTCACGACTGTCCATGTCTCACAACCATAAAAGAAGGCGGAAAATACTAGCGCTTCAACCAATCGAATCTTCATGATTTTGGATATTGCCATGTTCTGCCAAATGTTAGTTCGCTCACGCCTGTACGTCCCATGACAGCGCGCCTCTTTATCTGTATCTCGCAATTTCTTGTGTCACTTATACAAGGTCATTAACAAACTCCAGTCCCTTAAATCGACCTGTGAGGTCTACTTGATTTCCACGATCAATGATGATGAGCATTAAGTATTATGTTAATATTATTTAAGTAATAAAGTTAACATTTGTGTTTAACCTCAAAAAACTAATATGTTCACATTTCAAAAAAAAATGTCATTCTTCTCTTCCTTTTCTTCTGGCACTTCTTTGCGTCAGGATTTGTTGTGGATTTGGTCCAGTTTCATAGCCAGATGCCCTTCTTGTCTGCAAGGCGTTGGGAACTCGGGTTTTGAAACAAATGGTAGAAAATTATTTTAAAATCCATTAAAATTAATGACCGAAAATTTTAATGATAAACCAATCTTCAAGATGTCGCTGTGTTTTGAGTCATCAGTCCATAGACTAGTTTGATGCAGCGCTTCATGCCACCCTATCCTGTGATAAACTTTTCATTCCTACATAATTGCTGAATCCTACATCTACTCTAACCTGCTTGTCATATTCATACCTTGGTCTAACCGTACCGTTCTTACCGCCTACACTTCCTTCAAAAACCAACTGCACAAGACCTGGGTGTCTTAAATGTCTCCTATCGTTCAATATTTTCTTCTAGCTGAACCTCATACTATCTACCCTCAACCATTTTCTCCAGAAGAAGTACAGCATGGCCTCAAGTCCCTCCAGAATGGTAAAACAGCTGGATTTGACGGTGTATATCCAGAGATACTGAAGAACTGTGGCCCCGCATCTGTACGCTGGCTGGCGTCCTTCTTTAGCGGTATACTGCACTCTGGTCGTGTACCCCCAGTATTCAAGAGAACCAGAATCATCTCGATAATGAAGCTAGGAAAGGACCATTCTCTAACCCAGAGCTACAATCCAATTTCGCTACTGTGTGTTACATATAAACTAATGGGAAGGCTAATTCTGAACAGGATAGCTCCTGCATTTGAACACCTGATCCCAACAGAGCAATCTGGGTTCCGCCCCAAGCGAGACTGTAGTGACCTAGTACTTGCCTTAACATTATATCCGGAGATTGGTTTCGAGAAGAAATTTAAAAGTGTTACTGTCTTCCTTGTTCTGTCAGCGGCCTGTGACACTGTCTGGAGAGAGGGTATCCTCCTGAACTTCAGCAAGATTGTACCTTGTCTTAAGATGATTACTCTCATTGGTAATGTATTGAGTAATCAATTATTCCGGGTATTCTCTGAAAATTCCAGCTTACAGCAGAGTTCAGTGTTAGCTCCTATACTGTTCAATTTGTACATCCATGATATTCCAGAAGCTACAGCACGGAAATTCATTTATGCCGTTGATATAAACCTAACAGTACAGAGATCTACTTTCAAGGAGGCTGAAGATATACTGTCTGAAGATCTAAGCGTGATGGATGAATACTTTAGGAAGTGGAGACTTAAACCGAGTCATTCGAAGACAGAAGTAGCCGAATTCCATCTCAAAAACTTAGAGGCTAATTATCAGCCTAGGATATGGTTCAGGAATCAACTTTTGAAATACAGCAGTACACGAAAATACCTAGGTGTAACATTAGACAAATCACTGACATATCGAAGTCACATTAAAAATACAGCCGCCAATCTTAAGATCCGGAATAACCTGCTGAGCAAGTTAGCTGGAACTTCATATGAAGCTGATGCCAATACTTCGCGAACTACCGCCTTAGCCATGGTGTATTCTACACCTCAGTACAGTGCCGGAATTTGGTTAAATAGTTCTCACTGCAACCTAATTGATATCCAACTTCGCCAGGCTATGCGTATTGTATCCGGTACGCTGTACTCAACTCCAGTGCAATGATTGCCTGTCCTTTACAATATCTCTCCCCATCATATATGGAGACAACAAGCACTTACTAGCTTATGGTGCAGATCAGTGAAGAATGAGGCCCTTCCTATACATCAAGATATAAAGCAGCACACTACAACTAGGCTGCTAGGCTGAAATCAATGAAATCAAGAAAACCAGCGAAGAAGACAACTTTGGACCTGTTATGTCCTCGGTTCAATCCCAGGAATGCCTGGAGAGAAGAGTGGAGGATGTCGTTCTCCCCGAGGCTTATGTGATATCTCCGACCCCAGCATGAAACTGGGTGGCTTCAGTTTGCCCCGTGCTGTTTGGTCAACCCTGAACAGGATCCGATGTTGTGTTGGCAGGACTAACGCAGCCTTAAATCTATGGGGATGGGTAGATTCTTCCTGCCGTGACTGCGGTGCGCAAGCATATAGTTTTAGAGTCCCTAACGTGCATTTCCTGGTTCTGCGGAGGAATTCTTTGAAGTAACACCGGCAGTGATTACACGGATAAAAGTTTGGACATTAAAATATAAAAGTGAAGTCCTGATGCTGTCACCAAATTGTATATTTGCATATTTTTATTATGTTTGTATATATTGATTGCCAAGTACACGTCATACGCTAATAATAACAATCTCTTCTTCTGGTCAAATTTAGCCAAATGATCTGCTCTGATAAATTCTATTAAGTATCTCTTCATTAGTGATTCGATCTGTCCATCTCAAATTCAGCGTTCTTCTGTAACACCATATTTCGAAGGCTTCTATTCTATTTCCTTCTGAGATACTTATCATCCATATTTCACTTCCATACAATGCCATGGACTAAACGAAAGTCTTCTAAAACGTCTGCCTAATTCCTATTTCAATGCTCGATGTGAGCAAATTTCTTTCCTAATGAAAAGTCTTCATTGCTTGTGCTAGTCTGGATTTTATTTCCTCTTTACTTCTGCCATCGTTAGTTAGTTTACTACCAAACTCTTCAAGATAATATCTTTCAAGATATTATCCTATAAATAGCTGTCAGCTACTGTCAACGTAAGATACATCAACACGCCATTTTACTCTCCGAAATGACGAATTTACAAGGGCAATTTAACACTCATCAAAACTAAACTTAATAATTAAACACACGTTAACGAGATACAGACTCACATAAAATTTAGGAGTTGATTAGTTAATAGGTTGCGAAGTTTTTGACAAATAATTTTTATATGTTGCATGGAAAATGCTCGTTTTTCCAATTCTTTGGGGCTATAATTTGGTAGACTTGCCAAAACTACTCACATATTTAAGAACAATTGTGCGTTTTGAAGTTAGGAATGCACTATTGATGAGATAATTTAGTCAATGTTTCATTATTCACGCAAAAGGCAAAAATCTAGTTTCGTGCTATTTCAGGAGTAAAAATGTGAAGGTAGTATTCAACCGATTATAAAGTACAGAACCGCTTTTATTTCCTGTACATATTCAAGCAATCTCTGAAAATTTCAGGCGAATCCTATAGGAACTATGTCGCAAATAGTATTTTATGCATGGCAAAATGCCGAAAAAGTTTTCAGAAAATTAAAGCAATTGAAAGTTTTAAGAAGCATATTTGCTTTAAAATTCAAGTGAAGTGTAAATTACTCCCTCAGATGTCTCGCCCCTCTTACACACTGCGTATGTCTACTACAAACTGAATGCATTCCAGCTGTGTTATTGAAAAGGTAGTCCGAAAGAACTTTGAAGCCGTCTTGTCTGACAATGTGAGAGAAACCGCTACCCTTTATATTCGACATTTAGAGCTGTAAAAATTGCGTTAGTATGAGAGAGAATAACTGGTGGAATTTTAAGGTAAAAATTGAAAATTCTATTTTTGGAAAAATATTGCATCTTTTCAGTCTCGACTCCCGTTAACAACAAGCAGGATATGAGTGATTAACAAAGTGAGATTGCGACTGGTTACTGATGGTTAGTGAGACAAACACCACTAATAATAATAATAATAATAATAATAATAATAATAATAATAATAATAATAATAATAATAATAATAATAATAATAATAATAATAATAATAATAATTTTATTTATTTATTTATTTATTTATTTATAACTTATCTAAAATACATTTGCAGAAATGCAGTAGGATATTATACATTATCTTTGCAATTATTTACACCTGCAAAGCACTTGATGTGCTTATCTGCCGGTGTAGTTGTTTCACATTTGTATACATTGTTGCAATACTTACTGTTTACAACATTAATAAGGTATGTATATTTACATTAGCATTGTAATTTTGTCCTGTGGTGTGAGTTTTTCTTAATCCCTGAAAGTATCACTCAAAGTAGATAAGTCTTTGGTACATTTTTCATTCATGAACAAATATTTAAACTGTAATTTTATTATATATGATCCATAGTTTCACATGTTTTTTAGTTGATATTTGGTTTTCAAGTGTGTCAATTCTGAGGGCAACTTGTTCAAAAATTTAGGAACTACAACTAGCAGTGTTCTGGATCCATATTTGTTGTAGTACCTCATGACCTGAAAATAACTTATATGCCTCAGTCTTGTTCCATGTGTATGTTCATTAACAATTCTATATTGTGGCTTCCAGTAATTTTCTTTAATTATGTTGTACATATAAAGTTGTTTAACTCTCAAGAACCTTTCTTTCTGGTACATCCCTATTAACATATCCTCAGTTAAGATAAATATTCCTCTGTTTTCATACCAAAAGAATGCTTTGACAATGCGATTTTGTAACATTTACACCATGTTTATGTCTGTAACAGAAGCTGATCCCCATACACTTACACCATATGATATAAGTGACTCAACAAGTGAATGATAAACCAATTTTAAGCTATCATGAGGTATTATATACTTAACCATTTGCATTTTGAACAAGCTTAGCCTCAGTCTTTCACACAACTTATTAATATGTTGCTTCCATGAAAAATATATATCTATTATTATACCTAAATATTTCATGTTATCAACTTCCTCTATTACATAGTCACAATTGCATGATTTTTGTTCACCATCGTGAATGCACTGAACTGAATGGCCTGTTATCTTAATGTTTTCTCTTTGCATTTTTGGGGTAGTAATGTACAAGACTTTTGTTTTTGAAGTATTAATTATTAGACCCTTATCATGGCACCATTCTTGAAAGTAGTTGTACTCCATTTGTAAATGCTTCTCTGCTACTTTTGGGTTTTTATGTACTGATACAATTAGTTTATCGTCTGCATACATGAAATATTTACATTTTTTAAAACATGAGCTTATATCATTGACAAAAATAATATACAAAATGGGTCCTAGGATACTTCCTTGTGGAACACCTCTTTTAATAGAAGTTATTTCTCCAGATATATTATCAATTTTTACCCTATACGTTCGGTCAGTCAGATAACTTTCAAAAACTTTTAGTGGTGTTCCTCTTACCCCAATTTTGCTTAAGGCTGCAATAATTTTTTTCATGGGAAATTGAATCAAATGCCTTTGAGAAATCAATAAACATAGCTAAAATGTGCATGCCTTGATTTAGCTTCCCATTGATCAAATTGGAGAATTCCTCAAGAAGATTACTTGTACCCTTGTGTTTTTGATAAGCAAATTTATGTTCATCAATAATTTTAAATTTTTCTAAATATGAGATTAGGTGATCAGCAATGTATCTTTCAACTGCTTTACCTATAGTTTGAAGAATAGATATCTGTCTATAGTTTACATACTGTAAATGTGAACCTTGCTTGTAAATAGGTCTCACTATGGCAGTCTTCAGATCCTTTGGGAAAATACCTGTCTCTATTATTTTATTGATTAGCTTCTGTATTACTGGTGTTATTATGTCTATGTTATCTTTCAGATGTTTAACTGTTAATTTATCCATGCCTGGTGATTTATTTATGTCCATTCCTTCAATTATGTGTGCTATATCTGCTGTACTTGCTAGTGGTAGATAAAATGATGAAAGTCTCTCTGTATTAGGTAATGGTCTTCGTTGTACTCTACATTCATGTACTACCTTGTCTAGCTGTTCTGAAAATGTTTTTGAAAAGTTATCAACTATATTTTCTGGTGAGTCTTGCCTTCCTAAATAATGTCTTACCGTTTCTTCTATTGTCCATTTCTTTTTAGTCTTTAGCACATCATTTAATACTTCCCAAGTTTTATTCATGTCCCCTCTACAACTTTCAAACTGCAATCTGTAATACTTTCTTTTTGCTTTTTGAATATCAGCTATTATATCATTCCTCATTCTTTTATATAACCTCCTTAAATTTTCCTTATTTTCTGGATTTAAATTTGATGCATTTTTCCATCTTTTGAAAAGTCTGTCCCTTTCTTTGATTTTTTCTATTATAGCACCCGTCAGCCACGGTTGAGAGTCTTTCCTTCTCTTCTGTTTTTTTGTATCCTTCGTTTCAATAGTTGCCTTGTTAACTGCATTGCAAATCTTCATGTATATATCATCTGAACTCATGTTCTCATTTAATTCTCTTGCAATAATTTCTATTTCTGTTCTTAACATGGATTTACTCACCCTTTCCTGTATGTTATCTATAACTTTTTTACTTGGAACATATTTATTACACCTAGTATCATGTGATATCTGTACAGTTATTATATAATGATCAGAAACTTTAGTGTGAATTACAGAAGAATCTCTTACATTTTTCCCACTCCTAATGAATGCATGGTCGATGCAGGATTGTGTTAGTTTTCCATTTACATATTCTTCCCTTGTGAACTTGTTAATGCAATGAACTAACTGATGATCTGCTAGCACATTATTGTACAAGGATGTGACTCTGCTGTCTTTCAGAATATCTATGTTCATGTCCCCAATAATTATTAAGTTTCTGGCATTCATACTATGTAAATGAAGATCTAACTCCTCCACAAAATCCTTTGGATTATAGTCAGGTGGTCTGTATAATAATAATAATAATAATAATAATAATAATAATAATAATAATAATAATAATAATAATAATAATAATAATAATAATAATAATAATAATAATAATAATAATAATAATAATAATAAGTATAATATTAATAATAATAATACTAAGAAGAAAAAGTTTCTTATTCTCCTTCGTTCGATTTTCATGTCGTTTCGGTCACGTAAGGTAACTGTTAACACGTGTGGGAGTTATCTTTTATCACGGTAGAGAATGTGGTTCTTGCCCATTTAGACAAATCTGTGGAGTTCTTCTTCTCATTATTTCCAGAAGACGTAACCGTGCGCCGAGGTACTGAACTCACTTCTTCCCTGTACCAGTTTCTCAGATGCAGCGGACAGGTCGTTGTGTCATGAGCATTGAAACACGTGAAGTTCTTCGTATACAAAGACAAATCAATTATGTAGCACTCATTAACAATATTCTAGCGATTCTGACCGGTCAATTGTATTATTTATAAAACCAGTGGAATTCGTAAAATGAAAGGAAATTTATAAATGTTTCATGACGACAAACACGGTGAGGTACATCTTCTAGTCATGGAACAGCGAAGAATTCTGCGCGATAGTCAGGTGCTGGGCATTCGAGAGAAATGATCAACATCAAACGGTGCTTCCTCATAAAAATATACGGTACAGCTCTAAATTTTACCTCAGGCGACATTCAGAACTGTGTTTTCTGCCAAGGATCTTTCGAAGCAATATTCTCACTATTATTTTGATACTTTTCATTCCATTGTCGTGAGTAAATTTCAAGCACTCTGCAAGATATTATGCTTCAGGACACACGCCTGTACTTATGTGACTGTATTTCGTCTGCCATGACACTGATCTATCTATTTACACACATTTTTATTCCGTCCCTGAAGGAAATAGCGAAAAATCTAGATCAGAGCCAACCAACTGCTTGTAGGTGTGACGTCAAATAACTCGTCACACACTCTGTGCCTCAGCAGCGAATGAAGTACCTCAGAAGTGCCGGCGAGATGTGTAAGGGGAAACACGACTTCATTGGTAGAAGAAGGCCTAGGGCTGCCGTATGTGTTGTACATATCTCTCTTCACATACTTCAATGTATTATAACGTAACTTTAAGAATCAGAATAAAGGAACTTTACTTCTAATAGAATGTAAACATTTTTTCGCTGCATCTTCGAAACTGATACTTGTCTTCTTCCCATAAATATAAAAGGACCGGAGGCATAGAGAGCTTGTGGCTTTGTGATGTGCTCGGTTCGGGGTACTGTATCACACAGCACATGCCCACTAAGTCACTTCGTTCCACTCTACGATTGAAGTGTCAGACCACTCTGCGCTCTTACGTCACACGTCAGCCAGTTGGTGGACACTGTCCTAGATGTTAACGCCGTCTCCCAAGCCAGGGAGATTTGTTTGGATGAAGGAGATGTTCGGTGGGAAGTGATAGGGATGGCGGCCGTAGCCTATACTAGGAACTCTCCTGCCATTCACCTTAGTGCAAGAGGATGGAAAACCATTCTGAGGACAGCAGACGGTGGGGACCAGCCACCCCCCGTCTTCCGAATACAGAGGCCTATAGCCAGAGTAGAGCCGTGGCCACCTCTCCTCTACTCGGTTGGTTGGACGGAATGCAGAACTGTCGGATCAACCGTGGCCAACTGTATGCAAAAAGCTACTCTCGAACTGCCGACAAATTGAGCTTTACTCATAAGTGAGCTTAAAGTTGTCAAAAGCTGTTTCCATGCGTTTAGTCCACTGTTTTAGGGCTTCTTCCTATTATTATCATATGAAAATCCACAGCCTGTTTCCACTCATTCGACCCGCTCAGGAATGGAATCAATGAAGCCCCATCTAGCGGTGAGGATATGAATCGTGCCGGCTGCCGAAGCCTGTCGCACTCCTCTGGGGCAATGATTAATGAATTACAGATGAAATGAAATGATACTGGAGAGTGTTGCTGGAATGAATTATGACAGGGAAAACCGGAGTGAAAACCTAAAACCTGTTTTCCAGTCTTAGACCGGGTCAGAGATGTAATGAATGAATCAGATATAGGCTGTTATTAAGATGGGGTCGCCACTCCCAAAGTGATTTATATTAATGAGTGATAGATGCTATGAAATGAGTATGGAGAGTGTTGCTGGAATGAAAGATGACAGGGAAAACCGGAGTACCCGGAGAAAAACCCGCCCCGCCTCCGCTTTGTCCAGCGCAAATCTCACATGGAATGACCGTGATATGAACCACGGAAATCTCGCGTTGAGGGGCCGGCGCGCTGCCGTTTGAGCTACGGAGGCTCCCCTATTGTTATTATTATTATTATTATTATTATTATTATTATTATTATTATTATTAATAATAATATGATTACGTAGATCTCTCTTTTACAATTGCTTAAGAAAATATTGTATAACGTCCTCGCAGGTGCGCACCCTTCTCCGAAACAAGTGAACCTCTAGATGCGATTATTTGCGGGTATTCCAAGGGTTTATTTTTTATAGGAGGTGAATTTTATTGTGATAAAAATTAATAGAGTCCTAATAATAATAATAATAATAATAATAATAATAATAATAATAATACTCATATGACCTCAGCTACCGTGTACAGACAGTTCGATTTGACGCTATCTGGCTGTCTACTCGTCAATTTCGACGTTCCGTTTTACTCTAGGCCTACTAGATGGCAGATAAAATCAATCGAATTTCTGTTGGGCATCTATGGCTAAGATTTCATTAGTTTTGTCGAGAAAACACTAAAGTGCCACCCGAGATCTTTTACAGGCCGACATCGTACGACATGGAGTATCGAATGAAAATTTTTTGCCCTGTAAAAAAAAACCGACTACCTCTGCCAGGTTTGAACCCTCTATCTTTTAATCCGGAGGTCGACACTCTACCACTCATTCCCAGAGGCAGATTGAACAGAACCCGTATGATGAGGCGTTAACAGTTTAGAATGCAAACCTACTCATGAGAGTAACATGTATATCATTCTTGTTATGAGGTTTACATAAACAGTAGGGGCTTGGTCTCATAAAGAAAACCTCAGAGTTAGGTTACTCTCGTTACATTACGAAAGAACCGGCTAGACGATACGATCTATTAGTCAAATTACTTTGCATTCTAAACTATTACTGCCTAAACATCAACGTTCTTATAATTACAATTAGTACTTCTAAAATTTTAAAATCGACTAGCATAAAATACTAAGCACGCAATTATTTTTGAGCGTCTATACATACATTTCTCGTTTCCGTGTTTGTCGTTAATGAACATTTAAGTTAATAAGTTTCTTTCATGTTACGAATTCCACTGGTTTTATAAAATAATGCAATTGCCCGGTTAGAATCGTTAGGTTGTTGTTAATGAGTGCTACATAATCCATTTCCCTTTGTTTGCAGAGAATTTCTCGTATTTCAATGCTCATGACGGCTATTCTGTCCCGTCTGAGCCCGTTAATATTTATTTTCTATGCAATTGAGGTACTTAGCACTGCAGCCGTAACAAAGCTCTCATGCACGTAATTAGCATGCTGTTAACTGAGGTGTAACTAGTTGAGAGATTTTCTCCGGAGCACATCAATGAAATCTGATCACACTGGCTGAAATATTCCTGTCAAGTTTAGGGAAGCAACAAGCAACACATAATGATATACTACTACAGTCAGTGAGGTCGTGTAGGCAACGTGGCGTACACTGATGTACTGCAGTCAGTAACTTCTTGGACTGGTGTCTGCTGTGTAGGCAACACAGTTTACACCTATGTACGTACTACAGTCAATATGTTGGTGGACTGGCGTTCACAGTTCAAGGATAACACAGTCCTTTGATCTGCACTTCCGAGTCATTTCCCATCGTGGTGATCCGGGTAATTTCGACTTCAATATTACAAACATTTCGCTAACAAATTTGCGTAATTTTTGGCAGAACTTGACATTTACTCGTAGCTGAAACTACGATTTTCTCATGTTCCCGCGCAGACATTCAACTACCTTTCACAACAGAGATCGTAGTTCTGTTTATACTCTAAGCAAGCAACTCCCTCTTACTGTGACTAGCGAAGAAATGTCACGGCAACATACTGTGGTTCAAACTCTGCGTCGTAGTGCACCACAGCGACACTAGAAGGCCAGTACACGAACTTAATGACTCCACTACATACAATAAAACACAGGGGAAACCAGCGAAAATTGAATAGCCCTTTGTCAAAGCAGTTATGCTGGCGATGTGCTTGCATCTTTCCCAAGTGGCTGGCATAGAGTGCGCCGTCGACGTGGTTAGCGCCACTCTATTCGACGGAAACAGATAAATTGGGAAAACGGTAAACATATGATGAATTATAGCATTATCAACGCTTAATCAAACACTTATACACAAAACCCATCTAAGGTTCCTATCCTATGGAGATATGATGCGGTAATAAAACGTATCTCCGAAAAGACGAAATTTATAACACACTTTAAAACTTCAAGACACATTGTGGAAAAATTAGAAAAGTGGACAAATTTATGTGACTGGCAGAGATCATACAGCAAAATGGACTCAAGAAAGAAGCAAACAAATTGGGAATCAAAATATGGAATTGACATAGCAATTGAACAAATATGGTCACAATAAGAAATTTATATCCGTGAATGCAAAAAATCAGACTCTACAAGGCGGTGGTCATACCACAGTATCTATACGCAGCAGAATGCTCGACGATGAATAGGAAATACGAACATGAAGATATCAGAAAGAAGGACAAATATTGAGAAAAATCTTAGATGCAGGAAGTAAAAACGATATGCAGTGAAGAACTTTGTGGGAAGACTGAGGGAATAAGCGGTACAATGTAAAAACAGGAGGCCGACGTTTTACGGACACTATTAGTAAGAAATAATGACAATAAGCTAACCAAGGGACTGTTCAGTCACTTCAACAACAAACCGAAAACAAAAAGTTCATGGATACAAGAGATAAGTAAAAATATGGAAGAAGCCAGCATATGAGAGGCAGACATACAGAACAGGCTAAGGCTCAGAGAGCAACTCACTGAGCGGGCTGGTCGTGCGGTTATGGTCGCGCTGCTGTGAGCTTGCGTTCGATAGGGGTTTCGAACAATAATGAAGATGGATTTCCATTGTTCGGCATTTTCACAGCAGGCAAATGCTTAATTAAGGTCACAGCCGATTCCTTCCCATTCCAAGCCCCTTCCTATCTCATAGTCGCGGTAAAACCTATGTGTGTCGTGTCGGTGCGGCGTAAAGCGAATTAAAAAGGATTACGGATAGAAAAAACATTTGAAATGAGAAGAGGAATTGAATGAACGTGAGTGATTTTTTTAATGGAGTGAAGGGTAAGGATGTCACACTTTATAAGAAAAACTCACAAGTTAATAAGTGGATATTCTATCACCATGTTCTTACATGTTCGATATGAACGGAAGCAATCAAGTTGACAGCCAGTTTAAATGCGAGTTCCAAAACTCTCGTGCGCGTAATCAGCATGCTCTCAACTGAGGTGTAACTAGTTGAGAGATTACAAGTAGAACATTAATGATATCTGACCAAACTGGCTGAAATACTCTTGTTAAGGTCATGGAAGATACAAAAAATACATAATGATATACTACTACAGTCGATTAGGTCGTGTACTGTCGCCTACAGTGTATGCAACATGGCGCACACTCATGTACTACAGTCAGTAACTTCATGGACTGGCGCCTAGTGTGTAGGCAACACAGTGTACTCCCATGTACGTTCACTTCTTATCGAGTATGTCCCAGCACAATGCTCTCTTTGAACGTTACCGCAGAGAACACGAAACACTTGTCCATGTCCAGTCCTTGTCCGTTCGGAGATGTTTAAAGGAATAGTCGGCACCACAAAATACGTCACATGATGGCCGGCGTGCTCAAAGATGGAGGCCGTATTGTTTATTAGGAACGCCTGGATTGGCAGTATGGCAGTAATTGGAAGCACAGGGGGAGTAGATATCTTAGTCCTTAAATCTCAAAGCAAGAACGAAATTTTCTTTGATTAAAGTGTATGGTTTGACTTCGATTCCAGACAACCGGAAGAGGTAGACTTGGATAAAAAACCATTAGTGAACATATCGTCCGTCGTAAAGGAGCACATTATAATCCTCGTATGGATAGGGGCGGTAGAATAAAATCCACGATATCCCCTGCTTGTGGTTATTTGCGACTAAAGTGGACCCCTGAGCCTCTTAAATTTATAGCGTGGGATGGCGCCCACGGGGCATTTAGGTGAATACTTGCATTGCTCCTCACTTTCATCAATCGTATCCCACATCCCTTGGTCAAATCTTGTACTTTACCAACCTCGAAGGTATTAGGTTTCTGAGGCCCGTGCCTTTCTTTGACCGATATCGTAATTTTCGAAATGTCGGACCCCTTCCAATTTCTCCCTTTCATGAGTGTTAATAGAGGAATGTTGTCCATTCGTTATACTTCCTCTTTAGACAGTAGCTGCTGCCACCACCACCAACAACGCTCCATATCATAACCGTTATGGTGTTAATGGTGGTAGCCCGTGGAAGAATGCATCTAGGGAAGCTGCTATCCCAGTTTCATTATTAAATCGACGAACCATGTGTATGGTCAGTTAGTGTTATTGTGTTTAGCGTCGTTATCGTTAATAATCCTGTGTTCTGTTTTACGAATATTACCATACTTCAGTGATTAATTGTTATTTGTTTAAGGAATGGCATTTGTAACCTCTAAGCAGTGGAGATGTACATGTTAGAAAATGAAGTATACGTAGCCCAAGTAGCAATAATATTGACTCGCTGAAGTGCTGTACTCAGGCTGTTGTAACTTTACTTACGACACATTTATCTAAGTTGCTCTTTACGATAATTTGTAGGCGGGAGTTTCTTACATTAAACGACAATAATATTCTGATTTCATTCACTTTATGCAAGGAATAAACCGTAAACTGACAAAAATTATATGTATAATCATACTAATTGTGATGTTTGTTCAAGGATAGCCGTGGGTTATTAACGGTGTGTTTATAATTCACGGGATGTGAATTTTGCGTTCTTAATTCAAAAATATGTTGTTCAGTTGTACACGAGCTGCGAGATGTAATGCACTGATTTCAGAAACACGTCGTCTCTTTCTATTTTCGTTGTAGGTTCTCACTGACGTTATATTGAATGGTATGGACGTCAACTCTCTACACATGATAGCTACATTGTTTTATTGCGAAGATAAATTACAAGACATATATTTCTGTGTTGTTTAAGACTTGGTAGACTTTTAAAATATCTCTTCCCCTATAGAGGCACGCTATAGGCGACCAGATCCGTATGAATACATCTAAGACAATCTAATGTTTGAGAAGTTCAGCACAAGAATTTCCATGACACAGCACTCAAAGGCATTCCTGAGTTCTAGGAGAGTGTAGATTGTAACTTTGAACAATGCAGTAGCAGTCTCTTACTGTAGGAGCAGTGTCTTGTATCACTGCAAATTACAATCAGTATTGCACAGAGATTTTGATAGGCTCCTTGAAATACTTCCGAAACGAACTATGGAAGCTGGTGGAAAGTAACTGCCAAGACGATAGTTTTGGAAAGCATTTGTATGAATTTTGAGCTGAATATTATGTCGTGCATTAATATTATTTAGTGCTTTTTTACTATCTTCCTTCATATGTAAGTAAATATTTTAAGTTGCTTGATGGCCGAATACAATACGAGAGAGAGAAATACGAACTGAAGAGTATTGTGTAGTTTAGAAGTAACTAACAGCTGACACTGTTTGTGCGCGTTTCAAATGAAGAAGAGTAAAATAGTTAAGGAGGAGTGGAAAAGTTGCGTGATTCGGGCACGTACGTATATATAGTTTAATACATCTCCAATTTTGCAAAGAAAATAGCGATAAAGAAATACATTGAAAAACGAAGTCTGTTTGTTTTTCATCACGATGTTTGCTAAAGTTTCAGTATGGTTAATTACCTATAAGCTATTTTCACTCATGTATACGTCAGAATTCAATGTAGTCGAAAGTCTTAGGATGTTCATGTTCAAGATTAGTGGAAGTTATCAACAAAAGAATTCATAACTCTAAAAGTTACACATTTCATAATTTTAGAATTTCATACTGCAAGACATTTGTCTGATTTATTTTTGAAATTCATCGTATGCAAAGAATTGTAAACTTATGGGAGGCAAAGTTAAGCATTTTAAGTCACTTTAGCAAGAATATAGCATTCCATACGAGTCTATTATTTGTAAATAACTATTTAATTTTGCTACAAGTGGCTTACAACCTGTACAGCATAAAATGCACGATAACAAATAAGTACAAAATGAAATGAAATGAAGAAACTCTACTGTACTGATTCCAGATGCCAAGCTAAGATAAAAGTAATAATTAGGGCTCAGAAGTTCATGCATTTGAATGGAATGTATGATTATACGTTATGTGTACGAATTATGGAATTTTCAGTCATTTGAACATGCTTTTATGGTACATATAACCGCATGTTTTCGTGATTTTGATTAATGCATCATATTTTAATATGTTAGCGCCTATATGGCATATTTTAATCAGTTTAATGGTTTTTACAGTACTTTAATCAGCTTTTTCGTCTGGTTGATGTTGGCAAGAATGTTGTGCATGATGACGCAACTTGTCATGTGGCGAGAAGTTATGACGTCATGGAATGAATCCCCTTTTTCATCATCTATCCTCACGTTTTGTGCTTAGCTGTCGAATAGTTCTCCATTGAGTCGTGTAACGGTGTTGCGTACTAGTTGTGACCAAACTATATTTCGCGTATAAAGTGTCCGTTAAAAAGTTCTTTAAATCCCGAAAATAAGAGCAACTTCGGCTTGTAGATTAACTAATTTACAGAAGGAGTTTTCAGGTGACTTATTATCCACAGATAATAGGGTAATGTTCTGTGGAGAAAACTATAGGGAGTATGATAAGATTTCAAATAGTTCAACACATAAACACAGCAGAACATAAGGAGAATTTAACTAACAAACTCGCAAATAAAGAGCCTGTTCAAAAACAGCTAGTAGAGTGTTTAGGAAGTAGGATTACGACTTATGCCAAGCATTTTTAGCTGCTGATATTCTCTCGTATAAAATTAATAACCCCACATTAAAATATTTTCTTCCAAATACACTCGACAACATGTGCCTGAAGCAAGTACATTGCGTAAGACTTACGTAGAACGTTGTTACAGTAACGTATAGTCAAATTTACAAATTGAATTAGAGGATCAGTTTGTGTGGTTGTCTATTGATGAAACCACTGATTCTGAGGGCCGATTTATTGCTAATGCAATTGTGGGCGTCTTAAATAAGGAACAAAAGACGATACCATATCTTCTTAATGTGTGTGAATTGCCGGCCACTAACAATGTGATGGACTCATTGAAATTCTTATGGCTATCTGCAATCAAATAAGACCTGATACTTTTATTTGTTACCGATGCAGGTACTTATATGGTAAAATCAGGACTGACAGTGAAAGGCATTTTTCCTAACTTAATTCATATAACTTGTTTGACACATACTCTTAATCGCATTGCTGAGACAATACACAGTTCTTTCCCATTGGTAGATCGATTTGTGGCCTGTTAAAATAAATATTTTGTTAAATCTCCTTAAAGTGTCAAGTTGTTTAGGTCAACAGCACCCAGTATCCCACTTCCTCCTGTGCCAGTGTTAACACGATGGGGAACGTGGCTGGATGCAGCTCAGCACATAGAAGTATACAAAGAGTTTATTAATTTATTGGACTCGAATGAAGCTGCATCAATACAAACAGTGCAAAATATTCTGTCAGGCATTGAGTTAGAAGAGAATCTAGTTTTTACAAATGCCCACTTTTATTTTTTTCCAACCGCCATAACGTCACTGGGAGATGTAGGATCTCCCTTAAAGGAAATACTTACTGTTTTAGAAAAACGATATTCAATATAAATTCTGTTCCTGGTAGTATAGTACAAAAATGGAAAGAAAAAATAAATTATGTAACTTCAAAAAATTCTGGTTATAAACAGTTGTGCAGTGAGACATTCTCGAAGGAAAACCGTCTGTCACAGCAAGAGACAGTAGAGCAGTTATCATCTTGTTATGTGGAGACAACTGACGATGTCTCTCAGTGATGCTTGACAGCTTCTGCTTCATCCTCCAAGAAATAAATGCAAGTTTATTATTATCATCTGCCTTGCTACTGCCATTTTTTCAGTTTAATTGTGCATATTTATTGGCATATTTTCAAGTTTTGAGGAGCATATTTGCATGCATATTAGTTGTTAGGGCATGAATTTCCGAGCCATATTAATGACTGACACCTTCTGAGTGGAAAAGAGGCCCATGCCGTTAGTTTCTTTATGTCTTATGAGTCGATGCTTCTCATTGATCGATTTGGTTTCGGACAGTCAATTAGAAAGTGTTCCTCAAATGCCAATAGTGCCAATGATACGTCCTGCAAAACAAGTTTCTATAAATACTCAACATTGAATAGAGACCAGAAGGAAGAGATATTTATTGAGTTTTCTAAGTCTGGAGATAATAATAAGCAAAATGCTTATATATTTCGCTTAGTGCGGCCTAGTAAGTGCAAAAAAGCGTATCCGAAGAAAAGTAAGGTTCCAACAGTAATGGGCTTCAAATTAAGGCGGCGAAGTCAAAGACCTTCACAGCTTACTGCAATTTGTGCTGCCAATATATTCAAATTTTTATCAGTCATTGATAGGTGATGGCAGTGACGATCCAATGGAACTGGGAAACATTGATGGAGAGTTTGACTCTCTATGAAGTGCTACATGTCCAGGATTTCTTTTTATTATTTACTTTAATAGTGTGATTAAATGGCCCAATATTTAATAGTAATTGCGAAACACCATCTAGTTACTATAACAACTGTTAGTAGAACAGCAGGAGTTCAAATTACTATCCAAAATCAGATTTCCTTAATTCTTTTTTCCTGATAAAGGACACTTTGGTGGCATGTGCCTCTTTCCCACTGGGTCCCTCAATTGTATTGTTACCTGTTATATGCATGAATTCCTTGAGTATGAACTATAGTTTGGAATAGGCATGAAGCAACGTACTACAAGCACTGTAATGGACAGAGGAGTTTAATTTCATCTTTGAGGTGGTCGTAAGTTGGTCCTGTCAGAGAAATCTGTGGCCTTGATCAGACAAGACGAGCAGAAGTGCTCTCCGAAACGTTGGAATTGGTTGTGTTACGCGCTGCTGCCTGGCGATATGGCCGGGCTTCACTGAAGCCAACACGCAATCCTTTCTCCAATAAACGAGGGGATAAACTGTGAGAAGAGGAGTTAGAGAGACGTGTGCAAAGATCAGGGGTGCCAATGTGGTATCGCCTTTATAGAGAAAACTGCAGATCGTAAATCTTCAAACATGAACTATCGTACATTCAACTTCCATAACCAGGGTTGAGCTATTTTAACGTAGACTTCGTTCCTTTGTGACTTGTAACATAGTGTTCTGGTAGATGATTCGGCAAAAACGTGCAAAACAAGATTTGAAACGAGGAAAGTAAACGATGAAAGAATAAGTAATTAAAAAACCCTCCGGCAGTTACAAAAGTGCCTGCTTATCAAATCCATACCAATGTTCTGAAAAAAAGCTTGTTGCTTCTATATAAGAAGGAGAGGAGGTGGTGAGATGGCAGTAATATCTGGAACCACCAAAATGATTTTAGCAATTGATCATTACAGAGTTTATTTATCCAAATTGTTGTGGTACAGAGGCGTGTTTTAAGTAAGGGCCGTTTGAGAATAACTACATAACGAAAAACGATTTTCAAACACCACATTTACGCGCGGATTCTGCATACTTTACTATCTTTTTCAACATAGCCGCGAAGTTTGTTTAAACACTTATCATACCTTACAAAGAGCCTCTGTGGCTCAGACGGCAGCGCGTCCGCTTCTCACCGTTGGATACCGTGATTCAAATCCCGGTCACTCCACGTGAGATTTGTGCAGGACAAAGCGGAGGCGAGACGGGTTTTTCTCCGGGTAATCGGGTTTTCCCTGTCATCTTTCATTCCAGCAACATTCTCCATTCTCATTTCATAGCATCTATCAGTCATTACTAAATCACTTTGGGAGTGGCGACCCCATCGTACTAATAGCCTATATATGATTCATTCATTACATCCCTGACCCGGTCACTGACTGATAAACAGGTTGTAGGTTTTCATTTTCATACCTTACAACTAAGTTTTGAGTACTCTCTTCATAGAAACTTGCCGCCTGCTCCGATAACCAAACGTTCACGGCCGTTTTCACTTCGTCGTCGTCATTGTAGTGGTTGCCGCAGAACTAAAGCCACCAAATCGTCTGTGTTCAGAGATGGGCGACCGGAGCGGGCCTCATCAAGGACGTTGTTAGGGCCATATTTGAAGTCTCGTACCCATTAGCACCGTACACCTCGCAAACTGTTGGTGACAGGTTCCTTGCAGAATCTC
The DNA here is from genome assembly GCF_040414725.1 of Anabrus simplex. Taxonomy (NCBI): domain Eukaryota; kingdom Metazoa; phylum Arthropoda; class Insecta; order Orthoptera; family Tettigoniidae; genus Anabrus; species Anabrus simplex. The sequence goes on from NC_090267.1 coordinate 500,854,468, forward strand.
GCACGGGGCGGCGAGTCGATAATTTGAACATTTGAGCAAGCACAGAACAGTACCGTACAGCTTAGCAACAGAGCACCGTTGTTCCACACGACGCGCGTGCGAACTACTAGTGTCTACAACAAAACGGCCCTTACTTAAAAATAACACGCCTCGTACATATCGTTGGTACTGTACCAAAACCACAGATGTGACAATGTTTTTTCTATCTATTATTTCCCCTAAAACTGGTCACGCCCCTCAGCCTCATATTGACATGAAGTCTATCAGGATAATTTTCGTTAAGTTTATTTTCCTGTGTGCTGGGTGCCAGGAAGGAAGACCATAGCGTTAACTCCATATTACTTACGGATCCATCGATTCAGTTACTGATGTCATTTTAAGCAGGCATATTTCAGTACGTATACAATTGTACTGTAGGAGTCAACAGTGGTTGCCTGAAGAGTATTTTTCGAGCTATTCTATGCAAGACTGCCACCTTCTCAACTGCCCAGATATGTGTCATATACGTTTCATGACTTTGAATCAAGGCATGAATGTGATCTTAATAGTCTTTGATCAAATGCATACTTAAGCGTGTGGAGCACTCTAAAAGCTGGGATTACTGATTACTAACTCAGAAAACTAGAATATGTTTCTGTCATCAGGAGTTCTTCCGGATTAACAGATATAGTAAAAGAAGCAGTTCTTAAAGTAATGTATTGAAAATTGTCACACGTGTAGCCGAGATTTCAGTCCTATTCCACAATCTTATCATACATTGGTGGTAACACTTAGGAAGAAAGGCGTAACAAGTGTATGATGTTATTTATATATGAAATATTGAACAGTAAAATTAAAGACGAACGGTTACTTGAATGTAAACGTTCCTCAAAGCGCTTCCAGGTTCAAGAACTTACTATAAATTAAGAAGTGCCACACAGAAGACCGTAAGAATTCCCCCCTTAATATAATTCTAAATTATACTAAATTGAATACTTCTAATGCAGATATCTTTTCTGTCAATCAAATCAACTGTCAACTGGCATTGATCCTTTCGAATGAACCGTTCTGTTTGCATGCTTGTTTTAGTACAGCTAGTAGTTCTTTTATTTCTTATGTCTACATTCTACTGTTAAGGAGACATCATAAATTAGGTTCCGCTATTTGCTTATATCCATGGTACTCCTGCTACTCAAGTTTAGAATATTCAAGGTTAGAATTATTATTATTATGATAATTTCATGGACCTTCCGAAGTATTTTAAACCAATGAAAGTTGCTCTTTCACAAAAATCACCTTTGTTATACATTTTGGAATGAGATTTTTTAACATTCAATATATTTTGTCACTTCATGGTTTGATACGTGTATTTCAGAGACCAGCAACGTTACTGTTCACCATTATTTGTTCTTCAAAGTTCAAGGATTTTAAAATGTGGACGGATCGAAACTGGCTAAAAGACAACCAGGAGCTGGACCCGGGCCCCTTTTGCAATTGAATTACACATAAAGGACAAGAACCCAAGACAGCGGCCGCAATTCAGGGCAAAGCTCACCTAATCATAGCAATAGTCTAACCACAAATACGCAATGGGACGTATTCATATCCCTTCACGGTAGCGAACATGAATTGTTCCTAAGTAGCGTTTTAAATACACGTCGTCATATGAGCTCAACCAAAAAGTCGCAGGAGAAGAAAAGACATGGTCTCAAATGCAAACACATCGTAATCAAACAGCACCACAGACACATAAATTAAAACGGGTTAGTGGTACCTTTTGTCCCTGCTTAGGAACAGATACGTAAATATATATATATTTATATCTATATATCCGGTAAAATATGAAAAGGGAACCGTGGATATAAGTTCTCCACAATCAAAACAAGGAACAAAGTACAAACTCGGGATCACAATGAACACTAGCTTAGCATAGCTGTGACAACCCAAAGGAAGTAGAGAAATAAATAAATATCTGGAAAAAATGTCCATATGTACTAATCAATCATGGACGTTAGCTCAAGGCATGGAGGAACGTATGTTAATTAGGCAAACTTTCTTAATATACCATTATATGGAGCGAAACCCGTTTCATAACATATCCTGTCCATCTTGTTTACTAAGGCTTCCATCTTTTTCTCTCAGAGAGAAAAACAAACAAATTAGGATCGAAAGAAACTATTTGGAAAGTCATAGCAGCATGAGTCGCCATCTGTCTAAACCTGAAGGAGGTAGATGTCAAATAAGAGAAAAGTTATCATTATCAAATAACATATATGAGAATTCTATATCAGGGAATAGACTAACAAGGCAATTCTGGGAATTAAGTATAGAAAACACTGTATGTGGCAAAAAATAGACCATTATTGGATATGTAGTATGTGAGGATTCAGCAGTGTGAATTTTTATATTTAAAAAAGATTGAAAATTTCCAGTGGTTGATCGTAATATATATGGGAAGTATTTCACCTAAAACCCTAAAAATGGTCATAATTAATTTAACGTATGCCTAAGAGTTCTGTTCAAAATTTCAGCCCTCTGTCTTCAATAGCTTCTGAGATAGATGTACCAATCTATAAAGTTATGACAAAATTTATTGAATGTTACACAACCTCATTCAAAAATTTGTAAGAAAAGTATTTTTTGGAAAGAATAACTTTTATGGGTTTAATTAAAATAATTGTAAACGTAATGTGAAATGATCGTGTGCATTGTGCATTCTAAACTTCTGTAGCAAATATTGGATTATTTTCTGTGATGTTCACGTACAAGTCCCCTTAAAATGTATCTTCTATTTCAATCCACATTTTTTAAATCACATATTAGTTAAAGTTCTATTTCTCTTCTCAGAATATTAGTTTGCATACTGTGTCGTGTTTATTTTGCACTCTCTCTTCTATGACTGTTCTTGTAATTTAGGTTCATAAGTAAATGTATTACTTTGTATTTTGCACCATTGTAATAATAATGTATTGTAGTAGCTGTATAATTGTATTTGTTATTGTACTACCAAATTCCTCTCGTTTGGAATGCTATGTTCATCATTAAATAAATAAGTAAGTAAACAAATAACTAACTAACTAAATAGATATATTAATTTATTTTTGAATAAATTAATATTCTTCGTGCTTCTAGCTCTAGGTAATCGAAGTATTTGAATGTAACATCAAGTAATCCCTAATGTGTCGGTAAGTGGAATTTGATTTTGAGTATTGAATGTTGCTCTTGCAAGATTATTTTTATTCACCGGGAAGTTTATCGAACACCAGCTTCGACATGAGGAAACTCACAAGGAAACAAAGTCAGGCGATGTGATAAAACATTAGAAAATCTTGCAGAGTCAATTAGCCGTGTATAATGTCGAAAAATATATAAACGCGACTTCCGCGTCTAGCCGGGTCATTCAGCTTACAGGAGACCAGACATTGGGTTGTACGACTGAGTGTACAAGTGGACGCTTGTGCCTTTCTCCCTGCTACAGATCCTCATAATTCTCTTTCTTCATGGCTATCTTGTGAGCTGAGGTGCGTCCTCATCATTTCACTATGCTTGGTGGACTAGTAAATAATAGCTCCTTCTGGCTCGAAGGGGAATATAACGAGAATCTACCTCACTCATTTCCACATAAAATATTTTCAGCTCTTACGATCCAACCAACCTTCAGGCTGAAAGATCAAGATACATGTAGTAGGAGTAAGGAATCTCTATATCACTTGCTGACCTTAATATGTAAAATTAACCTTCTTTGTGGATACAGGACATAATAGATTAGGAATTTAAATCTTAAAGGAAGTGGATGAATATTGTTACTTGGATAATAGAGTATCTAACCATGGCAGAAGTAAGGAGGACACAAGATGCGGACTAGCACAAGCAAGGAAGGACTTTCAGAAGAAAATGAAAATATACTCACTTCGAACATTATAGAGGAATTATAAATATGATTTGAAAGTGAAACATGGACAGTTAGCAATCTCAGAAAGAAAGAAAGAGAATGGAATCTTTTGAAATAAGGTGTTACAGAAGAGCACTGAAGGTGACGAATGAAGAGAGATCGAACTCGTGAGAGGAGAACGATTTGGGGAAAGGCTCAGGGAACATGATGTGGTGGTGCTGATTATTGTTTTAAGAGGAAGTACAACTAGAACACTAATCAGAGAGAAATGAAGGGATCCGGCACCTCGACAAATGAAGATATCGGCCAAAGAAAGACGAGGGTCACGAAGGGAGTGAAGATAAAAGACTCCCTACTACCTTCCGGATCGGAAAAGAAGATTTGATCAAGAGTGGTCGAGTAGGATCGATTACAGTGAGGAGACGGGCACAAGTAAATGGAAGCAATGCCAGGCACCGTGATCGCCAACTCACGCTCCGAAGTTGAGAGCCCCCAAAGTCATCTCCGTACAGGCCATGAAGGCTCTTGGAGAGTTGGAAGGTAAAGGCTTCCACTATCCGTAACCTCGGCACGTGATGGCGTAGAGTGGTTGGCTCTAAGCCCGGCGGCCTTTTCCCCCAGGAATTAACCTGGTACTCATTTTTCGTGTAGGCTGAGTGAACCTCAGGACCATATGGATCTCCGAAAGTGGAAATCTCGTTTCCTTCATTTTACGACTTCCTGACGGGGATTCGAATCCACGTCGTTCCGGGCGAACCGAGCACGCCTTTACCGCCTCGAGCAGGCAGCCCCTTGACAGCATCCGAGACCCCTTTCAGTTGCTACTTACGACACGCAGGACATATGTCATAAGATTGGTAGAGGAAAACCAACGCATGAATACGACAAACGAATAGGAGTAGATGTAGAATGTAGGGGTTATGTAGAAATGAATTCTTTTATTTGCTAGTGGCTTTACGTCGCGCCGATACGGACAGGTCTTATGGCGACGATGGGCTAGGAAAGGCCTAGGAGTTGGAAGGAAACGGCCGTGACCTTAATTAAGTTACAGCCCCAGCATTTGCTTCGTGTGAAAATGGGGACTCACGGAAAACTATATTCAGGGCTGCCGACAGTGGGATTCGAACCCACTGTCTCCCGGATGCAAGCACGCAGCCGCCCGCCTCTTTCCGCAATGCCAACTCGCCCGGTAGAAATGAAAAAAAGTATAGTATAAAAAACCAAACCCCATGGCACTACAGCCCTTGACGGGCCTTGGACTACCAAGCGACCGCTGTTCAGCCCGAAGGCCTGCAGATTACGAGGGGTCGTGTGGTCAGCACGGCGAATCCCCTCAGCCGTTATTCTTGGATTTCTGGACCGGGACCGCTATATCACCGTCAGATAGCCCCTCAATTCCAATCACGTACGCTAAGTGGACCTCGAAAAAGCCCTTAGCTCCAGGTAAATATCCCTGACCTTGCTGGGAAGCGAATCCGCGGCCTTCGAATAAATTGTACAGGACAGGTGAAATAGAAGAGCTGCAACGAAGTAGTGTATAGACTGATTACTCAAACAACAACAACGACAACAACAACAACAACAACAACATGGATTTTGAATGTTGACTTTGTCTGGAGTGGAACTCACAAGTTTAACTTCTAGGATTTGTCACATTACATGATTTTGTTAATCTCATTAAGTGAGCCCCTCACTGACCCTAATTGATGTTGCGGTTGGCACAGAGTTTCAAGAGTGAGTAGCGATATTATTTGAGTACATCCCCTTTACTGAGCGCCGCGCCCCAGCGCTATAAATTACCGTCACACCGAGCAATGTAGAGCACCTCCAATATTTTTTTCCTTTTCTGTGTTATTCTTTCGCTTTCCCACCTGGCTCCTCTCTAAATCCATCGTCTACTAAGAGTCCAGGTTTTGAGAGCAGTAAAGTAGGAATTAAAATACAGTTTTTATCCCTCACATCCAGTTTAATTTTTCACTGAGTGGAGACTAACTTTGAAAGCGCCAGCTGCAGTGAAATTTGCTTCATATCCGGGGATGTAATTTAACGGAAACGATGCAGATGGTGCCCGATATTACTAAATTGTGTACAAGCCAATTATAAGGATCTTTATAACAAAATTGATTTAGAAAAGAACAAAGTAGAAATTTACGGTAGGCCTACAATTCTGAATGTATTTTTAACAACTGCTGTTGTTTCATTACCGAGCTCGACAGCTGAGGTCGCTCAAGTGCGGCCGGTATACAGTATTCGGGAGATAGTGGGTTCGAACCCCACTGTCTGCAGCCCCGCAGATGGTTTATTTGTTGCGTAAAGGGGCGCCGGACCGGGCTCGATAGCTGCAGTCGCTTAAGTGCGGTCAGCATCCAGTATTCGGGAGATAGTGGGTTCGAATCCCACTGTCGGCAGCCCTGAAGATGGTTTTCCGTGGTTTCCCATTTTCACACCAGGCAAATGGGGCTGTACCTTAATTAAGGCCACGGCCGGTTCCTTCCCATTCCTAGGCCTTTCCTGTCCCATCGTCCCCATAAGATCTATCTGTGTCGGTGCGACGTAAAGCAAGTTGCAAAAAAAAAAAAGTGGGGGGCACCTGAGCTATGGCTCATATAGGTGCAATATATATCTGATATACATGTAGCAGAATTAGCAGATAACACAGAATCTTAAGCACACTGATGTTTTACATGCTAATAAACGGAAAGTGAGTTAAACTCATTATAGAGGTACGATACATTTAACGTATACAAGTTACATAGTCCCATTAATTAAGGCCATGCCCGCTTCCTTCCCATTTCTAGCCCTTTCCCCTCCTATCGTCATCATAATACTTATGTCTGTCGGTGCGTCGTAAAGCAACTTGTAAAACATAAATATTATTGTTGATATCCTCGGTAGTACATCCACTTGAACCGTTGTGAACATTTTCCTTTGCTTGTAGTTAAATGTTGCACCAACTCACACAGCTATTTTGACTACAATGGGGTTGAAGGAAGCGGAGATAGTCTTGACGGAAGATCATCCTGAAAAGAGCTAAACGGCTCGGCGGTTGGTCACTGGTAATAAATTTGAATAACAACAAACTTCTTCTTCCGATGAATTTCCCACACCCACCTGGAGTGGAGGGTGCCATGTGCCTCACCTGTGAGCTTGAGCCAGTTTTACAGCCGGGTGCCCTTCCTGACGCCAACATGTGGAGGGTTGTAAACACTAATGCGTATTTATGTGGTGTTACTAGTGTGGTGCGTGGTGTAGATGAATAGAAGTGTGTACAGACGCACACAAACATAAAGTCCCCAAGTCAGCTGCGACCCAGCCAGGAATCGAACCTGGTACCCTCTGAAGCGAATGAATTACCCTTAGATGTCAAGATATATACTTCATAATTCACAGCATCAAGGTCAACAAATTACACATTTACTAGTATGTAAGTCTATCTTGGTCACTAAAAAAAGTATGTAAAATGTAACTGGAAGTTTGAAATGAACAGTAGTTACATTTCCCATGTTACGTACATGTAATTTGGATCGAATCGTAACAGGAATTGGGGAATCTCCTCTTGAATCATATTTAGTGTACTTGTAGGTGGAGGTTATACTTTGACGTTTTATGGATCTACGAAGTCTTAAGTTGCTCTATAGGCCTATAGTTATCCATTGGAGTGGAGAGATTCATCCCAAATCTATGTGAAATTTTGTACGCTTTGTCGCTGTGACAGAGGAAGCAAAATATACTAAAACAGGGCGAGTTGGCGGTGCGCGTAGAGGCGTGCGGCTGTGAGCTTGCATCCGGGAGATAGTAGGTTCGAACCCCACTGTCGGCAGCCGTGGTTCCGTGGTTTCCCATTTTCACACCAGACAAATGCTGGGGCTGTACCTTAATTAAGGCCACGGTCGCTTCCTTCCAACTCCTAAGCCTTTCCTATCCCATCGTCGCCATAAGACCTATCTGTGTCGGTGCGACGTAAAGCCCCTAGCAAAAAAAAAAATACTAAAAAGTTTCTTCGCTTAAGAATCAATGGTATGTCAAAATTTCCAAATCTATTCTTGGCATCAAGCACGTTCTTCTTCAAACTGAGCCCATGATAATTTCTGCATGAACAGTCATTTATATCTAGATTTACCACAGTCAAACTCATACCGCCATTTATATGTAGATATCTCACTTCTTCCCTAAGTATGGAAACCTTCATTTTAGTTGTTACAACTCTTTTCAACATGCCAATAAACTCAAATAATAGTATTTATTTTTGTAGTCCACCCATTCACCCCGACACCTTCTTACACCCTTGTGAACCACGGAATTGCCGTAATAAGTGGTAGCAGAGCGTGGTTGAATGGGCCTGGAAGTATCTTGATCTATAACAGAGAGCAACCGGTCTATAGTACTGCAGACCAAACAATATGGCGGTCACTTTTGTAAGCTGCCTTCAGTTCTGGCTGCACAATGGTGAGGTGCATGAAGTAGTTCCCCGTTGCTTTCCACACAGTGGCAGAAGTTGCTATTACATATCAGTCTTCCAAGCGCACTGATATGTATGCACCAACCGGGCCTATGAGCGATATTTCCACACCATTAATAACAGGGCCTGGCTGCATAGGGAATGGTATTACTAGCATCGCCCACACCTCGGTCACTTTCATATTGTCAAAGCCAAGGATGAGACTGAGATAGGTCAATGAAAGTAACAAATTTATTATAGTCCATACCAGAAGGCATAGTGCACTGTAAACACTACATCTCGCCAGCAAAGGTATGTATGTTACATACATATACAATTGTACACCTTAGCATTGCCAAATACATATGGCACCATGAGCACACTGATTATAAAAAAACGTGTTAATAACTCGGTCACTCATTCACCGCGCACACATATATGCACAGAGAGAGAGTGAGAGATTTTGGTGTATGCTTTCAATTTACAAGCGTTTTAAGGATCTTAAGAGCCTTCATATTGCGATAAAACTGTTCTAGAGGAAGGCCATTTATTACACAAGGAAGGTTATGCAGAGTCGAACAGAGCGTTTGAAAATCCCGGATTTGTACGCTGTTGTTCTAGCGAAGGTGAGAATGAGAGAGACCTTGTGCTCTACGAACTGAGCTATATGATAGGTAGAGGCGGTGAAAAGGGAACAGTTTAAAACTGCGCCATGCAGAGATTTTCGAAGAAAGAGAAGGTCTATTTGGTTACATGCCTCATAAGTAGATGTTAATGGTTTAGTTGCAACTTTATAACCTCGTTTGTAAATGAGTTCTTCTGCTCGATCTTATACTGTACATAATTTCTTCATGTTTTCCTCACAGGGGGATGGAGGGGGAATCTAGGCAGGAAGGCCGTGTTGTAGCGTTGCTCGTATTATGGAAATATACACCGGTCGGGGTGCACCTGCTTGAAGATTATGACAGATGAATCCTCGCATCCTCAAGCCCTTTACACCTACAGTAGTTTCTTATAAGTGTATATTCCAATTTAAGTTGCTGGAAATGTGTATTCCCACCATTCGCAGTGAACTCCACACAGGAAGTAGATTGCTGCACAGTGTGTAGAAGGCTGTCTGGTCCTATGCAATCTTATATATTTACACTTATTTACATTCAAATTAATTTCGTTTACATTACACCATCACTGTCCATATCCGCTTGAAGTGCGTTATAAGAGGCTAGGTAGACGATCGATAGGGAATCTGTCACCTGGCGACAGCTCTAAATGCACATCAGTGGTGTCGTTGATTGATGTACTCAGATGCGGTAGGTCAGTTGCAATAGATTGGGCTAGGGTTGGGAAGGAGACGGCCGCGTTCTACATTTGATGTACCATCCTAGAGTTCACATGCATTTGAAATTAGAATTTGTCCATTTACAGTTCATTACTAAAAGCCTTGTCCAGCTCGATGGCTAAATTGATAGCGTGCTGGCCTTTGGTCACAGGGTTCCCCAGTTCGATTCTCGAGTAGGGGAGCAGTGGGCGTTCTGAACCCCCTCCTCCTCAGGCCCCACGCCAGAGCCCTCCTCCTCCACCACCGCCACACGCTCTCGGGAGCGACCTCTTCCTCATGCTGGTTAAGAGAGTAAGAGAGCTAGTTTTACCTCACGGGAGGGCCTAACCTCAGTCTTACAGACGGATGCCCTTCCTGACGCCTAAGAGCGCGACCCCTACCTCACATGCACTATCTTGGAGAGGCTTAACGTAAATTTTTACGCGTAAGAGAGCTAGCCTAACCTCACGGAGGAGCTTAACCTCAGTTTAACGGCCGGCTGCCCTTCATGACGCCTAAGAGAGTGAGCTAAACCTTACATCTGCTATCTTGGAGGGGCTTAACATAACATTTGACGCACAAGAGAGGAAACCTAACCTCATGGAAGGATCTAACCTCAGTTTTACGGCGGGATGCACTTCTCGACTTCAATTGCACGAGATGGCGACTATACATGGCTTCTTATGAGACACCGCCTAAACTCACATCCCCTGTCTTAGAGGGTCTTAACCTAAAACAAGACAGCAAGCCTAACCTCATGGAAGTGCTTCACCTCAGTTTTACGGCCGGGTGCTCTTCTCGACGCCAAATGCACAAGATGGCGGCTATACATGACTCCTTATGAGACACCTTAAGGGTGCTTCCGCAAGATGGTACCTGCAAGATGGCTGCTATACATAGGCTTTTATGAGACACCCTTGGGTTGCTTTTCAAGATGGCGGTTACAAGATAGCGGCTATACATGGCTCCTTATGAGACACCTTAAGGGCGCTTACGCAAGATGGAGGCTGCTCTTATGAGACGGCTTAAGCGTGCTTGCACAAGATGGCTTGAGACGCCCTAAGGATGCTTGCGCAAGATGGCGGACACAAGATGCCGGCTATACACGTCTCCTTATGAGACACCTTAACGGTGCTTGCGCAAGATGACTGCTGCTCTTACAAAGAAAGATAGCTTAGAGGCTAACGTACCGTACTGGTTCGATTCATTAAATTTAGGCTTAAATGCAAAATGTTAAACACCTCGAAAACGATGCGTCGTAGAGCAAAACAGACAAAATGTTTCTGCGTAATACCCAGGTTCGCAGTATAAGGAACATGATAGCGTAAGAAAAAAATAGTGTAAAAATGACATCAACGGTTCGGTTCCTATTTAAGCCCTTTGGCATTTAGTCAGTTTTAGCTTGTATTGAAGCAAGTTTTCGTAACCTGATAGGTGTTGCTATGGTAGAGATTTTAACATGCTGTGTTGGTTCGGTTCATTAAATTTTAGGCATAAATGCAAAATGTTAAATATCTCGAAAACGATGCGTCGTAGAGCAAAACGGACAACATTTTTCTGCCTAACACGCAGGTTTGCAGTATCAGGAACATGATAGCATAAGAAAAAAGTAGTCTAATGATGAGATCAACGGTTCGGTTCCTACTTAGGCCCTTTGGCATTGACAGCTATCTAATTCTACAAGATGACGGCTATACATAGCTTCTTATGGGACTGCTTAAGGGTGCTTGCACAAGATTGCTGCTGCTTTTATGAGACACCCTAGGGATGCTTGCGGAAGATGGCGGACACAAAAAGGCGGCTATACATACCTTCTTATGAGACCGCTTAAGGGTGCTTGCACAAGATGACTGCTGCTCTTATGAGACGCCCTAGTGATGCTTACGCAAGATGGCTGCGACAAGATGGCGGCTATACACAGCTCTTATGAGACGGCCTAGGGGTGCTCGCACAAGATTGCGGTTATACACAGGCTCTTATGGGACGCCCTAGGGGCGCTGGCACAACATGGCGGTTATACACAGGCTCTTATGAAGTAAGCTAGCTTAGAGGCTACTGCGCAAGATGGCGGCTGCTGTTATGTATGCGGTAGAGGGCAATTTGAAATTCCATGAGCTCTTCAAAGCTACGTTCTTTTTGACAAGCTGCCATCTTTAATCAGCAGAGCACCGTGCTGCTACCTTTATCGTTGTAGTGGGCAATTTCCGCGTGACAGCTGTCATCCGACATCTTGCATCTCTAACCCTAGTGCTGCCCTCTTTAGCTACTTACCTTTGAAATGTTGTGGCAGATAATTTGAAAAATTCCACATGCTTCTTGACAGCAGCCATCTTTAATCAACAGAGCACCGAGCTGCTATCTTTAGCTACTATTTTTGAAATGTGGTGGCGGCAATTTCTACGTGCTCTTGTTTGGAAACAAACATACGTACTTTTTTGACAAGCTGACAGCAGCCATCTTTAATCGACAGAGCATCGTGCTGCCATCTTTATCGTAGTAGTGGGAAATTTGAAAAATTCTAAACAGCTGTCATCCGCTATCTTTAATTAACAGAGCACCGTGCTGCCATATTTAGCTACTACCTTTGAAATGTGGTGGCGGCAATTTAAAATTGTATCCAGCTGCCATCGTTAATCAACAGGACACCGCTCTGCTATCATTAGCTACATACCTTTGAAATGTGGTGGCGGGTAATTTGAAAAAATCCGTTCGCTATCATTAACTTTAGTGCATACGTGAACCTAACCTCTCATCTACCATCTTGAAGGAGACTATCCTTAGTTTACGACAAGATACCCTTCCCGACGCTAATTAGCACTTAGAGGTTACTACACAATAGGGTGGCTGCTGTTATGTTCTTCTTTTTGTTAAGGTACAAGTTTAAACATGCATCTCGAAGGCTAGAATGAGCACGTGCTGCAGTTATGACGTTATTGTACATGTTCATACTTGATCGTTTTCTCAAGAGTAAGGAGGCAAAGGAATGCAAGAAGTATGCATCATGAAAGCAAGAGTGTCCATGTGCTGCAGCGATGACGTCATGATAGTTGTGCACGTTTAGATTTGCAGATTACAAAAGAAGTGAATGAAACATAACAAAACTAGAATCGATCACTGTACTCTATGTCGTTTACTTCAACATGCGTTTAGAACATTGTTTGATGTGTTCAGATCACTAAATAAGCAATAGCAAGGCTAAAATCGAACACTGCACTCGACACAGCTTGTGTTTAGGACATGTCAGGGATACCTTTGTTCTAAGAAGATTAGATTGCCGCACATTCCTTGTAGGGCTAAAGGGCTAATAGTCTAATAGGCTAAAGGGCCAATGGGCAAAAGGGCTAAAGGTGCTAAAGGGTAAAGGGCTAAAGGGCTAATGGGCTAAAGGGCTAAAGTGTTAAAGGGGCTAAAGGGCTAAAGGTCTAAAGGGCTAATGGGCTAAAGGGCTAATGGGCTAGGGTGCCTCTCGTCTCTTTATCCGGGCTTGAGACCGGCTCTACATCTAGAGGCGGAGTTAACACCCTAAGGAAGGGAGAATGTTGGAAAATAATCTATACCAATATAGGTACTCAATCGACTATATACTACAGAAGGATGACTTAGGTGTGGGTAAGCGCTGGGATTGTAGGAAGGTGTTTACGCTGCTGTACTGTCGAGAGTGAGCTATTACTTAATAATACCTGCACGACGTAATTCATGCTATATTTCGAAAATATCTGCTTCGTACTCTGTGTAACCAGCATCATGATAGGCTCTTAGCAGTTGCAAAGGTTTTACGAGTACGTTGGGTCCTTTACAGTATCTTATGTCTACATAGGGTAACAGATGGTTGTTATGAACTTTGAACCTACAGTATATGCTGACAGTTGATGTGTAGGGAATTGTTCTGATGCAATACGTGCTTTAGCAGTAGCGATTCTAGGTGCAAACTTAACTTGTTTTGGTAGCAATGAAGCGCTGAAATTTTCTTCTTTATCTTGCATCTCTTCTTGAAATGTTTGCACTGCGACACAACGTGCAGTAGGCTTAGAAAGTGAAGTAAAATCATCAAGTTGTAATGGCAATGAAACATTAAGATCTTCATTTTCTTCTTGTTCTTTTCTACGTTCCCTTTATTACTGTTTTGATTAACATCATTATCCTTGTTATCATAATCACGATCTTGCCTCTTTTTACCTTGAAGTTTGTTCTTAGTAACAGAACTTGTAGCGGGCCTAGGCAACAAGGGAGAATTAAAAATCTCTCGCAGAGGTGTTCTTTTTAAAAATAAATCAGTGTTCGCTTGAATACGGTTGAACTCTTTGAATGTTCTCGATGAAGCTACATTACACGCGGCTTCATGTCGTTGAGCGTTGTATGCGTTCTTGAACTCTTTTCTACAATGTTTGCATTGAAAAATTGCCCTACATGTTATCTCATGACGTCCCTTGTGATAGCTTCGAGAAAATGCTTTTCCACACTCTTTGCAAATATACCTAGAAATAGGGGTTTCCATGACGGACTTTTATCTTCTGCTAACAGATTCTTCTTTAAATCTGCTAGACACTATTTACTCGCTACTTCGATGATGTGAACTGCTTAGCAATTAACAGTAAACTAACACAAAAGCGTATAACCAAGATAGCAAGTGAGGTTTAACCCCGTTAGGAAGGCAGGAGTGAGGTTAACGATGTTCTGTTGTTGGATTTTAAATTCCGCACTACGACATGCACAAGGTAGCAACCTTAATGTTTAGCGCCGTTAAAATGACAGCAGTGAGGTTAGCGATGCTCTATTGTCCTTAAAAGTGAGGTTAGGTTCCGTCAAGATGACAGTTGTCAAAAACGCATGTGCCTTTGTTTACCAACAAGAGCACATGGTCGTGACGTCACGATCACGTGGTATGCTACCTCAGCATGCGAAGTTCGAATCCACGCCTGCGTATTTAGAACTTGTCAAAAGCACAAAGATAATCAATTCTATGCAATGCATCGTTAAGAGCAGCATTAAGAATAGCCATGTGTAAAAATCTTGTGAACAGAGCAGTAGTAAGTAGTAAGCCTGTATATAACCGCCATGTTGTGCGACCCCCCCTAGGACGTCTCATAAGAGCCTGTGTATAACCGCAATCTTGTGTGAGCACCCCTAGGCCATTTCATAAGGAGCTGTGTATAGCCGCCGTCTTGTCGCAGCCATTTTGCGTAAGCATCCCTAGGGCGTCTCATAAGAGCAGCAGTCATCTTGTGCAAACACCCTTAAGCGGTCTCATAAGAAGGTATGTATAGACGCCATTTTGTGTCCGCCATCTGGCGCATGCATCCTTGGCGTGTCTCAAGCCAGGTTGTTCAAGCAGCCTTAAGCCGTCTCGTAAGAGCAGCCGCCATCTTGCGTAAGCGCCTTTAAGGCTTCTCACAAGGAGCCATGTATAGCCATGTATAGCCGCTATCCTGTAACCGCAATCTTGAAAAGCATCCCAAGGGCGTCTCATAAGAGCCTATGTATAGCAGCCATCTTGCAGCTACCATCTTGCGGAAGCACCCTTAAGGCGTCTCATATGGAGCCATGTATAGCCGCCATCTTATGCAATTGGCATCGGGAAGGACATCCGGCCGTAAAACTGAGGTTAAGCCCTTCCATGAGGTTAGGCTTGCTGTCTTGTTTTAGGTTAAGACCTTCTAAGATAGGGGATGTGATGTTATTCGGTGTCTTATAAGGTGCCATCTATAGCCCCATCTAGTTCAATTGAAGTCGGGATGGGCATCCCGCCGTAAAACTGAGGTTAGGTTTTTCCATGAGGTCAGGCTTGCTGTCTTGTGCGTCAAAAGTTCGGTTAAGCACTTCCAAAATAGCAGATGTAAGGTTGGGGTCACTCTCTAAGGCGTCAGGAAGAGCAGCCGGCCGTAAAACTGAGGTTAATCCCCTCCGTGAGGTTGGGCTAGCTCTCTTACGCGTAAAAATTTACGTTAAGTCCCTCCAAGGTAGTGCATGTTAGGTTAGGGTCGCGCTCTTAGGTGTCAGGAAGGGCATCCGGCTGTAAAACTGGGGTTAGGTCCTTCCGTGAAATTAGGCTAGCTCTATTACGCATAAAAAGTTAGGTTAAGCCCCTCCAAGATGGCGGTTGTGAGGTTAGAGTCGCGCTCTTAGCCAGCGTGAGGAGGTGGCCGCTTCCTTGAGCGTGTGGCGGTGGTTGGCGGTGGCGGGCTCTGCGGAGGGCCTGAGGAGGAGCAGGGTTCAGAACGCCCACTGCTCCCCTACTTTGCCGGTAGGATTGGGAATTTTAACCATCATTGGTTAATTTCGCAGGCGAGGGTGCTGGGTGTTCATCATCATTTCATCGTCAATGATCGACGTAGCACTTCATAAGTTGTCAGGTTATTCCTGGCTGAGCTGCGGATTTTGTCTGCGTCTGGTCAGTTTTTCTGGCTCGGGAAATGAAAATGTCTCTGACATATGCCTCTCAATTTATATTCGATTCCCCACATAAATCAATAGCGAATACCTAACTCCATATGGATTTGGCGTTAGGAAGGACATGCGGTCGTGAAACTGGGCATTATCCTTACGTAGGCGACACTGAGTACATGGGCATATGTTAGAGGGGAACTATGTAGGAGGTAATACACACTAAATTGGTTCAGTACGACCAAATTCCTATCGTGAAATTCAATTTTGTTTATTCCTACTACTAAAATGTTAAGACATTTTTAATAATAATAATAATACTAATAATAATAATAATAATAATAATAATAATAATTCTTTTTCCGTTCATTCTCCAGGGTTATTTTCCCACTCGACTCCGAGAGGAATCCCGCCTTAAGGGCAATGTCCTGCAGCGTGAGATTTTGGGTCGGGTCATACAACTGGAAAGGTGGACCAGTATGCCTCCCAGGTGGCTTTACCTGCTATGCTGAACAGAGGCCTTGTGGGAAATGGGAATATTGGTAGGGATAGACAAGGAAGAGGGAAGGAAACGGCAGAAGACTTTACTCCTGTAAACTCCCGGCATATGCCTGGCGGAGAAGTGGAAACAACGGTAAACCAATACAAGGATGGCTGGGAAGGGGAATCGAACCCCACTCCAATCAGTTGACCTCCCGATGCTGAGTGGACCCCGTTTCAGCCCTCCGGCCTCTTGTTTTTTTTTGCTATGGGCTTTACGTCGCACCGACACAGATAGGTCTTATGGCGACGATGGGATAGGAAAGGCCTACGAGTTGGAAGGAAGCGGCCGTGGCCTTAATTAAGGTACAGCCCCAGCATTTGCCTGGTGTGAAAATGGGAAACCACGGAAAATCATTTTCAGGGCTGCCGATATTGGGATTCGAACCTACTATCTCCCGGATGCAAGCTCACAGCCGCGCGCCTCTATGCCTCTTGTTTACCTAGTCGTTTCTTGAATAATTGCAGAGAATTTGGAAATTTGTTGAACATATCCCTTGGTAAATTATTCCAGTCCCTAACTCCTTTTCGCATAAACGAATATTTACCCCTATTTTCCACGTTACATTTCAAGTTTATCTTCATGTTGTAATTTATCCTACTTTTGAAAACACCACTCTAACTTACTCGTCTACTAATGTCATTCCGTGGCATTAATGATTCGAACCCAACATTTCCCAAATGCAAGCTCACAGGCACGTGATCTTAACAGCACAACCGGCTCCTACTCGTGGATTTCATCTGATATTGTTTAATTCATCTGTGTCTTCAGGGTTAATAACTTGATTTTGATGATTGTATATCTAACTAAACACAGTCAGTTTCCTGATGAGTGCAAAAGAATATGCCTTTCAGGTGGAGGTAATTACAATTTTAGAGCAAAAATGTACCAAATCCATCCTGTTTCCTTGAATGTATTAGACTGCAAAAGTTTTAACAGAAATACTACGTATAGCCTAACGATAATGCCCGTGCGACCAATTTTGAACGGTTCAAATCACTGGTAAACACTTCGCTGTGGCAAAACATTGTCCCCGTATTGTGCTGAAAGTCTTCTATAAATTTCCGCTCCTGACACACCCTCAGACAACAACAAACAGATTACGGAACGTTGTTCTTTGGTGCAACAAAAAGTGTCGCTGGCATGATCTGATAACGCTGAAACCTACCACAGACGTAGACAACGGTGCCATCTAGCGGCTGGAAAGCACAAAACGCCACAGAGCCAATCTAAAGACAATTCATTTAGTAATTTTTGGAAATCAGTTCTGCTTAAGCCACGGTCGAGCGCGGACGTACAGTGTGGTGGTTCCCGGGAGTGGGAGTAGGGAGAGAGAGTGCTGAGTGCTGGAAGGTTGTGTGGAGTTGCATCGACAATGATTGGTGTGGAACAATATAGAGCTACTATAGGAAGATGGCAGGGGAGAAAGAATAAAGAAGAAGTGAAATCAGGTGGGTGTAAAATGGAAATGGAGATTAAAGGAGAATTATTGCTTTCAGTGGCGGTGGTTATGATGTTGCTATGGATTGGGGGTGTCGAGATGAACCCAGGTCCGACATCTGGTAGAAACGAGGAATGGGTAGACTTTGAAGAATTCAGAAGGCTAGTAAAAGAAGTGGTTGAAGAAGCCTGCCCCTTTGAGCAACTGAAAAATATGATTCAAGAACAAACTAGGGAGTTTGAGAAAATGAAGGTATGGTTACGGGAAAGGACTGACGAAATAACATCTCAAGTGAGAAGTAACGCCGAAGAAGTGGCAACATTGAGAGAAAAAATAGGACGATTAGAAGAGGAGATGCAGAAACTGAAACAGAAGTGGAGGCTAACACTTTAAATCGAAGGAAGAAGTGCCTATTTATATATGGTGTGCCGGAGTAGCGGAGAGAAGACAGAGTGCATACAACCTATAAAGTAGTGGACTTAATACAGGGGAAATGGAAAGTTAATTTTAGTGAAGTGGACATAGACGATGTGTAGAGAGTGGGAAGAATTAGGGGCAACAGGCCGATCAAATTTCAACTATTTTCTACGCTGATGGCTGATGCTGTGATAGGCAATGCGGGTAATGTGCAGAGGGAAAAAATATGGATTAAGAGAGACGTTGGAAGGGAGGCGATTAGGAATGAAAAATACTTAGAAAGCACAGGATTCTAGCTATAAATCAGGGGCTGAGAGCAACTATCAAAGGACAAGAACTGGTGGTGTCAGGCAGCAACTGGAAGAGAATCTCGACTGTGAATAGTTTGATGGACTTAGAAAGGAATATAAAACAAGACGAAGAAAAAGAGAGAAGTGCTGCGATCAGTGGGGAAGAGAGGCAAAATACCAAAAGTAACAGTGTACTGTGTGAACAGAGGCAGGGAGAGGTACCAAGTGAAAATGTGACCAGAAACAGTGAAGAGGAAAGGCAGGAAAGTGAAGGCAGTGTAGTAAGGGAAGCGCAGGGGAAAAAGGCAAGGTCAGAGACAACTTGGGGGAGTCTTGACCTGAGTAAGAGCAGAGGGAGGAGCAGAAGGTTAAGGAACCTCGAGGGAGCTGAAGTTGGTGGCATAGGAAGTCAACAGAGTGAAGATAGTGATGAAATGGCGGCCAAGAGAGGTGGTAGAGAAGCAGGAAGGAATAAAAATTTGACAGACATGTGGGGTACGCGAAGTAAAAAACATTAGAGTTTTGAATAGTGATGTCAGAAGCTGAAATTGGTTGTATAATGTGTAGTTTGTGGAGGGCTATTTATTGATGAAATATGTGAGTGTTGAGAGTGAGTAGAGTTGGGATTGTGGAGGTTGAAATGTGGTGATGGAGAAGTGATGTTGTAATTGGATGTATAATGAGGGGTGTGGAGAGGGAGCAGAGTCATGATTGTGGAGGTTGAAATGTGATGATGGAGAAGTGATGGTATAAGAGAGCTTGGTATGAGTGAGTGAAGATGGGAGTGTGAGAGTGATGAGTTAACGATGTGTGGGTGTTGAATTACGAGTAAATTGTTAGTAAGGAATGAAGTCATAAGTGGATGTTGGTAGAGTGATGGTAGATGTGTTGGTATGGAATTTAAGAGCAAGAGGTGGTATATGTATTGTTGTTGTACGATTTATTGATGTGTAGGTATTGGAAATAGGTGTAAGATGTTAATTTGTGGCGGAATTGTGAAGATGGAGTGGTGTGTGGTGTATTTATTACTATAATGTGGAGATCGAGAATAGATGGTAGAGATATATCTTTTAACTATATGGTATTTTAGAGAAGTAGTACAAGGGGTCTATATGTATTTGTGAGAGTTGGAAAATTGTGGTTTTGTGGACGAGATGACAAATTTAATGTTGAGTATGGATTGGTATTTGAATTAGATCAAGCATGGTTAAGCAAGGATGAAGCAACGATGAAACAGGAGAGGAAAAATGTAAACACAGACACGGCGGGTGAGGTAAGGTTGTCTGATCTCAGCAATCCGGAGTAGGTCAAGCAGAAGAACAATGGCGGTGATGGAATGTGCCGTGTCGAAAAGGACAGTTGGGTCGAAGGTGTAGTCTTGCTCCGGGATTGCATATGTGGTATTCTATGTTTATTTTTAAGTATAAGCTGGCCTTTCTTTTGTCTTTTTTCTTCTTTCTCGGGCTAACGGTTCCTCGAGGGAATTGACCGTGGGCCATTTGTTTGTTTATATGTCGTTTATTATGTAAGGGTGGTCGTAATGGTAAGGGCTGGGTATTTTTGAAGTGATTATTTAAGGCTGAATTTTATGCTGGAAAGTGGTGCAGGAGAAGTATAGAGAAATGATGGTGTAGATGGCAAGGAAAGAGGGACAATTACCTCCACCTGAGAGGCATACTTTATCGGGCGAGTTGGCCGTGTGGTTAGGGACAGGCACACACATAATCACTTCCAGTCCCACCATTTTTGCGGCTGGGTGGCCCTCTCCTCTGTGGCAAGAATAATCTCAACGGCAGACGCCTCGGTGGCTGTCGCTTCCCCTCTTCACCATGTATGATCGCCCCGCGCATTACCGCCTCATCCTTGGTGTGGACGCCCATCTTGATGACGCTACGATTATGGACGCACTCCCAATCCATTCTTGTATGCGGCTTATGGATTGTCCACGCCGGTCATGCTTAACTTCTTCCAGCCAGCCGATGCGATTGCCTTTCAAACCAGCGGAGCACCCATCGACGGACGACTCTATGACGTGGTTCCTGTTCCTGAGTACGTCCTCCAGCAACTACGCTCCACCTCCGCCGATGTTCCTAGTGTTCATCCATACCCACCTCGAACATCTCCGCCACCCTCTATCTCTACTTCGTCCATAGTCACCACTCCTACTACTACCTTCACCGTTTCTACCCATACTTCCTCCTTTCCTTATGTCCTTCCTACCACTCTTAGTCACCCTTCTCCTATTATGTCAACGTCCACCACCTCCCTACCTACAACATTACGTCACCCCCAGCAACCCCCTGCCGACCACATGGACGCCACTTCCACCCCTCACACAGTCTCCCAAGGACCAGCAACTGTCGTCACCGCCTCGCCGCGGCGTCTGCCACCGAGTTGTGTCATCCGTGGGATTGATCCTACCATCACCGATGAGGATTTCCTGAAGGACCTTCAATCCCAGTTCGTCGCGCGGCTCATGGACCCACATTCATGCTCCGTCTCCAACTTTCCTCTGAAGCCGATGTCGAGCATCTCATCAACACAGGCGTCAGTCTTCGCAGAAGAACCTACCGCGTGGAGCCCCCGCGTCTTGGCCGTTCCTCCTCTCATACCTCTCCTCCTAGCCTCCCACCTGCCACGCCACCCAACCCACCCCCACAAGCCATCTTCCAAACCCCTCCCCAACCTACCTTCTTTCTCCCGCCCCTCCCGATATTGGATCTTCTCCGAATACTTGCTACCTCCATCACCAATATAACCACTACCCTTTACTACCTTCTGTCCCTAAACTACTTTACTTCTTATTCCAGCTTAACCCCACACTCCCCTATCATAACAGCTCAATACCTGTAACTATTTGTCACTTTCTGTAATACCAATTCACTATATGTACGCACTCGTTACTTTCTGTAATATTCTACTTTTTCCAATTTGCTCGCCCGGCATACGTCAATATAATTTTGTCCCTTTCCTCTGTTGTTTGTTGGGGTCCGCTCATGTGGGGTGCTTTGCGGGGCCCCCCTGGGACCTGGCTTGTTGTCGCGGTGCCTCTGCGCCACTCCACTATTTTTCGTCCTCTCACGGTATGTACAAGATATACCTCCTCTGTCTCTTCGGTTTTTCTCCAAAGATCCTCCTCTGTCTATGGCCAAAGAGCTACTAGTATAGCTGTCGGCCCACCCTCTCCTCGTCTGAGGGGAGGAAATGAAATAACCACTTTGATTGATTGATTTAGGGACAGGCTTCACATGGGGACTAACATGGGGACTAAAACCCGCCAAAATAATTAACGTTTATAAAACTTTCATCCGACCCTTAATAACCTACGCCTCCCTGACTTGGATTACTGCCCACCCTACTGAATACGTTAGACTCAATAGACTCGACCGTCATGCTATACGTATAGCACACTATCTACCTACAGACACACCCTCCGCCAATTTCACCCCTTAATATACCTTCCCAAAAATAACATCATACCTACAAAAATCACGCCTCCAATGCCTGACAAGTGCCCTCCATAACAACCCTATAATAAGAGAAGCCCTCCCACTATCACCTCTAGCCACCGCAATCCTAAACGACAACCGCACACCAGAAAATTCTCAAATCTTCCCTCCTCTCTTCACATAACTTCCACCAACTTTCCATTGTCACCGCCACAAAGTCTCAACAATCGCAAATGATAACAAATCAGGATGCTCCTGACCAGGGTGACACATCACATGACTAGTGTACCGGCCAACAGGCACCACAAGTGCCGTCACAAATATCAAGTGAAAGTGAAATGAAATGAAGTCTCTAGTAATACCCAAAGTGAGTGAAAATTTCAGTGATAATAATAACCAAAGTGAGTGAAAATTTCAGTGATAATACCATCTTGCCAAATAAGTGCTACAAATCACTTACATGGTCGTTATCAGTATTACTATCACTATTATTATTATTGCTATTCTATTATTATTATTATTATTATTATTATTATTATTATTATTATTATTATTATTATTATTATTATTATTATTATTATTATTATTCCACTCCATACAGAAGTTTGCATTCAATAATAAAACGCCCCCAAGACGAGACCAGAATATCAATGATACTGCATTATTGACAACACTGACTGACCCACTAACACAGTGACCATTACGACTATGAATGACATTCCAAACAAACATATGACTAGCAGTACTACCACAGATGTTTACAAACAAACAATTAACGCTAAAGAAAGAACTTACAGACCATACCCAAACAAGAGATGTATGAAGTAGTGTAAATCACTGTATAAATGAATGTAAAAGTATGTAACTTGAGAAATGATTATAATACTTGACACGTATGTTGAAAATACAAACAGCAAGATTGGACTTGAAGACTCTAGCCAAATAAGAGGCTCAACAAAACAACAAAATGATTGACAAATGTAAATAATTCATGTAAATATAATTATGTACAAAACAAATAATTCAATAAACAGGGGATAGCGGGGTCCGGTGCGGGTTCTCTCCCTGGGTTGGTCCCTTGGTGGTCCGATGGTCTCTGCACCAGAGTCAACAACAATTAAAAACGTATGTACAACAGATACAAACTCATTTAAAATCAAATATCAATAAAATATAACAATAAAAGGCCTAAGAGCTACCCGTTTAGCTGACGGCCCGCCTGTCAAAGGACAGGAATGAAATAACTTCAATCGTTCGTTCGGGGCACGCAGCTGTGAGCTTGCATCCGGGAGATAGTGGGTTGGAACCACACTGCCGGCAGCCCTGAAGATCATTTTCCGTGGTTTCCCATTTTCACACCAGGAAAATGCTGGGGCGTTACCTTAATTAAGGCCACTGCCGCTTCCTTCCCACTCCTACACCTTAACAATCCCATCGTCGCCATAAGACCTGTCTGTGTCGGTGCGATGTAAAGCCACTAGCAAGGTAAAACACTCGCCTACGGATCGCGCGTTGAAGAAGGTGGCAACCAAATACGTACTCTGGCCCCACCAGGCTGGGAAATGAAAGCAAAAACAAACAAAGAACAAACAATATGTACGGTATAACAGACAGAAAACATTTTCACATTTTAGAGTTATTGATGAAATATTGCTTAGTGTTTGCCAAGAGGTCTGCCCCTGTGATGTAGTGGTTAGTGTGATTAGCTGCCACCCCCGGAGGCCCGGGTTCGGTTCCCGGCTCTGCCACGAAATTTGAAAAGTGGTACGAGGACTGGAACGGGGTCCACTCAGACTCGGTAGGTCAACTGACTAGAGGTGGGTTCGATTCCCAGCTCAGCCATCCCGGAAGTGGTTTCCCATTTCTCTTCCAAGCAAAATCCGGGATCTTACCTAACCTAAGGTTACGACCGTTTCCGTCCCTCTTCGTTGTCTATTCCTTCCGACATTACCATCCCCTCGAAAGGCCCTTGTTCAGCATAGCAGGTGAGGCCACCTGGGCGAGGTACTGGCCATCCTCCCCAGTTGTATCCCCCGACCCAGAGTCTGAAACTCCAGGACACTGCCCTTGAGGTGGTAGATGTGGGATCTTTCGCTGAGACCGAGGGAAAAACCGACCCTGGAGGGTAAGCTGATTAAGAAGAAGAAGTATGCCAAGATAGTATACAATACTTATTAATGATATAGCCCTGCCGCACTTAATTTTCACGTGGAAAAGCTTGTTAATCCTAATCTGTCTCGCACACATATATCCGAACTATGAATACTAACATTCCCTACACAACTTGGCCATGAATTTACATGCATTGATATATAAAAAGAAGCACTGGGAATTAGTTGTGGTATCATGCGCCATCTTGCCTCCGGTTCAACTGGTTCGTTTCCTTCCTCCCGTTTCTCGTCACTTGTGGCAGAGGCACGATTTTCTATGATTTCACCAAATCCTAGAATTCCTGAAGTTAGATAAAAATAAATAATAATGCTATTTTCTTTACGTCCCACTAAATACATTTACAGTTTTCGGAGATGCCGAGGTGCCGGAATTTAGTTCCGCAGGAGTTTTATAAGTGACAATAAATCTACAACACGAGGCTGACATATTTGAGCACCATCAAATACCACCGAACTGAGCTATGATCGAACGTGCCAGGTTGGGGCAGAGGACCTGCGCCTCAACCGTCTGAGCCACTCTGCCCGGATGGAAGTTAGTTAATACTCATTTTTCTTACACAGAGAAGTTAATACAGCATGGACACTGGTTGGAATGGGCCTTTCTCTCTCTGACAACAGCAATTCTTGGCGTGTTTGAAACTCCGTCCGTGTCTGTTAGGATTTTTTACGATCACATTTCTGACGCCATGTTTCATAGCAGCGAGTGGAACACCACGCTGGATAGTCTGCGATCATCGGCCAACATCATTCACTGTGGGGTCATAGGCACGTCCAAAGACGATAGCTCCTTTCTTGCCAGTCTGTTACGTCTTTGCTTCGATCCATCTTGATGCACTGATTCCATACAGCTCGCTTCACTTGTACGGTCATGGTGAAGATTCACATGACCGCCTGCTACCAGTGCACCATCTACACCGCTCAAAAGCGATCAGCGTTCTTTTTTCATGTGGGTGACTAATATTTTGTCCGGCGTGTTCATATGAGATGTGCAGGGACCTAATAAGTAGTGATGGGTTGTGACTGGAATCGCGAAGAGTCGATTCTGTATGCCTGGGGAGTCGGGTACCCGATTTCGGAATCGATTCCGAGGAACTAGTAACACCATGTATAATGCTAATATGTAAACACGTGCAGCGCGAATGTGTTCTGTAATGTGAGTTCGTTTTGGTTTATAATCAGGTTACATTTACAAAGCATGCCTGCTCTTATTGTAGTGTCTCGGAGTTATATACTCTAATGCGACTGTAATTTGATCAGAAAATATGATTCTCTGTTTGAAACTAATCAAATTGTGTGGACTGTAAACAAATCAAAACTTGTACGGAGATTATGGCATAATATAACACCACTATTTCAACAAAATACAATTGTACTAAAGAGACAACCTTAACTAATGTTAAGCTGTGATGAAAACAAAAATAGTAATTCTGGCAGGTTCTCATAATAATATTCAGCAGTACTGTGAAATGTTCTTCTTCTTATTTTCGACCACTTTGCCAACGCCTATGGGATCGCGGGTGCAAACTGTACCGCCCTGTTTGATGACGATGTAATCACTGTTACGTGTTCCTGTGGTCTTTGGTAGTTATTTATTTAGCGTATGGCTTATACAGACAATATGTAATATATATATACATATTTACAGCTGAGAAACAAATTAATTTGTGCTTCACAATTGAATATCAAGTTTTTCAATCCAACGTACAGCTTCTGGAGATACCAGCAGGAAGTCATATTCATCACCGTGATACGTCTGTGGTAGTGTAGTGTGTTGTTTGAATACGAAGGGGAAAGTGTTGGGACAGACACAAACACGCCGTCCCCGGACCAAGATAACTAATCAGAGGTAATTAAAATCCCTCACCCGGCCAGGAATCGAACCCGAAGTCCTGTCAACCGAAGGCCTCAACGCTGACCATTCAGCCAATGAGTCGGACAGTAGCACGAAATGTCCATTGCAAATTAAATGTAACGGAAGACAGGTATGCTACGAAACAAGATGTGTAGGCCTACTTATTGAAAATGTTACTTAATTCGACAGACTTCATACGTTTATACTAGCGATATTTGAAAACCACGTTAAACATACGGTACAACCATAAATAACAATGTCTATTGCTACACCCAGTGTCGAAATGTGTAATGCGATTTCCAGAGTACCGGGAAACCAATAAGACATTTCACTGTATACAAAAGAAGTAGTAAATATTGCACGTTCGAATTTGCCCCACTTATATACTGACGACTCACTCTGGTGACGTCATCGGGGAACCGATTCCTCGCATGCGACATTGAGTGCGACCTCGTTGTCGTAGGAACCGATTCTCGCGATTCCAGGCGTCATTCGCGCACAGTACTACTAATATGAACGCGTGTTATGTAGGATAGTGTATTAAACAGGCGCGTATTTTTTTTGTATTATTGGTATCATTAAGGGCTGCGTAAATATGTTTTAAGAGCGTTTCCCCTGCAACAGGTTGAACAATACAGTCACAGCTGGTTCTCGAGACCGCGAACCATTCTTAAATATAGTACCCTATTCGTTCCTCCACGTTACTTTTATCACACGAATTTGTTTTCACCAGATTGCAGTTGTTTGTTCTAGACAATCCAACTCAGACGCAGTAAGCTGATATGTGGTCTATAAAGAGGCCCTACAGAATAAACCATTGGCCACACTTATACGATCGGTCAAACCATACGAAGTTTCTCACAGTACATTTTTTGGAGAGCTCTATCCAATTCCGTTTGTCCCCATATAACTATCAGCGTCATTGAATGTTTAGGATTTCCACAAAATTAGCGGTAGGCTATATAAGTGCTTACATCTAAAATAATACCATGAACATAAATTAAAATCCTGATGAACAACGTGATTTTTAAAACCTAGATATGGAGTGAATTGATGTGTGGTTAGGTCGACGCAGATCTAAGCTTGCAATCAGGAGACAGTGGATTCGAACCCCACTGTCGGCATCACTGAAGATGGTTTTGCGTACTTTACCATCTTCACACCAGGAAAATGCTGAGGTTGTATCTTATTTAAGGCCACGACTACTTCCTTCCCACCATCAGCCTTTCGTATCCCACCGTCTCCATAAAACATATCTGCCTCGGTGAGACGTAAATGCAATTTGTGGAAAGAAAAAGAAATAGACTTTCACGATGACCAAATGGCATCTTTATTGTTTTGGGGATGTTAGGTCGTGCAGTTAGTATTACTATTATTGTTATTCTGCATGTGGAGAGTATTTACATCATTAAAGGTTCAGATCGTCTACTTTGAAGATGATCCTGGTGGTAGGTTTGAATGGCGACAGCGTATGATGATTATTACACGAAGATTCAGATTCAGTTTCATTCTATATTCGTAGTGTTGACCTGAATAATTCATCAACACACAGCCGAAACCGCTAGTACTAGCAAACTGAAAATAAGCATGAAGGTTTCTTTAGGCACATGGCAAGTGGGATAATGAAAATTCAACTCTAAAGGGATAAAAGATGGGTTTAAGTGAAAATTGCAGAAATAGTGTTTCTCACAAAAAGCTTAATTTTGAAACATGAAAACTGGCAGAAGTGTTCTATATTAAAATAGAAAAGAGATGTATTTGATGAAATTTCGGCATTCTCATTATAAGCGGTGACAACAGGAATAGAATATTACTCAATGGTATTTCAGAAACTGCTTTATCTTCTTAACAACTTAAGCTAGATAAATGAAACTAGAGAAATACAAAATACTGTAAGGGTATGAGGGCTCCGAAGAGGTCTGGTGCAATATTTTTGAGGTAACAATGATGGGCAACCTGCACGTCTATGTGGTGGTTGTGGTGGTGGTGTATATTGCTTTAAGAGGAAGTACAACTAGGCAACCTTTCTCTATATAGCACTAATCAGAGAGAAAAAAATGGAAGGTATTTGACACTTCGAAAAGATATCGGTTAAAGAAAGACAAGGTCCACGAACGGCTGAACATGAAAAATTCCCTAGGCCTCGAATACTCTAATAGCGTCGGGGTCGGTAAAGCTCAAGAGTTGACCGAGGGGGGTTGTATAGCATAAATAAAAGTGACGAGTGGAAACAATTCCAGGACTCAGCTAAGGGACCTGGTGGTCGCTAACCCACACCCCAAGTTGAGAGTCCCTGGGGCCCTTTTAGTCGCCTCGTACGACTGGCAGGGGATACCGTGGGTGTTATGCTACCGAGCCCTGGGGGACGTCTATGAGGACGGAGTCGTATTTACGCTGACATCGAATGTTGAAGAAGGCAGAAAAAGCCAGTCCCCGAGCAGAAGGAAATAACCAACGAATATTAAAATCACGAATTCATACAGAACCCCTTGCACTAAAGGCAAATATGCAAACCACTTAACTATGGATCCGGAGTAACTCCTACAAATATCTCGGGAAATGGATAACCTCGAACGATCGTCAGGATCTCGCCATGAAAGCCCGGTGTACCAAACTGAAGAGAGCTATCCATCTCTATAAAAACGTATACAAGTCAAAATCCCTTTCCGTTCGCTTCAAACTTCGACAATATGAAACAGACACTGTTTACCTCAGAATGCTTGAACATGGTCAAAAAGGGACAACTCAGGTATTTGGAACTGAAAGAACGAAAGATCCTGAGAAAAATCATCGGCCCCATAAACGAAGGAGGGGAAAACAGAGTTAGGCATAACAACGAGCTTTACCAACATTTAGAGAGCATGGCATCAGCCTTATCTTATCTTCTACGGCTACACATTCAGAATGGGCAACAAGTGACTGACCTCAAGAATTCAACACCCTTTCTGGAGGGAAGGGTACAGATACTAAATGGACGAAACTGGTTCGGAAAGACCTAGAATTTTAAAAATTCATCCCAAGGATATATTCAACAGGAATAAATTTAGAATGCTAATCAGAACATCCGACACTCTCCAGTGTGGTGGTTTTGGTGGTGGTGTATATTGCTTTAAGAGGAAATACAACTAGGCAACCTTTCTCTATATAGCATTAATCTCACCAGAGTTAGGAACCCGGTGGTCCAAGGGAACTCAATGAAACAAAAATAAATAAATAAATAAATAAATAAATAAATAAATAAACGTGTTGAATAAATAAATAAATAAATAAATAAATAAATAAATAAATAAATAAATAAATAAATAAATAAATAAATAAATAAATAAATAAATAAATAAATAAATGCGCTCTTTGAAGCTTTTCTAAACTAACAAAGTGTGTAAACGGGAAGCTGCTTTTCGCAAGAAGCTATGCAGCACACCTTCACTTTATAACAAAGTACATTTTATTTTGGTCCGCCTCTGAGTTCTTCTTTCCTTTGTACCTATCCTGGTCTCGGCCGGCTAGGCAGAAAAATATTGAAGTTCTACGCAAATATCCAAAAACCTGACACCAATCAAAAGCAGGCCTAAATAATACTACCCTTCATCGAAAACAAAATTATACACTGTTTAATTGTCCGATTTTATTATATTTTGATATCTTTTTGCGATGAAGATCTAGATAGCTCTACGTCATCAGAAAATGCTATATTTTTGCTATTTTCTTTACGTCACACCGACACAGATAGGTCTTATGGCGTCTATGGGATAGGAAACGCCAAGGAATGGTAAGGAAGCGGCCGTGGCCTTAAATAAGGTACAGCCCCAGCATTTGCCTGTTGTGAAAATGGGAAACCACGGAAAACCATCCGACTCGTTGGCTGAATGGTCAGCGTACTGGACTTCGGTTCAGAGGGTCCCGAGTTTGATTCCCGGCCGGGTCGGGGATTTTAACCTTCATTGGTTAATTCCAGTGGCCCGGGAGCTGGGTGTTTGTGCTGTCCCCAACATCCCTGCAACTCACACACCACGCATAACACTATCCTCCACCACAATAACACGCAGTTACCTACACATGGCAGATGCCGCCCACCCTTATCGGAGGATCTGCCTTACAAGGACTGCACTCGGCTAGTGAATAGCTACACGAAATTATAAATTATTATACCACGGATAACAATCTTCAGGGCTGCCGACAGTGGGGTTCGAACCCACTATCTCCCGATTACTGGATACTGGCCGCACTTAAGCGACTGCAGCTATAGAGCTCGGTCATCAGAAAATGGACGAATAGAGAATTTCGATAATAAACCCACACGCATTATCTCTATATATAAAGTAACTTGTCCTGACTGACTGACTGACTGACTGACTGATTCATCATCGCCGTGGCAAAACTGCTAGACATAAAGAAATGAAATTCTGAGGATACATTTATATTACAATGTAGGTGCTCGCTAAGGGAGGATTTCTGGATATTCCGTCGCTAAGAGGGTGAAAATGGGGGTGACATTTTAAAATGAGTGTATCTATATCTCAAAACTTCTAAAGTTTACAGATCTAAAAATTGGCATTTAGATTCTCTTCTAAAAATAAAGAAACACATATTTTTTGTTTTAGGAAAATCCCAACATGAGGGAAGAAAAAGGGTCGAAAACGGGCTGAATGCCTTTAATGAGGATAATTATATCTCAGAAACTGAGGATATTACAACCCTGAAAATTTGTTTTTGGGATCTCCTTTAAACATAAAGGAACTCGTATTTTTTGTTTTCGGAAAAACCAACAGGAGGGGTGAAAAAGGGGTTGAATGCCTTTAATCAGGATACTTATATCTCAGAAACTGAAGATATTACAGACCTGAAAATTTGTATTTTGGATTTCCTATAAAAGTAAAGGAACAAGTCTTTTTTTTTTTGGGAAAATCCAATTAATGAGGGTAAAAGGGTGGGGGGGGGTGAAATTTTAAAATTAGTGTATCTATATCTCAAAACTTTAAAAGTTTACAGATGTAAAAAAATGGTATTTAAAATCTCCTTTAAACGTAAAGAAACAAGTATAATTTGTTTTCGGAAAATCCCAATAGGAGGGGTGAAAAAGGGTGAAGAAGCCGTTAAATGCCTTTAATAAAGATACTTATATCTCAGAAACTGAAGATATTACACACCTGAAAATTGGTATTTGGGATCTCACTTAAAAACAAAGAAAGGCGTATTTTTTGTTTTCGGAAAATCCAATTAATGGGGGTTAAACGGGAACGACAAATTGGGGTGAATTTTTAAAAAGATTATAACTACAGTGTATCTCAGCAACGTAAAATGTTACAAACGTAAAAACTGCTATTTGGAATCTCCTGTAAAGGTAAAGAAACATAAGTGATTTGTTTTTGGAAACTCCACTTAAGGGGAACTAAAAAGGGGGTGAAATTTTAAATGAGCATTTCTACAGTCTATCTCAAAAACGTAATATGTTACAGAAGCGAAAAATGGTATTTTGATCTCTATTACAAATAAAGAAACATGCATTTTTTGTTTTCGGAAAAACACTTGAGGGGGGGGGGGGTAAGAGTGAATGAAAAAGTGGTTTAATTATTTTAATTAGGATACTGATATCTCAAAAACTGAAGATTTTACACACGTAAAATTTGGTATTTGAAATATCCTTTAAATAGAGAAATACGTAGTTTTTGTTTTCGGAAATTCACTTAAAGGGGGAGGGATAATTGAAAAAATAGTTGAAATATTTGTATGAAGATACAATTATCTCAAAACTGAAAGATTTTGCAGACGTGAACAGTGCTATTTGGAATCTAGTTTAAAAGTAAAGAAACTCGTATTCTCGGAAAATCCAACGAAGGGGGAGGGGGGTGAAAGAATTGAAAAATTAATTGAATTAATTGTATGTGGATACGTACATCTAATAAAAACTAAAGATGCTACAGACGTGAAAATTGGTATTTGTATCTCCTTTAAAAACAAAGAAAAACGCGTTTTTGGGGGGATATCATCTTGGGAGGTGGGGGTGAAAAGGAGTTGAATTCCTTTTATGACACATATCTCAAGCACTGAAGATGGTAGAGTCGTGATAATTGGTATTTAGAAGATCCTTTTCTATTAAAGGAACAAGTACTTCTTTCGGAAAATTCACTCCGGGGGGGAGGGGGAGTGGGGGGAAGGCGGAGTGTGAAAGGAAGAGAAAAAGTTAATTACTTTTATGGGGATACTCATATCTCAAAGCTGAAGGAAACAGGCGTGGAATTTCCTTTAAACATAAAGAAACACGCCTCTTTATTCTTGGTGTGTGTGTGTGGGGCGGGAGGGGTAAATAAAATTAACTTCGGTGGGGTGAAAAAGTAGTTGAGACCAATTGATCTTACTGTCAATGACGTACTTATTGTGATCATAAACCGATCATTTTTAATCTTTCCTGGGTTCGTTTCCAAGAGCCATATTTTCCTTTGGAAAACATAAAGTTAGATTACAGTAGATTCTCCTAGCAAATAAATGAAAATTTACACATTTGAAATAAACGATAGGAATGATATTGACCGTGCAATTGTCCACATTTATAGTGTTGTATACAAGGCACAACATAATTGCTTCAACACATTTATACAATATGTACATGAAATACAACAAAAATTTTCTTGAAGCTTGTTGAGTTGCACACGTTTAATGTTAATATAAGATAGTAGGCTGAGGGCCTGAATAATATTTACATTTGTACAATTTGTGATTCCTATATACATTCAATATTGTCTTGATGAGACAGTCTTTGCAAATGAGAGTATGTTCTTGATAGTCGAAAACTATCGGTCATGTATAATAACAAGTGGAACTTGTAGAAAGAGTTTGTATTAGCAGATTGTTAACAGGAGGCGTATAACTAGCAAGGAACTTGCGTCTAATGTTCATATATAGCAGAATGCTATGATTGGGGTCGGAGCACTGTAGGGGACTTGAGTAAGTAGCAAGGTCACAGAACGTTAGGAACGGTGTTTGAGTGGGGTGGGGGATAGCTATCGTAAAAAACTATCGTTTTCAGATCTATCCTGAGAAAATAAGGGTGCATAGATATTTACAGTCAGTAGATCTCTAACACGTAAGTAGTATAATTGGACAGTTCTGCAGCCGCCACCGCAACGGAGCTCCCAGAGGCCACCTCCACCACCACCACAGCCAGAGGCATCCCAGATGCCTCCTCCACCACCACCACAGCCAGAGGCCTCCCAGAGGCCTCCTCCACCACCCGCGGGAAATTTGAATTTGTAAACAAAGCCACGTGCTTTTTGACAGCTGTCATCGACAACAACGCATCGCTAACCTCAGTACTGCCATCTTGACGGGCCTAAACCTCAGTAGTACCAACTTAACCTAACTAGCGCGTGGTAAACAAAGCCACGTGCTTTTTGACAACCACGTGCTTTTTTGACAGCTGTCATCCGCCATCTTTAAACCACAGAGCACTGTGCTGCCCTCTTTATCGTAGTAGATGTAAAATTCGTCACCTGTCATCGGCAGTGCTGCCATCTTGGCGGGCCTAAACCTTAGTGCTACCAACTTAACCTCACTAGCGTGAGATAAACAAATCCACGTGCAGCTGTCATCCGCCAGCTTTAATCCATAGAGCACAGTGCTGCCCTCTTTAGCTACTTACCTTTGAAATGCGGTACGTCACAGCTGTCATCCGCCATCTTGCACCCGAAACCTCAGTGCTGCACTCTTTAGCTAGATACCTTTGAAATGTAGTGGTGGTGATTTGAAAAATTCTTTATGCTCTTGTTTGGAAACAAAGCCACGTGCATTTTTGATAGCTGTCATCCGCCATCTTTAATCCAGAGAGCACCGTGCTGCCCTCTTTAGCTACTTACCTTTGAAATGTGGTACGTCACAGCTGTCATCCGCCATCTTGCATCGCAAACCTCAGTGCTGCACTCCTTAGCTAGATACCTTTGAAATGTAGTGGCGGCAAATTCTTTATGCTCTTGTTTGGAAACAAAGCCACGTGCAGCTGTCATCCGCCATCTTTAATCCATAGAGCACGGTGCTGCCCTCTTTAGCTACTTACCTTTGAAATGTGGTACGTCACAGCTGTCATCCACCATCTTGCATCGCAAACCTCAGTGCTGCACTCTTTAGCTAGATACCTTTGAAATGTAGTGGCAGCAAATTCCACGTGCTCTTGTTTGGAAACAAAGCCACGTGCAGCTGTCAACCGCCATCTTTAATCCAGAGAGCACCGTGCTGCCCTCTTTAGCTACTTACCTTTGAAATGTGGTACGTCACAGCTGTCATCCGCCATCTTCCATCGCAAACCTCAGTGCTGCACTCTTTAGCTAGATACCTTTGAAATGTAGTGGCGGCAATTTGAAAAATTCTTTATGCTCCTGTTTGGAAACAAACCTATGCGCTTTTTTGTCAGCTATCATCCGCCATCTTTAATCTAGAGAGCACCGTGCTGCCCTCTATGTGGTGGTGGTAAATTCTACTCGCCCTTGTTTGGAAACAAACCCATGTGCTTTTCTGACAGCTGTCAACCGCCAGAGAGCACCGTGCTGCCCTCTTTATGCCGGTGGCAAATTCTACGTGCTTTTTGACAGCTGTCATCCGCCATCATTAATCAAGAGAGCACCGTGTTGCCATCTTTAGCTAGATACCTTTGAAATGTGGTGGCGGCAAATTCCACGTGCTCTTGTTTAGTAAACAAAGCCACGTGCTGTTTGACAGCTATCATCCGCCATCTTTAATCAATAGAGCACTGTGCTGCTATCATGCGGGTAATTTCGTCAGCTGTCATCCACCATCTTTAATCTACAGAGCGCCTTGCTGCTCTCTGTAGTAGCGGGCAATTTGAAAAGTTCTGTTACTTTCATCCGTCATCTTTAATCAACAAAGCTTCGTACTGCTATCTTTAGCTACATACATTTAACATGTGGTGGCGGATAATTTGAAAAAAATACTTCCGTTAACTATCATCCACCATCTTTATTCAACAGAGCATCGTGCTGCTATCTCTAGCTACATACATTTAACATGTGGTGAGGGCAATTTGAAATTCTATCTGGATGCCAACTTTAATCAACAGAGCACCGTGCTGCTATCCCTTTGAATTGTGGTGACGGATAATTTGAAATTCCGTTAGCTATCATCATTAAACATTAGTGCATTCGCTAACCTAACCTCTCATCTACTATCTTGAAAGAGATTATACCACACCTCCTCTACCTCCTGCTCTTCCTCCTCCTCCTCCTCCCCTACCACCTCCGCCTCCTCCTCCTCCTCCTCCTACTCCTCTGTCAAGGCATAACTTTATCGAACACGCATCGCGAAGGCAAGAGTGTGCAGCGATATGCATGTTTAGACTTGCGGATTACGAAAGAAACATAACAAGACTTGAATCGAACACTGCACTCGATGTCGTTAACTTCAACATGTGATTAAAACATTGTCTGGTGTGTTCAGAACACTACATAAGTAGAATCGAACGCTGTACAACATGTTAGGGGATACCTTTATTCTAAGAAGATCAGATTGAAACATAACAAGACTAGAATTGAACACTGCACTCGATGTCGTTAACCTTAACATGTGATCAGAACATTGATTGATGTGTTCAGATCACTAAACAAGTAGAACCGAACACTGTACAACATGTTAGGGGATACCTTTGTTCTAAGAAAATTAGATTGCAAAATAACAAGACTAGAATCGAACACTACACTCGATGTCGTTAACCTTAACATGTGATCAGAACATTGATCGATGTATTCAGATCACTAAACAAGTAGAGCCGAACACTGTACAACATGTCAGGGGGTACCTTTGTTCTAAGAAAATTTGATTGAAACATAACAAGACTAGAACCGAACACTGTACAACATGTTAGGGGATACCTTTGTTCTAAGAAGATCAGATTGAAACATAACAAGACTAGAATTGAACACTGCACTCGATACAACATGTGATCAGAACATTGATTGATG
The DNA here is from genome assembly GCF_040414725.1 of Anabrus simplex. NCBI lineage: Eukaryota > Metazoa > Arthropoda > Insecta > Orthoptera > Tettigoniidae > Anabrus > Anabrus simplex. The sequence continues at coordinate 500,890,599 of NC_090267.1, forward strand.
TGTTCAGATCACTAAACAAGTAGAACCGAACACTGTACAACATGTTAGGGGATGCCTTTGTTCTAAGAAAATTAGATTGAAACATAACAAGACTAGAATCGAACACTGCACTCGATATCGTTAACCTTAACATGTGAACCGATACAACATGTTAGGGGATACCTTTGTTCTAAGAAAATTAGATTGAAACAGCAAGACTAGAATCGAACACTGTAAGAACATTGTTTGATGTGTTCAGAGCAAAAGTACAACTTCAATGATTCACCTATTGTAAAAATCAAAAATACACACTGTGCACATATCGCATAGCTATCTCGCCTATCACTTGCCTAGTATGAAAATCAAAAACACACTGTGCACATATCGCATAGCTAACTCGGCAACACGGTACGAAAATAAAAAATCTATACCGCGTAGCTAACTCGTTCATCGCACTGCTAAGACGCTTAGTAATTGCAAATACACTGATATATGTCATACGAAAATCAAGAAAGCACACTGCGTAGCCCACTCGCTCGGTTCACTCGCTTAGTAATTGCAACACGACTAGAACACTGATACACGTTACTCTTTTTTTCTCGAAACACACACACACACACACGGATAAGAATGTTCCGAGATACTACATACTTACATGTTTTTTTTAAATATGGGGATGAAAGATCATAAATTATATGTACACATGTTGTCTCCTCCAAGTTGTAAGACGAAATAGACGCAGTACTGCGAGTTTCCGCTCTAGCTGGCGAACGGAAGTAGCATGATATCTCAGCAAACAAAAATACGCGTGAGCTTGCATACACGCAAGTCAGACACAATGATGGATACCGCGATTCAAATCCTGGCAACTTATGCCGTCAGAAAGGGCATCAGGCGAGCATCTAGCTGTAAATCCCCGATTCTCGTGTTAAAAATAGCATCTAGTTGTAAAACAGATTCTTAATCCGAGTTCTTTGACGTCAGGAAGGGCAACCGGTCGAAAACAATAGTGTATGATGTAAGAGGCTAGATACTCCCAGTTTTGCGTCAGGAAGGGCAACTAGTCTTAAAACAAATTCTTGCGATTTAAAATCTTAGTTTTGCGTCAGGAAGGGCATCCGGCTGTAAAACAATAGTTCGTGATACAGCGATTTGAAATCTAAGAAGAGCATCTAGCTGTAAAACCCCGATTCTCGTGTAAAAAGAGCATCTAGTTGTAAAACAGATTCTTAATCCGAGTTCTTTGACGTCAAGAAGGGCAACCGGTGGAAAACAATAGTGTATGATGTAAGAGGCTAGATACTGCCAGTGTGGCGTCAGGAAGGGCAACAAGTCTTAAAACAAATTCTTGCGATTTAAAATCTTAATTTTGCGTCGGGAAGGGCATCCGGCTGTAAAACAATAGTTCGTGATACAGCGATTTAAAATCTAAGAAGAGCATCTAGCTGTAAAACCCCGATTCTCGTGTTAAAAAGAGCATCTAGTTGTAAAACAGATTCTTAATCCTAGTTCTTTGACGTCAGGAAGGGCAACCGGTCGAAAACAATAGTGTATGATGTAAGAGGCTAGATACTGCCAGTTATGCGTCATGAAGGGCAACTAGCCTTAAAACAAATTCTTGCGATTTAAAAATCTTAGTTTTGCGTCAGGAAGGGCATCCGGCTGAAAAACAATAGTTCGTGATACAGCGATTTAAAATCTAAGAAGAGCATCTAGCTGTAAATCCCCGATTCTCGTGTTAGAAGTTGTAAAACAGATTCTTAATCCGAGTTCTTTGACGTCAGGGAGGGCAACCGGTGGAAAACAATAGTGTATGATGTTAGAGGCTAGATACTCCCAGTTTTGTGTCAGGAAGGGCAACTAGTCTTGAAACAAATTCTTGCGATTTTAAATCTTAGTTTTGCGTCAGGAAGGGCATCCGGCTGTAAAACAATAGTTCGTGATACAGAGATTTAAAATGTAAGAAGAGCATCTAGCTGTAAAACCCCGATTCTCGTGTTAAAAAGAGCATCTAGTTGTAAATCAGATTCTTAATCCGAGTTCTTTGACGTCAGGAAGGGCAACCGGTCGAAAACAATAGTGTATGATGTAAGAGGCTAGATACTGCTAGTTTTGCGTCAGGAAGGGCAACTAGTCTTAAAACAAATTCTTGCGATTTAAAATCTTAGTTTTGCGTCAGGAAGGGCATCCGGCTGTAAAACAGTAGTTCATGATACAGCGATTTAAAATCTAAGAAGAGCATCTAGCTGTAAATTCCCGATTCTCTTGTTAAAAAGAGCATCTAGTTGTAAAACAGATTCTTAATCCGAGTTCTTTGACGTCAGGAAGGGCAACCGGTCGAAAACAATAGTGTATGATGTAAGAGGCTAGATACTGCCAGTTTTGCGTCAGGAAGGGCAACTAGTCTTAAAACAAATTCTTGCGATTTAAACATATTTTTAATCCCAAAGAGAATCGAACCCGAGACTGCCGGGTGAGAGGCATGCACACTAAACCAAACTGTAGGCTATAGGTTACATTGTTTTTGTTCCACAGTCTTTGAAGTTGTATCGGCGCAGTCATTCAGAGCGAGTGCGGAATGCATGTGTTGGCTGAAATTGTACACGAATCTTCCGGCAGTAGTAACCTTGAACGAAGACACTGCGCGGTGATAAGCTACTTGTAACTCGCGGAACTTCTTCTTAGCTGAGTAGCATTCAGCCCGTGTAAGCTCCTAACATAAAATATCATGATTCTACGGAGAGGTTAAAACACAGTGCCAGCATATAGCCCACTCCTATCGAAAGAGCCTGCACGGCGCCGGCATGTAGGCTACTCCTGTTGAAGGAGCCTGTACAAGTTTTAACACCCCTCCATCAACAGCCCTTACTTAATGCTGGCTTCTTGCACGCCCTCGAAACTACATAAGAATGTAATATACTACCGTAGGGAGAGGGTAAAACCCGGTGCCGGCACATAGCCTACTCCTACCGAAGATGCCTGCACACAGCTTAACGCCTCCATCCGACAAATGAATCACCCTCAACACTCTTGTACTCACAATCATTTTCGAAGGAGTCTGCATAAGGTTTAACGTCCCCATGAACAGACCTTACTTAATGCTAGCTTTTTTGCAAACCCCGCCTCTTAGATCATACACCATAGTTTTACGACCGGTTACCCTTCCTGACTAGGATTTTAAATCGCAGTATACGCGATAAATTTGTTATAGCGGGTTTTATAACTAGATATCCCGGTACCGGCACATAGCCTACTCCTACCGAAGAAGCCTGCACAAGGCTTATTGCCTCCATCCAACAGATGAATCACCATCAACGTCTTGTACTCAAAATCATTTTCGAAGGAGTCTGCACAAGGTTTAACGCCCCCTATCTACAGCCCTTACTTAATGCTGGCTTTTTTGCACACCCCGCCTCTTAGATCATACACCATAGTTTTACGACCGGTTACCCTTCCTGACTAGGATTTTAAATCGCAGTATACGCGATGAATTTGTTGTAGCGGGTTTTGTAACTATATATCCCAGTGCCGGCACATAGCCTACTCCTACCGAAGAAGCCTGCACACGGCTTAACGCCTCCATCCGACAAATGAATCACCCTCAACACACTTGTACCCGCAATCATTCCCGCTACTTCGGGAGATAGCAGGTTCGAACTCCTACTGTCGGAAGCCGTAAAAAAATTGCAAATACTAGCCGAGGGACCTGCGCGATCGTCATAACATGATCTAGCCGGATGCCCTTCCTGACGGCATAAGTTGCCAGGATTTGAATCGCGGTATCCATCATTGTGTCTGACTTGCGTGTATGCAAGCTCACGCGTATTTTTGTTTGCTGAGATATCATGCTACTTCCGTTCGCCAGCTAGAGCGGAAACTCGCAGTACTGCGTCTATTTCGTCTTACAACTTGGAGGAGACAACATGTGTACATATAATTTATGATCTTTCATCCCCATATTTAAAAAAAACATGTAAGTATGTAGTATCTCGGAACATTCTTATCCGTGTGTGTGTGTGTGTGTTTCGAGAAAAAAAAGAGTAACGTGTATCAGTGTTCTAGTCGTGTTGCAATTACTAAGCGAGTGACCCGAGCGAGTTGGCTACGCAGTGTGCTTTCTTGATTTTCGTATGACATATATCAGTGTATTTGCAATTACTAAGCGTCTCAGCAGTGCGATGAACGAGTTAGCTACGCGGTATAGGTTTTTTATTTTCGTACTAAGCAAATCATTTGAAGTGTTGCCGAGTTAGCTATGCGATATGTGCACAGTGTGTTTTTGATTTTCATACTAGGCAAATGATAGGCGAGATAGCTATGCGAAATGTGCACAGTGTGTGTTTTTGATTTTTACACTAGGTAAACCATTGAAGTTGTACTTTTGCTCTGAACACATCAAACAATGTTCTTACAGTGTTCGATTCTAGTCTTGCTGTTTCAATCTAATTTTCTTAGAACAAAGGTATCCCCTAACATGTTGTATCGGATCACATGTTAAGGTTAACGACATCGAGTGCAGTGTTTGATTCTAGTCTTGTTATGTTTAAATCTAATTTTCTTAGAACAAAGGCATCCCCTAACATGTTGTACAGTGTTCGGTTCTACTTGTTTAGTGATCTGAACACATCAATCAATGTTCTGATCACATGTTGTATCGAGTGCAGTGTTCAATTCTAGTCTTGTTATGTTTCAATCTGATCTTCTTAGAACAAAGGTATCCCCTAACATGTTGTACAGTGTTCGGTTCTAGTCTTGTTATGTTTCAATCAAATTTTCTTAGAACAAATGTACCCCCTGACATGTTGTACAGTGTTCGGCTCTACTTGTTTAGTGATCTGAACACATCGATCAATGTTCTGATCACATGTTAAGGTTAACGACATCGAGTGTAGTGTTCGATTCTAGTCTTGTTATTTTGCAATCTAATTTTCTTAGAACAAAGGTATCCCCTAACATGTTGTACAGTGTTCGGTTCTACTTGTTTAGTGATCTGAACACATCAATCAATGTTCTGATCACATGTTAAGGTTAACGACATCGAGTGCAGTGTTCAATTCTAGTCTTGTTATGTTTCAATCTGATCTTCTTAGAATAAAGGTATCCCCTAACATGTTGTACAGCGTTCGATTCTACTTATGTAGTGTTCTGAACACACCAGACAATGTTTTAATCACATGTTGAAGTTAACGACATCGAGTGCAGTGTTCGATTCAAGTCTTGTTATGTTTCTTTCGTAATCCGCAAGTCTAAACATGCATATCGCTGCACACTCTTGCCTTCGCGATGCGTGTTCGATAAAGTTATGCCTTGACAGAGGAGTAGGAGGAGGAGGAGGAGGAGGAGGCGGAGGTGGTAGGGGAGGAGGAGGAGGAGGAAGAGCAGGAGGTAGAGGAGGTGTGGTATAATCTCCTTCAAGATAGTAGATGACAGGTTAGGTTAGCGAATGCACTAATATTTAATGATGATAGCTAACGGAATTTCAAATTATCCGTCACCACAATTCAAAGGGATAGCAGCACGGTGCTCTGTTGATTAAAGTTGGCATCTAGATAGAATTTCAAATTGCCCTCACCACATGTTAAATGTATGTAGCTAGAGATAGCAGCACGATGCTCTGTTGAATAAAGATGGTGGATGATAGCTAACGGAAGTATTTTATTCAAATTATCCGCCACCACATGTTAAATGTATGTAGCTAAAGATAGCAGTACGAAGCTTTGTTGATTAAAGATGACGGATGAAAGTAACAGAACTTTTCAAATTGCCCGCTACTACAGAGAGCAGCAAGGCGCTCTGTAGATTAAAGATGGTGGATGACAGCTGACGAAATTACCCGCATGATAGCAGCACAGTGCTCTATTGATTAAAGATGGCGGATGATAGCTGTCAAACAGCACGTGGCTTTGTTTACTAAACAAGAGCACGTGGAATTTGCCACCACCACATTTCAAAGGTATCTAGCTAAAGATGGCAACACGGTGCTCTCTTGATTAATGATGGCGGATGACAGCTGTCAAAAAGCACGTAGAATTTGCCACCGGCATAAAGAGGGCAGCACGGTGCTCTCTGGCGGTTGACAGCTGTCAGAAAAGCACATGGGTTTGTTTCCAAACAAGGGCGAGTAGAATTTACCACCACCACATAGAGGGCAGCACGGTGCTCTCTAGATTAAAGATGGCGGATGATAGCTGACAAAAAAGCGCATAGGTTTGTTTCCAAACAGGAGCATAAAGAATTTTTCAAATTGCCGCCACTACATTTCAAAGGTATCTAGCTAAAGAGTGCAGCACTGAGGTTTGCGATGGAAGATGGCGGATGACAGCTGTGACGTACCACATTTCAAAGGTAAGTAGCTAAAGAGGGCAGCACGGTGCTCTCTGGATTAAAGATGGCGGTTGACAGCTGCACATGGCTTTGTTTCCAAACAAGAGCACGTGGAATTTGCTGCCACTACATTTCAAAGGTATCTAGCTAAAGAGTGCAGCACTGAGGTTTGCGATGCAAGATGGTGGATGACAGCTGTGACGTACCACATTTCAAAGGTAAGTAGCTAAAGAGGGCAGCACCGTGCTCTATGGATTAAAGATGGCGGATGACAGCTGCACGTGGCTTTGTTTCCAAACAAGAGCATAAAGAATTTGCCGCCACTACATTTCAAAGGTATCTAGCTAAGGAGTGCAGCACTGAGGTTTGCGATGCAAGATGGCGGATGACAGCTGTGACGTACCACATTTCAAAGGTAAGTAGCTAAAGAGGGCAGCACGGTGCTCTCTGGATTAAAGATGGCGGATGACAGCTATCAAAAATGCACGTGGCTTTGTTTCCAAACAAGAGCATAAAGAATTTTTCAAATCACCACCACTACATTTCAAAGGTATCTAGCTAAAGAGTGCAGCACTGAGGTTTCGGGTGCAAGATGGCGGATGACAGCTGTGACGTACCGCATTTCAAAGGTAAGTAGCTAAAGAGGGCAGCACTGTGCTCTATGGATTAAAGCTGGCGGATGACAGCTGCACGTGGATTTGTTTATCTCACGCTAGTGAGGTTAAGTTGGTAGCACTAAGGTTTAGGCCCGCCAAGATGGCAGCACTGCCGATGACAGGTGACGAATTTTACATCTACTACGATAAAGAGGGCAGCACAGTGCTCTGTGGTTTAAAGATGGCGGATGACAGCTGTCAAAAAAGCACGTGGTTGTCAAAAAGCACGTGGCTTTGTTTACCACGCGCTAGTTAGGTTAAGTTGGTACTACTGAGGTTTAGGCCCGTCAAGATAGCAGTACTGAGGTTAGCGATGCGTTGTTGTTTGTCAAAAAGCACGTGGCTGTCAAAAAACACGTGGCTTTGTTTATCTCGCGCTAGTTAGGTTAAGTTGGCACTACTGAGGTTTAGGCCCGTCAGGATGGCAGTACTGAGGTTAGCGATGCGTTGTTGTCGATGACAGGTGTCAAAAAGCACGTGGCTTTGTTTACAAATTCAAATTTCCCGCGGGTGGTGGAGGAGGCCTCTGGGAGGCCTCCGGCTGTGGTGGTGGTGGAGGAGGCACCCGGGATTCCTCTGGCTGTGGTGGTGGTGGAGGAGGCCTCTGGGAGGCCTCTGGCTGTGGTGGTGGTGGAGGAGGCACCTGGGAGGCCTCTGGCTGTTGGTGTGGTGGAGGTGGCCTCTGGGAGCCCGGTGGCGGTGGCGGCGGCAGAACTGTCCAATTATACTACTCACGTATGCTGACCCTTCTTCCGTTCAACGGAAATATAGGATAGTGTAAGGGATGCTGTCTTTAATGAATATGTTGGTACCTCGTTTATTCTCATGCACATTCACAAGAGTTTCGTAGTTAAGAATGGGTTGCAGATAGGTTGATGAAACTTCCTGTGGTAGTGCAATGCCAGTGTCCTTGTTTCGGATGAGTTGTTTTAGTAGAGGTTTCTTATTTACAGTTTGTATACGGATTTCATTATCTTATAGGTTAATAATATTGCCATTGGGATAAACTTTGTTAGTCTATATGAAGTATCAATGAACCTGACAGCCCGAGGGATGCTTTGTATCCTTGGGGCTTGTGTGTGGCCACGTTGCCTGAGGTGAGGACCGTACTGTTCTTAGTTTGGAAGATTTCTTCACAGGAATGTGGGGGAAGGCGAGTTACTGATCTCCCTCCATGTGCTTCATAACTCTTTCTCTTCGGTGTTTTTGTCTACAGCCTCTAACCATCCACTCAGAGGCACTTTTAGTTCAACAGTCTCTTCTGCTGGAGAGTGCTGAGGCATATCAAGGTGTGACTGGTTACGTGTCCCATCGTAGATATTCCGCAGGGTATATTCACTAGATTGTGTTAATATGTCACTTGTGCGCCTGTCATCTGTCTAGTACGAATTTCCGAATCCATATAGATAATGTCCTGAGGGCTCACATCAGAACTACTTGTTGTTTGTAAGTTAATCTCTTCGTTTTAGAGCTGGGCGGGAATTCTACATTATATAGTTGTCTCTACTGTTTTTTACTATTACTTGATGCAACTGCAGATTGGGAAAATGGTTGACTAGCCGTACGAAGTTTTCTAAGCGCACAAATATGGCACGAGCGCCGTGGACATGCACTACACATTACAGGTTATGTCCCATATGCGATCAATCCTATTTGTGATCACACAAAATTTGTCCCATTTGCGATCACTTTAAATATCAGCAGCCTGTTAGGGTTTCCCAACATCCGTGCAGCGGGGCGACTAGGCTCGGGGATCCTCCTAACCCTTGCATTCTATCTTAACTATATTTGAGGTAATATTTGTCTATAGTTTTTAACATGCTTATTCCAGCTATCTATCTAACTATCTATCTACTATCTATCTATCTATGTATGAATGTTTTCATTCGCCATCCTGAAGGGGTGGGGGCGGGCAACCTAGAGGGTAACGCCCTCTCTCTGACCAAGAGATTTGGACGGGTTGTTTTTGTTTGCTAGTTGCTTTACGTCGCACCGACACAGATAGATCTTATGGCGACGATGGGACAGGGAAGGGCTAGGAGTGGGAAGGAAGCGTCCATGGCATTAATTAAGGTACAGCCCCAGCATTTGCCTGGTGTGAAAATGGGAAACCACGGAAAACCATGTTCAGGGCTGCCGACAGTTGGATTCGAACCTACTATCTCCCGAATACTGGATACTGGCCGCACTTAAGCGACTGCAGCTGTCGAGCTCGGTGCGGACGGGTTGGGGAGATGAGATGGAAGAAGGAGGTGGTTAAATGATGTGAAGAAGTATGAGATGGGAGAGGAATTATGCCTATGCCTAAGGATTGAAAATTGATTTATTTAATGCATAAGTACACGTGAGACAATAGATGATGTACGGAAGGGTGTGAGGGAAAAGGCTGAGTGCAATTGGGAGAGATGAAGTTCAGAAAGAAATGCCGAGGTAAAGGAGCAAGGTAAGGAGATGGAGGATAGCTGTCATATGATTGAGAGAAGCGGTGAGAAGAGGAAAGAGTTCAAACGTTGGGAGGGCTGGGGGGATGAAACCAGTTGGAGGAAGGGGAGGACAAACTGGTGGAGATGGGTAAACAGGAAGAGGGGCTGGTCGGGGGCGACGAGACGTATGACCAGAGGGTTGGCGAGCGGGTGAGGGTGGGGAATGAGAGGGTTCCACTCGATAATGTTGGCCGTGGGCACTGGCACCGGTGGTGATAAGCTGGTGGACGGCATCAGACGTTGGCAGTTGGAACCGCACCATAAATGTACGGCCATGGGCGTTCCGAATCAGAATAGCACGTCGGACGGGAACGTCCGCTGCACGAAGTTGTTGTAGAACGTCCCTGTCGGCGATTTCAGGTGGGATTCTACGTAGCACACAGCTATACACAGCTGGAGGTGACGGTGAATATGACTGGGTCGATGATGTCTGGGCGGTGGCTGCTGCGGTGTTGGCTTGCGAAGATATCGATGGCGAAGCGGCATCGGTTGAGTCCGGGTGCTAGCAGGGAGTTGCTGAAGGGCAGTGGGCAAAGAAATTGGGTGAGATGACGACACAAGTGGTAACCGTTGTGACAGGAAGAGAAGAAAGGAAAGGATGCTAGCGGACGTCGTTGTGGTGGTAATAGCGGTGGTTGTTGGGAAGGAGGGGGTTGTTGGCTGAAGCGTCGTTCGGGATGTGGGCTAGTGAACAACTGGGACAAGGGTTGGAGTTTCAGAGAGCTTGGCTTGAATGTACGGAGGGGTTGGCACCACTGCGTAGTTCTTTACAATGGATCATCGCGCCGGAAGCGAAGAGGCGGCGGAGGGCGTTCTCTCCGCTGATATGCGTAGAGGGTGTATAGGTGTGGCCATCCGTCGTTCTGTAGGCATTCTGTTCAGGGAAGGTCATCGATGATGCCTTCTTCGGAGATGGCTGGATCCACACCGTGGATGATACAATAGACCATGTAACAGCCAGCGAGGCTGATTGAGCTCGGCTAGGTAGCAGGTAGAGATGAAGGCCATCCGGCCGAGCGACGGCGAAGAGTATGTCCTATTAGCGAGGTGTGTTCCATGAAACAATGTCTGTGTTCGATCTTCTGTGTGATGTTATTCCAGCTGTAGAGATCTATATTTGATGTAGCCTTTGTTTCTTACTTACGGATGGGGTTTATTGAGAAGAATAGAGACAAGCCTTGTCCATTATATGAAGGATACTCTTACAGAAAGTCACGGGAAAACCAAGGATATTTAGCGACATGGGTATGTTTAAAACATAACGGTACAGTGGTGAGAATGATCGATGTTCAGTGAGTTCTTGTCGAAGCGAACTTGAGACGTAAAGAAAGCTGTACTTCGAACGAAGAAGTGTGATCCCGCGAAGACAACAGTGCGGCAGTTCCTCAGGTATTTGAGGAATAAATTCGGCCTTCACTAAACAGGGGTTACGAGTTCGTTTGAAGGACGCCGCAGTTCTATAATTTAATAATAATAATGTTATTTACGTTATGCCCCACTAACTATGTTTATGGTTTTCAGAGATGCCGAGGTGCCGAAATTTAGTCCCGCGGGAGTTCTTTTACGTGGCTATACATCTACCGACACGAGCCTGAAGTATTTGAGCACCTTCAAATACCACCGGACTGAGCCAGGATCGAACCTGCCAAGTTGGGGTCAGAAGGCCAGCGCCTCAACCGTCTGAGCCACTCAGCTCGGCATTCTATAATTAATATTTTTTTGCTATTTGCTTAACGTCGCACCGACACAGATAGGTCTTATGGCGACGATGGGACAGGAAAGGCCTAGGAATGGGAAGGAAGCGGCCGTGGCCTTAATTAAGATACAGCCCCAGCATTTGCCTGGTGTGAAAATGGGAAACCACGGAAAACCATCTTCAGGGCTGCGAACAGTGGGATTCGAACCCACAATCTCCCGGATGCGAGCTCACAGCTGCGTGCCCTAGCCGCACGGCTAACTCATCCGGTGTTCTATAATTTAAAGAGTACGCTGTACCGAAACAGAAACCATGCTTAAGGAATACATAAAGAGGCAAGAATTTACGAGAACGTTGTTCTTCGTGTGGAAATCTTAAAAAATGTCTGATGGGGAGAATTTTCTATTGGCCGATGATGTTAGATGCGAAGGAAAGGACGCTTTGAGAAGAGAAACAGCCTCTCTCCATGGACGGGGCATTCAAAAGTTGCAGTAGTCAGTTTAATAAAATCTATTCCATACCTGTCGAACTTGTAAGCACGGATGATGAAACACACGTTACACCAGCCGTCTTTTCTCTTCTTCCTGACAGAAAGAAAGAAACTTATTTACGAATGCTACGATAGCTTCTACGATAAGTACCTGATTAGCAGCCTGAGACGGTAAATACTGATTTTAAAACGTCGGCTATCTCAGCCTTAAAAGAGATATATCCCTCAGTTAACATCCGCAGGTGTTTTCTTTTCATTTTACGCAATGTCTCTGGAGGAGGGTTCAGCAAATTGGTATGACTACATTAAACAAGGAAAAGGAAGACGTCAGACAGTTTACTCAAGGCTGAAAATGTTGAAGAAGGCTGTCTATATATCCACGGGCAAACACCGAAAGAAGAAAAGCTCGTCAAATTCGTTGACTACTTCATGGACCAATGGCTATAAAATCCTGAAAAGCCACGTGAATTATGGAACTGCTACAGGCGACGTCATAGGACGAATAATTCAGTAGAAGGGTCGAATCGTAAACTGAACGGTCGGATTGGAAGCCCTCATCCTAGAGTGAACGACCTCTTGAAATATGAAGCTGAGAAATATAATCACAAGGTTCTCAGGATGTACTTGAATTTAGAAGGAATGTAAAAGAAGTTGGATGGAAGAATAGCAAGGATTACTGGAAAGTACGAAGAAGATTCTGATGTTGGAATGTTTCTTACGACGGTGCCATACGATCTAACGACATGTATCAAGATAATAAGAAAAGAAAAAATCTGAAAAAGAAAGAAAATTAAAAAGGAAATGACATGACAATGCAGTTAATATTGCTAAATATAGAACTAGGTCTGCAATTGAAGACCGAGTAGAGTTGACGCGCGGGTGTACGGTTCAGTGGGTCATTTGACCCCCTGTTTTGAAGCTGGTGCGTGGCGACAAGACAGAACAGTTGAGGTGCCTATTTTTAAAGGAGACACGTAGTTTTAACTTGCGCTAACAATCGACCTTTACGCATTATCATTATAAAATTTCTTTAACATTTTTTAAACTAAACATTTTCCTAAGATTACATTTTGGAATTTTGTACATCTAATCTGATCATACTGTTGTTAGGTCATCAGCCCAGAGGCTGGTTGGATCCTCAAATAACATCACCAAAGGCCATGCAATAATAGGGAAACTCCAAAACCAATGGCAGAGCCCAAATGAGCCGTACTAGGCAATATGAGGAGTGCGGTAGTTCGCCATTACCTTCCTCACTGGACCAGAAGGTGCTACTGTAGCACGACTGACCCTATGAGCAACACCTTTCATAACACTCAGACACACTGGATGTCATTATTCAACACCAGCTGCTTCCATATTGTCACAGCAATGGATGAGGCTGGGACTTCGGTGGAAGCTACACTTTGCTCTGGCCTGTGCCAACAGATGCACACGAAAATACTGCATCCACCAAGAAATGGCAACAGACGGTCTGAGCGTACAGACAAAATTATCATTTTATTTATAGAGATGAAAGTAGGCTGAGAGGCCGCATGGCTATTGAGCCAAGCTCTGCATTCGGGAGACGCATGAGTTCGAACCCCACCTCCGGCTGTCCTGAGAATGTTTTTCGGTGGTTTCCCATTTCCACTTCCAGGCGAATGCTGGGACAGTGCCTATTCATAGGCCACAGCCGATTCCTTTCACGTCCTTACCCAGTTTCATGAACCTTTAGACTTGATTAGCTCCTCAAATGAGGTTTATATCAGGAAGGGCATTCAGCCGTAAAAACATAGGCCTACCATTTAAAATTCATTTCACCTCTTTCCCGACCCCGTATCAAGAAACGGGACTTAGGGGGTAGACATGTGTATAGTTAGATGGAAGTAGGGTAATTATTTTGTTTACTAACCTGTCATTGAACAGTTTGACTACTACTACTAAACGTTTTCATTCCTCCCCTGAAGGGGGAGGCGGGCCTCTTAGACGGTGACGCCGACTTTCAGGCCGGGAGCTTCGTTACGGCGAAGTAGATGTGCGGAGAAGGTGAGAGGGGTGGGCGGCCGTGGCCTATACTACGAACTGTCCCGGCGTTCGCGTTAGTGCAAGAGAATGGAAAACCACGGAAAACCATTCTCAGGACAGTCGACGATTGAGGCCACCCGAGAGGTCCAGCCCCGTCCCGTCTCCCAATGCAGAGGCGTAGAGCCACGGTAGAGCCGTGGCCACCTCTCCTCTGCTCGGTTGGCCGGTCAGAGTACAGAGCTGTTGGACCACGGACAAGCCGTGGCCACTTAAGGGACGAAACCCAAGGGAAGGGACCCACTCTGCATCTACCGACAAACACAACAGTTTGAGCATTATTTACGCATTAATTTAATAGTGTCCCCTATTGTATAATGGGGAAAATGAAGTGTAATTTTACTGCTAAGTTGTAGATGAGCTTCAGTTGCTTCAAAAATGGTCGCAGTATTGCACCCATCAGATGAGTCTGACTGGCTGATTTTATTAATTATATTTAATAACGAATAATAATAGTCAGATAGGTCAAGACAAGGACAGCATTAGGATTTTCAAATAGCCAGCGCATGGGAACAAAGCTTCAGTAGAAGCCCACGCTTCCTTTCTTCTCTAAAAATAAATTGTTATCTCTAGAACACCTGCTGTTGCATCAGCTTTGGAAATTACGCAGCAGTAATGGAAAAATACTGGGAATGAGAGAGACTGAAAATCACGTCATAACTGCCTGAATTCTCTTGATTTGGAATAGACCCGTCCATACAGTTGAATAACGTAATGTGTGCTCCAATCAGATCACTGAATTCAAATATTTTCAAAAGTAGCGCGACAGAATTGTATGTAGCTCATTAACAATCCAGGCCAATAATTAATGAAGATTGTGTCACAATAGGATGTCAATATTTACTGAAATAATTTTTGACCAACTAATTGGCTAATTGGAAATAAATTGAAACATTTGCGTACTCAGATATTGGGTAGCAACAAGAGTGGAAAGCCCCTGCCAGTGTGGAGTTTAGTTCGGTAGCGTAGAATGAGATATAGTCCAGCTAACGCCAACGATACTGTGCGAAAAATTACGAACATTACGCTGTATTACGGTGGTAACAAGCAACTATGAAAATTTTGTGTGCAAGGCAGTTCATCTTTTGAGTAAATTTTATTTCGGAGCTACTCTAGCGCTGGTCAGTTGGGATTTTTGCGTGTCAAAATTAGTATTCTTCCGCCCATAAGTGCGCCAACCACCCTCGAGAAGCAGTTTTCCGCTTTCAGTCAGCATCCGGAGTTTCATCGTGACCAGACGTGTTTTAGCCTTCGCTCCATCTTCGGGTAAAGTTGCAGTGAGCTAAGCGTATTCACCAATTTATTTAGGTGAAATCAAGTTTTAAAAGTACAAGCTGTATTGGAAAGTGTTTATAATCATATTATTGAGCTGATTAACACA
Organism: Anabrus simplex; assembly: GCF_040414725.1. Taxonomy (NCBI): domain Eukaryota; kingdom Metazoa; phylum Arthropoda; class Insecta; order Orthoptera; family Tettigoniidae; genus Anabrus; species Anabrus simplex. The sequence continues at coordinate 500,905,672 of NC_090267.1, forward strand.
TCAACATATTTTATAATGTTCAATCTACGTATTGTTGAAGTGAGACCTGAAATTGCACAATAGTTACATCACGTATAACATGACCGCAATGTGTTGGCCCGCAAGAGAAGCTTGACATTCTAATAGGCACGGAACTGTAATTGAGTGGAGAATATCTTTGCCTGCTACTGAGAGCAGTCATTTAGTGGTTAGAACGCTGTGCGGGAAAGGACATACTTTCACTCTCTACCAGGATTTAGGTCGAGGGGGTGCGAAACCCTACACAGCTGTTTTGTAAAAGCACAGGGAGAGCAGATACCGCGAGAGATTTCACTGCACCAGAAGTAAACTTGAACGAGCGCCCAGCACGGTAAATCATGCTTATGTTACCAGGCATTTGAGCACTGTTTAAGGTGTATATATTATAAATGTTTAGTGTTATAACAAGTTGTTTTGTGAATAGTATTTATTGATGAACAACACAGGCGTTTAGCCCCAATACATGTTCACAATAGAGTCTTACCTAAGCCACCCTACAACTAAATAAATAGCTGAATAAATAAACAAATAATATAATAATAATAATAATAATAATAATATAATAAAATAATAATAATACGGGAATAATAATAATAATAATAATAATAATAATAATAATAATAATAATAATAATAATAATAATAATATAATAAAATAATAATAAAGGAATAATAATATTAATAATCAACTGGCCAACGGTAGATTCCCTCTATGAGCCGTTTGCCTTACTTGCAATATATCACATATGTGATCCCGTAGCAAGATTACACCTTCCACCAACTGTCCTTTCTTACTCAGCACATTCCCACACCGCCATTGTTTTTTTCTGTTTGACCTACTCTGCTTTGGTGTGCTCAGGCCAACCATGCCTATGTTTACCTTCAGCATTTACATCAGCTTTATTGTTCCCTGACCTACTCCAAAATAAACTACCACAGCAACATTACACGAATACATACCAAACCAGCCAAAATAACAACAATATTCCGTCATTACATTCCAATCCACCATACCACAACTTTCACAAAACCTCGGTAATATTGCTTCATTTCATTTCATTCCGTCATACCACTCCATAATAACATTGAAATTTCGACACCTCTCCAACAACATATTTCTTCGACCCTTCTGCACCAACAAACCAAAATTTACAAAATGATCCTCAATCATCAATACCACCTCCTAACTCCTACGAATTCAGCCGTAAATAAACCATCTCAATACCAAACCATACATCACCTCATAACCACATTTCCAACACCTCCTTTCCATATATACCACTTCTACTTCTCCGACAATTACACTCACCTTCTGCTTTCCACTATCTTATATCACCACTTCCAACTTCTCTAATTTCAATCTATTTAACAGACATATCACATATCATAACTTAATCAATTTACCCTACACTCATACTCCTCCTATTACCCATCATAATTACCTACCGAAAACTCCATCTTCCACCAAACCAAAATTTACAAATAGCCAAATTACATTACTACAACTTCATACTTTTCCAACACCACATTTCAACATCATCACGAGTACACCCCCACTTCTCCATACCTTTCCAACACCACATTTCCACATTTACCACCTCTACTTCCAACACCACATTTCAGCCCTAGCACACACTCGTCATCACAACATTTAATAACTTACTTACTCGCTATATTACAAACAAACCAAAAATTTCAAACACCAATACAATATACCACCTCCCAACTCCCACGCAATCATCCGTAAATAAACCATCTCAATACACATAATAGCAAACCATACATCACCTAATCATAAATACTAGGCTATCAGCCCTAACACACACTCGTCTGCCATCACTCCGCATTTATACCAGTCACCAATACAATACAGAATGATAATAAACTCACCTGTTTCCAGCTCCAAAAATTAAATAGCCATCAACACCACATTTCAACCCTATAACATAGCATAACTTAAATACTAAGCCTTCAATACTTCCAACACTACACTTCACCCTCTTATACCACCATTTCTCCCACACCACATTTAAACTCTGTAACATATCATAATTTGCTCAATTTGCCATACACTCATATTCATCCTATTACCCATCATAATTACCTCCCGAAAACTCCATCTTCCACCGAACCAAAATTTACCAATAGCCAAATTACAACACTTATCCAACACCACATTTATCATCACTCCTCCAGCTCCAAATAACAACAAACTGCCATCCACCATATTATACCACCACTTCTCCATCACCATCTTTCAACCCTTTAACATATCATAACTTGTATACCACTTCTCCATCACAACATTTCAGCCTCCACGCCCTTAATTACTTACTTACTCACTATATTATTGTTTTTTACTACTTTTAACCTAGCTCTCATCATATTGTCCGTATATCTTCTATCTCTCCCTATGCTCAAACTCAAATTCTGTGCGAGGTACTCATAGGTTAACTTTGGTCTTACTTTTATACCCTGATCTTGTCTAACTACACCACTACACCCAGCTCTCTCGGCTTCTTGTTGCTCGTTCTCCTTTCCCTCAATACCCCTTTGTTCTTCAGCCTCTCTCCTGCATTGTCCGTCCACTGCTCTTTCCTTACCGTTGTTCGTACTTCCACTTAGCACCTCGCTCTGTCTCTCTTGACACTTTTCAGAACTACTTCCTATAATTACACTTACACTGTTACTTCTTGTATTTTGCCTATTCTCTCCACTACTCGCTGCACTGCTCCCTTCTTCTTCAGCCCGCTTTGCCTTCATCTCTAAGTCCATACTAATACTGATATCACTCCTCACTTTCCTACCTTTCGTTGCACTACTCACTTTTTCTTCGTCTTCTTTTATCCTCCTGTCTAAGTCAATCAGTCCATTTACAGTCCAAATTTTCTTCCAATTTCTGCCTGCTACCACTAGCTCTTGCCCTTTAATAGTCGCTCTCAAACCTTGATTTATTGCACGAAACTTATGTTTTCTAAGTATTTTCTCGTTCCTAATCGTCTCCCATCCAACGTCTCTCTTGATCCATATTTTCTCTCTCTGCATGTTACTCGCATTTCTTACCACAGCATCAGCCATCAACGTAGAAAACAGTTCTAGTTTGATAGGCCTTTTGCCCCTAATTTTTCCCACCCTCTGCACATCATCTATATCTACTTCACTAAAATTAAGTTTCAACTTCCCCTGTATTAAATCCACAACTTTGTAAGTTGTCAGTACTTTGTCTTCTCTCAACTCTTCAGGCACACCATAGATAAATAAGCACTTCTTTCTTCGATGTAAAGTATTTGCTTCCACTTCTATTTTCAGCTTCAAGTTTTCCTTTTCTATTTCCTCCCTTAATGCTGCCACTTCTCCGGTGTTATGTCTCACTTGTACTGTTATGCCTTCCGTTTTCTCTCTTAACCATACCTCCATTCTTTCAAATTCCCTGGTTTGTTCCTTAATCATATTTTTAATTTGCTCAAAAGGGCCAACTTCTTCCACCGCCTCTTTTACAGCTCTTTTGAATGCGTCCATATTTTCCCTTTCTTCATTTCTACTAGGGGTCGGGCCTGGGTTCAATTCGACCCCCCCAATACATAGCAAAATTAAAATCACCGCCGCTGATAGCAATAATTCACCTTTTCTCTCCAAATCCATATAACACCTTCCTAATTTCATTTCTTCTTTCTTCATTCTTCTCTGCCATCCTCCTACCGTCGCCCTGTACTGCTCTATACTAATCATAGTCGGCACACTTCTCCACAACCTTCCAGCTCTCGGCACTTTCACCCACACCTCCCACTCCCGGGACCCTCCGCTCAACGCGACCTCACTCGTCCGTGGCTTAGGCAAGACTGCGATAACAAGTTGTTTATATCAGTGTTATCATCAAGAGAAAACGTGTGCAAATGTGTTAATACTGGTGATAATTAGTACGTAAGCAAATATGGATACTGGAAGAAAGAAGATTGGGATAAATATGTCTGTCATGAATCTATAAACCACCATGACCGCTTCGAGTGATGGGTGACGAGAGGTGCTAATAATGTGAGTACCAATCTCATATTACTTGTAGAATCTAAAGATTTTCTTTAACAAAATTATCTAGATGTAAAAGAAAAAAGTGCGAGTGATTAGTGTAAAAAGGGCCCGAGAACACAGCCAGATATTTTGGGTAATTGGTTTCATGATCAGTGTAGCTATTATTATTATTATTATTATTATTATTATTATTATTATTATTATTATTATTATTATTATTATTATTATTATTATTATTATTATTATCATGTGTAATATAGGCAGGAAGTACAGTTTTATCCTCTTGTATCGTCTAAAATACATTTATTTTTGAGGTAATTAAAATGATCGGCTTTTGTATATTTGCATTATTATTATTATTATTATTATTATTATTATTATTAGTAATTCATATGTACATGTATTTTATTTGTTAAATGCAGACGGGGATACCGTGGTATATGAATGATGAATTTAATTAATGCTGAAACCACACGCATGAGAGTTACTGTCAAAAATTCTGGTTGGCTGACGGTGACGAATATATTTCTTTTTTGGTTGCAGCAAGTACCATAATTAAACAGTTGGGTGGTCAGTACTAGTATTTAATTTCTGTTCGAGTAGTTAAAGTGCTGTTGAGCAAAAGACGCGATGTTGGGTGACGGCAGTATGTTTGAGATGTTGAAAGGTCCATATATAAGATAATAAAGTGATACACGACGTTATTTGCTAAGGAAAAATAAGAAATATGGTGAACATATTCCGTTGGTTGACTGGGAATAAAGGTATCCAGCGTGACAGCTGAGATGTTCATGAATACAGGCAGATTGGAGTGGAAATGACTTCATATTAAGAAATATAGTGGGAAAATGAACCAGTCAAAGATAATATATGTTTCGAAAGGACCAAATGACGTTTATGCTATTTAACTGTGACATAATATCGCCTATTGAGATAGAAGTTATTATACACGTTTGATTGCAATTTCAATATTATGTTGGCAACAGTGAACACCCAATTGAGTTATTGTGAATGCTTGCTAGGGTTCGCTACTAGGAACTACTTTCGTTGAACACCACGAATGATTATTATTATTATTATTATTATTATTATTATTATTATTATTATTATTATTATTATTATTATTATTATTGGAAAATATTTTTTTATTTTTCCCACGATCCTTATTAGCATTATTAGGTGCATTTTTTTACATTGTCATGGTATTCTATGGTGTGTGGACCACAGGAATAATTATTCAGAGTTGTGGTCAATTTTTAGTGAAATATAATCACTTGGACGCTGGATTAAACCAAAAATTTGGTGTGAGGCTAACGATATGAGGATTTTTCAATGTATATTTTATGTATATATTAACACTAATTTATGCATTAGGTTATTGTTTTTGGCTGTGTATCTCGCGTGGTGTACATAGTAGAGTAATTTAGAAACTATTTTATTTTAAGTGGGAGAGTGTATTCTCTCCGAATTAATATAAGTTAAAGTAGGATAGACACTCGCACACATGGTATTAGATTCTCATGCGGCAACAACAAATCCCCTAGCGTGAGTTACATGTTACTGAATTCTAAGGTTTAAAATTAACGTTTAATGTACTTTGTAAAGAACATGTTATAAATCATGAATTGCATATGGGAAGTCAGTAACAATTTCATTCAGATCAGTGTTATTATTATTATTAATGTCACAAAACCTGTTTTTGGAAAAATGATGTTAGCGCCTTTACACAGTGAATCAGTTATTTCGTTGAATTATAATCTATCATGGCAAATATTGTTTTATTGAAATTCAGTAAACTCTATCAATGAAACTTGGTTACTAGTGGTATGGATTGTTGTAATATGAATGTTCTGAAGTACCAGATACGTACACATAATGGTCTGCAAGGATAGTGTATTAATAGTGACTACATTTCTGTGTCAGGATAAAATATTATTATGAGTATTATTATTATTATTATTATTATTATTATTATTATTATTATTATTATTATTATTATTATTATTATTATTATTAGTATTATTATTATTATTACTTGTTATCATTATTTTAGTATCTCAACAGTGTAATTCACAGGTTATTTGGAAGGCCTAATGAGGCATAATATCAATCATTTTAGACAATCAGTTGTGGATTTAATAAGGAAATAGGGAATTTAATTGTAATTTAATTAATTAAATATTAACATTTATATATATTTTTTATATAATTTATCAAATGTTTTGTTATCAACAATATTGAATTTGGTGGACAATTATTAGTATTCTTAATGATTTATCGATAGCCACTAAAATATTCATTTAATAAAATTTATTATTATTGCATTATTATTATTATTATTAT